>NC_089249.1:96775774-97400774 GCF_963930625.1 Muntiacus reevesi
CCTGAGAACAAACAAAGAGGAGGTCAAGAAAGATAAATGGCCGGGAAGTCAAAGAAGAGTTTTAATTATTTAACATTCATATTTATTAAGACCTACTGTGTGCCAGGCACTGTGCTGGAGACTAGAGATACAAATGAACAAGGCACAGAGGGGCTTATAATACAGATGTGCATGCAGATCAATTAGAGAGAGGGAGAGGGAGGTAGGTCTATGATCTATGGAGAGCGGAGGAGGGGATCTGCATTGCTGCAGAGCAATCCTGGAGGATTTGGACTGAAAAGAAGCTATTAAACTGCAGCTCTAGGAAGTTATTGGTAATCTAGGCAAGTGAAGCCTCCATAAAAGGTGATGGCAAAATAAGATTAAAATGGTCTAGTAAGCAGATAGGGTAGGGAGTTCCTGGAGAAAGAGAACCAGGCATTGTTTTCTGGACATAAGAGAAACCTCTTTTTTGGCCTAAGTCATTTTGGGATCTAAGCCTGGTGACTATACTTGCCCTTGAACAGATGTCAGTAATTAATGATCTTAAGGGAAGTGAGGGAATGCAAAAACAAAGGGAAAGCATTCAAGAAACAACAGTTTAGCAATAAAAGAGTCCTGGTTCCTCCTCAAGGGATATATGTTACAATCTAATACACATTTTTGAGTCGAGCAGGATATAAGCCACCACCCCCACCCCCCCACCCCCCCACACCCAGGTGGAGGACAATAACTACATGCTGGGACCCCAGACTGATTAGAACCTAAGGAATGATGACATAGACTTTTTCTGACTTCAACCAACTAAAGCCTGGACTCTGATCACCTTTGGCCCAATTCTACACTAAATTCTCCTCTGCTCAAGCCCCTTCATGAATAGGCATATACCTTTAGCTTAAAATTTCTTCAAATTTGCAACTGGGGAGACACTGCTTCAGGAAAGATCCCCAGTGTTTTCCTTACTTGTTGCAAGTAATAAATCCTTCCCTCTCTTTGTGTCTTTTGGCTTGACACCTCCAAGAAGCAAACCCAGTTTTAGGCTAGCAGTCTGGGAAGTGAATGGTAGTTAGTCATGAGGAAAGAGTGACAAATTTTTTTCCTGACTTTTGCCAGTGAACGAAAAGAGAGAAAACAGTAGTAGCTAGGAGAGGAAGATTCAAACTTTTTCAATGACATTCTGGAACTATCCAACATTTGTCAAGTGCTTAGTATGTGCCAAGCACCTTTGTAAGTCCTAGCTATCTAAGATGCAGTTTCTATTCCAAATCTTAGAGTCTCTTGGAGGACATAGGTAAGTAAGAAGCTGTTGCAGTACAATATAATATTGAGTCTGTCTTCCTGTGACAGTAGGTATGAATAGAGTCTTCTGTGGGAATGTTGTTGTTCAGTTGTCAAGTTGTGTCTGACTGTGGGAATATAGTGCATCTAACTAGGATAAGTAGGGTTGTGGAAAACTTTCTAGGGTAAGTGACACTCGAGCTTCTGTCAGAATGGTGAGAGTGGGGGTGGAGAGCAGTTTCCAGGAAGAAGGTACTGCATGTGCAAAGGCTCGGAGGAAGAGAGACCGTGTTGCAGGAGGAACTGAAAGAAGTTCAGTCTGGCTGCAACTTAGAGTGGGGTGTGGTGACAGGGATGTAATAGGGAGCCACTGAAGTTTTAAAACGGGAATGATATACTAGAATTTGAAGTATATAAAGATCTCTCGCTTCACTAAAACTGAAGGAAGGAAGAGAGTCTAGTATTCTTATTTAGACTTGATTATTAAACACTTGTGCGTGAGTCAGGGTCCAGACAAGAAACAGACATCGTACTTAAAGTGTTTAAATAAGGAAATTTTAATGAAAGGATTCTTTACAGAACTGCAGAGTAAGGAAACCACAAACTGGTGGGGTGTTGAAAGGAGGGGGGTTAAATATCCTGACCTCTTTCATCTCCTGCTTTCTGATCTTCTGCTGCTTGCTTCCCATGATCCAAAACCAGCTGAAGTGAGAGGGCAAAGAAACCTGAAAGATGCAGCTGGTAGAAGATGGCCTCCTGAGGCACAGAGGAAGGCACCAAAGGGTGGAGAGTGATGGAGTTTAGGGGATAGAAAGCTATCAGTGCCCATCTGGTTCAGCCAGGGTTCACTGTAGAAACCTGAAACAAACAGCTATCAGAGTCCTTGGAAGGGCTGGTGGAGTAGACGTTAACAGACTATTGAATTCACTTGTGGCCAACATCAGATGCCACTATCATCTGGTCCTTTTTTACTTCTTGGGCATGTGGGAGTTTACATTTACCAATCCCCCTGCAGTTCAGTAGGGCCATGTGACTAGCTCTAGCCAATAAGATATGAGAAGTAATACATCATTTCCAGAATGAGACAGTGACAAGCTTTTGAGAAATTCTCTAGCCTTTCTCTGCCCTGCTACAATTTTCATGGAGGAAACCGTGTGCTCAGATGTAGTAGCCACAATATGGAAGCAGCCCAGATCACTGAGTAAGCACCTGGAGAACAGCTGCCCACATTTGCAATAAATTTTTGTCCCTCAGTTTTATTGAGATATAATCAATATGTAACATTGTATTAGTTCAGGATGTACAACATAATGATTTGATAGAGGTATATATTGTGAAATGATTACCATGATAAATTTAGTTAACATCAATCACCTCATATAGTTACAATTTTTTTGTGCTTTTAATGAGAACTTATAAGATCTACTTTCTTAGCAACTTTCAAATACACAATACATTATTATTAACTGTAGTCATGATATTGCACACTACATCCCCAGAACTTATTTATAAGTGGAAGTTTGTACATTCTGACCCTCTTTATCCATTTTCCCCAGCCCTCCAAACCTTTCCTCTGTCAACTACCAATCTGTTCTCTGTATCTATGAATTTGGTTTTTTTAGAGTTCCACATATAAGTCTTGCACTATTTGACTTATTCACTTATGATGAATAAGTGAATTTATACCTCGATGTTCATCCATGTTGTTTCAAAAGGCAAAGTGTCCTTCTTTTATATAACTGAATATACATTCATATACATATATGTATGTGTGTGTGTGTATGTGTGTGTAAGACATATGGCTTCCTAATATGGCATATGGCAGTGCTAATGGTACAGAATCTGCCTGCCAATACAGGAGATGCAAAAGATGTGGGTTCGATCCCTGGGTTGGAAAGATCCCTTGGAGTAAGAAATGGCAACCCCACTCCAGCATTCTTGCCTGGAAAATTCCATGGACAGAAGAGCCTGGTGGACTACAGTCCATGGGACTGCAAAGAGTTGGACTGAGCATATTTTGTTTGTTTGTTTGTTTTCTTTATCTGTTCATCCACTGATGGACACTGAGTTTCCATGAGTTGGCTATTATAAATAATGCTGCAATGAATACGTGGGTGCAGATGTCTCTCCAGGATGGCGATTTTCTTTCCTTCAAATATAGACCCAGAAGTGGGTTCACTGGATCATATGGTAGATCTATTTTTAATTTTTTGAGGAACTTCCATACTGTTTTCCATAATAGCTGAATCAGTTTACCTTCCCATCAAGTGTGCAAAGGTTCCCTTTTCTCCACATCCTTGTTAGCACTTGTTATTTCTTGTCTTATGATAGCCATTCTAAGTATGAGATGATATCTCATTGTGCTTTTGATTTGCATTTCCCTGATGCTTAGTGATGTTGAGTACCTTTCCGTGTAACTGTTGACCATCTGTATATCTTCTTTGGAAAAATGTCTATTTGAGTCCTCTGCCCATTTTTTTGTTTGTTTGTTTCATTTTGTTGTTTGCTATTGAGTTGTATGAGCTCTTCATATATTTTGGATATTGATTCCAAATCAAATATGTGATTTGCAAATGTTTCTCTCATTCCATAGGTTGCCTTCTCGTTTTATTGGTGGTTTTCTTTGCTTTGCATGCAGTTAACTTCTGTCAGTGAGAAAGAAACTTTTATTGTATTTAGTCACTGAGATTTGGGGGATTGCTTGTTACTACAGCATTAGGCTAGTCAGTTATGACTAATTTGCAATGTAACTGGAATGAGAAGCTGACAATAGGACACACTATTGCTGCTGCCACCATATGGAGCCCATGTGAAGAGTCTAGATGCTGCAAACACATTATCATACCTTGCTTGCAAGTGGCCACAGGAGCAGGAAGATAGCCTCCAATTCACTTGCACCTATTTTTTTCATAAGTGCATCTATTTGGCAGAACTTATTTGCACCTAGAATTCAAGTGATAAAGGAGTCTTAGGAATGTAAGTTTTAGCTTTTCAACTTCTTCGAATAGAATAATGGAATGAACATTGAAGCAGCAGATGTAAGTATCTACCCCAATACCTATAATAAATTCCCTCAAAGGCAGGAATGGTTTGTTAATCATCTTTGTATCTCTTCTGTCTAGCCGGACACCTGGCATTAGTTGTTCAATTTGTGTTTCTTGAAATGATATGAATTTCATTTCTGGTGACTCAGATGGTAAAGAATCTGCCTGCAGTGCAACAGACCCACGTTCGATCCCTGGGCTGGGAAGATCCCCTGGAGAAGGGAATGTCTACCCACTCTAGTATTCTTGCCTAGAGATATTCTTGCCTCTATCCATGGATAGAGGAGCCTGCTGGGTTACAGTCTGTGGGGTCACAAAGAGTTGGACACAACTGAGCAACTAACACTTTCACACTTTCAAGTGCTTCACTTCTCAGGGAAAACAGTAAAGGTGCTAGACATGTGCAGAGACTACTTGTATCAGAGATTTGACAGATCTTGTAATATCCTCTTCTATGAGAAGGGAGTATTAGTAGTCTCCAACTAAAAGGAATGGGCAGAAGAAAAAGTAACCATACCAAACAGTTAAAGAATAGGCATATAAGTTAAAGTTAGGTTCAGCTCCAAATAAAAGAAAACTTAAAACAACAGATGCTTAAATATGACAGGCTCATTTCTCTCTTAATTAAGTAAAGACAGGAGATAGAAGCCCAGAGCTGGAGGAAGAGCTCCATGAGCATCAGGAACCCAAATTTTGTTGCTCCACTGTCCTTAATATGTGGTTTTCACCCTGTGGTCTAAGGTGGTTGCTCAAGCTCTAGTCACCTCTCAATTCCAGCCAGCAAGAAGATAGAAGGAAGAAAGGTGTGCTCAGAAAGAAGAAAGGTAGAAAGGTATGCTCCCTCCCTCTTGAGAACACTTCCTGGAATATGTACACTCTACTTTTACTTAAGCCCATCAGCCAATGGAATGTGATCAGAAGTGATGGCGCCAATTCTAGGTCTGGCCCATAAAACCTCCCACAGACGATTCTCCCTCTTTTCTGGCATCTGCTGTTTGGACTTTGATGTCAAGGGAAACTTCTGAAGTTATGTGTTGAAGATAACAGAGCTTGTATAAGCCTACGTCCCTAGGTGACTATATGGCAAAGATTTATTCTCCTGCTCCTCCACCCTTAAACAGGAACATTAACATGGAACTGTTATGTGACCAAGAAGCAAACTTTTGTGACTTTTGAGGTACGTTTGCCACAACAGCTAGATTTACCTTAATTCAGAAATTGTTACAGAAGTAGAGTACTATCGTTTAAAACTAGTCAGACAGGCAGTGGGCCACAAGGAAACTATGGTTAGGAGCTGGAAAATGGAAACCCATGGCAAAACATTTGGTGAAAGAGTTACCTGTGATAATTTAGAAGGCAAAAAAGGTTGCTACAATGCCCATTGTTCTAGAGGAGGTTGGAAAATGAAATGTTTGTAGGTTGTGTTTGAGCCAGTTGGGCAGAGCTCAATGTAAAGAATCTGCCTGCTATGCAGGAGCCACAGGAGATGCGGGTTCAATCCCTGGATTGGGGAGATCCCCTGGAGAAGGAAATGGCAACCCACTCCAGTATTCTTGCCTGGAAAATTCAATGGACAGAGAAGCCTGGCGGGTTATAGTCCATGGGGTCGTAAAGAGTTGGACATGCCTGAAGCGACTTAGCACACACGGGCAGAGGTTAGGTTTACTGGTTGCATTTAGCAAGATATTAGAAAAGTGAGACACGCTCATGCAATAATAAACAGGTTTGCAAGCATAACTGAAGAGGAATATAGAGAGTACAGCCATTTGGAGACTCAAGGGATTGGAAGAGTCTACTCCTTTGTACTTCAAAGAATAGGCAATAAGACTAAAAAAAAGCTTTTGCACAACAAGAGCCCATTAAAACTCAGCCATGCAGCAAAGATTAGATTTAGGGTGTGGCCTCCACATTTAGGTCTGATGGCCTCTCATGTTGAGAGGATGAGAAGCATGGGGTGAAAAAGCAAGGAAATCAATTAGGATAACAAATGATCTCTAGGAAAGAACTTTAGTGTTAGTGGCATTATGAAACTGACTGGATGCAAACAGATCAGAAAGTCTTTGCATTTTTGAGGAATTGTATTGCTGAAGAAATCATGAGCCTGTATTAAAAGCTGTAATTTCCACAAGGAAGTCATAATTCTGGACACCCAATTCACATGTGGCCTTAGAAGAAAAACTTCAGAGGGCAGAGTCGGTGACCAAAGAGGACAATGCACAAGGGGAAGTGGGCTCCTTGCAGAAAAGAGTGATATGGTCCAACCTAGGAGCTTTACCCACTGCCGGTTCAGGGCCATCACAAAGCCTCCATGCAGAATTTCGTCTTTGCAATGGGCCAGTGCCTCCCCTTCTCCCTTTTCCACCTGGAAGTATTTATTGCAATACACTTGTTCCATCATTATATACTGGGTGTGACTAGGGAAGATATCTTATTCCATAGGTCACAGTGAGTTTCTCATCACTATTAACATGTTGGACCAGACAGTTCTAGGGTGGGAATGGTGCTGTCCTGTGTATTGTACAATTTTAGTAGCATCCCTGGCCTTTATCCACAACATACCAGTAGCATATTCCTCCTTCCCAGTTGTGACAATCAAAAATTTCTCTAGAACTTGCCTACTGTTTCCTGGGGGACAAAATCACCCATGGGTGAGAATCACTAGGCCACAAAATGATGTGGAGTTACATCCAGACCTGATGGAGAAGCCTGTGTGGGTTACCTGGAGATCCTGTACTTTGAACTTGAGGAAGTAACCAGGTGAGATTTGAAATTATCTCTCTTGGAGATTATCTATTCGGGGAAAAAGGATGAAATGGATATCTTATGACCAAGTGGTGAGGCTATGGCCTAGAGTGCCAAAACCAAACCTGTTTTCTCTTCTTCCTGAGTGTTTTCCAGTCTCCTTTGCAACTAGACGCTGCTGCAGACTGACTCCCAGCCAGTGAAATGAGTGCATCTTCCAGACCTGGTCCATACAAATCTCCTGAATGTGATTCTTTCACTCTTCACCCATCTAATGCCTGGATGTTGATTTAAGCTAGCCTTGGAAGCCAAGTGTTGAAAATGAGAAAGCCTCTATCAGCCTGTGCATTTCAATTAGCAGCTTATAGCAGAATCCCTCACTCACTCTCCCAAATCTGCTGACCAGGATATTGGTTTGTGAGGTGTGAGAATTTAACATCTAATTTGTGCATGTGGGTGTGATTTTTAAAAACTATTTTTTAAAACTGTGATAAAATACATATAACATTTACCATCTTAATCATTTTTAAGTATACAGTCCAGTGATATGAAGTACGTTCACACTGTTGTACAACCATCACCACCATTCATCTACAGAACTTTTCTGTCATCCCAAACTGGAACTCTTTACCCATTAAACAATATCTCCCTATGTTCCTGTCCCCCAGCCCCTGGCCACCACCATTCTACCTCCTGTATCTATGAATTTGACTCTTCTAAGTACCTCATGTGAATGGACTCTTACGGTATTTGTCCTTGGGTGAGTGGCTTGTTTCACTACATTTAATTTCTAAAACCACTGAAATTTGGGGTACATTTGTTGTACCAGCTAGTATTATATACTCTGTGTCTGGAACAGAGTAGATCCTCAAATAAATGTTTGCTGAATGAATATTCAACTATTGTCATTAATTTGAGATATTTGTTTAGCATATTATGATGCATTTAATTTGTAAATTATGTTGCTTTATAGTTATGTAAAGTTACAAGGTCTAATTTTATGTTTAAAATACATTTATAAAATCTTTTAATTATAGTAATTTAGATTACCATTGAGAGTTCATGACATCTTTTTTCTATATTATCCATTTCAGGGAAGCACTCCTATACTGGGTTGTTTGCAAAGGCATATATTCTAAGAATGGTAAATCAAATACTTGCCTTAATTTTCCGTTGTCTAAAACCAAACTATGCTAGCATTATTGAGGAGTGATCATAGGAGAGTATGACACAGGAGTTTGGATAACAACTTTCCCAGCCAAACAAAATGGTTTGAATTTCACTTCAAAGGAAATATGACAATAAAAACACATCCTCCTTTTTTGGTTCTGTGGTTAAATAAGGTCATTATTGATATCTAAGTACTGGCATTTGACTGTCTTGACTACTTGATTTGTCTGCCTAATGAAAGGATAAAAGCTTTTAATGAAAGAATCAGATTACTTTCTGAAGTGCCTCCATTAATTCTAAAATTTGATCTCATCAGTAGTTCTTTTTACCTTTTTTCGAGTTTCTTTGGAAAGATAGCAAATTGCCTTTGTGGTTCTTTTAAAAATAAGTGCTAGATTGTACACTTTTCTATCAGAAACTACAATGTTTGTTCAGCAGCTCCATGCCAGTCAGAATATAACTAGAGTGGATTAAGAAGGGTTTTTTAACTGAGCCAATGTGATAAGCCTAAGTGTCCTAAACTGATAGCATTTGGGGACTCCTTAAATTTTCATTTGGTCCTTCCTTTCCTTGCCACTTTGATAGCCTAATGTTAAGGTAACCACATGAATGATTATTTCCTCACCTCTTTATAATTATTCTTACTGGGTAGAAATAGATTTTTCCTTCCAGAGAATACTAAATACTAATTTCACAAACAAATACATTACGGAAGTTATAGAAAATAAGGTTCTTTCTCTAAGAGCATTTTAGAAATTACTGATGCTCTCAAAACAGGTAGAAAGTCTTCTAAAAATTCAAGCCAAATCAACCTTGAATCTTAAATCTGAGCAAACTTTATTAATTTGTTGATTTAGATCCCAGTAATTTTTATAAATTAGTAAATCAAAGAGGAATGCTTTAAAGAAATGAAACCAAAAAGCAAACATTAAACCAGAACCTATCCTATGCATTTTCTAATTAAATTGGCATAGGACCAGACTATTGTATTTTTTTAGATAGGCACCCGGAAAAATTTTAAAAATTGGTGTTATTTTCTCCTTTATGTCAGAGATATGTAGAACTTCTAAGTACAGTTTTGTTTATAAAACCTGCAAATTGATCAATTACAATACAAAAATCTAATAACTTCTATGACAACCATAAGTTAAAGACTATGCTTGCTGTATCACTAGCCCTAAG
The DNA here is from genome assembly GCF_963930625.1 of Muntiacus reevesi. Classification (NCBI taxonomy): domain Eukaryota; kingdom Metazoa; phylum Chordata; class Mammalia; order Artiodactyla; family Cervidae; genus Muntiacus; species Muntiacus reevesi. Next base: position 96,785,170 of record NC_089249.1, read on the forward strand.
TTAGAATGGATCAGAGTTGTGACTTAACAACAATGAACAGTGAGTGATTTAGGAGTTTCAGATTTTAATCCCAGTTCTGCTTCTGATGGTTTAACTTCCCTGAGCTCATTTTGTTCTGCAAAATGAGGGAAATAGTCTGGACCAGCATAGTTCAATAGAACTTTCTGCAATGATGGAAATGTCTCTGTTCTATTCAGTAATGGTAGTCACTAACCACATGTGGTTACTGAACACTTGACATATGGCTGGGATGATTAAAGAATTGAATTTTAATTTTAATTTAATTATAAGTAATTTAAATAGCCACATGTGGCTAAGTGCTGCCATGTTGGGTGTCAGAGGTCTAGATTCACTCTTATTCACTCAGCAAGTATCTGAGTGCCTACAACCTGCCAAGCATCAGGCTACCTGGGGAAGGTGGGTCATCCTAAGGTCTTTGCCTTCAAGGAGTTAACATGGAGAAAAGCTAAAAAGATACTTGCTAATACTGTGCTTCAATAAACTATGCAAAAAAGCACTGGGGCACATAGAGGAAAAAGCAATTACCAGAAAGCAGATCATCCCTAAGACCCTCTCCAGCTCTAAAATTATATTAAGTGAGTGAGTGACTACATCAAAGTCAATCAGTCGTGTCCAACTCTTTGCAACCCCATGGACTGTAACCTGACAGGCTGCTCTGTCCTTGAAATTCTCCAGGCAGGAATACTGGCATGGGTAGCTTTTCCCTTCTCCAGGGGATCTTCCTAACCCAGGTCTCCCACATTACAGGTGGATGCTTTATCGTCTGAGCCACCAGGGAAGCCCAGGAATACTGGAGTGGGTAGCATATCCCTTCTCCACGGGATCTTCCTGACCCAGGAATTGAATCAGGGTCTCCTGCATTGCAGGCGGATTCTTTACCAGCTGAGTTACCAGGGAAGCCCCCACATTAATTAAACTCAACATATTTACAGAGCAGCTATTTTCTGTCCAGCTTATTATTGACTTGATTTCTGAGTATAGCATTATCACTCAGAGTTAGTAGATGACAAAAAATATTAGCACTCTAATTTTGAAGATTCATTTGTTCAATATTTAGCAAGTGTTTCTCTATGTACTAAGCTCTTTGCTGGGCAAGTGAGGAAACAAAGAAATTGGATAATGTTTTAAAGGTGATCTCAAAGGTGTACAGTAAAACAAAAACAGACCTTGACTCTATTTTTCAGGAAATAGATCACCAGGTGATGGGTTTGGTTATATTTGGATTGATAGTATTTCAATTCAGTTCAATTCAATTTTGTTCTTGTTGGTCTCAATAGGAATTGATGATGTTTCAAATGTTATTTCAACTACCTAGAGCCATATCAGCAGCGCTAGTTGGTATTAATAATAAAGAAAGTATAAAAATGAAGAATTAGGCATGGTTGTCCATTAAAAATGCCTCATAAATTTTGCATCAGTTAGAATAAATACTTTGAGGAGATATTTCTTAGAAAAGATTACTGTATAGTATTACTTAGATACAATTTTTTAAAAAGACTTATTTGTTTTTATGTTTTCTGGCTGTGGTCGGTCTTCCTTGCTGCTCTCAGGCTCTCTCTACTTGTGGTGAGCAGGGGCTACTCTTGGTTGTGGTGTGCAGGCTTCTCCTTGCAGTGACTTCTTTTGTTGGAGAGCACCAGTTCTAGGGCATGCCTGCTTCAGTAGCTGTGGTACTTGGGCCCAGTAGTTGGGGTGCTGGGCTTAGTTGCTCCATGGCATGTGGGATCTTCTCAGATCAGGGATCGAACTGATTCCCTTCCAGTGCAAGGTGGATTCTTAACCACTGGGGATCACCGGGGAAACCCTAGATATAAATATTTATTGCTTTTCAGTGTTCTTTTTTTTTATTGGTATCTAGCTATAATATTGTCCAGTGTTTTTCTATGCATTAGATCATGTCTTCTTTTACATGAAACTCGTGCTTGTCTTAAATATGTCTTTTTTATTGGATATATATATATATCCAACATGCAACCATTCAATTGGAGGATTAAAAAAGCAAATAAGAACTGGATCTTCTCAAGGAGTTCAGAGTAGGCGAAATTAAAACAGAACAAAGTTGAGAAAGAGGCATTTTCATACCTACCAGTGTACCTCAGAGGAAGCAGTTACTTCCACATGAGATATTAAGAGAAGGCTTTGTGGAGGATGTGGCAATGAGCTAGACCTTGAGTCTTGAAGGAAGCGTAGGATCTGCAGATGCAGAGGAGGAAGGAAAGGCATTTCCGACGAGCCAATGGAGAGAGGAAGGGAAGCACAAAGTTAGGGAGGAGAAAAGTCTGAGCTGAAATACATAAAAAAGTAGCTATAAAAAGGAGTAGGGAAAAACAAAACAAAACAAAACAAAATGGGTTCGAAACACAGACTGTGGCCAGAACCTGGTTTTAAGTGCTAGGCTGGGTAGTCTACACTTCACTTTGTAGATTGTGAAGCATTTGAACAAGGGTATGAAAAATGAGAGTTGTTCATTAGGAACATTAAGCTGACAGGCACATATAAGAGATCGGAGTAGGAAGGGTCTAATGCAGGGGCCAATAGAAGGCTAGTTACTACAGCAGTGCGGACAATAGGTTATGAGGCTCTGAGTTAGGATATTAGCAGAGTCGTTAGAGAAAAGAAGACTCACAAGAGGTTATTGTAAAGCTAGAATCAGTAGGACCTGGCAACTCATTGCGTATGGTGATGGAATAAGGAAAGAAGTAAAAAAAAAGACTAGGGTGTTATAAACCTGCTTGACAGAGAGGATGGTGATACTTTAAGCAGATTTAGGGAAGGAAGGAATAAGATTGATATAAAAAATATGTTCTTGTAGGAAAGAAATATATTTATACTATATTCTGGAAATTTATATATTCAACTCACTTTAACAGTCTAGTGATGAAAATGTGAAGTACACTAGGGGTCACCTTGAATTTTGCATTATGGTAATAATGAGTGTCTAGGTTACTTATATTCAATGTTGTTTCCTGTATTACTTAAGTATATTATGTTCTCAGATTGATGAGTTGGAGAAATGTCTCTTGCAACCTTAACCTGACCTTCTTGGCTAGCCAAGTGTCTGAGGTGTATAGATTTTTCACTGTGTTCAAAATCTTTAACCAAGGAGATTCTTAAAATAGCACAGAAGATTTTTATTTTTAACAACAAAAGAAGCACCCACCCTTGGATGGACTGGACATAGATTTTAGCTTATATATTCTTTGAACACTTAAACAGGGGCTTTCTAGATTAAATGTCATGTAGTTAATATATTTCAAATAAATGGCCCCCAAACAACTACTGTCATTATAATGACAAATGGGATCCAATATAATTTCCCAGTTGGAAAGTATAATTTTTATTTGTACAATCTAAGAAGGAATATTCAGGTTTCAATATAATTGTTTAAGATTAAAAAAAAATTTTAAAGGCTTTAACAATTGTTTTACCAGAATACCTCCAAAGAATGTGGATAAGGAAGATCCATCATGAAAAGTGCATCTATTTATAGCACAAATTGTTCTAAGCAGAACCTTACTCCCTATCTGGTTTTTCACTTTCAAACTGAAAAGAATTACAGTAGGAATATGCAGTGGGCCTATTTAGTCTCATATTTTAAAGTTATATTTATCTTTACTCATTTAAAATTCTCTTTTAAATCCTAAAAGCTATCTTTATAAAAAGCCCCTCTTATTTTTTTTTTGAGGGGGGAACCAAGATTTAAGATACATTGAGACACGCGGCATCATTTCCTTTCTTTGGCACAATTCAAAATACTAGCTAAGAGAAGATGGGAAGTTGCATTGTAGGAACAAGAAGACTGCTGCATACATGACAAATCAGTTTGGCCAAAGGAGATTGTGTCAAAATCTCACCCAGGTGGTTTAACTGTGAAGCAAGCAAAATAAAACAAAACAAGACCAACCCCTCCCTCAAACAAACCCATAATAACACTGTAGATAATAAAAAATAAAAGAAAAAAAAATTTTTTTGCAATAACATGAAAGAAAGGAAACCGAGATGAATGCACAAACAACTGATTTAAAAGTAACTTTTATCAAAATTATCCAGTGATTTGCTTCAAACTTTGGCTTTATCTTTAGAGCAGATGATTTCTTAACACATATCTTAACTAATCAAGCACCTGCAGTTGTGGCAACCCTGTTTTGGGTCAAATATATCAGCTGTGCACTAGTTTGATAAGCCTCGGCTACAGTAAGAATGATGGTGCTGACTCCCAAATAGAAGCCGTCAGTAGCAGGGGGATATTGTGATTATGTGGCATAGAGGGACAGGGGCAGGAGGGAAAGGCTCCCATCTGTCTTTGCTGATTAGAGGTGCTTTGGTATTGAAAAACATAGATGTGCTTTAACCTCACACTGATGTATTCTTGAAAAGTGGCATATAAACTGATTTTGGGCTATCAATCAAATCTGAATGGCTCTGTTATATTTTCAGAGTTCTTTTACTTTCATTCTGATTAATCTTTAATTGGCAGAGCTTTCTAAGACTTTAATTCTAAATTTCTGTACTATCTCTTACCTCTTACATAGTCAAATCCATGTTTATCGGTTATGATTTTTAAAATTCCTTTATAATGTGAAAAATGTCTGTTTTCTCTACCTTATCAATTTAAGACTGGTGAACCTGTCTCTTATTCCATATATTTATGGCTATTAATAACTATTCTATAATAATAAAATTACATTATAACAATAATATCAGCATTTATTGAGCACTTACTATGTACTAGTCATTGTTCTAGTCTAAGCACCTTCATTTATTCACTTATTTAAACTTTATAGATGAAGAGAGTGAGGCACAGGGAGATTAAGTAACTTTCTCAAGATTACACAGTCAGTAAGTGGCAGAACCCCTGTCAACCCAGGTTTCCTAGATGAGGTTCACAACCGTAATTGACTCAAACTCGGAAGGCTTCCAGGCCTGGAAGTGGTCTTTTTCTGCCAACATTCTATTGGCTAGAACTAGTCACTTGGTTGCATCCAACTGCAGGGGAGGCTGGGAAATGCAGTCCAATCGTATGCCCAGGAGGAAAATGGAAATTCTTGGTAAACAGATGAGCAGTCTCTGGCCATATATCCACAAAGTGGTACACGCAATTATACTGTGCCATCAGATTCAGAGGCAGAAGGTGAGGTTGAGCTTGGGGTGGGGGTGGAAGTGTCCAGCTAAGATGGAGGCTTTGCCTTGCTTCAAGGAAGCTATGGTCAGAAGAACCCACAGGGGTATATCCAAGGTGCTCACAAAGACAACCCTGAGAGCAAGAGTCAACTTTAAATACCTGCTGCAGCCAGAGTATACCAATGCTAGGTTACATCTGTACCTGTCAAATAAGGAATTTCCTTATCTCCCTTTTCTGACTCCTCCACCCCTAGCTGACCCCAGGCCTGCTGAGAGAGAGAATGAGAAGGAAAAGGGCAAGAAGAAAAGAGCTGACCCTCCCTATTCCCCCCACCACCAAAGCCCCCAGACTAAGCAGTTTGGGTGGATGGTAGAAGGAAGCATTGACTGTAATGCTTCAAAAAAATTCAGGTTTTGACAAACACACTGGACTGGGTATTTTTATTATTGAAATGAGACTATTTTGTGACTAAAAAGAAGAATTTTTATTAATGAGAGCACCAAAAAAAGTCAAGGCATTTCTCCTAGGTACTAAGAAAGAATGTGTCCTCCAGAGCTGGTTTGATCAGGCTTTTGAGAAGAAAAGAATAAAATTTGTCTCTGTTCTCACCTTAAGAGGGTTTCCAATTCTGGTAAGGGTTAAGTGTTTCAGACAATCACACAGGCTGCTGAGTGGGCGTGAGATCAGAGGATGACAGGTGTGAATGCAGAGTGTGAGTTGGGAAGTGATTGCTGGCTTCTCCACTTTGCAGATGTGTGACTTTGGGGAAGTCATTTATTCTCTGTGCATGTTTCCTCATCCTAAAGTGGTAATGTACTGGAATGCCTTATAAGTTGTGAGAGGAACAATATATGTAAAGTACTCAGAGGAGTGCCTGGCCCACAGCAAGTATTATGAAGTGTTTGTAACTATTTTCACTTTAAAAGTATCATTATAGCAGCCCAACTGAGAGATAGGAATATGTGTAACTAGGGAGTGTGAAAGGTTCATAATGTGTTTTAGCATTATAGTCTAGGACTTCCTAGAGGACGATTGGATAAGGAGAGTGAGGTAGAGAAAGAAGGCAAGTCTTCGGGGCTCTATGAGAGTGGGAAGAAGCAGGTTGTTCCCTGAGACCGTGGTGTCTAATGTTACACCATCCACTGGGCTGGGCCTCATCCTGGTTTAATGATTACAGTATTTCTGTTCTAACATTCTTTTATGTGAAAGTAATACATCTCCTGCTGTTGAGTTACAGATACTTGGTTTGGCTTGTTGCTTTTGCTTTTGGCAAACCCACAAAGGGGCAATGCCAACCCACATGATCCAGAAAGGAGAAAATAAGGCAAATGCTAAAATATTGGAGTAATTTCTCTAGCAATGGACAGGTGCATGTTAGAGGAAGCCTTTGATTTCAAAGAAGAGACTATTTGACATAATAGAGGAACATTTGGAAATCCACACATGTAGAAACTGAAAATTATTAAAGCCAAATGTTTAGTGTTATTTCATCTCATTTTATTTTTCCTGACCATGGTGATCATCTTGGCCATGATGGTGTTTGCGGAATCTGTTGTGTGTTTGTCCCTGTGCTGGAGTGAAACTAAAACTGTTTATTCTTTCCTTCTTTTTAAAAAAATTAATTTTCTCTTTCAGCTTTATCACAGTTATACATATACATGATAAAAATAAAATATTATTGAAGAATTTACACTGAAAAACAACAGCTGTCTGCCCCACTTCTCAATCTCATTTTCCAGAGACAAACAACTTTCCTTTATTTGGTAATAGGTTTAAAATCATTTTAAATAATTACTGATTTTTACCCTTTTATTACTTTTAATTTTATTATATACCCCTTTGTTTTCTGAGAAGTTACAGTGGCAAGTTATCTGTTATGTAGCCTTCGAGTCTTTGTTTCTGTGTTTATACTATACACACACACACAGAAGTAGCAGCCACTTCTTAGGAACTTTTTCTTTTCAGAATCCTAGTAATTGTCTCAAGGCTTTCAATTTATATGCTGTTGCTGCCACTTGTTAGTTTCTCCATTTAAAAGACATTATCTATTCACTATCCACAATAAAAAGAAGAATTTAGCTATCCCTTCTGGGTTTTGATATTTACTATTATAGCTTTATTTTTGGTTGCTTTTATATTTCTGAATAATATACTTAAGGCTTTGTCCCATCAGTCTCATATAATCTCATGACGCCTAAGCTATATTTACTCATTTCACGATTACTTACTGAATACCTACTATGGTGACAGGCACTATCCTAAGTGCTCAGTGAACAAACAAAGATCTCAGCCTCATTGGCACTTAGGTTTAACTGAGGAGTTGGATGTTGAGACCCTTAGATTATACTGGAACCAGTGATAAGTTCAGTGAAAAAGAAAAGTAGAACAAGGTAAAAAGGGATCAGGAGTTAGATAGGTAGGAGTAACAATTTTAAACAGTGTGGTTAGATTTGGCCTCATTGAGAGGTGTGTGTGTGCAGGCTAAGTCATTTCATTCATGTCTGACTCTTTACAACCCTATGGACTGTAGTCTGCCAGGCCCCTCTGTCCATGGAGTTCTCCAAGCAAGAGTACTAGAGTGGGTTGCCATGCCCTCCTCCAAGTGATCTTCCCAACTCAGGGATTGAACCATGTTTTTTATGTCTACATTGGCAGGTGAGTTCTTTACCACCAGCACCATATGACATTTGAGCAAAGAGTGAGAGGCAGGGAGGGAGTTCTGCAAGTGAATTATTTCAGGGAAGAGCATTCTGGGCAGAGGAAATAGCAAAAGCCCCCCAAAATAGGAGTGTGCCTGGCACATTCAAGGATTGGCATGGAGGCTGGCATAAATGAAATGGAGTGAGTAAAGGGTAAGGAGGTCTGAGAGATGACAGAGGATGAGATGATGTAGGGCCATATGGACCAACAGAAGGAACTTCACTGTACTCTGGGTGCAATGGGAAGCCATTGCAGGGTTTTGAGCAGAGAAGTAACCATGGTTTGACTTGTATTTAGAAGAATTTGTGTAGCTTCTATGTTGATAATAAGTGTAGGAAGATGTTGTTGGAAGCAGAGAGACTAGTTGGAGAGGCTCGAAAATCACTGCAGATGATGACCGTAGCCATGAAATTAAAAGATGCTTGCTCTTTGGAAGAAAAACTGTGACCTAGGTTTTTGGAAGAAAAACCTAGATAGCATATTGAAAAGCAGAGACACCACTTTGCTGACAAAGGTCCGTATAGTCGAAGTGAAAAGTGAAAATGAAAGTCACTTAGTTGGGTCTGACTCTTTGTGACCTCACGGACTATACAGGCCATGGAATTCTCCAGGCCAGAATACTGGTGTGGGTAGCCTTTCCCTTCTCCAGGGGATCTTTCCAACCCAGGGATCGAACCCAGGTCTCCTGCATTGCAGACAGATTCTTTACCAGCTGAGCCACAAGGGAAGCCCAAGAATATTGGAGTGGGTAGCCTATCCCTTCTCCAGAAGATTTTCCCAACCTAGGAATCGTCTGCTGTATTGCAGGCAGATTCTTTACCAACTGAGCTATCACGGAAGCCCATATTAGTCAAAGCTATAGTTTTTCTAGTAGTCATGTACAGTGGGACCATAACGAAGTCTGAGCGCTGAAGAATTGATGCTTTTGAACTGTGGCGTTGGAGAAGACTCTTGAGAGTCCCTTGGACTGCAAGGAGATCAAACCAGTCAATTCTAAAGGAATTCAACCTGAATGTTCATTGGTAGGACTGGTGCTGAAGCTGAAGCTCCAATACTTTGACCACCTGATGGAAAGAGCCAACTCATTGGAGAAGACCCGAGTGCTGGGAAAGATTGAGAGCAGGAGGAGAAGGAGGGACAGAGGATTAGATGGTTGAATGGCATCACTGATTCAATGGACATGAGTTTGAGCAAACCTCTGAGAAATGATGTAGGACAGGGAAGCTTGGCATGCTGTAGTCCATGGGTTTGCAAAGAGTTGGACATGACTGAGCAACTAAACAACACCTATTACAGTAACACAGAGATGATGGGAGTTCTGAGCAGGGAATGCTCATGGAATTGGTAAGAAGCAGTCACATTCTGGATTTACTTTGATGAGACTAGTAACTCCTTTTTTTTTTTTTCAACTTTCTGCTCTTCTACCTATCATACTCTGTCAACAATACTTCTGTTTTTACATTTACAAGGTTAATGCTTAGTTCATTTTTTATTGTAACCCACCTTTCATGTATTTTAAAATTAATTTTTGTTTCAGTATAGTTATTTTACTGTGTTGTGTTTCTGCTGTACATTAAAGTGAATCAGCTGTATGTTTACATATATCCCCTCTTTTTTTGGATTTCCTTCCCATTTAGGAGTAGAGTTCCCAGTGCTACACAGTAAATCCTCATTAGTTATCTGTTCTATACACAGTATTAATGGTGTATATATGTCAATCCCCATCTCACAACTCATCCCACCTCCTTGCTTGGTAACCATACATTTGTTCTCTATGTCTATGTCTCTATTCGGCTTTGCAAGTAAGATCTCATCTATTGTTTACAGGTTGATTCTGAAAGTTAAAATTCAACTTTTTTCAATTTATATTATTATGCTTACTTAATTATTGTTCACTGCATAGCCAAGTAATGTACACAAATTGTTTCTTTTTTCAGAGGTCCAAGGTCATGATCTCTGGGCTCCTTGAAGAAGAATGTTCTAGTTTCCAAGTTCAGTCATTCTTTTATAATTTCATAAATTGTGTAAAATTTTGCCACATTCTATCTGATTTCATATTTGAATCACAAGTTTTTAGAAATGCAATTTTTCTTTGTCTCCCTTTGAATTCCCAAAAGTCTTTCTTTTATCTTGTTGAAAAAAATATTTTCTTTACCATATTTCTGATTTCATTTATTTCCATGGTCATTCTATCTTTTGCAAAGACTAAATTTCATTTTTCTTCTTGAAGACATTATGCTTGAGGCCCACTGACTTCTTATTATAATTTAAATTGTTTTGTAAACTGTCTCACCCTGGAATTGTTTGCCATTAGACTCCTGGGTTAATTCTACTCTTTTTTATGTTCTATATCTCCTATTTGTTGGTTTATACTTCATTTCTCTGGAATATGTATCTAAAAACCTGCATCATAAAGAACAGATGGGAGATGAAATCTCTGAGTACTTGTAAATATGAAAATGTCTTTAGTATGCCTTTGTATTGATTTATAGTTTGGCAGAGCATGGAATTTTGTATTCAAACTTCCCTCCACCCCCAGAACTGTGGAAGTATTGCTCCACTATCTTCTAGCACAGGAATTAAAGATAAGAAGTTAGATGTTAGTTTATTATTATTCCTTGCCGCTAAGTCACTTCAGTCGTGTCTGACTCTGTGCGACCCCATAGACCGCAGCCCACCAGGCTCCACCGTCCCTGGGATTCTCCAGGCAAGAACACTGGAGTGGGCCGCCATTTCTTTCTCCAATGCATGAAAGTGAAAAGTGAAAGTGAAATCGCCCAGTCGTATCCGACTCTTTTCTGACCTCATGTACTGTAGCCCACCAGGCTCCTCTGTCCATGGGATTTTCCAGGCAAAAATACTGGAGTGGGTTGCCATTTCCTTCTCCAAGGGATTTTCCCCTTGCAGGGATTTAACCTGTATCTCCTGCACACATCTCCTGTTTTGCAGGTGGATTCTTTACCACTGAGCCACCAGGGAAGCCCTCTTCCTCTCTAAAGGCTTTAAAAATCTTCTCTTCTCATGTTCATTGTAGCATTATTCATGATAGGCAAGATGTGGAAAGACCTTAATGTCCATTAATGGCTTAAAAAATATAACAATGCAATGGAATATTATTTATCAGTAAAAGAAGGAAATTCTGCCAAATGTAACAACATGAATGAATCTTGAGGACATTATGCCAAGGGAAATAAGCCAGTCACAAAAGGACAAACGCTGCAAGATTCCACTTATATTGCTGCTGCTACTGCTAAGTCGCATCAGTCATGTCCAACTCTGTGCGACCCCATAGATGGCAGTCCACCAGGCTCCGCCGTCCCTGGGATTCTCCAGGCAAGAACACTTACATTAGGTATCTAAAATACTTAAATTCATAGAAGCAGAGAGTAGGATGGTGGTTACCAGAGGGTAGAGGGAGGGGAAAATGGGGAGCTGCTGTTCAATGGGTATAAAGTTTCAGTTATGCAAGATGAATGAATTCTAGAGATCTGCTCTACAACAGTGTGTCTGTCAGTTAATGATTTGCTAAAAAGGTAGATCTTGTATTATGTGTTCTTACCACAATAAAAGCCATTAATTAATTAATTAAAAATCTCAATATTTGTTGTTCTAAAGTTTTATGATATTGTGTCTGCATGGTCTTTTTTCATTCATTTTGCTTGGCAATCATTTCTCTACTAGGAATACTTATGATCTTATGATTTTCTTTAACTCTGGAGGATATATACATGTGTGTGCGTGCTCAGTCGTGTCTGACTCTGCAACCCTATGGACTATAACCCGGCAGGCTCTGTCTGTCCATGGCATTCTCCAGGCAAGAATACTGGAGTGGGATGCCTTGTCCTCTTCCACGGGGTCTTCCTGACTCAGGGATTGAACCCACGTCTCTTATGTCTCCTGCATCAGCAGCCGGGTTCTTTACTGCTAGCGTCACGTGGGAAGCCTGGATATATGTACATATATATGTAAATATACTCATATATATGTATAAGCAAAACTTTGATTTTGCTCAAAACTTTAATTTTGCTTAAAAAATAAAAGTTTTGCTTACACACATATATATAAGCAAAACTTTAGTTACATACAGCATATGCTGTGAAGAGCTAAAAATTTGACTTCTTGTTTTCTATTAATATATTTGCTTAACAAAGTGGGATTCACTGCACTGAATATTTGATATTATGTGATTATCTAAGTGTTTTTTTTAAAAATTAGAATGAAATCTAGTGCGATCATGGTTATTGAATGGATTTGTTTTGAAAGTTATATTTTATTTGTATTTTAAAAAAATCAAAGTGGTTATGAACTTGACTGGTTTATTCAACTTTTCATTATGTTGCTTGTTATAGTTATAATAATTGTGACCCATAGAGACTTACACTGACTAATATGATAAATTCCACATGCGTTTTATTTTCAGGTGAATTGTGTAAACTTTATCCTTATTGAAGCTTGTATGTTAAATCAATGTTGTAACCTCATACCACTTCTTGAGAAGGAAGTTCCAGTTTGAAACTGTATTTCCTTTAAATGAAGCACAGTTCTTAGCTAAATAAAAGACTGATGACGTCTTTTGAACCATTTCCTCTTTACTATGTCTTGTTAAAATAAAATCTGTTAAGCCCTTTTGAAGAACTCTATGAGGGGTTCCAATAAACCATCTATTGCAGTTAGCAGAATTAATTAATATATTTTTTCTACTGCCATTTTTGATCCAAATTCAAGCTACTCAGCCTATCTGTAATTTTTCTGAACATTAGTATGTATCATCTTTACATTGGTCAGTAAACATTCTAATAAGTTCATTTAGTGACTGAAAGCCCTCCTTGCATTTACTGGATGAGAACTAATCATTTATTGCTTCTAGACAAATATATATACTAATATACATATACATATATATATAAATTCTTCCCTTTTTTTTGAACTTCTATTTGCTGGATATTCGACCTTCTGGGTTTTGTTTCATCTTTTCTCTAAAGTTTTCTTGCATTTTGTCTTTTGCTTTATGTTCTAGGAGAGTTCCTAAACTTTGTTTTTCAAGTCTCTACTGATTTTTAAAACTTCAACAATTATATGCTTAATTTCCAAGAAGTCTTTCTCCTTTTGGACTTTTATTCTGGTGTGTGGGAGAGATCAGGATGAGAGCTCGGAGCATTCAATTCTAACTTTCTGGAAGCAGTATTTTTTTCAAATCTCTCTGATGATGCTAATTTAAAAATTTTAAAGTTTCTATGTGTATTCCATAGATAGTCTGTGCTTTTCTGTTAAGAGCAGTGCTATTTATGTTGGTCTTTCTCTTTTTTTAAATTTTTTGATGTGGACCATTTTTAAGCCTTTATCGAATTTGTTATAATATTGCTTTTATGTTTTGATTTTTTGGCTGCAAGTCATGTGGGATCTTAACTTTCTAACCAGGGATCAAACCCACAACCCCTGCATTGGAAGGCAAAGTCTCAACCACTACCACGCCAGGGGAGTCCCCTGGTCTTCCTCCTTTAATCTTTGTTTTCTTTCTTGTGATCTTGTGATCTTTAGTTGCCCATCATGTTTACAAATGGGACTGTTCTAGATAGCTTTGGGGAGTTTCTCACTGTTGTATATATAGGTGTGTCCTCCTATGGGATAGCTCTGTGCATATAGAAGGGATAACTGATTATTGCATTACCCAATAGTCATTATTGCTTTGTGCAATATATGTTTGTTTCTCATCTGTCACACAGTCCAATGCAAGCTTTTTCTTATTGAAAGGTGGTTTTCCTCCTTGTGGTGACTCAGAGTCCCAGGCTTCTTCCATTGGTGCTGCCAGCATAACGCTGGGGCCTGGGGGCTTCTGCTTCTTGTTGCAGAAGGTTAAACAGGTAACTGAAAAGGTACACCTGCTTTCTCAAAAGCTCTGGCCTGGAAGTGACGCACATCCCTCCTACCCACATTCACTAGTTAGGGGACTACACCTGAGTCCGAGAGAGCCTGTAAAATGAAGTCTGGCTGGGCAGTGTCTTCCCAGAGGAAGTATCACACTAAGGAATGAGGAGCGCAAACTCTTGGTAGGCAGCCAGCTGCTGCCTCTATAAATAGACTTATCCACTGGTTGCCTTCATTTTAGGCTAAGAATGCTGGAGTCTTTTAGCTTTTGTGGGGGAGATTTGGCACTCCCAAATGCAAGAATGGGGAGATCTTTACTTGTGGCACTGGCTTCCAACTTTAGCATTCCTAATTTGCCACAGTTTATTCAATTTTTCAAGATAAGAAATATTTTTTTTGGGTGGTTGGGGGCAGAAGTCAAATGCTAGTTGGTATTCCATGCATTTAGGAATGGTAGAAGAGGGGAGGGAGTGTAGGCAGGTGTCTGGCACAGTCTTGTACTATGTACTAGACACATTTTCAAGCAGTCCTTCTGGTGTAGCCCTCCCTCTGCCTCCTGTCCCCGAGGTGCCCGCCACTCCACCTGAAGCGTCTGTGGGTTTGCCGTGGAGACTGACCCCTCTTCCACTGACAATCCCTTCCTGCATATTCTGTGCTACCCACTTTTTCTTATCTAACCACAGGTTTCTAGGCTTTTTCCATCTTCCACATGTTTGTTTTAACCCCTCATCCACTAGCAACTTTTCTGTTCTCTTTATCACTCCAGGTTTGTTCCTGTGTTATCATTAAGTCTCAGAAGGTAGGGAGGTAGAGAAGATAAAGGTTTTCGCTGGATTTACTGTACTGAACCTGAAGCCCCGAGAACTGTTTCTTGAGGAAAATCCTATTTCCCTGCAGGAACCATTGGAGTATTTGTCCTGGTTTCTATTTCAAGTCTTTAATTTTCTTAAGAAATCTAACCTTACTATCTGCTCACTTGTTTTTAAAACATGTATAGATCTAGCAACTCAAGACATTAGTTTTCTGTATTCTCATCAGTGAAACATAAGCTGGGAGACTGCCATCCCCTATCTACTTAATGGCCAGGGGGGAGGGTGGTGTTTGGGGAGGCAGGTTTGAAAGATCTGTGTTTCAGTTTCTCTTCTGTTTAACGTCTATCCTTGGAATAAGCCGGACCAACCAACCACTGTGCTTGTGTGATCGTGGCCCTTCCACAACTGCCTTGGCTGAGGTGTGTCAGTGTTCTGGCCTTCCCTGTAACAAAACGAGTGACGAGAAGCAGGTTTTCCTGTTATTGCCATTACTTTAGGAACTTTCAAAGGACATTATCTTCTCCATTTACTCAGTGAGACATGTTTTTAAACAACTCACTGCTACAAAACACTTGGGTTCTCCAGAGAAGCTGGTGTATTTTCTCCCTTCTGATAATGAGAATGGTGCAAGGGACCATACTTCCCTTTTATCATCTGTGTTTCAGCATTATCTGATCTTGATTTTCTATTCTGTCTTAAAAATGTGACAGTCTCTGAGATAATGCAAGTTCAGACAGAACTCAGTTGACAATTGGTTCCCATCCGCCACCCAGCTGCAGATCTCAACTAGGGATCAGTAGTATCTTCTGAGGAGTGGGTCAGAAAATGACTGCTTTATGATTATTTGGGGCTTTCTCAGTTCAGTGTATGGTGCGCATTTCCTAATAATTGGATTATTTCTTATACATCTCATGTTGTTTAATCGCTCAGTCATGCCCAACTCTTTTGTGACCCAATGGACAAAAAAGCAAAGACATTACTTTGTCAACAGAGGTCCGTCTAGTCAAGGTTGTGGTTTTTCCAGTAGTCATGTATGGATGTGAGAGTTGGACTATAAAGAAAGCTGAGCACTGAAGAATTGATGCTTTTGAACTGTGGTGTTGGAGAAGACTCTTGAGAGTCCCTTGGACTGCAAGGAGATCCAACCAGTCTATCCTAAAGGAGATCAGTCCTGGGTGTTCATTGGAAGAACTGATGTTGAAGCTGAAACTTCAATACTTTGGCCACCTGATGCGAAGAGCTGACTCATTGGAAAAGACCCTGATGCTGGGAAAGATTTAGGGCAGGAGGAGAAGGGGACAACAGAGGATGAGATGGTTGGATGGCATCACTGGCTCAATGGACATGAGTTTGGGCAATCTCTGGGAGTTGGTGATGGACAGGGAGGCCTGGCGTGCTGTGGTTCATGGAGTTGCAAAGAGTTGGACACGACTGAGTAACTGGACTGAACTGGACTGTAGCACACCAGATTCCCCTGTCCGTGGGATTTCCCAGGCAAGAATATTGGTGAAGTGAAGTGAAGTTGCTCAGTCATGTCTGACTCTTTGCGATCCCATGGACTGAGGCCTATCAGACTCATCTGTCCATGGAATTTTCCAGGGAAGAGTACTGGAGTGGGTTGCCATTTTCTTCTCCAGAGGGTCTTCCTGACTCAGGGATCAAACCTGAGTTTCCTTCATTGGCAGGCAGATTCTTTACCGCTGAGCCACGAGGGAAGCCAAAACTAGGTTATACCCAGACCCACACATCCCATAGATGAAGATGAATAAAACACATAGTAACTGGAAAATGAATTGAAATGGGATGTCTTCTTTCAGCTCAGTTCTGTCGCTTAGTCATGTCCGACTCTTCTCGACACTATGAACCGCAGCACGCCAGGCCTCCCTGTCCATCACTGCCTCCCAGAGTCCACCCAAACCCCCATTGTGTTGATGATGCCATCCAACCATCTCATCCTCTGTCATCCCCTTCTCCTGCTGCCTTCAATCTTTCCCAGCACCAGGGTCTTTTCAAATGAGTTAGCTCTTCGCATCAGGTGGCCAAAGTATTGGAGTTTCAGCTTCAACATCAGTCCTTCCAATGAACACCCAGGACTGATTTCCTTTAGGATAGACTGGTTGGATCTCCTTGCAGTCCAAGGGACTCTCAAGAGTCTTCTTTAACACTGCAATAATCTGACTATGAATTTTCTATGATGGAACTTTTGGGATTCCATTTATAAAGAGGGTTTTTCTATATGTTCCTTTATTACTAAATCTCTGACTCTATTGGGTCTCAGTAATAAGCATACATTGTTTTTTAATAGTGAGACACATGTATTTTATGTTGTACACATTACTAATTAAATTTTTTTAGTTATAAGACAGCTCAAACCATTACAGAGCAAGGCAAGGTATAAGTACATGAATATGAAAAAATGTAAAAGTAAAACATAATAAAAGTAAAGTAAATTAAAAAGGCTCAGTTGAGTGTACTTTGGAGTATGTCTATTTTTTTTCTTTTTGGCTGGGTGGCTTCCAGGATCTTAATTCCTTGACCAGGGATAGAACCCATGCCCCCTGCAGTGAAAGTCAGGAATCCTAGCCATTGAACTGCCAGGGAATTCCCAAGGGATGTGTCTACTTTGAATACAATATATTCATTTTCCATAACAGAAAGCCATATTATTTTTCATGTCTATTCAGAATGTGATCTTATTGGAAACAGGGTCTTTGTAGATGTAATTATTTAAGATGAGGTCATACTCTGTTAGGGTGGGCCGTAAATCTAATGTCTGGTATCATGATAAGAAGGCTATGTGTGAAGACACAGAGATGCATAGAGGAGGTCATGTGAAGACAGAGGCGCCCATTGGAGCAATATGGCTACAAGTCGAGGATTGCTGGCAAGCTCCAGAAACTAGGAGAGAGGCAAGGAAAGGACTTTCCCTCAGAAGCCTAAGAGGAAGCCAAACTTGTTTACACCTTGATTTCAGACTTCTGGCCTCCTGAATTGTGAGAGAGTGATTTTCTATTGTTTAAGCAGCCCAGGTTTTGGTAATTTGTTAGTTTGTTATAGCACATAAATTGAGCAGCTCATGAGTGCTCCATAAATGTCAACTGATATCCTTCAAAAGGGAGAATGAAATTCTGTAATGATCTAAACAAGAGAGGGACTTCCACAGTAATTTTAAACAAAACACTTTCTGATGAAGAAAGCTTTTCTTTTGGGGTAGAAAACACACTGTTATAAAATGCTTTACTATAGTTGTGTTTTGAAAAGTTTTGAACTTATTAATATTACATATATGAATTATAGCCAAAGAAACTGACTTACATGAAAAGAATCAAATTTCATGCTTTAAAATGATGCTACTCACAGATAATACAAAGACTTTACCTTCTGTCAATAACCACAGCTGGCTTGATATGACCATTGCATTGGGTTTCATTAACTTGACCATTCTTGGAAAGATACTAAGGCAGATTTTATTTTCAACACTTATGAGAAAAAAAAGCTGATGCAGTACATTTTTTCAGCTTATGAACTTTCATGATACTATAGGACATAGAAGAAAAAAATGTAAAAAAGAATGAGAAATAAAACATGAATAAGTGAAAATTGTTATTTATTTCACTAAATTTTTTTCCAAATAATAATACACTTGATTCAGAATGACTTTATATGCTTTGTATATTCATAGCAAAGTATGTCAATGAGCCTGGGGAAAAGTGTTCAATTGAATAAATCTAGAAAAATGCCTACAACATGGTCCATAAAAGCATTTTAAGCTGTTATTCTGGTGTTCTATCACCCTCTACTGATCAGTGAGCCAAATTACATTTAGCCATTTTCCCACTCCAAAGTGGATTTCTTCTTCAAAGACAAAAAAAAGAATTCGTTCACTGCTAAATCTACAAAATCCGTTCACTAACTTAAGAAAAAAATATTGAAACTAAGTATATCAATATCATTTTTTATGTCTTTATCAAATATCATTTGTTTATGTTTTTATCATTAGTGTGTGAGCTTCTCCAAGAAAGTCAAAGACTCATTATCTTTCTTTATATTGCTAGTGGTTAGTATACTACTTGGCACCGTATATACACTCAGTAAATGTTGGATAAATGGTATGTTGAGGCAATTTGCACAGTTATAGCAATCTTCATTTATCATCTTATAAAGTTGTTTTATAATTAACATTATTGTCTAAATAGTGTCTAACTAGTCAGTATATTAAAAAGGAGAGACATTACTTTGTCAACAAAGGTCTGTCTAGCCGGTTTTTCTAGTGGTCATGTATGGATGTGAGATTTGGACTATAAAGAAAGCTGAGCTCAGAATAATTGATGCTTTTGAACTGTGGTGTTGGAGAAGACTCTTGAGAGTCCCCTGGACTGCAAGGAGATCCAACCAGTCCATCCTAAAGGAGATCAGTCCTAGGTGTTCAGTGGAAGGACTGATGTTGAAGCTGAAACTCCAATACTTTAGCCACCTGATGCGAAGAGCTGACTCATTGGAAAAGACCCTGATGCTGGGAAAGATTTAGGGCAGGAGGAGAAGGGGATGACAGAGGATGAGATGGTTGGATGGCATCACTGACTCAATGGACATGAGTTTGGGTGAACTCTGGGAGTTGGTGATGGACAGGGAGGCCTGGCATGCTGTGGTTCATGGGGTCACAAAGAGTCGGACACGACTGAGTGACTGAACTGAACTGAACTGAGTGCATGTGTGTTCAGTCGCGTCTGACTCTTTGTAACTCTAGGGACTCTAGCCTGCCAGGCTCCCCTGCCCATGGGATTCTCCACGCAAGAATACTGGAGTGGGTTGCTGTTTCCTTCTTCAGGGGATCTTCCTGACCCAGGGATCAAACCTGCATCTCTGGCATTTCCTGCATTGCAGGCAGATTCTTTACCACTGAGCCACCTGGGAAACCCAAATATCATCAATACATGGATTTATATAAAATTAGTAAAACCTTTTTCCAACCCATTGATTTTATTTAAAATGCTTAAGTTGTTTTAACTTCAATATATTTTAACAGTTTTAACCCTATGTTCATCATTATTTTGATTGTGATTTAGCCTGGGCATTTTTCTGGTTAACTGTTATTTTTATTAGTTGTGTATTATTGAAGATTTTGCTGTTGTTAGAATTGGCTGTGGGGGAGAGAGGGCTGAAATGACAGATGGCTAAAGGGCTGAGTTTATTTCCATTTCACATAGATAGTCCAGGGCTGACATGATTTTTTGTCATACTGCTCAATCATGTATAAGCATGCATTAGCTGTGTATATTAAGCAGAATAAATAGGTGCAGAGCCTTTGGGAGAGTAGACTAAACTCCAAGGCATAGCAAAGTGGAGGTTGGTATATTAGTAGTTCTGATCAAAGATGCTGATCTAATGGACTGGGTCCATTACAACTATGATGAGACTGGTGCCAGTTCTGGGCTACATGATATGCACATTAAGTTTCACAAGAGATATTCCATAAATTCATGACCACAAATTGGTACTCAAAATGCCCCCAAATCTAACCTAGTTTCTCTTGTAACACAGCCTTCCCATGCTCTACAATAATTATCATCTTCCATCTCTTCAAACTTCTGGCCCTCACACCCTCTTTTTCTGACTCTCTCTCCCTCACATCTTTTTTGTTAAGTGGTAAAGATAGATTTTCCCCAATTTTATTATATAATTGGCTTATAACTGCATAAAATTAAGGTGTACAAACATAATGACTTGACTTTCATTTATTATGAAGTGATTACCACACTAAGTTTAGTTAACATCCACCATCTCATGGATTAAAAAAACAGAAAGAAAAAGAAGAAAAAAATTACACTTTTCTTTCCTTGTGATGGGACTTCTTGGAATCTTTCAAATGTACCAATACAGCAGTGTTAACTATAGCCATCATGTTGTATGTTTCCCTTACATCTTCATTTTCATCATTCCTTCATTCATTCATTGAAGAAATGGAAATCATTCTTCAAAGAGCCTGGGCCTCCGTCATCCTTCCATCATCGTTTCTACAAACTCTCAACAGACCTTGCACTTTTTGTTATTGTTTTTGCTGCATTGGGGGAAGGGCATCTACAGCTGTAGTCAGTCACAGATAAGGGGTGAAGCTGCAGGCAACATGGAAAGCTGAATTCACTCAAGGTTATGGTTTTGTCAGATGAGTAAGGCAGCAGAAAAGGGACCAAAGATTTAAAGGGGTATAAAAGGTATTGACCAAGACGATAGATTATAGAATCTAAGTGGGAGTAAAGAAAGGAATGACATGATGGGGTAAGGACACTGGCAAGGTGAAAATATTAATAGATTGTAGGTCTCAGTGTGATTCCCTGTTCATTTTATTTGTCCATTTATTAGACAGTCTTCTTCATATCAATTTACAGGATTCCTTACATACTTTGAATACTATTTTTTGTTGTCTGTAAGCTTATATTTTCTATCTGTAACTTGCTTTTTTCACTGTTTAAGTTATGAATTCTGATGCACAGATGTTTTCAATTTTGTCAAATTTGTGCTTTACGGGTTATACTTTTTGTCTTGTTTTGGAATTCCTTTTCTACACTGAAATCACAAAGATATTCTTCCAGATTTTCTTCATAATATTTTCAAGTTTCATATTTTACTTTTGTATCTACTTCACCTGGAATTTATTTTTGTGCATATTTCGATGAGGTGCTAGTGGTAGAGAACCCACCTGCCAGTGCCGGAGACATAAGAGACATGGGTTCGATCCCTGGATTGGGAAGTTCCCCTGGAGGAAGGCATGGCAACCCACTCCAATATTCTTGCCTGGAGAATCCCATGGACAGAGGAGCCTGGTGGGCTACAGTCCACAGTCACAAAAGAGTCAGACGCACTGAGGCGACTTAGCACGCACACACGCATGAGGTAAAGATCCATCTAGTCTTTAACTCTCCCCAATCTGGTTTGTGCTGCTCCAATTCACTAAAAATGCTGGTACATTTCTTGCCAAATCTGAAAGATATTTTTCAGCCCCAGCTTTTAATTTTATTCAGTTTCAGTAGCATTTGACACTTTTGGCAGCTCTCTTTTTCTAAAAACAGTCTCTTCTTGTGGTTTCCTTAATGCTTGCCTGTTTTCCCCTATGTCTCTGAAGGCTCTTTCTCAGTCTCCTTTAATATAAATAAAAATAACAACTATCATTTATAAAGTGCTTTTTTATGTGCTAGGCCCCATGTTAAGTTTTTTTTTTTTTTTTGCTTTTCTACTTAATCCTACAACAGACTGTTGAGACAGACCTGGTACTGATGAGGAAACTGAGGCTCAGAGAAATGATGTAACTTGCTCCAGGTGACTCAAATGCAGGCAGCTTGAATTTGAGCCTAAACTTTGTACCGGCTCTGTGGCCTGCACTTGACATCTACAATTTAGTTTCCCAGAGCTCAATCTAGGGCCTTCTTCTTACTCCATACTTTCTAGGTGATGTTCTTCTTTCCTATATCTTTAAAAACTGTCTGTATACCAATGACTTACAAATTTATATTGATATTTCTAGCCTGGACCTCTTTTCTAAGCTGTGCGTGCAATTTTGACACTTGTTTGATTCACAGTTATCTTAAACTTAGCATGTCTGAGATTGAACTCTTGATCTTATCCCCAAACTCCTTCACCTCAGAGATTGACAATTCCATCTACATGGTGTCTCATGCCAGAAACCTAAAGGTTTTTGGTACGGTCTTTGGTACTGTTTTTGGTACTGTCTGAGCCTGGGAGTGCTGCTGTAACAGAATGTCATAGACTGGGTGTCTTATAAACCAAGCTGGAAAGTCTAAGATCAAGGCACTGGCAGATTCAGTGTCAGGTGAGGGCCTATTTCCTGGCTTGTAGATGCTGTCTTCTAGCTGTGTCCTCACAGGGAGGAAGTAGCAAGGGATCTCTCCATAATCTTTTTAATAAGAGCACTAATCCCAGGGGATCAAACCCAGGTCTCCCACATTGCAGGTGGATTCTTAACTAGCAGAGCCACCAGGGAAGCCCTACTAATGGGATGAAGACTTCTAAATCTCAGCTCATATTAAATTCAGATATGTACAGAAAATGTACTTTATTTGCCTAAACTGCTCTTTCTCCTGACCCCGTCTGTTAGATAATGGGGTGAAAAGTTAACCAAATATCTAATTTCTTTTAAAGCTTAGACTCAGAAGTAGCCCCTTCAGATCGGTGGTCCCCAACCTTTTAGGCACCAGGGACCAGTTTTGTGGAAGACTTTTTCTCCTGGACTGGGGCTGGGGAATGGTTTCTGGGTGATTCAAGTGCATTACATTTATTGTGGACTTTATTTCTACTATTATTACATCAGCTCCACCTCAGATCTTCAGGCATTAGATCCTGGAGGCTGGGGACTCTGCTTTAGATAGTATCTACCTCCTTTTGGATGAAAAGATTCACTAATTCTCCCCCTAAGAGTGCATCTGGGGGTCTGAGGGAGGGATGTGGCTTACTTGTGAATTCTGCAGCATTGAGACTGAGGGACACGCGGCCTGGGCAGATTCCGAGAGCACACTGGTTGGCATCAGTCAGTCTCCCGTCTGTGTCCAGTGCTGCCTCCATTGTTCCACTGCTGTGTCTTCTCTGTTCTTTCCGTTTGAGTAGCGCTCCTGATGGCTTTCCTTGACCGCTGCTGATTTTCTTGCCAGTGCTTCAAGTAGCTCACTGGCCCATTGACCGGATGATGGCTTCCATTACACTAGATAAATTTCTTTATTCAATCACCGTCATTTTTGGCATACTTACTTAAATATTGTATATATGTGCAATTGTCAGTTCATGTTGAATATTAGAAAAATTATTTTTCCCCTTTTATAAATACAAAAAGAAGTCCTCATATTTTCTCCCTTGGTTACTAAGAGGTGTGGGTTTCAACAACTCCATAGGAATGGGAGATGAAGCTTTGGCCTAGAAAAAGGAAGAGAGGGAAGAGACCCAGGGTAGCTTCATGGAACCCACTCCAGTGTTCCTGCCTGGAGAATCCCAGGGACGGGGGAGCCTGGTGGGCTGCGGTCTATGGGGTCGCACAGAGTCTGACACGACTGAAGTGATTTAGCAGCAGCAGCAGCTTCATGGAAGCTGATCTCCATCAACCTCGGCTCTGAGCACAAAACCGGAAAAAAAAAAAAAAAAAAAAAACCCGAAAAAAACTCCCCTAAAAATTTACAACCCTGGGACTACCCTCAGTCACTTTAAAGTTTCAATTAAGACTGTGCTGTCTGGGAATCCCCAGCCAAACATTAACCTCAATTAAAAAAAAAAAAAAGAAGACTGGCAGAAGCAAACCCGGAACCAAGGGGATGTTCCTCGCCCGCTGGCGCGGAACCCAGAGGCGCCGGACCACGCGTTCCAGGGGCAGTTGCTTCGCTGCCCGCAGGGCTGCCCCCTCGGAGGCTCCCGGCTCGGCCTGCGGGTGGGGCTTTCCCACTTCTCGGGGTTCCCTTGGCGCTGCATGACCATGCTGCGCGGCAGAGGGGGCTGCCTGCCGCCCACCGCGGCTGGCCAGGAACACGAGTTCGACAGCCTTTTCGAAGAGCTCTTCCAGAAGCTGGGCCGCCGCGGGGACGGGATGGTGGACATCGCGGAACTGCAGGAAGGACTGGAGGCCCTGGGCTTCCTTCCGGGCGGGGAGGAGGTGGATCTCGGTGCGTTCAGGCCTCAGGGAGTGCGGGGCGGGAGGCTCTGCAGGGGTGATATGGCGGTGGGGGTGGAGAAGACCCCCTCATCTCTAAGGGGCCCAGTCCCCAGACGATTTTGGTGTGAGCTGCTTCACCAGAGACAGCCCGCTGGCGGAACACTTTTCCATACGTTTCTGTCCTCTGAGTGAGCTGCTCCGGTGAAACATGTAGCAGTCTTATCTAAAAATAGCGTCCAAGCCATCGAAACACAAAAGGTCCGCTACAGGTTAACGGAACCCCTGCAGGAAGCCGACTGCCTGGGCCTGGGCGCAAATTCGTTTCGCTCATGGAAACTCCAAGAGTCAGTCTTGATGGCTCCTCCTGAGCTGTACGCGAGGGCGTCCCAAAGCTTGGGAAGTGGGGCCTGCACTGAAGGGCGACAGCTCCCCACCTAGACCTTTGGGAATTCCCTGCGTGGGCACTTGCTCCTCAGAATACTGGAGTGGGTTGCCATTTCCTTTTCCGTTGGACCTTCCAGATCCAGGGATTGAACCCACGTGTTTTGCCACTCCTTCATTGGCAGGCGAATGCTTTACACTGAGCCACCTGGGAAACCTCAGTTAAAACCAATACTTGCCCGTTTAACCCTACACTTAGAAGTCGCTGTACTGCCCTATACCTTACAGGGTAAAGTTATCCTTAAGCTCAACACATGACAATATCAATACTCACTATTGTATTTTCAGAGGGTCCTCATTTCCACAACTGTACGTTTAGCCAGCTAAGTTACAGTTAAAATAAAGTCTTTGTTTTACTTAAAACTTCTCTAAGAGGCTAGTAGCTTCAGCAGCAGCATGGGAACATGTGTGCACATGAGTTTGAAAAGGTGACAGTACACCAGGCTTTATAGAAATCTTTTCCTTGTGAGGCAACTGAATTACATTCAATTACAGGAAATAGTATTTAATGTTTCCATCTGGTAGGCGTGAACTGAATGATGGATGTGAGAGCAGAGAACACTGAATCTAGAAAAACCATACAGTCAGCACAGTAACATGTAGTTTATGCACCATAGTTCTTAGGATTTATACAGTGTATGCCAGAGAAATGAGGGATAGATTAATGCTATCTAACATTTTGTTATGGAAACTGATGGTTTGATCCCTAAGGTCCAACCAACCACAGATTCCAGTCCTAATTTTATATAACATGTATTGCTTTCACTGGATTCTGTGTGTCCAAGGCTTTTTGTTGCACTCACTTTCTGTTATACAGAATCAGCAAACAGATGAAGTTATGCTTTCATTCAGAATGCAGCCCCAGAATCTTGTTATTCCTTCTCTCTTTTCAGGCAAGAGCTGGGTCTTCTGCTTTAGCAGCCTGTCAGTTTATCTTCTATTCATTTATCCGAATGGTTCTCAACTAAGGGTGATTTTGTCCCTCAGAGACATATGACATTTTGGATGGTTGTGATAGTGGGGAATGTATGTGTGTGATGTGAAGGATGTAGTGAGTTAGTCAGTTCAGTTGCTCAGTTGTGTCCGACTCTTTGCAACCCCATGAAACACAGCACGCCAGGCCTCCCTGTCCATCACCAGCTCCGGGAGTCCACCCAAACCCACGTCCATTGAGTTGGTGATGCCATCCAACCAACTCATCCTCTGTCGTCCCCTTCTCCCCCTGTCCTAAATCTTTCCCAGCATCAGGGTCTTTTCAAATTAGTCAGTTCTTCACATCAGGTGGCCAAAGTATTGGAGCTTCAGCTTCAAAATCAGTCCTTCCAATGAATACCCAGGACTGATCTCCTTTAGGATGGACTGGTTGGATCTCCTTGCAGTCCAAGGGGCTCTCAAGAGTCTTCTCCAACACCACAGTTCAAAAGCATCAATTCTTCGGTGCTCAGCTTTCTTTATAGTCCAACTCTCACATCCATACATGACCACTGGAAAAACCATAGCCTTGACTAGACAGACCTTTGTTGACAAAGTAATGTCTCTGCTTCTTAATATGCTGTCTAGGTTGTTCATAACTTTCCTTCCAAGGAGTAACGGTCTTTTAATTTCATGGCTGCAGTCACCATCTGCAGTGATTTTGGAGCCCCCAAAAATAAAGTCTGACATTGTTTCCACTGTTTCCCCATCTATTTTCCATGAAGTGATAGGACCAGATGCCATGACCTTAGTTTTCTGAATGTTAAGCTTTAAGCCAACTTTTTCACTCTCCTCTTTCACTTTCATCAAGAGGCTCTTTCTTCTTCACTTTCTGCCATAAGGGTGGTATCATCTGCATATCTGAGGTTATTGTTATTTCTCCTGGCAATGTTGATTCCAACTTGTGCTTCCTTCAGCCTAGCATTTCTCATGATGTACTCTGCATCTAAGTTAAACAAACAGGGTGACAATATCCAGCCTTGATGTACTCCTTTACCTATTTGGAACCAGTCTGTTGTTCCATGTCCAATTCTAACTGTTGCTTCTTGACCTGCATACATGTTTCTTAAGAGGCAGGTTAGGTCATCTGGTATTCCCATCTCTTTCAGAATTTTCCAGAGTTTATTGTGATCCACAGTCAAAGGTGGCATAGTCAATAAAGCAGAGATAGATGTCTTTTTGGAACTCTCTTGCTTTTTCGATGATCCAGCATATGTTGGCAATTTGATCTCTGGTTCCTCTGCCTTTTCGAAAACCAGCTTGAACATCTGGAAGTTTATGGTTCACGTATTGCTGAAGCCTGGCTTGGAGAATTTTGAGCATCACTTTACTAGCATGTGAGATGAGTGCAATTGTGCGGTAGTTTGAGCATTCTTTGGCATTGCCTTTCTTTGGGATTGGAATGAAAACTGACCTTTTCCAGTCCTGTGGCCACTGCTGAGTTTTCCAAATTTGCTGGCATATTGAGTGCAGCACTTTCACAGCATCATCTTTCAGGATTTGAAATAATTCAACTGGAATTCCATCACCTCCCCAAGCTTTGTTCAGAGTAATGCTTCCTAAGGCCCACTTAACTTCACATTCCAGAATGTCTGACTCTAGGTGAGTGTGAGTGATTGTCCCATCATGATTATCTGGGTCATGAAGATCTTTTTTGTACAGTTCTTCTGTGTATTCTTGCCACCTCTTCTTAGTATCTTCTGCTTCTGTTAGGTCTGTACCATTTCTGTCCTTTGCATGAAATGTTCCCTTGGTATCTCTAATATTCTTGAAGAGATCTCTAGTCTTTCCGATTCTATTGTTTTCCTCTATTTCTTTGCACTGATCGCTGAGGAATGCTTTCTTATCTCTCCTTGCTATTCTTTGGAACTCTGCATTCAAATGGGTGTATCTTTCCCTTTCTCCTTTGCTTTTCACTTATCTTCTTTTCACAGCTATTTGTAAGTCCTCCTTGGCAGCCATTTTGCTTTTTTGCATTTCTTTTTCTTTGGGATGGTCTTGATTCCTGTCTCCTGTACAATGTCACGAACCTCCATCCATAGGCACTCTGTCTATCAGATCTAGTCCCTTATATCTATTTCTTACTTCCATTATATAGTCATAAGGTATTTGATTTAGGTCATACCTGAATGGTCTAGTAGTTTTCCCCACTTGCTTCAATTTAAGTCTGAATTTTGCAATAAGGAGTTCATGATCCTTATGGATGTAGTGAGGGATGATGCTAAACATTCTACAGTGCACAAGACAACAAAGAGTTATCTGGTCTCAAATGTCAGTGGTGGCAGGGTTGAGAAACCCTGCTTATCCCAACCACAAGCTCCTTGCTCCTGCCTTCCAGTAACTGACCATGCCCTTTACTTCCCTGAGGAAGCAGAGGTGAACTGGCATGAATGTCCTCAGATTTTTGGCCTTCTTATAATGTGTCCTGAGCTGTAAAATAGGGATCTTATTATAGGACCATTATGATGACTCTACTTCTCTCACCTGTTACCATAACAGTTCTATAACCAGTCTTCCTGCCCTTATCTCTCACCTGTTACTGTAACAGACTTATAACCAGTCTTCCTGCTCTTACCTCTCACCATCACTTCTTCCACTCTGCCATCATATGACATTTCTGAAAGTACATCTCATTAGTTCATAACCCTCCTCTTCAGGGGTGGACAATGTTGGTGGGAAAAGTGTAAACCTCTTAGTATGGTATTGAAGGTTTCCTGATTTCCTGAAGAGTGTTGAGTTTGGTGAGACTGTTCTCCAACTTGCAAATATGCAGGGATCCAGGTTCTTTCTCTCTTGTGACTCTGTTCTCTTCAAGGGTCTCATCATCATCTGCATTCAGCTGGTGAAAGGAATGAGCAAGGAGGAAGACATGTGAGAGGATTTTATTAGCTAGGTCTAGAAGTGGCACACATTACTTTCACTTGTATTTTGTTGGAGAGATCTTGGTCACAGGACCATGCTTAACTGCAAGGGAGACTGGGAAGTGTTATCTAGCCTTGTGTCCAAAGAAGGCAATGAGGGATTTTGGTGGATGGTTGGTGATCTTTGCTACGTTTCTCACACCTTTGTTTCTTTGTTTGCTCACCTTTTGCTATTCATTTTAAAAATATTTGAGTCCCTTCTATCTCCATCCCTTCTTCAGAGCACTCACATCTTTGTTACCCTCTGATGCTTGATCATTTTCTACCATTGTGATTTTGGTGTCTTGCCTATTAGCCTGTAAGCTTCTGGAGCACTGGGATTATTGCTGGCTCATTTCTGTTTCTCAAGCATTTAGTTCCTTACATATTTATTGAGTGAATTAATACATGCATGACTGTTGAGTAGAAGAGTAGTCAGTTGCTGAAGTTCTTTAAAATTCCAGTACTCAAAGATTCTATGTTTTCAGTGTTAGAAATTTTACTCTAAAACTAAGGCACTGGTAATTTGTGGCAGATTAATTTACATGTGATCAGTTCAGTTCAGTTCAGTTGCTTAGTCGTGTCCGACTCTTTGCGACCCCATGAATCTCAGCATGCCAGGCCTCCCTGTCCATCACCAACTCCCGGAGTTTACTCAAACTCATGTTCATTGAGTCGGTGATGCCATCCAGCCATCTCATCCTCTGTCGTCCCCTTCTCCTCCTACCGTCAATCTTTCCCAGCATCAGGGTCTTTTCAAACGAGTCAGTTCTTCACATCAGATGGCCAAAGTACTGGAGTTTCAGCTTCAGCATCAGTCCTTCCAGTGAACACCCAGGACTGATCTCCTTTAGGATGGACTGGTTGGATCTCCTTCCAGTCCAAGGGACTCTCAAGAGTCTTCTCCAACACCACAGTTCAAAAGCATCAATTCTTCGGTGCTCAGCTTTCTTTATAGTCCAACTCTCACATCCATACATGACCACTGGAAAAACCATAGCCTTGACTAGACAGACCTTTGTTGGCAAAGTAATGTCTCTGCTTTTTAATATGTTATCCAGGTTGGTCATAACTTTCCTTCCAAGGAGTAAAGGTCTTTTAATTTCATGGCTGCAGTCGCCATCTGCAGTGATTTTGGAGCCCCCCAAAATAAGGTCTGACACTGTTTCCACTGTTTTCCCATCTATTTTCCATGAAGTGATAGGACCAGATGCCATGATCTTAGTTTTCTGAATGTTGAGCTTTAAGCCAACTTTTTCACTCTCCTCTTTCACTTTCTTCAAGAGGCTTTTTAGTTTCTCTTCACTTTCTGCCATAAGGGTGGTGTCATCTGCATATCTGAGGTTATTGATATTTCTCCTGACAATCTTGATTCCAGCTTGTGCTTCTTCCAGCCCAGCATGTCTCATGATGTATTCTGCATATAAGTTAAATAGCAAGGTGACAGTATACAGCCTTGATGCACTCTTTTTCCTATTTGGAACCAGTCTGTTGTTCCATTACATGTGATAAATATATAAATATTTAAATGATGTAATTTGTTATCTACCTTGTGTGAATGTATCTCTAAAATCATTTTTTCTTTCTTGGAGATAATTTTAAAATCTGTTGATGTTAATGAGCATAATCTGCTGAACCTTGGCACATTTATGCAGTACATAAAAGATAATGAGATAAACATGAAATTGACTTTTAAGAGTTTAGACACAAATAATGATGGTTTGTTCTTAATACAACTAGTAATTTTATCCAAAAATTAATTGTGTTTTAGTAAAGGTTTATTTTTAGGTGTTTGGCTTCTCTGAAAGGTTATTGAAAACTCATTTATTTAATTCTGTCATTTGTTTTATTATTACTTTTAAGAAATGTTTTTAAATGATGTCATTTTTATTTACATACTACCTTTCAAAAAGAAAACCACCAGCAAAAAGATTATACCCTTTGAGTAATGTGCTATTTAGTTAAAGATCTGAGAAATATTTGTTTCATTTTGGTAAGGTTTTTGCATGAAGTTCCATGTGGCAATGTTGGTTAAACTGAGTCTGGAAAGATCAGTAGAAGTTACCCTAGTGAAGAGTAGGGAAGAGTGGTCCAGGCAGAGGAAATAGCTTGTTAGGAGGCTGTGGTCAGCTTGGGGGAGTAGGTCATGTCTGAGGGACTAAAGGAAAACCAGTGAGGGTGGAGCTGAGAGCAAGGGGAAGTGTCAGAGATGAGGCTGGGAGGCTGGCACAGGTGGGATCTTGGAGGGCTTTGGGGTCTGGGAAGATTTCTGGACTTGATCATAAAGGGGAATGAGGTAGGAAGCCTCTGAAGAGTTTTCAACAGTGGGGGTAGTAACACCATCATATTTGTGTAGAGCATGGACTGGCATCTTGAACCACTGTGGGACTGGGTTGATGGGAATAAATGACTTGGGAAACACTTAGGCACAGAACAGACCACATTTGGTGGTTGAATGTGTAGTAGGCTGAGGGAAAGAAAAGAGACAAGAATGACTTATTTAAGCAATATTGGAGATAATCTTTTTATCTATTAATATAGGAAATATCATATGGACTTTCCAGTCTCTTTGTCTCGGCAAGTAGAAAACATAATTGGGATGTTGATGTTTTATGGCATGTTGTGATAATGTACTTAATACTGCTTTACTGTTTGCCTCTGCATATTTTCAAACCTTCCAGTTGATGCTCATTTTCTTTATTCCTTTAAAGGAGTGGTTGATCCTTTAGAAATTATCAATAGTCTCAATAGGTATACATATTTCTGAAAAAAAGATATTGAAGATTCTTGAAAGGTCAGCCCTTACATATTATATACATTTTAGAATTAATTTTTATTTACTTTAAAACCTTTTGGGCTTCCCTTGTGGCTTAGACAGTAAAGAGTCTGCCTGCAATGCATGAGACCTGGGTTCAATTCCTGGGTCAGGAAGATCCCCTGGAGAAGGAAATGACAACCCATTCCAGTATTCTTGCCTGGAAATTCCCATGGATGGAGGAGTTTGGTGGGCTACAGTCCATGGGGTCACAAAGAGTCGGACATGACTGAGCGACTTCACTTTCTTTCTTTCTTTAAAACCTTTTTGGGACTTCCCTTGCAGTCCAGTGGTTAGGACTCTGTGCTTTCACTGCAGGGGTTGTGGGTTCAATCTCTGGTTGGGGAACTAAGATCCCTCACGCTGTACAGTACAGCCAAAAAAAGGAAAAAAAAAAAAACCAACCCACAAGCAAACAAATAAACAAAGAACACAAACAGCATTTTCATTATGAAAGTGAAAGCTATGGAAATTTTATGAAAACATGAATAATGGCTCCTAATCATCTGTTTGCTATCACTCTTCTACATGATATATTATCTACTTTAAGTCTCTTAAGACTTTAGAGGCAAAGTCTATTATTTTCCTTGTTCTACTGAGGTTAAGTAACTTGCTCGTCACCATAATCCACCTCTGCAATATTAATCCACTGATATAATTTTATATCTATTTTATATTTATATATATATCTATTGTTTTTTTTAATAAGTTCATATACTTTATACTATTAGTCAATCCATCAAGCATCCAACCAATCAAGTCACCTATCAATGAGATATTGATTGATGGTTTTTGCCACACATGCAGTAGGCAGTGAGGATTCAGTGGTATAAACGGTATGGTCCTGGTGCTCATCCTTGCAGAGCTAATAGTTTATGGGGCTGAGGGGAGCTGAGTTGCAGAGTGGTGAAAGTTATGATAGGGACTTGTAAGAAAACACTGAAGAAAAGTATCTCTATTAGGAAAGAGAACTGAATTTTGTCAACTATACAGCTTTTTTCACTTAACCTATTTTTTAAAAAGTTACTTTTGGCTGTGCTGGGTCTTCATTGCTGCGTGGGCTTTTCTATTTGTGGCGAGTCTGGGCTACTCTCTAGTTGCGGTGCGCAGGCTTCTCATTGCTGTGGCTTCTCTTGTGGGGAGCATGAGCTCTGAAGTGCTCAGGCTCAGCAGTTGCGGCTCCTGGGCTCTCCAGCACAGGCTCAGTTGTGGTGCCCGGGCTTAGTTGCTCCGAGGCATGTAGGATCTTCCTGGATCAGGGATCAAACCTGTGTCTCCTGCATTGGCAGGTGGATTCTTTACCACTGAGCCACCAGGGAAACCCTTCACTTGACTTATTTATTTAATATGCTATGGTAGTAGATCTGACATTAAACATTCCTGAGATAAAGCTAACTTGTTATGAGCTGTTTCATTCAAGAAACATACAGACCAAAAGAGACAGACCAATAGAGAGTTTTATCACAAACAACCATACCATCACTGGATTTGTCATACTTAACATTTTGCCATATTGGTTCAGATTTTTCAAATAAATAAAGCATTACAGACAGCTGAAGTTTTCAGTGTCTTTAAACCCATTTCCTTCTCTTCTGCCAGAAGTAACTACTATCCTGAACTTATCCCCATACACATTTTTATCTCTGTGTATATTTTACTATATACATATCCTTAAAGTATGATACTGTTTCTCATATTTTAAGACATTATTTAAATGGTGGTATGCTGCATATTTTTTAAATCACTTTTTCTAAATATTATATTTTAGAGATTTGTTGATGTTGATGCCTATAGCCATCAATCATTTTAGTCAGTGTACAGCTTCTATTTAATGTATATGATCCAATTTACTTATGAATTCTCCTGATGATGATAGAATTTAGGTTTTTAAAAAATTTTGTTTTGTTACTTGTACAAAACAATGCTGGAATGAATAGTCTCATATACATCATCTTGTTTATTACTTTCAGTCAAGTTGCTTGACTGTAGGGTGTTCAGACCTTTAATTAGATATTACAAGTTTTATCCAAAGTGGTTGTACCAATTTAGTATTCTACTAGAAATGTATTTCCTTCCTATTACTTGATACTATAGTCTTCTAATATTTAAATATTTTCCAAACCCATGGGTCAGAAATATTGTCCTGTTGTTTTAATATAATTTGATTTAATTTACTTATATTCCTCATTGCTGGTGAGTCTGAACATCTTTTAATGTATTAGCTGGCCATTTGGATATTACCTCCCTATGAATTACGCAAGTTAAGTCTTTTGCCTACTTTTAAGCTGAATTAGTCATCGTTTTCTTAATGGCTTATAGCTGTTCTTTCATAAATTCTGGATGTTAATCCTATGATGGTTATATGTACTGCAAATGTCTTTTCCCAGCTTGTTTCTTATTCTAAATTCATTTTTTTGTGTGTTTTTGTCATTGTGCAGAAAATTTCAGCTTTAATGTAGTCATATTTGTCCATCTTTTTCTTTTATGCATGTGCTTTTAACACCTTGAAAAATTCTTCCTTACCCTGGGATATAAAAATGTTAATGTATATCTTATTTTTACAATTTTGCATTTTACATTTAGTTCTTTAATTCATCTGTAATTGATGTTCATGTATGTTATAAAATTACATGTCCAGTTTCATTTTTTTCTATATGGTCTGTTGTTCTATCACCATTAATTGGCTGGTCTCATCTTTTCCCCACAATTTGAAATGCTTACCTCTGTCATATTATTAAATTTCCATCTGTATATGGATGTGTTTCTCATCTCTCTATTTTATTACATTGGCTGTTGTCTGTTATGCATCATTACCATCTCCTAATTGCTATCACTTTAGAATACATCTTGATATTTGGTTTTACTTTCTTCATTTTCAATAATGTCAATGCTATTCTTGGCCTTTTAATCTTCTATATACATTTCAGAATCATCTTGTTCGGATACATATACAAACATGCACATATGCATATATACACTCACATACCCCTTTTGGAACTTTTTTTTGCTGCACCATGCAGCATGTGGGATTCTTAGTTCCCCAACCAGGGATTGAACCTGTGACCCCTGCCCTGGAAGTGTGGAGTCCTAACCACTGGACCACTGGGAATTTAATTCCCCCCTTTTGGAATTTTGATTGCAATTACATGTAATTTATAGATCCATTTGGGGGAGGAGTGATGTATTTATGATGTTACACTTTCTGTTTCATGAATATTATGTATGTCTTACTTTTTAGATCTTCTTTAATGTCTTTTAATAAAATGTTATATGTTCTCTATAAAGCTTTTATATAACTTTTGTTGGATTTACTCACAGAGACTAGGTTTTTGTTGCTCTTCTAAGTATACAGAGGAATTTGATTTGCTATCACTTCATTTAGAATTTTCATATCCATGTTAAAAATCGATACTATTCCAAGGGTTAAGATGGAACCTTGTGCCCTTTCTGTGGTCTACACGGCTCCACGTGGTCTGGCCCACCTCTCTAGCCTTGTCATCCAGAAGTCTTCTTCCACTCTGTGCTCCAGGCCGACTGAGCTTTCAGTCTTAACCAACAACAACAGCAACAACAGCAACAAATACCCTGGAGTCTCATTCCTTCAGCCCTTGTACAAACTGTTCTTTCTGTCTGGGAGACCCATTCCAGCTCCTTCACTTGGATATCCCCTGCTTATTCGTTAGGTCTCTGTTCAGATGTGACTCTGACCTCTGAAACTTTCTTGGTTTTGCTTGTATTCGCTTTTACAACTTTATAGAGGCTCATCTGTCATCTTCCATATTCCCAATAGACTGTAAAGCTGGGACCAAAGTATATTATCCATCATTTTATAGTCAATGCCTAGTACAGTGTCTGGAACGTACTAACAGATCAATACATGTTTTCTGACTGATCTAATTTTGTCACAAAAACCAAGGGTGGAGAGTATCAGATTTAACAGGAGGGACTGGCAACATAAATATTGAAAAAAAAAAAAAATTCCTTGGATCTGCTCATTTGAGATTTCTGGGCCTCTCAGTGAAAACAGTTTCAGTGGGTGGTAAAGGGTTATGTCAGATTGCATAGGGCTACTGAACGAATGGGAAGTGAGGAGGTGAGTATGATGAATGTAGTTTACTGATTTGGGAAGTTTAGATAAGAAGGAGAAGATGACTAAGCAAGTCTTTTTACATTGTATTTTTATAATTTTTTGAAGGATAGGAGAGATTTGTGGAGAAGTAGCCATGAGAAAGAGAGACATTTGTTGGATATGTTGTAGAGAAAGGAAATTAATGATTGAGAAGAAGTAGGACCAATAGTTCAAGAGAGAGAGAGAGAGAGAGAGAGAGGGTCCTTGAGTAAGAGTCAACATGTAATTCTCTGAGTCTAGGAACATAGAAGGTAAGGATAAAAGTGGGTAGAGAGAAATTTATTCATTCATTTACTGAGTGCATGACATTTATCTAGATGCTAGGGATGTAGTAGTGAAGGAAACAGGCAGAGATTCCTGCTCTATGGAACACACAATAACCAAGAGGAGACAACAGTAGAAAAACAAATTATGTTAGATGGTGATAAGTGGAAAAATAATAGAAGGGAGGAAAGCAGTATGGATGTGTGAGTGATAGGGGAGTTGCAGTTTTAGATATGGTGAGTTGGAAAGGCCATGACGGTGACATTTGTGTAGAGATTTGAAGAAATTAGGAAGAAGTCATTGTGGTCTTTGAGGGAAGAGCAGTCTAGGCAAAGGAAGTAACATGAGCAAAGTCACCAGAAAGGCAGTATATCTGACAAGGTTAGGATACTGAGAGGGGAGCAGTGTGTCTGGAATAGAGTGAATAGGGAAGAGGGTGGTAGGAGATGAGCTTTAAGAGGTAACAGGAGTCAGATCGCATATGATCTTGCAGGAAACTACAAGGACTTTGGCTTTTGCCCTGGTAAGGCATTGGGTGGTTTTAGACAGAGGTATGACATGATTTTAGATTTTAGCATCATTATGGCTGATGTGTTGATAATAGGGGGGCAAGGGTGAGAGTAGAGGGGACAGGTATGCAATAATACAGACAGCATTTGAGGGTGGCTTGTACCAAGATGGAGGAGGTAAGTAGTGATTGGATTCTGGATGTATTTTGAAATGTTCACAATATTTACTGCTGAATTGTGAGGGGGGTGTAAAAGAAAAAGAATAGTCAAGGATAGTGCCTAGATTTTTGGCCTGAGCATCTGAAAGAATGGAATTGCCATGTATTGAGAGGGGTAAAACTGTGAGAAAAGCACGTTTGGGATGGAGTAGATATCAGAGTTCAGGTTTGTTTTTGTTATGTTTCAGATACTAACCAGACATCTAAGTAGAAATGTTAGATGGGCAACTTGAAATAGGAATCTGGAGTTCAGCTCAAGAGAGACATTTGGAAGTCATAGGCCCATAGATGGTATTTGAAGCCATGAGACTGGAAGAGATAACCAAGGAGAGAGTATAATGCTCTGAGTCCTGGTGTTTTCTAATGTTTAGAGTCAGGGGAGATGAGGGCAAACCAGTGAAGGAGACAGAGGAGGAGCAGCCAGAGAAAAAGGAGGAGGGCTAAGAGAACAATCTATTCTGGAAACCAGATGAAGAAAATGTTTCAAGGAGGAGACAACTGTCTTTGTCATATGCTGCTGATAGGGTAAAGATGAGGATAGAGAATGGATCACTAATTTGGTGCCATGGAGAATACTGGTGTAGTAATAGTGGTGAGAGCATGATGGGAGTGGGTTCAAGAGAGAATGAGAAATTGGAGACAGAAGGTAGATAGCTCTTTAAAGTAATTTATTTATGTATAATTTTTTGGCTGTATGTGCGTGCATCCTAAGTCACTTCAGTAGTGTCTGACTCTTTGCGACCCCATGGACTGTAGACTGCCAGGCTCCTTTGTCCATGGGATTCTCCAGGCAAGAATACTGAAATGGGTTGCCATGTCCTCATTTTTTGGCTGTACCATGCAGTTTTTGGGATCTTAATTTCCCTGGCCAGGGATTGAACCTGGGCCCCTTGCATTGAAAGCTTAGAATCTTAACCACTGGACCTCTAGGAATGTCCCTAGACAACTCTTTATAGAGTGTTACTGCAAAGGCAGAGATCTAAGGGGTGACTGTGGGAAAGGTGGGGTTAAGAGGTTTTAAGATGAGAACACTTCAACACTCATGTTTTATGGAGAAATGGGGGACAACATGGCTTGAGAGTGAGAGTCAGAAATTGATTTGGTGGCTTGAGATGTGTGAAAATTAGCAATAATCACTGAGGAAAATGAGAAAGGGTGCTACCTCAAACAAGTAACTTTGAAGTTTTAGGAACCTCACATTTCAAAATGATATATTTCATTATCTTTCTTCACATTCTTAATTTCATTCAAAGATTTGAGAAATTCCTTGATGAGAATTCTTAAAATTAGTTTACTATTATCTCATATTAATGAAAATTCTATTTCCATTGATATTTGCATTTCTTATGACATCTTTGACATTAGGTATTTTATATCCTTAAAAAAGAAAATTGCCTTTTGAGATCCATAACCAAAAAGGGTAATTGTCAGCCATCATTCTGATTGTTAAAGGAGTTACAAGGTGAAGTTACAAATAGGAAGAAGGGGAAATATTTAAAGGAGAAATACCAGAAGGTTGGGATGTAGTAATACTGACAGCTTGTTAGTTCTTTATATTTACAAGGCCTTTGTACATATAATCCTGTTTAGTACTCTAATAGCTCTGTTTTATAGGAATTATTCCCATATAAACTGAAATTTAGAGGTGTGAGATGCACTTTCTACATCACAAAAGTAATAATGTGCAGAACTCAACACAGCTCAAATTTTCCAACTTTAAGAATATGAGATGTCATTTTGATAATGCTTTTTAGAATATATGAATTGTAATTTGTATTAATTTATAGCATCGATGCTGATGGGTCACTGACAGTGGATTGGGATGAATGGAGGAAGTATTTTTTATTTAAACCTGCAAGATTTATGGAGGAAATCGCCCATTACTAGAGTCATTTTACTGTAAGTCATCTCTTTTTAAGAATTTGTTTGTCTTATTCTATGAATCATGGGTATAAATGTAATGCATTGCATACTTTTAGAAAATTGTAGGGCCAAAAAATTATTTAGTGAGGTTTTGCTGATGAAAAAACTGATGCTATACCGTAAGTGATATTTCCTCAGAAATTTGTATGATGCTAAAAAAATCTGAGTCGGCATGTAATATCTACTTCAACTAAAGTTTCAACCTGCAAAAGGCACACATCTGTTGAGATGAAGTACACTCTTAAGAATTGATTACTCCTACTCAGCACCATCATTTTGTGTTGTAGTTGCTTATTTTCTTGCCTGAAATGTAGGGAGTGTGAATTGCAGATTGCTGTATTATATAACACTTCACTGATAAATACTTGTTGAATGAATGAATAAACTTTGAGCAGAAGCTTTTGAAAGAGTGTCAAAGCTTTAGTTTTTTTCATGTTCATATATACCTAGAGTCGGCATAGGTCTTGTCTGTTGGTGCAGTTAAAAATCTATGCTTCATAATTTCTTAAAGTTCTCAGAATTTCTTAAAATATCTTAAAAGTCTTGCTTAGTAACTACAAACTAAAATCTATCCTATTCTTCTATGTCTCATGATTATATGTATACAGTTGAACCTTGCACAATGCAGATTTGAACTTCACAGATTTACTTAATATGCAGATTTTTTCCTAGTAAATATGTACTAAAATACTACATGATCTATGGTTGACAATGGATATGGAGGGCTAACTGTAAAGTTCTACATGGATTTTTGACTGTACCTGGCATCAGTACCTCTAACCCCTGAGTTATTCAAGGGTCAAATATATACATGCATCCATATGTCCTGTCTCTGAGAAAGGGTGAAGATCAGTAGGGTCACATTACTATTGATAGATATAATAATCTTACTGTCTTAGCTGTAATAGTGTGCCTTCTCTACTCATAATATGACCCTTACAAAACTGTCTAGTTACCAACATTCTTTCAGTAAATATGTAATCATTAAGAGATTTTGTCCTTTAGGAAGTGTTCATTCTATGCCTTCCTTTTAGAGATGATTAAAGCAAATTCAAGTAAATGAGAAATACATTTATTGTATGCCTATGTGCGTGCCAAGTCGCTTCAGTTGTGTCCGACTCTTTGTGATCCTACGGACCATAGCCCTCCAGGCTCCTCTGTCCGTGGGATTCTCCAGGCAAGAATACTGGAATGGGTTGCTATGCCCTCCTCCAGGATATCTTTCCCACTCAGGGATTTAACCCTCATCTCTTATGTCTTCTGTATTGGTAGTGCCACCTGGAAAGCCCATTGTATGCCTAATATATGATACGTTTTCTGTTTAATAATGAGATAAACAGCAAACAGGCATGGAAAGTGCCTATTTTGAAAATTAACTGATATAATGTTGGTGATAATCTACTAAAGAAATTTAAAATGAACTCAATGAACTGCCTTTTGTGTATAGTGCTAACAAAGGGCGCTTCGTTTGTTCCTTGGGCAGGTCCACTGTTTGGTTTATAGTAATTTCACAGGATACAGATGTGCTTGGAACTCAAGCTGTACAGCCGAGAGGTGGGAAGCAGCCGGTTCTGCAGGGTGGAGACAGAGTGCCGGCTCCGGTTCAAATCCCAGCTCTGCCATTTACCATCTGGGTGAGCTGGAGTAAATTGTTTATAATCTCTCTGGGCCTCAGTTTTCTTAACTGTAAAATTGGGATAGTAATACTTCTCTTAGGGTTATTTTGAGAACTGAAGATGACACATATAACTGTTTTATACAGCACTGGGTTTGCTCCGTAAATGTCAGCTTTTATTTCTTAAATAGATATTGAGCTATTTCCTAGTCATATTATTGCTAGTGACTAAGCGCAGCCAAGCACTTGGAGGCCTAATTGCTTTCAAGCACTCTGTTTTACAATTAATAGTATTGGTAACTGACATTCACTGAGTGTTTTTTAGTGCCAAGCATTATGCTGAGTGCTTTATATGCTCTAAGTTACTTAATTTTAATAAGTCTACCCAGTTAGGTATTAGTATTGTTCCTCTTTGCATTTGAGGAAACTAAGTCACCGATGGTTCATTCAGTTAGGAGCTCAGGGATTCGGGATTTGAATCCCACCTGACTCCTGAGCCTAGATCCTTAATCATGACATATGTGGTCAAACTTCTAGACCCTCAAAAAAAAATCCTACTTGTGATATATAAACCACAGAATTTATTATCTGCTCTGCACACTACACGGGAAGGCCCAGGTTTTTATCAATTACACAGGAAAGTGCTTCTAAATGTATTGTTATATATTTTATTTTGCTTTGTTAGAAGTGAATGGAACAACAGACTGGTTGCAAATCAGAACGAGTACGTCAAGGCTGCATGTTGTCACCCTGCTTATTTAACTTATAGAGAGTACATCATGCGAAATGCTGGGCTGGGTGAAGCACAAGCTGGAATCAAGATTGCCAGGAGAAATATCAATAACCTTAGATATGCAGTTGACACCACCCTTATGGCAGAAAGCAAAGAACTAAAGAGCCTCTTGATGAAAGTGAAAGAGGAAAGGGGAGAAGTTGGCTTAAAACTCAGCATTCAGAAAACTAAAAGCTTGGCATCTGGTCCCATCACTTCATGGCAAATAGATGGGGAAACAGTGGAAACAGTGACAGACTTTATTTTCTTGAGCTTCAAAATCACTGCAGATGGTGACTGCAGCCATGAAATTAAAAGATGCTTGCTCCTCGGAAGGAAAGCTATGGCCAACCTAGACAGCATATTAAAAAGCAGAGACATTACTTTGTCAACAAAGGTCCATCTAGTCAAGGCTATGGTTTTTCCAGTGGTCATGTATGGATGTGAGAGATGGGCTATAAAGAATGCTGAATGTCGAAGAATTGATGATTTTGAACTGTGGTGTTGGAGAAGATTCTTGAGAGTCCTTTGGACTGCAAGGAGATCCAACCAGTCTATCCTAAAGAAAATCAGCCCTGAATATTCATTGGAAGGACTGATGCTGAAGATGAAACTCCAATACTTTGGCCACCTGATGCGAAGAACTGATTCATTGGGAAAGACCCTGTTGCTGGGAAAGTTTGAAGGCGGGAGGAGAAGGCGACAATAGAGGATGAGGTGGTTGGATGGCATCACTGATTTGATGGACATGAGTTTGAGTAAGCTCGGGGAGTTGGTGATGGACAGGGAAGCCTGGTGTGGTGCAGTCCATGGGGTCACAAAGAGTCTGACACTTTAGTGGGAATTCCTCGTAATGTACTTTCACAGCCTTGAGAAATTCCACAGAAATAGCACCTGGAAAAACAGCATATATTAAGAAATTGTGTTAATGAATATCTTTCATGTTTTTCTTAAGAATAATCTCCTTGTTACAAACCCCAAGGCCAAACCCAGAATGGAGTATGACTGGGATCATGAAAGCATGGACCTTGGAACACCCGGGTTGGCATCAGGCATGAACACTGCCTACGCACTTGCTGATTGTTCCTGAGACTAGCCCAAATGGAATGGCCTGGGGTAAAAACAAGGAGATCTGGACTGTGTCAGTTTAGTTTCTTAGGAAAGATAAGATAAAAAAATCTTGTAGTCTGCAATTAGGAATAAAAGCTGGACTCAGAGTGGACTCTGTACCTCAGTCCAGTAGTGGCTGCAGGTCCCCTGACAGATTGCACCAGATTTCGTGTTCCGTCTTCATTCTCAGTTGCTTGCTCCCGGACCATTAGGGCAACATGACATGAGTGAGTGACTGAACTGAACTTGTTATAAGTGAAGAGTTTGACTGAAGATAATAGGAGAATCCACTAGTCTTGAACACTGAAGATACTTATACATTATTGCCTTTTAAATTACTATTCTCACCACTGTTTCAATAGCCTGTATCTGACTACGGGGCACCCTGGATGGCTCAGCGGGCAAAGAATCCTCCTGCAATGCAGGAGACACAGGAGAGCTAAAAGTATTTATTAGAATATGACAGATTGTTCTTTTTGTATTTAATCTTAGACAAATAATTTTATATTGAAAATGGTATACAGATTTTTAAATGGTTGAATTGTAAAGGTTATCCTAAGCATGATACAAAAAATTATGTTTATATTTTTAATATAATTATATTAACTTATAATTGACAGTATTTCAAGCTAATTTATGAGTTATTTAAAGTTATATTAGTTGGTAAGACACAAAATTCTAGGAAAGGCTGATATTAATTTCCTGTGGAGATGAAATATATAAAAAATTTAGACCTTATTAGGAGATAACATTTCCATTTGAGATCAGCTAACTATAATGTTATGTAAAATTTGTTTTGATAGGGAATTGACATGGGAGATAGATGGACTTTTCATAATTTAATTGATGAAAAGAGAAAATCTGGCCATCCATGGAAATATCTGTTGGCTGGAGGCATAGCGGGTACTTGTGCTCGAACATGTACAGTGCCATTAGAGCGTCTGAAAACCCTCATGCAGGTGTGTTGCATAGTTTATGTACATGTTTTTGAGTAATGTGAATAATGTTTGATGCTTTTAAAAAGGAGGATTTCAGAAGTCTTAATAATACTTCTTGATTTTGTCATGTGCAAATTGCTTCATTGCCAGTAATCTAGACTCAGTTATTCAATAAGTTCCCAGACACTCAACTCACCTTGAGGGTGCAACAACCAAGTGATATAGCATTCTCATTCACTTGCATTTTGGAGTTTTGTGATGGAGACAGGTCTGCAAATAAATAATTAAATACAACCTAGTACTAGTATTCTAGAGAGGGCAAAAATTAGGAAAATCTTTTGTTTTTTTGGTGGAGCCTGGGAAGGGAAGGCTACACAATACTCTTGATTCTCTCCCTGGACTGGAAATTGTGACAAGAGAGAATGTGGTCAGGGTTGCACTCCCTCTTTGTTCCTTATCGAATGCAGGGCCCTGCAGGTGGAATTCTTCAGTTTTCTGAAGTTTCGGGTCCCTTTCAAATTGATGCAGGCAATGAAGAAATTGCCTGAGCCTCGTGGCCAAGTCTCTGGTTATGACTGTTCAACTGAAACCAGGTGAGAAGGGTGTCCGCCTTCTTCATTGCTCTATTCAAGGCAGAAATGATGGACCTATAACAACATTCAGTCACTGTCTCCTTTTAGCTTTTTTGGGTCACCACAGAATAAATCTGTTTCTAACTTTTATAGAAATATACAAAGCAAGGGAGCATGTCTGGCAGCTGGTATTCTGAGTTCAAAGCAGGGGGAAGGGACAGGAGGCCTACTGTGTATATTTACTCACTTAATTCATCTGTTTTTAGTCCTATGCCTCACTGAATTCTTGAGTTCTGTATTCTTGAGTTAAGATCCTCTCTGCTTCCTCCAGAGAATAAAGCCTCATGGATTTTTAATGGAAAATTTACTCCTATGTGCTTTCCCCTCATCAGACCCTTAAGTTATAACTTTTACTTTGCTAAATTAGTTATCACTTTTCCATTTGCTTTCTACCTCCCCCAAATCGGATGAAACCACTCGTACCCTTTTCCCCTGCAGATTAGTAATGAGGTGACCATATAATTTTCATTTGAGCCAAGACACTTTTAAAAAAGAAAGGGGTGCTTAATAATCATGGAGGGACAGCTTTTGGGCAAATTGGGATTGATGGGTGCCCTAGATTGCCTTCTTTGTTACTTTACAATCGTTTTTGTGTGGTTTTTGGAGGACGAGGAAATAAACATGTGGGGTCATTCTACCACTTTTACTGAAAGTCAGTATCTTACGTGTCTAAAATTGTTTTATTTTTCTTTTCTCCTTGATTGGCAGTTTGGCAGAATATGGACATCAAGGTCAAAAATGCTTTCCCTTAGCACTTCTTAATGCACTTTGCTATTATTTTCTAGCATTCAGTATTACTTCTGAAAAGTCTGATGCCATTTTGATATTTTGTTGATTACCTGGTTTTCCTCTCTGGAAGCATTTAGTCATGCCTCTACCTTGGCCTTTCCCAATGGCTCAGCATGTGAAGAATCTGCCTGCAATGCAGAAGACATAGGAGACATGGGTTAGATTCCTGGGTGGGGAAGATCTCCTGGAGGAGGAAATGGCAACTGACTCCAGTATTTTTGCCTGAAAAAT
The DNA here is from genome assembly GCF_963930625.1 of Muntiacus reevesi. Lineage (NCBI taxonomy): Eukaryota > Metazoa > Chordata > Mammalia > Artiodactyla > Cervidae > Muntiacus > Muntiacus reevesi. Next base: position 96,829,594 of record NC_089249.1, read on the forward strand.
CCCATGGATAGAGGAGCCTGGTGGGCTACAATCCAAAGGATCTGAAAGAGTTGGATATGACTGAGCAACTAAGTACTGTACTGGGTATTCTGAAATTGTGCAATGTGAGTTTAGGTAGGTTCTTTTCAACCCATTGTGCTTGACACTTGGTGGGCTCTTCTTAACTGTAAACTTGGGTCTTTCCTCAGCATTAGTGTATTCTAGTATTTCCTCCTTAGTTTTCTTCACTTAATTCTCTCTGTAGTTCTTCTGGTTGAATGGTTGAATGTGGTACCTCCCAGACTGACCTCGATGCAGCTTTGTGTGTGTGTGTGTGTGTGTGTGTGTGTGTGTGTGTGTGTGTGTGTGTGTTAGTTGCTCAGTTGTGTCGAACTTTTTGTGACCCCATGGACTGTAGCCTGCCAGACTCCATGGGATTTTCCAGGCAAGAATACTGGTGTGGGTTGTCATTCTCTTCTCCAGAGGATCCTCCTGACCCAGGGATTGAGCCTGGGTCTCCTGCGTTGCAATCTTATCTTTTCATAAATATTTTTATTACTATGGCATTTTACTCGATATTCTGGGACATTTCTTCAGTACTGTTTTTTAACCCTTCTATTGAACTTCTTATTTTAGTAATCACAGTTTAAATTTCTGAGAGTTCTTTTTATCTTTTTGATTGATCTTTTTTCATAGTATCTTTTTCTTGTTTGGTATTTCTTAAAATGAATTCAATATCATCTTGATTCTTTCTGAGGACATTACAGGGTTCTTTATGTTGTTTAGTTTTAGTTAACTGTAGTTTCCTAAATTGTCACTGTTTTCTGTGGACTTAATTATTCTGTTTACCTTAGTTTTGGGTTCTATGCTGCCTTTTCTACTTCAGATATATTATGACCTTTTATTGTTCTTTTATGTTAAAAATGAAGAATGGATAATTTAGGTAGCTTGTATAGATTTCTTCTGCAGTTGTGTTTTCTAGCTATGTTTCTCCCACAGATTTTTTCTTTTTTTACAAATTGAGATATAATGACTTATTATATTGGTTTTATGTGTACAATATAATGATTCAATATAGGTATGCATTGCAAATGATCACCACAATAAGTCTAGTTAATATCCATCACCATATATAGTTACATTTTTTTCTTCTGATGAGTTTTAAAATCTACTCTCTTAGCAAATCAGAATTTCTATTAAAAAAGGAATTTATACCTCTGTTTATTTGCATTGTCTTTATGTCACCAAGAAAATCAAGGAATGACCACAAGAAATAAATGCCTGTGTATCAGCCTCTTGAAAACTCCACACTTTTTTTTGTAGTCTCATTGCTTCTGTTATCAGCTTCACTCTTCTATGCAGGGCAGGTTTAAGCTTCTGCGCTCCACACTCTCCACCTCTCCTCTGTGGGAGGCTGAGATAGAGGACCAGGGGGCAGCAACCCTTCTCAGGTCTAGCCCTGCTCTGCTTGTCGCACTCACTTTTCCATTATATACATTGACGCTAAAAATTACAATACTCTTGGTGAATTGAACCTTTTGTCACTGTGAAGTGATCTTCTTTGTCTATGTAAATGCCTTTAGTTCTATTTTGTCTGACATTAATATAGATGCACTCCCTTCTCTTGCTTGGAATTTGTATTATATAGCCATTGTAATTCTTTTACTTTCAGGCTTTCAGCATTTGTATGCTTTAAATAAGTCACAGGTAAATGACATATAGGTGGTTTTTATTTTATTTTATATATTTTTCATTTGCTTGGCTTGCCAGCATGGCTTGCAGGATCTTAGTTCTTCTACTGTGGCTTGAACCAGGCCCTCAGCAGTGAAATCACAGAGTCCTTACCACAGGACTGACAGGGAATTTCCTGGATTTTGTTATATTTTAAACTTGAAGACTTATTTCACTGAATAGTTGGTGTACTTACTGATATTTTGTTCAAAACTGCCATCTTATTTTATGCTTTCTATTTGTCCTGCATGTTCTAAGATTTTATTATTTCCTTTCTTGCCTTCAGTTATATTTTTAAAAGTTATTCTACTTTTTCCCCCTTCCGTTAGTTTTTGATGTTGTTTTTAAAATATCACTTGGAGTAATAACTTGAGGAACTATGATGATGATATCCAACTTCAGACTACATTTTTATTTGTTTCTGTTAGGTTCTTGGGAGGACTATCAATCTGGGATCACATTATTTAATTCAGATTTGAGTCTTGAAGTTCCCAGAACCACCTAGCTGATACAAAGCCATGCTGTAAGTCCTTGCAGAGGCTGGTTTCTTCCGGTTTACCCTTCCCATGAGGGGACAGACCTGCAAAGTCCCAGTTTAAAGTGGAGATGGTTCTTCAGAGACCTGTACCTTAAGTGAACCCTGAGCTTTGTCTTTTGTTTTCTGTTAACCTAGCGAGGCAACAAAACAATGAGTTAACTTTATAACTGTTTTTTTCTGGGTCGAGAAATACACTTGAGTGCTAATCCTACCTTTCTGGATTTTCTTCTTCTCTCCTAGATACTGGCCTTGGAATAGGTCTCTGTCTTGTTAGCTCATGGATACCTTTAAGAAACTTTAAGAAATAAATATGCCATTGGCTTTTTCAGTTATCCTTACTTGGAAGTTCATTCCTTCCTTATTACCCAGCTTGCCATTACTGCAAGTGGAATTCTATACATCAGTTCAGTTCAGTTCAGTTCCTCAGTCATCTCCAACTCTTTGTTGACCCCATGAACCGTAGCACGCCAGGCCTCGCTGTCCATCATCAACTCCTGGAGTTTACCCAAACTCGTGTCCATTGAGTCGGTGATGCCATTCAACCATCTCATCCTCTGTCCTCCCCTTCTCCTCCTGCCCTAAATCTTTCCCAGCACCAGGGTCTTTTCAAATGAGTCAGTTCTTCACATCAGGTGGCCAAAGTATTGGAGTTTCAGCTTCAACATCAGTCCTTCCAATGAACACCAGGACTGATCTCCTTTAGGATGGACTGGTTGGATCTCCTTGCAGTCCAAGGGACTCTCAAGAGTCTTCTCCAACACCACAGTTCAAAAGCATCAATTCTTCTGTGCTCAGCTTTCTTTATAGTCCAACTCTCACATCCATACATGACCACTGGAAAAACCATAGCCTTGACTAGACGGACCTTTGTTGGCAAAGTAATGTCTCTGCTTTTTAATATGCTGTCTAGGTTGGTCATAACTTTCCTTCCAAGGAGTAAGCGTCTTTTGATTTCATGGCTGCAGTCACCATCTACAGTGATTTTGGAGCCCCAAAAAATAAAGTCTGCGACTGTTTCTCCGTCTATTTGCCATGAAGTGATGGGACTGGATGCCATGATTTTAGTTTTCTGAATGTTGAGCTTTAAGCCAACTTTTTCACTCTCACTTTCATCAAGAGGCTCTTTAGTTCTGCTTTACTTTCTGCCATAAGGGTGGTGTCATCTGCATATCTGAGGTTATTGATATTTCTCCTGGCAATCTTGATTCCAGCTTGTGCTTCTTCCAGTCCAGCATTTCTCATGATGTACTCTGCATATAAGTTAAATGAACAGGGTGACAATATACAGCCTTGACGTACTCCTTTTCCTATTTGGAACCAGTCTGTTGTTCCATGTCCAGTTCTAACTGTTGCTTCCTAACCTGCATACAGATTTCTCAAGAGGCAGGTCAGGTGGTCTGGCACTCCCATTTCTTTCAGAATTTTCCACAGTTTATTGTGATCCACACAGTCAAAGGCTTTGGCATAGTCAGTAAAGCAGAGATAGATGTGTTTCTGGAACTCTCTTGCTTTTTCAATGATCCAGCAGATGTTGGCAATTTGATCTCTGGTTCCTCTGCCTTTTCTAAAACCAGCTTAAACATCTGGAAGTTCATGGTTCACGTATTGCTGAAGCCTGGTTTGGAGAATTTTGAGCATTACTAGCATGTGAGATGAGTGCAATTGTGTGGTAGTTTGAGCATTCTTTGGCATTGGAATGAAAACTGACCTTTTCCAGTCCTGTGGCCACTGCTGAGTTTTCCAGATTTGTTGACATATTGAGTGCAGCACTTTCACAGCATAAATTTTTAGGATTCAAAATAGCTCACCTGGAATTCCATTACCTCCACTAGCTTTGTTCAGAGTGATGCTTCCTAAGGCCCACTTAACTTCACATTTCAGGATGTCTGGCTCTAGGTGAGTGATTACACTATCATGCTTATCTGGGTCATGAAGATCTTTTTTGTATAGCTCTTCTGTGTATTCTTGCCACCTCCTCTTAATATCTTCTGCTTCTGTTAGGTTCATACCATTTCTGCCCTTTATTGAGCCCATCTTTGCATGAAATGTTCCCTTGGTATCTCTAATTTTCTTGACGAGATCTCTAGTCTATCCCATTCTATTGTTTTCTTCTATTTCTTTGCACTGATCGCTGAGGAAGGCTTTCTTATTTCTCCTTTGGCTATTCTTTGGAACTCTGCATTCAAATGGATATATCTTTCCCTTTCTCCTTTGCTTTTCTCTTCTCTTCTTTTCACAGCTATTTGTAAGGCCTCCTCAGACAGCCATTTTGCTTTTTTGCATTTCTTTTTCTTGGGGATGGTCTTGATCCCTATTTCCTGTACAATGTCACGAACCTCTGTCCATAGTTCATCAGGCACTCTGTCTATCAAATCTAGTCCCTTATGTCTATTTCTTACTTCCACTGTACAATCATAAGGGATTTGATTTAGGTCATACCTGAATGGTCTAGTGATTTTCCCTACTTTCTTCAATTTAAGTCTGAATTTGTCAGTAAGGAGTTCATGATCTGAGCCACAGTCCACTCCTGGTCTTGTTTTTGCTGACTGTATAGAGCTTCTCCATCTTTGGCTGCAAAGAATATAATCAATCTGATTTTGGTGTTGGCCCTCTATTGAAGTCCATTTGTAGTGTCTTCTCTTGTGTTGTTGGAAGGGGGTGTTTGCTATGACCAGTGCGTTCTCTTGGCAAAACTCTATTAGCCTTTGCCCTGCTTCATTCTGTATTCCAAGGCCAAATTTGCCTGTTCCTCCAGGTGTTTCTTGAATTCCTACTTTTGTATTCCAATCCCCTATAATGAAAAGGACATCTTTTTTTGGGTCTTAGTTCTAAAAGGCCTTGTAGGTCTTCATAGAACCATTCAACTTCAGCTTCTTCAGTGTTACTGCTTGGGGCATAGACTTGGATTACCCTGACATTGAATGGTTTGCCTTGGAAACCAACAGAGATCATTCTGTTGTTTTTGAGATTGCATCCAAGTACTGCATTTTGGATTCTTTTGTTGACTATGATGGTTACTCCATAAGGCTTTTGATATGTAATCACATTTATCATACATTACTTTTCCTACTACTGTATGAAACTACCTGTTTTCCTGTATCCTCCCAAACATCAGGTCATATTATTTTATAGAAGTTCTTGCTGACAAGAGAGACAATAATTGATGCACCAAAATTTCCAAAAGGATCTAAATACTCTAATGAATATTGTCAACTGTATTTTTATCTTACTAACGCTCTGAACAGAGAGGCCAAGGGATGATGCAAGAGGGCAGTTGGCTGGTAGGAAGGCAGGTAGGTAGACTGATTAATGGTCACCTAGGCAGGCACCCATTTGAAGTGGAGTCTACCTGGGACTCCCTGGAGCTAGAGTGGCTGGTGTAGGAGAGAATGAGTATGCAAGGGCTTAGCTCAGTGACTGTATACAGTCAGTTCAGAAAAATTTCCTTATATTTTATGTTGACTGAATTTCAACTCTTTTTTATAGATTTATTGCACAAGTTAAAGTAAATCTATTTATTACTATGGCTGTAAAATACAAGTATCATTCTGAGTTTGTGTCTTTTTCTCCTCAATAGAGATTTGGTAATTATCTTCATACTCATTCTTGTTTTTTCCCCATTTTTGGTCAGTTTTTCCTCCTTTTCTCTTCATAAATGTTTTACAATGAGCCTGCTGATCCCCTCCACATTTACCAGGAATCCAACTATCATACTACAGCCATCAGACTGCTGCCAGTCTCCTTAAAAACAGATACATAGCTCTTTAATACCTCTTATTTTTAAATCACTTTTGTAGCTTCTTTTACCGGACTATGTATTTGTTGAATTTATTTTTTATTTTTCCTGTTATCTTCACTCACATGTTGAGTCATATTGCTCTGGGTTTAATTTTTCTTATGTTAATGCAGTATAGTCAATGTCCAGAGCACATTCTCTGATACTGTCTTAAGACTAAAGTGTATATCTCTTTTCTAATACATGCCCTGGAGAAAGGTTTCAGATCTTGGCCACAGAGTTAGTTGGATTCTGCTCTTTTTTCTCTGCTTTCACTGATCACACTGATCACCCTTGTTAAAGGCCTCATAGCTACTTGTTAGCAATAAGTTCTCTGAGTTTCCATGGCCTTAACTTTTCAGAAATATGGCTTCCCTGACACGTCTCTTGAAATGTACACCTGATTTCACTCTTCCTGATGAGAGAGTCATTTGTTCATTCCTCTGAGGAGGGAGCAACAAAGCAACCATGTCTGCAGCATGATCTTGTGTCCCATGTGTAAGGTGTCCTCTTCTTAAGCTACAGTGCAGGGATTGAAATAAACATGCCTCCACAGCTGTCTAATCACCCGAACAGCTGCTGTTTCCCCAACAGAAGAGACCTTCCATATTTTAGGAACTTCAACTCTGTCCTGCCAATCACATGAAAATTACAGTATGTGATTTTCAAAGTTCTTCAAATTGTACTACAATTTTCAAAATTCTTCCTTTCCTTTTCAAGGCTCAGAGTTTAGAAACAAAGAATGTGAAGATAATGAGCCATTTAATAGAGATGATGAAAGAGGGTGGAGAGGAAATGGTACGAATATTCTCAAGCTTGCTCCTGTAATAGCTGTTAAGACTTGGTCTTATGAACAGGTAAAACCATACTGCCTATGACATTTATTAACAAGGGAATATTATTCAGTTTTACTTTTTAAAAAATTGGTTGGGGTTATTACAAAACAAAGGGAAGTAGTTGTTAATATCTGTGTTGGAACATTACTATAAAGTTATATAATTATATTATTATTATATAATTGTGTGTGTGTGTGTGTGTGTATGTTAAGTTGTTTCAGTCATGTCCAACTCTTTGTGACCCCATGGACTGTAGCCTGCCAGGCTCCTCCCTCCATGGGATTCTCCAGGCAAGAATACTGGGTTTGTTTGTCATGTCATGTTGCATCATTATAATATAACATGGTTGCCATCAAAACATATTGCATAAGGTTTTCAGTTGTTTCCATCTCAAAGTTTTCCATTTTCTTTATATTTATTGCTTATTATAATCAACACTTGTTGAATGTTTGCTATATACCTTATTTGCTGTATGTCTTATTCTAAGCAAATTGAGGTACAAGATGAAGTCTCTACTGTTAAGATTGAGGCCTCCTATCTAATATACATGACTCTATTTAGGTACTAGGTAATTCTAGAGACACAGGTTCCATCCCTGGGTCAGGAAGATCCCCTGGAAAAAGATATGGCAACCCACTCCAGTATTCTTGCCTGGGGAATCTCATGGATAGAAGAGCCTGGTGGGCTACAGTCCATGGAATCGCAGTTGGACTTGACTGAGTGGCTAAGCAGCACAAAAATGTGGATTATAGTTTTTAACTATAAATTAAATGCCTAGGTATCCACTGATATTGAATGACTTGCATGCCTCTTTGAACTTTCTCAATGCTAACATACCTTTGAACTCTTGTTAATTCAGTATAAGGAGTATCTTTCTTCTGAAGGAGCCAAATTAGGAACACTTGAGAAATTTGCTTCTGCTTCTTTGGCTGGTGCCACTTCTCAGTCTTTTATTTATCGCTTAGAGGTAAGTGCTATTGAAAAAGATTTGTTATCTTTAATGAAAATTATGGCTAACTTTTTTCAAGTGAGCCAGAATCCTCTTGTTATTAGCAGCTATTGAGTAGAGAAAATCTGTTGCTAGGGCAGTGTTACCAGAGCTGTGATATCTAAGCTGGCATTTCTGTTGATTTGATTTCTATCATGTTTTATTTTACTAAAATATAAATATCACACACATACACACACATACCACATGTTCTTTATCCATTCATCTGCCAATGGGACATTTTGTTGTTGTTATTTTCCTGCATTTTCCCTTCCATATGAACATTAGAATTGGCTCTCCAAGTTTCTTAAAAAAACCAAAGCAAACCAATTTGGGATTTTGACTCTTAGTTGTACTTAGTGAATTTGGGGAAGAAATGACAATTATAATATTGAATTTCTTTTTTGCCCAAGAATGAGATATGTCTTCCTTTCCATTTAGATCTTTTCTTGTATTATTTGATAAAATTTATAATTTTCTTATACAGGTCTTATGCATTTGAGGCTTTTATATTACTAGATACATTGTGGTATTTGTTGCTATTAATGTATTTCATTAGATTTTGCTAATGCTTATTGCTGGTATATATGAAAACTCCTGAATTTTTAAGTTAAACTTGCATCCAACCACTTTACATTACTCTTATTAAATAATCTGGAAACTCTTAAGAGTTTCTTTTAATTCTTGTTTTCCTGAAATTTTATCATGAAATGTGTAGATTCTGGCCCTTTTCTTTCATTGGTTAATTTCAGATCTTTTTAATTAGCTTTTTCCAGCTCTTGGAAATCTTCTACTATTAAATAATTTTGAATTTTGCCTTTCTTTTTATCCCTCTGTGTATATGTATGATGTCTTCTTTATCCATTGATTTATTGATGGACACTTTGGTTGCTTCCATATATTGGCTATTGTAAATAATGCTGCAATGAATATAAGGGTGAATATATCTTTTCAAATTAGGGTTTTTTTCTCTCTTCAGAAAAACACCCAAAAGTGGTGTTGCTGGATTGTATGGCAGTTCTATCTTTAGGTTTCTTTGAAGAACTTCCGTACTGTTTTCCATAGTGGCTGCACCGATTTATATTCCCACCAACAGTGCTCAAGGGTCCACTTTCTTCACATCCTTGCCAACACTTGTTATTTGATGTCTCTTGATGATAGCCATTCTGATAGGTGTGAGGTGATATCTCATTATAGTTTTGATTTTCATTTCTCTGATGATTTGTGATATTGAGCATCCTTTCATGTTTCTTGGTCATCTGTATGTCTTCTTTGGAAAAATGTCTACTCAGGTCTTCTGTCCATTTTTTTTGGTGGGGAGTTTGATGTTGAATTATATGAGTTCTTTGTATATTTTGGATATCAACCCCTTATCAGATATATCATTTGCAAATATCTTCTCCCATTCAGTAGGCTGCCTTTTTGTTTTGTTGATAGCTTCCTTAGTTGTGAAAAAGCCCTTTGATTTAATGTAATTTCATCTGTTTATTTTTGCTTTTGTTTCCCTTCGCCTGAGGAGACATACAAAAAGTATTGCTAAGACTGATGTCAAGGGTACACTGCCTATATTTTCTTCTAGAAGTTTTATAGTTTGAAGTCTTAAATTTAAATCTTTAATCCATTTGGAGCTTATTTTTGTAAATGATGTGAGAAAGTAGTCTGGGTTGACTCTTTTGCATATAACTATCCAGTCTTCCCAGCACCATTTATTGAGAAGGCTGTCTTTTCTCCATTGTACCTCCAACATTTTGCCTCCTTTGGCATTATTTACAACTAGCCATATAAATATGGGTTCATTTCTTGGCTCTATATTCTCTTCCGTTGATTTATGTGTCTGTTTTGGGTCCAGCACCATACTGTTTTGATTGCTGTAGCTTTGTAGTATAGTTTGAAACCAAGGGGTATGTTACCTCTAGCTTTTTTCTTCTTTCTCAAGATTGTTTTGGCTATTTGTGGTATTTTGTGTTCCCATGCAAATTTTAAAATTATTTGTTCTAGTTCTGTGAAAAATGCCATTGGTATTTTGATAGATCTTATACCAAATCTGTAGATTGCCTTGGGTAATATAATCATATTAATAATATTAATTCTTCTAATCCCTTAGCATAGTTATCTTCCCATCTGTGTTGTCTTCAGTTTCTTTCATCAGCGTCTTACAGTTTTCTGGTACAAGTCTTTTATCTTTTTGGTTAGATTTATTCCTAGGTATTTTATTCTTTTTGATGCAATTTTAAATGGGGTTGTTTTCTAGTTTTCTCTATTAGTTTATTGTCTATGTAAAGAAATACCAACAATGATGTTTCCACATGTCAATTTTAAAAATTTTATTAATTTTTGACTGCACTGGGTCTTTGTTGCTGTGCATAGGCTTTCACTAGCTGCAGTGACTGGGGCTACTCAGTAGTTGCGGAGTGCAGACTTCTCATTGCAGTGGCTTTTCTTGTTGCAGAGCATGGGATCTAGGGTATATGGGCTTCAGTAGTTATAGCATGCAGGCTTCAGTAGTTGTAGTTTGTGGGCTTTAGAGCATGGGATCAACAGTTGTGGCACATGGGCTTAGTTGCCCCGTAGCATGTGGAATCTTCTCAAACCAGGGATTGAACCTTTGTCCCCTGCTTTGGCAGGTGGATTCTTAACCACTGGGCCACCAGGAAAGCCCTGGATGTTAATTTTGTGTTCTGTAACTTTACTGAATTCATTTATGAGTTTGAATAGTTTCTTTGGTGTCAACTTTTTAGTGTTTTCTATATAGTATCATCTCACCTGCAAACAATGACAGTTTTACTTCTTTCCTATTTAGATCCATTTTCTTTTTCTTGTCTGACTACTGTGGCTAGGACTTCCAATACTATGTCTAATAAAAGTGGTTTAGTGAACACCTTTTTCTTGTTCCTTATCTTAGCTTTTCACCATTGAGTATGATGTTGGCAGTAAGTTTGTGTTTATGGCCATTATTATATTGAGGTATATTCCCTCTATATTTTCCCTGGCGGCTCAGAGGTTAAAGCGTCTGCCTGCAATGCAGGAGACCCGGGTTTGATCCTTGGGTCGGGAAGATCCCCTGGAGAAGGAAATGGCAACCCACTCCAGTATTCTTGCCTGGAGAATCCCATGGACAGAGGAGCCTGGTAGGCTACAGTCCACAGGGTCTCAGAGTCAGACACGACTGAATGACTTCACTTTCACTTTCACTTTTCCCTCTATGCCCACTTTCTTGGGAGTTTTATCATAAATGAATGTTGAATTTTATCAAAAGTTTTTTCTGCATCTTGAGATGATCAAATGATTTTTATCCTTCAATGTTCATGTAATGTGTGACATTGATTGATTTGCAAATATTGAACTGTCCTCCTAGATGAAATATACTCTTGAATTCCTCTGAGGATTTAAATTATCTTTGTTTTAAAGTCTCCAATTTGTTTTGCTATTATTTATTTTTTCTAAATCCCAAGTTAATGAATACAAGGAACACCCAGAGATCTTGGATTAATCATGAAGGTGATTAATTTTACAGCTATGAGTCAGAGCAGATGTACAAAATTTAAATATATTCAGAATATATTTTTCTGTCATGGTGATACTTCTTTACTCCTTTATAAGAATGAAATATCCAATTTTTAAAAACAATACAGATTTTCCATGTGGTTTTTGAATTTTAAGATTATTTTCTCTTCAAATTATAAATTGACCTGTGTGTTTATCTGGCAGTATTTATATATAATCTAGGATAAGCAGTATGTCCTTCAGATTGTGTAGCTTTATGTGTGTACAGTAAAGAAGCAACTGATATAGTAGGAGATAAGGAGATTCCTGCAAATACATTTCTATCATAGCATTTCTCAGTGAAAAATGAATAAGTAGTATAACAATTAAGGTCCACATACTTGGTAAAGAAACATGGCTTATTCTTTCATGCTAAACTTCAGTGTCAGCAGAGTTTTCTGTGTTTTCCATTACTCTAAGGAAACCTTGGATACTCTACACAAATTTCCAATAAACATTTTGCCTCTCTTCATACAGGTGTGTGTGTGTGCATGTGTGTGTGTTTGTGTAGAGACAGAGCAAGTTGGAAATGTGTGTCCCTTTACCTTTAAAAATTTCAATGTGAATTTCCTTAGAACAAAGAACTTTCTTTTATATATTATCAAAAGCAGGAAATTTATCAGCAGTACAATAATATTATCTAATCCACAGTCCTTATTGAAATGTAATTAATTGTTAATTGTTCTAATAATTTCCTTTATAGTAATTTCTTTTTCCAGATCCAATTCAGATCATGTGTCAGGTCTCTTTAACATCCTTTCATCTGGATAAGTTCCTTAGTCTTTTATTTTCCGTTTTTTTGGTCTTTGTTTGTGTTGGTATTTGTGTGTATGCTCTTACATATTTGTATATATATGGTTTAAAAAACCTATTGCCATTCACAAGTTGTGTGTATATGTATACATGTGTTGATGTTTGTGAAATCCTAATATCAGTTTACTAGGACACTTATGTTGGAGATGGTGATTGTAGGAGCTTCATTTTTTTTTTTAGGTTTCTTTTTTGAACATATCGGACATATAATATTATGTAAATTTAAGGTGTTAAACAGTTAATTTGATACATTTATATATTATAGCAATATTTAGCACTACAATCACACTTGTAGTTATTCTTTCTTTTTAGTGGTTGGAATAAATAAGTTCTAGTCTCTCAGCAAGATGGTTGATTATAGTACAAGATTGTTGTCTGTATTCACTATACTGTGTGTTAGAGCTCTAGAGCTTAATTATTACTTGTTGCAAGTTTCTACCCTTAAATTGCATCTATCTGACCTGCCCCACCTCTTATGCCCTGGTGACCACCATATTACTCTGTGTTTGGAAGTTTGGCTTTTTAGATTAAACATAAATGATACTGTGCTGTACTTGTCTTCCTCTGTCTGATTTATTTCACTTCAGTTCAGTCAGTTCAGTCACTCATTCGTGTCTGACTCTTTGTGACCCCATGAATCACAGCATGCCAGGCCTCCCTGTCCATCACCAACTCCCGGAGTTTACTCAAACTCATTCCCATTAAGTTGGTGATGCCATCCAGCCATCTTATCCTCTGTCGCCCCTTCTCCTCCTGCCCCCAATCCCTCCCAGCATCAGGGTCTTTTCCAACGAGTCAACTCTTCGCATGAGGTGGCCTACAAATGGCAGGATGTTCTCCTTTTTCATGGCTGAATAACATTCTATTATAATATATACATATATGTGTATATATATCTGTTATATATACATCTGTTGTATGTACATCTGTTGACAAGCATTAAGCTTATTTCCGTATCTTGGCTATTGTGAATAGTGTTACAGAATAGTGCTAAATGTATAAACATAGTAGTGCATATATCTCTTTGAAATCCTGTTTTCATTTCTTTTGCATATTATAAGCAGAAGAGGAATTGTTGGGTCATAGGGTAGATCTACTTTTAATTTTTTGAGGAACCTCCAACTTGTTTTCCATAGCAGTTGGACCAATTATATTCTATTTTGGGTTTCTTATCTGACTTACAGTGTAATAGCTGTGGCTACACTAGTATGTAATTTAGACAGAAAGAAGAACAGCTGGATTCAGATACTTTATCTTCCTGCAAAGTTAAGTTCAGGAATTTGGTAAAAGCACTGTATTTGTATTTAAGCACTGTATTTGTAACATGTGTGTGTATGTGTGTGTGCTCAGTTGCTCAGTTGTGTCCAACTCTTTGTGACCCCATGAACTGTTACATAGTAGTATGCAGAAGTAAAATATTCCAAGAATAAGTAGGAAAATGATAGCAGGTATACTGTCATTGAAAATATAGTTTGACCTAAGATTCTTTTCTCTTTTTAATTCTGTAACTCACACTTTATAGGATTGCCCTGGGTTGGGTAACTGATCAATGACCCTATAACATTCTTTTACATTCAGGTTTTAAAAACTAATTTGGCTGTAAGTAAAACTGGACAGTACGCTGGGCTACTGGACTATGCCAGGAAGATCTGGAAGCTTGAAAGGATTACAGGCTTTTACAAAGGCTACATTCCTAGTCTTCTGACTGTTATACCGTATGCCAGTATAGATATCACTCTCTATGAGGTGAGTTTGTTTCTATGATGGCCTTACATCGGATTTATTAGATCTGAAAATATAATACAATTGAAAAAATTTTAAATCAAAAATACATTTAAAACTGAGTGAATAGAAAGCATATTTTTCTTTTTACAGTTTGTTTTTCTGGCTTCTCTTTCTCAGGATTGTTTCTATAAGTATTGTTTTCTGTTAGCTTGTTTCTATAAGCTTGTTTTCTGTAAGTATTGACTTTGACCATTCCTTTCCTCTCCCTGCACACAACCCACTCCACCTTAGTGACTCCATCTGTTGCTGGGTTTCTATATAGCTGGTATATCAGTAACTTGCAGCTGTTTTTAACACCTCTCTCCTGATCTTCAGACCACCAAGGAGATTGAATGGTACTGTTTTGCTCCCCATTTTTTCCTAGTGTCAGAAGTTTGATTTGGCTCATATTCCTTCTGTTCTGGGGTTCCTCGTGAATAATTTCTGGTTATAGTAACCATCTATTCCAAATCAATTATAGCCACTTGATTCAGAAAAAGGAAGAGAAGAATGTAAGTTCTTTTTTGGGGAGGGAAGTAGGAGTGCAAAATAACAATGACCTTTTTTTTCTCTGTTAGTACTGTCCAGTTTCACTTTGGTCATTCTCTGTAGCTGATCCTAACAGACCATCAAGCATGACATTCCCTGTACAACTCCCTTCTTTTTCAGTAATCCTGAGTACCTTCCATGCCACCAAACTTCTTAATTTTTATCAGTTAGGATAGCAGTTAGGATCATGTACTCAGACTGCTTGAGTACAAATTGAGTCTTCACCATTTGCTTAACCTCTCTGTGCCTGAATCCTCTCACCTTAAAAATGAGGATATATTCATTCAACAAATAATTATTGAGTTGCATGTACCACGCTCTGTTCTAGAAGAGACCGAAAGTCCTATCTGTAGGGAGCGCAACACTCTTTCACTGCGAGACAGACAATAACCCTTTGAAGCATGGCATATGGTAGTAATAGGGTTGTGGGGAAAAATGAAGCAGGAAAGGAGAGTGGATAGTTTAGTGACTGGAAGGCCTTCCTGAAAAGATACCTTCTGAGTAAAGACCAGAGGATGTGAGGGGGTTGAGCCACACATACATGGACAAGGAGGACATTTAGGGTGGACGCATACCTGTGCAGCTGGAGCAGAGTGAGCCTGAAGAGAAAAGTAGGAGATGAGGTCAGAGATCTGCTGGGTCGGGGCAGATTTCTCAAGGCCTTGCAGGTTGAAGGGATTTTAATTCCTTCTCTAGGCGAAATGGGTGACTGTCGGAGGGCTCTGGGCGTAGGAATGCCACAGCTGACAAGACTTTTATCATAAAAACTTTATTGAGATATAATTCATATACCATTTTAAAGTGTACAGTTCGATATACTCACAGGTTGTACAACCATCCCTACTATTTAATTCAATAACATTTTTATCACTCCTAAAAGAAACCCTGTACTCATTAGCAATCACTCCCCACTTCTAACTCCTCCACTCCCTGGAAACAACTAGTCTATTTTCTGTGTCTATAGATTTGTCCAGTTAGGATACTTCATATAAATGCAATTATACAGCATGTAATCTTTTATGACTGGCTTCTTTTCACTCAGAAATATGGTTTCAAGTTTTATCCATCTTATAGCATTTATCAGCATTTCATTCTTTTCTTCTGAATATTATTCCATTATATGGATATACTATCTCTTGTTTGCCTTATTCATCAGTTAATGGAGAATTGAGCTATTTCCACTTTTTTACTATTATAAGTAATGCTGCTGTGAAATTGAGTACAAGTTTTTGTGTAGACATATGTTTTCATTCTCTTGGATATGTATCTAGGAGTAGAATTCCTGGGTCATTAGATAACTCTATGTTTAACCTCTTGAAGAACTGCCAAACTGTTTTCCAAAGTGGCTACACCATTAAATTTCCACCAGCAGTGAATGAGGGTTCTGAGTTCTCCACATCCTTGCTGACACTTGTTATTATCTGTCTTCTTGATTTTTTTATCTTTGTGAACAGAAAGTAGTATTGTTGTCTATTATTAATTTATTTTTTTTCTTGTTTAGTTGTGGTTCTTTGCATATAATAGATATAAGTACCTTAGATATTTGATCTGCAATTATTTTCTTCCATTCCATGTATTGTCTTTTACACAAAAGTTTTAAATTTTGATTAAGTCAAATTTATTTATTATTTCTTTTGTTACTATTGTATTATAAATAACCACTGCCTAATCCTAAAACACAGAAGATTTATATCTTCCAAGGGTTTTACGTTTTTAGCTCTTACTTTAGGTCTACTATGCATTTTGAATTAATTGTTGAATATGGTGTTAGGCAGGGGTTTAACTCCATTCTTTTGCATGTGGATATCCAGTTGTATCAATATCATTTATTGAAAAGACTATTTTTTCCACTGAATGGTCTTGGCAATATTATTGAAGTTAACCATACATGTTAAAGGTTTATTTCTGAACCCTCAAATTCTATTTCATTGATCAATATGTCTGTCCTTATACAACAACCACAACTGTCTTAATTGGTGTGGTTCTGTAGTAAGTTTGAAATTAGAAAATGTGACTTCTCTAGCTTTTTCTTTTTTCTCTCAGAATTGTTTGGGCTATCCTGAGTCCCTCACATTTCCATATGAATTTTAGGATTGACTGAGCGACTAAGTGCACACACTGTGTTAGAAGAAGTCCATCTAGGATAATGGACAAAGCTTGAAAACTGGTCTTTGATATGTTGGGAGACTAAATGATCAAGGGAAATATGCACAGAAGACCCAAATAGACATTTCTCTAAAGAAGACATACAGATGGCCAATAGGCACATGAAACAATGCTCAATATCACTAACTATTAGAGAAAGGTAAGTCAAACTACAATGAGGTATCACCTCACACCAGTCAGAATGGCCATCATTAAAAAATATACAAATAATAAATCCTAGAAAGGATGTAGAGAAAAGGGAATCCCCCTACACTGTTGGTGGGAATTAAGTTGGTGCAGCCACTTTCTGGAGAACAGTGTGGAGGTTCCTTAGAAAACTACAAATAGAATGATCCTGCATTTCTACTCCTGGGCATATATCTGGAGAAAATTATAATTCAAAAATATACATGCACACCTGTGTTCATGGCTTCCCTTGTAGTTCAGTTGGTAAAGCATCTGCCTGCAATGCAGGAAACCCAGGTTTGATTCCTGGGTAGGGAAGATCCTCTGGAGAAGGAAATGGCAGCCCACTCCAGTATTCTTGCCTGGAGAATCCCATGGACAGAGGTGCCTAGCAGACTACAGTCCATGAGGTCACAAGAGTCAGACACGACTTAGCGACTAAACCACCAACACCTATGTCCCTAGCAGCACTATTTACAATAGCCAAAACGTGGAACCAATCTGAACAGCTATCAACAGGTGAATGGATAAAGAAGATGCAGTACATATATACAGTGGAATACTACTCAACCAGGAAAAGGATGGTTGGCAGTCATTTGCAGCAACGTGGATGCAACTAGAGAAAATCAGACTAAGTGAAGTAAGCTAGAAAGAGAAAGACAAATACCATATGACATCACTTTAATGTGGAATCTAAGATATGGCACAAATGAACCTATCTATGAAACAGAAACAGTCACAGATATAGAGAACAGACTGTGATTGCTGAGGGGGAGGGATGGTAGGTGAGGGTGGGACTAGGAGTTTGGGGTTAGTAGATGCAAACTATTATATATAGAACGTATAAACAACAAGGTACTACTGTACAGTACAGGAAACTATATTAAATATCCTGGGATAAATTATAATGGAAAAGAATATAAAAAAGAATGTATATATGTGTATAACCAAGTCACTTTGCTGTACAGCAGAAATTAACACAACATCGTAAATTAACTATTGTCGTTCAGTCGCTCAGTCGTGTCCGATCCTTTGAGACCCCATGGACTGCAGCATGCCAGATTTCCCTGTCCTTCACCATCTCCTGGAGCTTGTTCAAACTCATGTCCATTGAGCTGGTGATGCCATCTGACCATCTCAATCCTCTGTCCCCTTCTCCTCCTGCCTTCAATGAGTTGGCCCTTTGAATCAGGTGGCCAAAGTATTGGAGCTTCAGCTTCACCATCAGTCCTTCCAATGAGTATTCAGGACTGATTTCCTTTAGGATTAGCTGCTTTGATCTCCTTGCTGTCCAAGGGACTCTCAAGAGTCTTCATCACCACAGTTCAAAAGCATCAGTTTTTCGGTGCTCAGCCTTCTTTATGGTCCAACTCTCACATCCATACATGACCATTGGGAAACAATAGCTTTGACTATACAGACCTTTGTTGGCGAAGTAATGTCTCTGCTTTTTAATATGCTGTCTAAGTTTGTCACAGCTTTTCTTCCAAGGAACAAGTGTCTTTTAATTTCATGGCTGCAGTCACCATCTGCAGTGATTTTGGAGCCCAAGAAAATGGAGTCTGTCACTGTTTCCATTGTTTCCCCTTCTATTTGCCATGAAGTGTTGGGACTGGATGCCATGATCTTCATTTTTTGATTGTTGAGTTTTAAGCCAGCTTTTTCACTCTCCTCTTTCACCTTTATCAAGAGGCTCTTTAGTTCCTCTTCGCTTTCTGCCATAAGGGTGGTGTTATCTGCATATCTGAAGTTACTGATATTTCTCTCAGCCATCTTGATTCCAGCTTGTGCTTCGTCCAGCCCAGCATTTCACATGATGTATTCTGCATAGAAGTCCAATAAGCAGAGTGACAGTATACAGCCTTGACCTATTCCTTTCCCAATTTGGAACCAGTATGTTGTTCCATGTCCGGTTCTAACTGTTACTTCTTGACTTGCATACAGGTTTCTCAGGAGGCAGGGGCTTTCCTGATGGCCCAGGCAGTAAAGTGTCTGCCTGCAATGCGGGAGATCTGGGTTCAATCCCTGGCTTGGGAAGATCCCCTGGAGAAGGAAATAGCAACCCACTTCAGTACTCTTGCCTGGAAAATCCCATGGACAGAGGAGCCTGGTAGGCTACAGACCAAGGGGTCACAAAGAATCGGACACGACTGAGCAACTTGACTTCTCAGGAGGCAGGTAAGGTGGTCTGGTATTCCCATCTCTTTAAGATTTTTCCACAGTTTGTTGTGATCCACACAGTCAAAGGCTTCAGTGTTGTCAATGAAGCAGAAATGGAAGTTTTTCTGGAATTCTCTTGCTTTTTCTATGATCCGGTGGATGTTGACAATATGATCTATGGTTCCTCTGCCTTTTCTAAATCCAGCTTGAACATCTGGAAGTTCACAGTTCATATACTGTTGAAGCTTAGCTTGGAGGATTTTGAGCATTACCTTGCTAGTACATGAAATGAGTACTAGGAGGTGAAATTAACTATACTTTGATAAAAAATAAATTAAAAATTCATAAGTAAATCTGATACTTGATCAAGTTGGGGAATCATTAAATGAGGAAAGGCCTTAAAAGTAGTGCACTAGTTTTTTAGGGTTGCCATAACAAAATATCACAGACTAGGTGGTTTATGTAAGAGAAGTTATTTTCTCACAGTTCTGGAGACCAGAAGCCCAACATCAAGGTTTCCCTGAGAACTCTCTCCTTGGCTTGCAGATGGCCAGCTCCCTCTGCCCTCACATATTTTCCTTTGTGTGCAAGTGCATACGTATCCAAACTTCTACTTAAAAGAACACCAGACATGTTGGAATAGGGTCCACTCTGAATAGGGGTTTCCTAGGTGGCACAGTGGTAAAGAATTTGCCTGCCAATGGAGAAGACAAAATAGGCCTGGGTTTGATCCCTGGGTTGGGAAGATCCCCTGGAGGAGGAAATGACAACCACTCCAGTATTCTTGCCTGGAAAATTCCATGGAGAGGGGATCCTGGCAGACACAACCAAGCATGTGTGAACACAAACACTCCACTCTGAATACCTAATGAAATTAACTTAATTATCTCTTTAGAGACTTTATCCATGAACAGTGACATTCTGAAGTCCTGAGGGTTAGGGCTTCAACATAAGAATTTTGGTGGTGAGGGGACACAATTCAGCCCATTAGAAGTAAACAATGGCATTGTCTAGTATCTTTAGATTAAAATAATTATTTTGATATTTCAAAACCATTTAATCAGTCATTTAAAGCATGATCTGGACACTTGAGGGATGAATTTCTGAGACCCTTTCTAAGGGTCCTTGAAGCCTGAACTATTTTCATAATATGAAGATGTTATTTTCCTTTGTCACTTTCATTCTGTTGTGATGAAAGAGGTTTTTTTTTTTTTTTCCTCCAGATTAGTGATAACATCATTCCTCTGCTGGTTAATAAGAACATATTCTTCAGTTTAAAATTTTTCTGTTTTAATGTCTCATATGATAGATAATATTGATAGATGTAACCTACATAAACAAAAACTTTTTGGTGTCCTCAAGGATATTTAAGAGTGTAAAGGAGTGCTGAAACAAAAATACTGCTGTAAGAAGAAATGCAATTTGATATAATAAGCTTCCATAAAGATTAGGCAACCAGGGATCTTAAGTCCATATTCAGTTTTCATCAATAAGGTTCTCTGATCTCATGGTGTTTTTATGCATAAAGAATATCTCTGGATAATTTTGATTGCTAGGATGGTGCTTAGGAAAATAGATAATATTTAGATAATTTGAGTCCTTGAAATGTTGAAAAGAAAGTGAAAGTTGCTCTTTCCAGTCCGACTTTTTGTAACCCTGTGGACTAAGCAGTCTGTGGAATTCTCCAGGCCAGAATACTGGAGTTGGTAGCTGTTCCCTTCTCCAGGGGATCTTCCCAACCCAGGGATCAAAACTAGGTCTTCCACATTGCAGGCAGATTTTTTTACCATCTGAGCCACCAGGAAAGTGAAATATTGAGGGCTTAATTAATTTGCATTAAATTATGTGAAAAGTTAGCAGTTCAAAAATATATACCCTATGGCTCTTGCTACTCTGTACTGGATTACTGCATTCTGCATTTTATATACTTTGCTAATGTAACACAGAAGATAGCAAGGAGTATGACTATGGTGAGAAAACATATTAGCATTTTATTATCTTGATTCTTCTTTAACAGCTGTTAAAGTGTATTGTTACTTTGTTCTCTGTCAGCTTTTGAAAACTCACTGGCTAAACACTCATGCAGAAGACCCTGGATTGGTGATTTTGATGGGATGTTGTGCCTTCTGTAAGTTTTGTGGTCAGTTTGTCAGCTACCTCCCGAATCTAGTGAGAACTTGCAAGCAGGTTCAAGGTGAGTTTTTGTGAGAGGGATGATAGTTACAAAGCCCCACATGATTTAGGATTTTTACTTTCTGCTCTGAAGAATATCTTAGAGTTCTCCTCATTACCATCATTCATACTGGTTCTTTTGAAAAGACTAAATTAGGAAATCCTCCTCATATGAGTTTTAATGGTGCTATTTATTTGAAATTGAGTTTTAAAGATCAAATCTAAACTTTATAGCCACGTGAAGATGGGATATTCTGCCTTGGGTGGTAGAATTAATGTCTCCATGCCCAGAGGTATCCAGTCTATTCTTGAACTAGAGTTTATAAGATTGTGATAATGAAGGATTCAAAATTTAGGTATTTATCTAAGTGACTTTTAAAGGATTTTTGCAAAATGGTATATAGTGATTCAAATTCATTTAAAAAGAAGTTGATAAAATATCTGCCAATTATTAGAAAAAATTTATCTTGAATTCAGGAAGTCTATCTTTCAATTGATAACTATTGATTGTAGGAATTTTTACAAATATATATATATACATGAAACCACCAACTAGATTAAGACAGTACATTTTTAGCATTACAGAAGGTTTCTTTATGCCTTCCCCAGTTAATAAACATTCCACACCAAAGTAATTATTATTCTGATTTTATCACCATTTATTAGTTTATCTGTTCTTAAAAACTATGTACTGTCTTGGAGCGTCATTGTTACATGTAGCCTTTTTATTTGCTTTATAATATTCCACTTTATCCATTATACTATTGATGACCATCTGGGTTGTTTCTGTTTTGGGGTTATTATGAATAAAACAGATATGAATATTCATGTACTTGTCTTTTAAAAAAACATAAGCATCTTTTTTATTTATAGAATAAATTCATATTCAACTTTAGTGGATATTGTTAAATTTGTTTTCCAAAATGCTTATTTCAGTTTGCATTATAAAAGCATTCTATAAATCCCAGCCACTCATCTTTGTTAACACTTGTTATTGTCAGTCTTACAATTTAGATATTCTGCCGTTGTACAATAAAATCTCTTTGTGACTTTAACTTGCATTTCTCAGTGTCTAGTGATTTTGAGTATTTTTTATGTGCTCATTTACCATTTGTATGGTGGTGGTTTAGTTACTCAGTCATGTCCAAATCTTTGTGACCCCATGCACTATAGCCTGCCAGCCCTTCTCTGTCCATGGAATTCTCCAGGCAAGAATATTGGAGTGGGTTCCATTTCCTTCTCCAGGGGATCTTCCCGACCCAGGGATTGAACCCAGGTCTCCTGCATTGCAGGCAGATTCTTTACCAACTGAGCCACCAGGAAAGCCCTTACCATTTGTATATCCTCTTCTATAAAGTATTTTTGTCCGTCAAAAAATAACTGGATTGCTTCCCCTCACCCCCGGATTTGTAGAAGTCCTTTATATATTCTGGATACAAGTCGTTTGTCAAATTTGTATACTGCAAACATTTTCTTCAAGTCTATGGCTTGCATTTTCAGTCTTTTAAGGGTATCTTTTGATGAACAGATGTCCTCACTTTCTTGAAGTACAAATTACTAATCTTTTCTTTTGGTATTTTGTTTAAAAAACTGCCTAACACAAGATCACAAAATTTTTCTCTTTTCTACTAGAAAATTTATCATGTTACCTTTTCCTATTTAGGTCTGCAACTCAGGATATTTTGTGTGTATTTATAGTGATGAAAGTAAAAACTTATTTTTTTCTCATCTAGATCAATTTATTGAAAGGATTGTTCTTTCTTTATTGCATTGTGGTAAATCAGGTTACTCTAGTTGTATGGTCCTGTTTCTGATTTCTCTACTCTGTTCTATTTAACTACTTATATTAATAAGTATATTGTTTTAATTATTGTAGCTTTATAAGAAATCTTCATATGTATTATAAGCCCTTTAATGTTGCTGCTTTTCAAGATTATCTTAGAAATTTTTGGCACTTTGCATTTTTACATAAACTGTAAAACCATCCTGTTAATTCTCACATCAAAAAACCCTGCTAAGATTTTGATTGAGATTATTTTGATTAATAATGATAATCTAAATTATTTTTTAGGTTAATTTAGGAATAATTTACATCTTAGAAGTCCATGAACATGGTATACCCCTTCACTTATTTATTTAGGTCTTATTTAATTTCTCATAGTAGTATTTTATGTGTTTCAATATATAGGTGATGTGTATCTTTTCTTAGGTATATTACTAGACATTTAATTTTTTGTGTGTGATAACAAATGGAATTTTTTACAATATTTATTTCTAAGTATTAGCTTTTGCCAGATTTTAGAAATACAGTTGGTTCTGGAACAATAATCTTGTATCCATCAACCTTGCTAAATATATGTATTAATTGTAATAGTTTATCTGTCAATTTTTCTTTCCATTTTGGGTTTTATATGTACACAGATATGCCTTCTGTGAATACAATAGTTTGGTGTCTTCCTTTCCAGTTTTTATACTTTTCACCTTTTTCCCTTGCCTCGTGGCACTGGTTGAGACCTCCAGTGTAATGCTACAATGGTAGTGGTAGGAGTAAGCGTCTTTATCTCATTCCTACTCAGAGGAAGATTGTTCAACATTTTACCATTGAGTTTGTTGTTTGCTGTGGGTTTTTTGAATATACCCTTGGGGAGATTAAGAAAGTTCCCTTCTGTTCTTACTTTGCTGAAATTTAAATTATGAATTGGCATTGAATTTTATCAATTGCTTTTTCTGCATTTATCACAATAACACTGATTTATCTCCTTTCTTCTGTAAATTACACAGTGATTTTTAAATGTTAACCTTGAAATCATGGGGAAAAATTCACTTGTTCATGCTGCATTGCCATTTTGTATAGGGTTTAATTTGATTGATAATATTTTGATGAATATTTTTAACATTTTTATATCTATATTCATGAGAAGTTTTCTTTTTTATTCAGCAAATGAAATTTTAATAATTTTTATAATCATATAAAATATGAAGAGCTTATAAATACATGTAATAAATTTTGTGCAGAATCACTACAGAGAAAATTATAAAACTTTAGTGAGAGACATTTTGTAACACTCCCAAATCAGATATGTATACCATGTTCTTGGAATGGAAGACTCAATATGGTAAACATGCCAATTCTCTTCAAATATATTTATTTATTTAATTTTAACCTTCTCTTTTAAAATTTTTTATTTATTTTTTAAAAATTTATTTATTTTAACAGGAGGCTAATTACTTTACAGTATTGTAGTGGGATTTGTGCCATACATTGACATGAATCAGCCATGGGTGCACATGTGTTCCCCATCCTGAACGCCCCCCCACTCCCCTCCCCATCCCATCCCTCTGGATCATCCCAGTGCACCATCCCTGAGCACCCTGTCTCATGCATTGAATCTGGACTGGCAATTTGTTTCATGGATGATAATATACATGTTTCAATATTATTCTCTCAAATCATCCCACCCTTGCCTTCTCCCACAGAGTTCAAAAGACTGTTCTATATATCTGTGTCTCTTTTGTTGTCTTGCATATAGGGTTGGGTTACCATCTTTCTAAATTCCATATATATGCATTAGTATACTGTATTGGTGTTTTTCTCTCTGACTTACTTCACTCTGTATAATAGGCTCCAGTTTCATCCAACTCATCAGAACTGATTCAAATGTATCCTTTTTAATGGCTGTGCAATATTCAATTGTGTACATGTACCATAGCTTTCTTATCCATTCATCTGCCGATGGACATCTAGGTTGTTTCCATGTCCTGGCTATTATAAACAGTGCTGTGATGAACATTGGGGTACACGTGTCTCTTTCGATTCTGGTTTCCTCAGTGTGTATGCCCAGCAGTGGGATTGCTGGGTCATATGGAAGTTCTATTTCCAGTTTTTTAAGGAATCTCCACACTGTTCTCCATAGTGGCTGTACTAGTTTGCATTCCTATCAACAGTATAAGAGGGTTCCCTTTTCTCTACACTCTCTCCAGCATATATTGTTTGTAGACTTTTGGATAGCAGCCATTCTGACCAGTGTGAAATGGTACCTCATTGTGGTTTTGAATTGCATTTCTCTAATAACGAGTGATACTGAGCATCTTTTCATGTGTTTGTTAGCCATCTAATATGTCTTCTTTGGAGAAATTTCTGTTTAGTTCTTTGGCCCATTTTTTGGTTGGGTCGTTTCTTTTTCTGGAATTGAGCTGCAGGAGTTGCTTGTATATTTTTGAGGTTAATTCTTTGTCAGTTGCTTCATTTGCTATTATTTTCTCCCATTCTGAAGGCTGTCTTTTCACCTTGCTTATAGTTTCCTTTGTTGTACAAAAGCTTTTAAGTTTCATTAGGTCCCATTTGTTTATTTCTGCTTTTATTTCCATTACTCTAGGAGGTGGGTAATAGAGGATCCTCCTGTGATTTATGTCAGAGAGTGTTTTACCTATGTTTCCTGCAGGAGTTTTATAGTTTCTGGTCTTACATTTAGATCTTTAATCCATTTTGAGTTTATTTTTGTGTATGGTGTTAGAAATTGTTCTAGTTTCATTCTTTTACAAGTGGTTGACCAGTTTTCCCAGCACCACTTGTTAAAGAGGTTGTCTTTTTCCCATTGTATATCCTTGCCTCCTTTGTCGAAGATAAGGTGTCCATAGGTTCGTGGATTTATCTCTGGGCTTTCTGTTCATTTCCATTGATATATATTTCTGTCTTTGTGCCAGTACCATACTGTCTTGATGACTGTGGCTTTGTAGTATAGTCTGAAGTCAGGCAGGTTGATTCCTCCAGTTCCATTCTTCTTTCTCAAGATTACTTTGGCTATTCAAGGATTTTTGTATTTCCATACAAATTGTGAAATTGTTTGTTCTAGTTCTGTGAAAAATACTGTTGGTAGCTTAATAGGGATTGCATTGAATCTATAGATTGCTTTGGGTAGTATAGCCATTTTGACAATATTGATTCTTCCAATCCATGAACACGCTATGTTTCTCCATCTGTTTGTGTCCTCTTTGATTTCTTTCATCAGTGTTTTATAGTTTTCTATGTATAGGTCTTTTGTTTCTTTAGGTAGATATACTCCTAAGTACTTTATTCTTTTTGTTGCAATGGTGAATGGTATTGTTTCCTTAATTTCTCTTTCTATTTTCTTATTGTTAGTGTATAGGAATGCAAAGGATTTCTGTGTGTTAATTTTATATCCTGCAACTTTACTATATTCATTGATTAGCTCTAGTAATTTTCTGGTGGAGTTTTTAGGGTTTTCTATGTAGAGGGTCATGTCATCTGCAAACAGTGAGAGTTTTACTTCTTCTTTTCCAATCTAGATACCTTTTATTTCTTTTCCTGCTGTGACTGCTGTGGCCAAAACTTGCAAATGTATGTTGAATAGTAGTGTTGAGAGTGGGCACCCTTGTCTTGTTCCTGACTTTAGGGGAAATGCTTTCAATTTTTCACCATTGAGGATAATGTTTGATGTGGGTTTATCATATATCACTTTTACTATGTTGAGGTATGTTCCTTCTATTCCTGCTTTCTGGAGGGTTTTTATCATAAACAGATGTTGAATTTTGTCAAAGGCTTTCTCTACATCTACTGAGATAATCATATGGTTTTATCTTTCTATTTGTTAATGTGGTGTATTACATTGATTGATTTGCAGATATTGGAGGATCCTTGCATCCCTGGGATAAAGCCCACTTGGTCATGATGTGTGATCTTTTTAATATGCTGTTGGATTCTGTTTGCTAGAATTTTGTTAAGGATTTTTGCATTGATGTTCATCAGTGATATTGGCCTGTAGTTTTCTTTTTTTTGTGGCATCTTTGTCTGGTTTTGGAATTAGGGTGATGGTGGCCTCATAGAATGAGTTTGGAAGTTTAACCTTCCTCTGCAATTTTCTGGAAGAGTTTGAGTAAGATAGGTGTTAGCTCTTCTCTCAATTTTTGGTGGAATTCAGCTGTGAAGCCATCTGGTCCTGGGCTTTTGTTTACTGGAAGATTTCTGATTACAGTTTCAATTTCCATGCTTGTGATGGGTCTGTTAAGATTTTCTATTTCTTCCTGATTCAGTTTTGGAAATTTATACTTTTCTAAGAATTTGTCCATTTCTTTCAAGTTATCCATTTTATTGGCATATAGTTGCTGGTAGCAGTCTCTTATGATCCTTTGTATTTCTGTGTTGTCTGTTGTGGTTTCTCCATTTTCATTTCTAATTTTGTTGATTTGATTCTTCTCCCTTTGTTTCTTGATGAATCTGGCTAATGGTTTGTCAATTTTATATATCTTCTCAAAGAACCAACTTTTAGCTTTGTTGATTTTTGCTATGGTCTCTTTAGTTTCTTTTGCATTTATTTCTGCCCTAATTTTTAAGATTTCTTTCCTTCTGCTAACCCTGGGGTTCTTCATTTCTTCCTTTTCTAGTTGCTTTAGGTGTAGAGTTAGTTTATTTATTTGACTTTATTCTTATTTCTTGAGATAAGCCTGTATTGCTATGAACCTTCCCCTTAGCACTGTTTTTACAGTGTCCCATAGGTTTTGGGTTGTTGTGTTTTCATTTTCATTCATTTCTATGCATATTTTGATTTCTTTTTTGATTCTGTGATTTTTTGGTTATTCAGCAGCGTGTTGTTCAGCCTTCATGTGTTGGGATTTTTAATAGTTTTTCTCTTGTAATTGATACCTAGTATTATTGCAGTGTGGTCAGAAAAGATGCTTGGAATGATTTCATTTTTTTTTTTTTTTAATTTACCAAGGCTAGATTTACGGCCCAGGATGTGATCTATCCTGGAGAAGTTCCGTGTTCACTTGAGAAAAAGGTGAAATTGATTGTTTTGGGGTGAAATGTCCTATAGATATCAATTAGGTCTAACTGGCCCATTGTATCATTTAAAGTTTGTGTTTCCTTGTTAACTTTCTGTTTGGTTGGTCTATGCATAGGTGTGAGTGGGGTATTAAAGTCTCCCACTCTTATTGTGTTATTGTTTATTTCCCCTTCATACTTGTTAGCATTTGCCTTACATATTGCAGTGCTCCTATGTTGGGTGCATATATATTTATAATTGTTATATCTTATTCTTGGATTGATCCTTTGATCATTATGTAGTGTCCTTCTTTGTCTCTTTTCAGTCTTTATTTTAAGGTCTATTTTTTCTGATATGAGTATTGCTACTCCTGCTTTCTTTTGGCCTCTATTTATGTGGAATGTCTGTTTCCAGCTCTTCACTTTCAGTCTATATGTGTCCCTTGTTTTGAGGTGGGTCTCTTGTAGACAACATATATAGGGGTCTTGTTTTTGTATCCATTCAACCAGTCTTTGTCTTTTGGTTGGAGCATTCAAACCATTTACATTTAAAGTAATTATTGATAAGTATAATCCCGTTGCCATTTACTTTGTTGTTTTGGGTTCGCGTTTATACAGCCTTTCTGTGTTTCCTGTCTAGAGAAGATCGTTTAGCATTTGTTGAAGAACTGGTTTGGTGGTGCTGAATTCTGTCAGCTTTTGTTTGTCTGTAAAGCTTTTGATTTCTCCTTCATATTTGAATGAGATCCTTGCTGGGTACAGTAATCTGGGTTGTAGGTTTTTCTCTTTCATCACCTTAAGTATGTCCTGCCAGTCCCTTCTGGCCTGAAGAGTTTCTATTGAAAGATCAGCTGTTATCCTTATGGGACTCTCCTTGTGTGTTATTTGTTGTTTTTCCCTTGCTGCTTTTAATATTTGTTCTTTGTGTTTGATCTTTGTTAACTTGATTAATATGTGTCTTGGGGTGTTTTGCCTTGGGTTTATCCTGCTTGGGACTCTCTGGGTTTCTTGGACTTGGGTGACTATTTCCTTCCCCATTTTAGGGAAGTTTTCAACTATTATCTCCTCGAGTATTTTCTCATGGCCTTTCTTTTTGTCTTCTTCTTCTGGGACTCCTATGATTCAAATGTTGGGGCATTTAACATTGTCCCAGAGGTCTCTGAGGTTGTCCTCATTTCTTTTAATTCTTTTTTCCTCTCTGCTTCATTTATTTCTACCATTCTATTTTCTACCTCACTTATCCTATCTTCTGCCTCCATCATTCTACTGTTGGTTCCCTCCAGAGTGTTTTTGATCTCACTTATTGCATTATTCATTATTGATTGACTCTTTTATTTCTTCTAGATCCTCATTAAACATTTCTTGCATCCTCTCAATCCTTGTCTGCAGGCTATTTATCTGTAACTCCATTTTGTTTTCAAGATTTTGGATCATTTTCACTATCATTATTCTGAATTCTTTCTCAGGTAGACTCCCTATCTCCTCTTTGGTTTGGTTTGGTGGGCCTTTATCCTGTTGCTTTACCTGCTGAGTATTTCTCTGCCTTTTCATCTTGTTTATATTGCTGTGCTTGGGGCGACCTTTCCATATTCTGGCAGTTTGAGGTTCCTCTTTGTTGTGGAGGTTCCTCCCTGTGGGTGGGGTTGGACGGGTGGTTTGTCAAGGTTTCCTGGTTAGGGAAGCTTGTGTCGGTGTCCTGGTGGGTGGAGCTGGATTTCTTCTCTCTGGAGTGCAATAAAATGTCCAGTAGTGAGTTTTGAGATGTCTATGGGTTTGGTGTGACTTTGGCCAGCTGATATATTGAAGCTCAGGGCTATGTTTCTGCGTTGCTGGAGAATTTGAGTGGTATGTCTTGCTTTGGAACTTGTTGGCTCTTGGGTGGTGCTTGGTTTCAGTGTAGGTATGGAGGCTTTTGGATGAGCTCTTATTGATTAATGTTCCCTGAAGTCAGGAGTTCTCTGGTGTACTCAGGTTTTGGACTTAAGCCTCCTGCCTCTGGTTTTCAGCCTTATTCTCACAGTAGGCTCAAGACTTCTCCATCTATACAGTACTCCTTTCAAAGAGTAAAAATTCAACCCATTTTAGAGGTTTTTATGCTTTTATGAGCAAAGGATGGGGGAAATTCCAAAAGTCTCTTCAGAATTGATGAAGAAACAAAGGCGCTTGAACAGGTACTTTCACACTTCGGAAAACAGAGAATTCAATTTAAACATTATTACCAGAGTGATAAATTACTATTTAAGATGTGCAATTTTAGACTTTCAGGGGTTAAAAACACAGTATAACCTCTGAATTCCCCTTTGATTATCTTAAAAAACACCTTTATTGGGGCTTCCTTGGTGGCTCAGAGGTAAAGAATCCACCTGCCTACCAATGCAGAAGACACAAGTTCCATTCCCGACCTGGGAAGATCACACACAACACAGAGCAACTAAGCCCATGTGTCACAACTGTTGAGCCTGCCAGGGAGCTGCAACTACTGAGCTCACGAGCCCTAAAGCCCATGCTCCATGGCAAGAGGAGCCAAAACAAAACAAAACAAAACCCCAAAACCAGCTCTGTTAAAAAGGCATTGGAACTTATGGCTACTAAGGAAGAAAGTAGGGAGGGGTAAATTGGGAGATTGGGATTGACATATACATACTACTATACATAAAATAGATGCCTAATGAGAACCTACTGTATAGCACAGGGAACTCGACTCAAATCTCCGAAATGACCCATATGGGAATAGAATCTAAAAAAGAGTAGATATATGTACAACTGATTCATTTTACTATATAGCAGAAACTGACACAACATTGTAAATTAACTATACTCCAATAAAAATTAATTAAAAATAAAATAAAATCACAAAAAAGAAGTCATTGGAACATCTAGTGATCCAATGGTTAAGACTCAGCACTTCCACTACAGGGCCATGCGTTCTATCCCTGCTTGGGAAGTTCTGTATGATCTGCAGAGTGGTCAAAGAGAAAAAAACAAAAGTCGTTGGATATTCTTTCTTTGAAGGGTCTGGGCAAGTCTTTTTTTTAATCTAAATATTGTTTGCCTTTTTCTTACTGATTTGTAGGACTTTTTCAAACTTCTGCATAGGACTCATTTGTTAGCAATATGTATTGTGAATAACTTTTTCAGCTTGTTATCAACTTTCTGGAATATCAACTTTCTCAATTGTGTTGTTGGATGAACAGCAATTCCACATGTTGATGAAGTCTATAATTTCTCAATTTTCCTTTCATGGTTTGTAGCAGAAACAAAAATAATAAGAGACTGTATGTGACCTACAATGCCTAAAGTGTTTACTAATTAGTTTTTTGTAGAAAAAAAAAAGATAATCCCTGAACTATACTAATAAGTTGAATATAGTTGTGATTCATAGTTTAGAAATTTGTTTAGCTGCCATCACTACTGTCAAATCTGCTTCAAGATACCCGTGAAATCAGTGAATAAACATTGGATTGCTGAGTCCAGGCACCAAAACTTATCTAAACTCGAATATCCATGAAAACAACAGGAATAAGCAGCCTTACTTATTGTTTCCAAATTCTGTGTAAGGTTTTTGGGGAAGCTAATTTTCATATAGAACCCTAACATCAAAGGAGTTTAGAAATGCAGTTTTGAGCATTCCACAGTCTCCAAAGAAAAATGTAGAGTGAAGGTTGGAAGAGCCAGTCCAAAGTATCTGCCATAGCCCTCAAGTAATTCTATAAACAACTGATACTATTACACCAAAATATCCCACTAATGAAATTTCCAAACTGCTTGTTGTAAGGATATGGTTTCTAACAAGGAAAGTAGTAATAGCAAACTTGTAAATGCTTACCATGGGCTAGTTGCAAACACTTTACCTCATTTTTTTTTTTTTTTACTTTGATAATGATCTTATGAGGTAGGTATAATTGTTATCCCCTTTTTGCAAATGAGAAAATGGAGTCTTGGAGTAGTTAAGTAGTTTGCCTAAGGTTGCATAAGTGGTAAGTGTTAGAGGTGGGATTCAAGTTCAGGTGTGACTTCTAGTGCTTTTAATCAAATGGTTGGAAGAAGTTAATAAAGGGGTAGAGAGATTGAAACAAACGTTGGAGAGATTCTAAGTCCATCACCAAACATGGAATACTAGAAAAAGTTAAGTTTCTAGGACAATGGAATGAAAATCCCTCTGGAGAGTAAAACTTTGTTTATAGATTTAATAAAACTTTAAACATATGCTTAAGTCTTTTTTCTGTCCAGAACTCTGCTACACTCAGAAATTGAGTAAGACTCTGTTCCTATCATCAGATAGAAACATAGTCAGCCATAATACAATAAATGTAATTTTTTCCTGGTGAGTGGAAAAATTTTTTTTCTACTATCAGTTCAGTTCAGTCACTCAGTCATGTCTGATTCTTTGCGACCCCATGGACTGCAGCATGCCAGGCCTCACTGTCCATCACCAACTCCCAGAGTTTACCCAAACTCATGTCCATTGAGTCGGTGATGCCATCCAACCATCTCATCCTCTGTCGCCCCCTTCTCCTCCTGCCTTCAATCTTTCCCAGCATCAGGGTCTTTTCAAATGAGTCAGTTCTTCACATCAGGTGGCCAAAGTATTGGAGTTTCAGCTTCAACATTAGTCTTTCCAATGAACACTCAGGACTGATCTCCTTTAGGATGGACTGGTTGGATCTCCTTGCAGTCCAAGGGACTCTCAAGTCTTCTTAAACACCACAGTTCAAAAGCATCAATTCTTCGGCTCTCAGCTTTCTTTATAGTCCAACTCTTACATCCATACATGACTAATGGAAAAACCATAGCCTTGACTATATGGAGCTTTGTTGGCAAAGTAATGTCTCTGCTTTTTAATATGCTGTCTAGGTTGGTCATAACTTTTCTTCCAAGGAGTAAGCGTCATTTAATTTCATGGCTGCAGTCACCATCTTCAGTGATTTGGAAGCTCAAGAAAATAAAGTCTGTCACTGTTTCCACTGTTTCCCCATCTATTTGCCATGAAGCGATGGGACCAGATGCCATGATCTTAGTTTTCTGAATGTTGGGCTTTAAGCCAACTTTTTCACTCTCCTCTTTCACGTTCATCAAGAGGCTTTTTAGTTCCTCTTCATTTTCTGCCATAAGGGTGTCATCTGCATATCTGAGGTTATTGATATTTCTCCCAGCAATCCTGATTCCAGCTTGTGCTTCTTCCAGCCCAGCGTTTCTCATGATGTTCTCTACTTATAAATTAAATAAGCAGGGTGACAATGTATAGCCTTGATGTACTTCTTTTCCTATTTGGAACCAGTCTGTTGTTCCATGTTCAGTTCTAACTATTGCTTCCTGACCTGCGTTGCAGATTTCTCAAGAGGCAGGTCAGGTGGTCTGGTATTCCCATCTCTTTCAGAATTTTCCACAGTTTATTGTGATTCATGCAGTCAAAGGCTTTGGCATAGTCAATAAAGCAGAAATAGATGTTTTTCTGGAACTCTTTTGCAGAGAAGGCAATGGCACCCCACTCCAGTACTCTTGCCTGGAAAATCCCATGGATGGAGGAGCCTGGTGGGCTGCAGTCCATGGGGTCGCTAAGAGTCAGACACGACTGAGCGACTTCACTTTCACTTTTTACTTTCATGCATTGGAGAAGGAAATGGCAACCCACTCCAGTGTTCTTGCCTGGAGAATCCCAGGGATGGGGGAGCCTGGTGGGCTGCCGTCTATGGGGATGCAAAGAGTCAGACATGACTGAATCGGCTTAGCAGCAGCAGCAGCAGCTGGAACTCTTTTGCTTTTTCGATGATCCAGCGTATGTTGGCAATTTGATCTCTGGTTCCTCTGCCTTTTCTTAAACCAGCTTGAACATTCCTACTATAGGTCCCCTTTATGTTGATGACTAACGCAAAATGTACAGAATACTATATGTATAGGAAAATATTGAACAATATTCAGTTAGTAATAGCTAGTTACTTAACTTTAAAATTCAACTTTGTTGACGCATAGTTTACATTTAATAAAATGTGTTCATTTTAAGTATTCGTTGTGATGAATTTTTATGAAAGTATACATTTGTGTAATGACTATCATATTGATTTCTATTATTTCCACTATGTATTGAGTGTTATCTGTGTTATGTATCAGTAGTTCATTCCCTTTAAATGCTGAGTAGTATTCCATAGCATGACTATACCACAATTTGTTTATCCACTGATGAAGAAAGTTGCTTCTAAGCTTTTGGCTAGTATTAATAAAGCTGCTCTGAATATTGGTATACCAACACCTTTTTTTTTGACACATATTTTCATTTCTCTAGAGTTAAAATGTAGAGATGGAATTGCTAGATTATATACTACTTGTTCAATTTATGAGAAACTAGCAAACTGTCTTTTTGCTTGTTCTATTTTACATTCCTTCCAGCTACCCCAAATCACTGCAGATGGTGATTGCAGCCATAAAATTAAAAGACGCTTACTCCTTGGAAGGAAATTATGACCAACCTAGACAGCATATCAAAAAGCAGAGACATTACTTTATCAACAAAGGTCCATCTCGCCAAGGCTATAGTTTTTCCAGTAATCATATATGGATGTGAGAGTTGGACTATAAAGAAAGCTGAGTGCCGAAGAATTGATCCTTTTGAACTGTGGTGTTGGAGAAGATTCTTGAGAGTCCCTTGGACTGCAAGGAGATCCAACTAGTCCATCCTAAAGGAAATCAGTCCTGAGTGTTCATTGGAAGGACTGATGTTGAAGCTGAAACTCCAATACTTTGGCCACCTGATGTGAAGAACTGACTCATTTGAAAAGACCCTGATGCAGGGAAGGATTGAAGGCAGGAGGAGAAGGGGATGACAGAGGATGAGATGGTTGGATGGCATCACCGACTCAATGGACATGGGTTTGGGTGGACTCCCGGAGCTGGTGATGGACAGGGAGGCCTGGCGTGCTGCGGTTCATGAGGTCGCAAAGAGTTGGACATGACTGAGCGACTGAACTGAACTGAACTGAAGCAGCTACATACTAGAGTTTCAGTTGTTATATAAACTCAGCACTACTTGATACTGTTAGTGTTTTTAATTTTATCCATTCTAGAGTGGTATCTCATTGTGACTTTAATTTGTATTTCTATAATGACTAAGGATTTTTGAGCATTTTAAAAATAGGTATTCATGTATCTTCTTTTTTGTTCAGACCTTTTGGTCATTAAAAAAAATTAGCTTTTTTGGTAATATAAGTGTTCTTAAGTACTGTAGATAAAAGTATTGAAATATTTTCTCCCAAACTCTGTCTTGCCTATTTTCATAACAATATCTTTTCAAGACACAGTTTCAAGTTTTGTTTTGTTTTTTTTTCCTTTATGGATATCTTATTTTCTAGTACTATTTGTTGAAAAGACTGTCCTTTCCTCATGGAATTGTTGAAAATAAATTGATTATACATGTGTAGGTTTATTTCTGACCTCTGAAACTTATTCTTTTTCAAGATAGTTTTAGTAATTCAACATCCTTTGCATTTCCACATAAATTTTAGAATCAGCTTATCAGTTTGTATAAACAAGCCAGTTAGGAATTAGTTTAAGATCACATTAAATCTCTAAATCGAATTGTAGAGAATCAACTCAATCCATGAGCCTTTCAATCTATCAAGATGATGTATCTTTCCATTTATTTAGGTATTCTTTAGTTCAAAAATACTTTCACTTTTAGATGGTACACATATTTAACTAAATTTATCACTAAGTATTTCATTTTTGATGCTGTTTAAACGTTATTAAATTTTATTTTCCAATTGTTATTATATGTGTAGAAATATAACTTTTTATGTTGACTTGTTTCTGGAAACCTTGCTAAATTCACTTATCAATTCAAAGAGTTGTTTTGTACATTCCTTGTGATTATCTGTGTAAATCATCATGCCATCTGCAAATAAGCAAAGTTTGACTTGCCTCTTTTCAATATGTGTTTTTCTCTTTTTCTTGCCTCACTGCACTGGAGAGAACATCCAGTACAGCATTGAATAGAAGGGGTGAGAGCATTCTTACCCAGTCATTTTGTCTTAGTGGGAGAAAACACTTAGTCTTTCACCATTAAGTATGAATGTTAGCCTTAGGTTTACATAACTGGTTATTCAAGTTTACTGTTTCTTCTTTTGCCAGCTTTGAAAATATGTCTTTCAAGGAATGTTTCCATTTCATCTAAGTTGTCAAATTTATTGCCATAGAGGAGTTCATAATGTTCTCTATTATTTCAGTATGTGTAGAATTTGTAGTGATGTTTTCTTTTTTTTAAAAAAATATATATTTTATTGAAGTGTGGTTGACTTACAATGTTTCAGGTACACAGTAAGGTGATTCAGTTATACAAATACACATATATTATTTTTGAAATTATTTTCCATCATAGGTTATTACTATAACTCCCTATGCTATACAGTAAACTTTGGTTGCTTATTGCATATCTATTTTTAAATTAGAAACCTAGCATTCTATTTGTACTAAGTCAAACAAGTAGAATAAAAATGTCATAATTTAGTTTTTTTAGTTTAATTTAATTTAGTTTAATTTATGTTTAGTTAGGCAAAAATTCTTAAGATTTTAAAAATAGGCAATGCAAAGAATATTCAAACTACTGTACAGTTGCACTCATCTCACATGCTAGCAAAGTAACTCTCAAAATTCTCCAAGCTAGATTTCACAGTATGTGAACTGAGAACTTCCAGATGTTCAAGCTGGATTTAGAAAAGGGAGAGGAACTAGAGATCAAATTGCCAACATCCATTGGATCATAGAAAAAACAAGAGAATTCCAGAAAAGCATCTTCTGCTTCATTGACTACACTAAAGCCTTTGACTGTGTGGATCACAACAAACTGTGGAAAATTCTTCAAGAGATGAGAATACCAGACCACCTTACCTGCCTCCTGAGAAAGCTGTATGCAGGTCAAAAGCAAGAGTTAGAACTGGACATGGAACAATGGAAGGGTTCCAAATCAGGAAAGGAGTCAAGGCTGTATACTGTCACCCTGCTTATTTAACTTACAGAGTACATCATGAGAAATGCTGGGCTGGATGAAGCACAAACTGGAATCAAGATTGCTGGGAGAAATATCGATATCAATAACCTCAGATATGTAGATGACACCACCCTTATGGCAGAAAGCAAAGAGGAACTAAAGAGCCTCTTGATGAAAGTGAAAGAGGAGAGTGAAAAAGTTGGTTTAAAACTCAACATTCAGAAAATAGATCATGGTAACCGGTCCCATCACTTCGTGGCAAATAGACTTGAATGCAATGGAAACAGTGACAGACTTTGTTTTCCTGGGCTCCAGAATCACTGCAGATAGTGACTGCAGCCATGAAATTAAAATAATTTAATTTTTTTTCTCCTTGGAAGAAAAGCTATGACAAGCCCAGACAGCATATTATAAAACAGACATTACTTTGCCAACAAAGGTCTGTCCAGTCAAAGTTATGGTTTTTCCAAGAGTCATGTATGGATGTGAGAATTGGATCATAAAGGAGGCTGAGTGCTGAAGAACTGATGCTTTTGAACTGTGGTGTTGGAGAAGATTTTTGAGAGTCCCTTGGACTGCAAGATGATCAAAGCAGTGAATCCTAAAGGAAATCAATCCTGAATATTCATTGGAAGGACAGATGCAGAAGCTGAAGCTCCAATACTTTGGCCACCTGATGTGAAGAACTGATGTTGGGAAAGATTGAAGATGGGAGGAAAGGGGGACAACAGAGAACAAGATGGTTGGATGTCATTACGAACTCAATGGATATGAGTTTGAGCAAGCTCCAGGAGATGGTGAAGGACAGGGAAGCCTGGCATGCTGCAGTCCATGGGGTTGCAAAGATTCAGACATGACTGAGTGACTGAACAACAACAATATATATGTGTGTGTGTGTGTGTGTGTGTGTGTGTGTGTGTGTGTGTGTGTATAAAGCTTTTCTATTACATTTGGTAAAGGCTGGAGAAAGAACATCAAATACAAAAAAAGAGAGATGGGGAAATTGGAGAACATAAACTAAATGAAATGGGAGCACTGAATATGAAATAGAGAAAGTGAAACAAACTAGGTAAAAGATCATCTCGTAAGTCCAGTTGTTTTTAAACATGACAGCTTATTAGAGACATATCTGGCACTCTGGAGAAAATGCCATACCTGAGCATTTGTATTTTTCAAGAAATTTCAAGATAATTCTGATATGCAGCTGGATTTTAAAAAGTGATTACAAGTTTTTCTATTAGATCCTAGTTTTGGTGATATAGAGTTCTCCAGTTTTTCTGTTGACCAATCATGATACAATGGTATTAAGAGAAAAATAGTTACGTAATCACAATAGTAAAAGATGTTTATCAGTTTTCACAATCAATAACCAGACAAAAATAAAAGATAATTATAATTTTAAGCCATAATGGGAACATAATTAACTTAACAATATAAAATAATTGGGGGGGGGGTGCCAGGCAAAGTGATGTGGTAAGTGGAACTGCATATATACGTATGTTTTCATTCACACAGCCAGTCTATGTCCTTCGGTTGGTGCATTTAATACATTTACATTTAAGGTAATTATTGATATGTATGATTCTATTACCGTTTTCTTAATTGTTTTGGGTTTATTTTCTGTAGGTCTTTTCCTCTTGTGTTTCCTGCCTAGAGAAGTTCCTTTAGCATTTGTTGTAAAGCTAGTTTGGAGGTGCTGAATTCTCCTAACTTTTGCTTGTCTGCAAAGCTTTTGATTTCTCCATCATATCTGAATGAGAATCTTGCTGAATTAGCATAGTCTTGGCTGTAGGTTCTTCTCTTTCACCACTTTAAATATATCATGCCATTCCCTTCTGGCTTGTAGAGTTTCTGTTGAGAAATCAGCTGATAACCTGATGGGAGTTCCCTTGTATGTTATTTGTCATTTTTCCCTTGTTGCTTTTAATGTTTTATCTCTGTCTTTAATTTTTGTCAGTGTGTTTACTATGTGTCTTGGTGTGTTCCTCTTTGGGTTTATCCTTCCTAGGAGTCTCTGTGCTTCCTGGACTTGGTTGACTATTTCCTTTCCCATGTTAGGGAAATTTTCAGCTATTATCTCTTCAAATATTTTCTCAGGTCCTTTCTCTCTCTCTTCTCCTTCTGGGGCCCCTATAATGTGATTGTTGGTGCATTTAATGTTGTCTCAGAGGTCTCTTAGGCTGGCTTCATTTCATTTCATTCTTTTTTCTATATTCTGTTGTGTGGCAGTGATTTCCACTATTCTGTCATCCAGGTCATTTATCCATTCTTCTCCCTCAGTTATTCTGCTATTGATTCCTTCTAGTGTATTGTTCATCTCTGTTTGTTCTTTAGTCCTTCTAGGTCATTTCTTGTATCTTCTCAATCTTTGCCTCCATTCTTTTCTGAAGATCCTGGATCATCTTCACTATCATTATTCTGAATTCTTTTGCTGGAAGGCTGCCTATCTCCACTTCCTTTAGTTGTTTTCCTGGGATTTTATCTTGTCCCTTCATCTGGGACATAACTTTTTGCTTTTTCACCGTGATTAACTTTCTGTAATATGGTTTTTGTTTTAGCTGCTGTGAGACTGTGTTTCTTGCTTCTTCTGTCTGCCCTCTGATGGATGAGGCTGAGAGGCTTGTGTAAGCTTCCTGATGGGAGGGACTGGTGATTGGAAAAACTGAGTCTTGCTCTGGTGGGCAGGGCCTTGCTCAGTAAAGCTTTAATCCAATTATCTGCTGATGTGTGCGGTTGCACTCCCTCCCTGGTAGTTGTCTGGCCTGAGGCAACCCAGATCTGGAGTTTACAGGCTCTGTGGTAGGATTAATGGCAAACTACAAGAGGGTTTATGCCAAGGGGGACCTCCCAGTGCCCCCGTCCCCACACCTCCACAGGAAGCCCTGCAACACTAGCTGGTAGTTTTGGTTCAGTCTCCTGTGGGGTCACTGCTCCTCTACTCTGGGTCTTGGTGCGTGTAAATTTTTGTTTGTGCCCTCCAAGACTGGAGTTTTTGCTTCCCCTAATCCTCTGGAAGTCCTGTAATCAAATCCTGCTGGCCCTCAAGGACAGATTCCCTGGGGATTCCCAGTTCCTTTGTCAGATCTCCAGGCTGGGAAGCTTGATGTGGGGTTCAGAAATTTCACAGTAGTGTGAGAACTTCTTTGGTATTATTGTTCTTCAGTCTGTGGGTCATCCACCCGGTGGGTATGGGATTTGATTTGATTGTGTTTACACCCCTACTACCATCTTGCTGTGGCTTCTTTGTTTTTGGACATGGGGTATCTTTTTTGTGGGTTCCAGCATTCTCCTGTCAATGGTTGTTCAACAACTAGTTGCAATTTTGGTGCTCTTGCAGGAGAAGATGAGTGCATGTCCTTTTATTCTGCCATCTTGAACCAGAAGCTGATGTTATCTTGATATTCCACTTTGTGCTTCTTCCAGCCCAGCATTTCTCATGATGCACTCTGCTTATAAGTTAAATAGGCTGGGTGACAATATACAGCCTTGACATACTCCTTTTCCTATTTGGAACCAGTCTGTTGTTCCATGTCCAGTTCTAACTGTTGCTTCCTGACCTGGATACAGGTTTCTCAAGAGGCAGGTCAGGTGGTCTGGTATTCCCATCTCTTTCAGAATTTTCCACAGTTTATTGTGATCCACACAGTCAAAGGCTTTGGCATAGTCAATAAAGCAGAAATAGTTGTTTTTCTGGAGCTCTTTTGCTTTTTCGATGATCCAGCAGATGTTGGCAAATTGATCTCTGGTTCCTCTGCCTTTTCTAAAACCAGCTTGATCATCTGAAAGTTCATGGTTCATGTATTGCTGAAGCCTGGCTTGGAGAATTTTGAGCATTACTTTACTACTAGTTTAGCTGTATTCTACATGTTTTGATATGCTTTCATTATCATTCAGTTCAAAATGTATTCTGATTTTTCCTGTGATTTCTTCTTTGACCCATGTATTATTTAGAAGTAAATCATTTAATTTCCAAGTGTTTGTGTAGTCTTCACTATCTTTTTGTGATTGATTCCTAATTTAATTTTATTGTCATCAAAGAAATACTCTGTATGATTTCAGTCATTTAACTTATTGACTTGCTTTATGGCCCAGCATATGATCTTCCTTAGTCTTTCAACTTTACATGTGCAGTTGAAAATAATGTTGATCATATTACTGAAGTATTTTATACCCTATTGACAATTTCTTCATTCTGTCAATTGTTTGGCTCTAATTGTGGATGTATCTATTTTACTTTGCAGTCTGTCCATTTTTACTTTATGTAATTTCAAGCTTTGTTATTAGCTACATATACTTTATGATTGGTATACCATCTTGGTGAATAAACCCTCCTAAGATTATAAAATGTCTTTGTTGTCTTGAAGTCTTCTTTGGTTAATATTAATATAGCTACCCCAGCTTCCTCAAGATCAGTGTTTTTCTGTCCATCCATTTACTTTTAACCTATTCGTATCTTTATATCTCAGTTTTTTAGAAAATATATAGTTGGGTCTTGTTTGCTCTGTCTTTATTGAAGCATATAGAATAATTATTGACATGGTTTTAAGTCCCACATCTTGTTTTGCTTATCTCAACTGTTCTTTTTCATTTTCCTCTCTTATATTCTTTTGTATTAATTCAGTGTTTTTTGGTATTCTATCTCTTCTATTGGTTTATTAGCTATACTTCCATGTTTTTTCAATGGTTGCTCTAGGGTTTCTAGCATGCAATTTTAAATTTATGCTGTCGCTTCAGTCATGTCCAACTCTTTGCAACTCTATGGACTGTAGCCTGCCAGGTTCCTCTGTCCATGGGGATTCTCCAGGCAGAATACTGGAGTGGGTTGCCAGGTCCTCCTCCATTTAAACGTATACTACCTCACATATAATGTGAGAACCTTTTAGTAGTATACGTCTATGTCTTCTCTACCATCCTTTTTCCTACTGCTGTCATACATTTTACTTCTACATAAGTTCCACAATATATTTTGTTTTTGACAGTTAATTATCTTTTAAAGAAAAAGTCCTTAATATTTACATTTTCCTATTACTTAGAATGTTTTCTAAAAGCTTTATTAATAGCCTTCTGTTTATTAATTCCTAAATCTCATTCATTTAAATAACATGTATTTTATCATGTATAGTCACATCTCGGTTATCTTTATTTATATATGCTTTGTATCTAATATTGGAGAAGGAAATGGCAACCCACTCCAGTATTCTTGCCTGGAGAATCCCATGGACAGAGGAGCCTGGTAGGCTACAGTCCATGGGGTCGCAAAGAGTTGGACACAACTGAGCGACTTCACTTCACTATATCTAATATAAAGCATATGTTTATTAGGTTGAATTTTATTTGGTTACACACCTAGAGCACACTAGATGGTGAGCTGCTATGAGAGCAGATTCAATGTTCTTTATTTTTATATCTTTAACACTTATTAATAACAAATGGTATAAAAACTGATGGAATAAATAACATCTTAAACTGTTATTTTGAAAAATAAGTGAATTTTATTCTGTGGTCTGTGGAATTTTACAAGAAAACTTTTCAAAACACTGGTGGGCTTGTCATTAGATTATGCCATTGACTTTCAAAGGATATGACTAGGGATTGAGGGTGCAAAGATTCAGTGCAACAAATTACAGAACTAGTTTTTTTACCTACTCCCTCAACCCTATCTACTGCAATTCTGTACAGCCTCAACTGTAGATGATTTCAGGCTCTTTTTGTGGGAGCCTGCAAGAGAGTATAAGAAAGTGAAGTCGCTTAGTCGTGTCTGACTTTTTGCCGCCCCATGGACTGTAGCCTACCAGGCTCCTCCGTCCATGGGATTTTCCAGGCAAGAATACTGGAGTGGGTTGCAGGAATGGCAGAAATATGTGATGTTCCAGAAGACAAAGTAAAAAGTTAAATATTTCAGGATGGAGGGCGTGGTCAGTAGTGTCTTAAACAGTACTGGGATTAAGTAAAGCAAGCATTTTAGTGTCCTCTGGATTCTGTGACGAGGAAATTCAGTTAGGTAGGTGGTGGTGGCTGAGATGAGACTGCAGTGGATCCAGGAGAAAAGTGGGAGTTGAAGAGGAGATAGGTTCTTGGAAACAACCTCAGGTTCCCAGGGAGGGGAAGAGAGAGACAGAGACGAAGGCCGCTAGGGGAGGACTACTTTCTTTAGCTCTACCTCCGCTGGGTCAGCGGCGCCCCGACTGCAAAGCGATGACCTACGCTGTGGCACTGGGCGCTCTCAGCAGAGGTGCAGCTCAGAGCACTCACTGACCTGCTGCCCCAGGTGCACTGTTTGCCGGGAAGATCCTTGACACCCGCGCGCTCTTTAGATGCCGCCGGGGGGCGGGGAGGAACGCCTACGCCTCCCTCCCTCTCAAGGGAGGCGTTCTTCCTCCCTCCCAAGCTCTCCTCCGCTCGAAGTCGACTTAGGCTTGGAAGGTCCCGGCCGCCGCGTTTGGCACCTCAGCTTACAACTTCTGGGAGGGCGGACGCTCCAGCGGCGACCCGGCCAGGGCCTCCCCCACGAGGCTCTTCAAGCGACGCCCGAGAGCCACTGGCGCGGACTCTCTGCCTCAGGCGGCTGAGAACCGCGGTGGCTGGAGTCGGGCGGTTGCGGCAGCCCGGCTGACCGCGCGGACCCGCCGCTCTGAGCAGCCGCGGCGTCGAGGAGGCGGCAGGTGTCGCGGTCGCCGGCGGGACGCCCTCCCTGGGGCCGGGAGGAGAGGCGGCCAGCGGTCCCCGCCGCCGCGGGGCAGCGCCGGCCGGGCCATGCTGCGCTGGCTGCGGGGCTTCGTGCTGCCCGCGGCGAGCTGCCACACCGACGAGGAAGACTACTTACACTACAAGATCCTTTTCCAAGACCTGGACCACAACGGGGACGGCGTGGTGGACATCTTGGAGCTCCAAGAGGGCCTGAAAAACTGGAACCCCTCTTTTGCCCGGGAGGTGAGTGGCCCCGCCGGTCCGGAGGGGTGCTGGGCAGAGGGTAAAGGTGTTACTGGACCAGGATTCTTGGGTTTCCCTAATCAATAAAAATTGATAAGAGGTCAGTCAGGAAATTCAGGCAAGGCTTTATTGGGGCCACTGCTGCAACAGGGTATATAGTGAAAACAAGTAACAGATTTCCTTACTCGCTCCCAGAGGCGGGAGCAACATGATTCCTACTATGGGGTTAGGGTAGGAATGTGTTCAGGCATCAGGCAGGAGGGGTGGCTTAGGTGGTTTGCCCATCCCGTTGGCATGGGGGCCTGGGCAGTATCTCTGTTTTTGCTCTAGGTTCTTCAGAAGTGGTGGTTGGGTTTTTTGTCTTTTTGTACCTTGTCCATAATTTGTTCCAGGGTGC
This sequence comes from Muntiacus reevesi, assembly GCF_963930625.1. NCBI lineage: Eukaryota > Metazoa > Chordata > Mammalia > Artiodactyla > Cervidae > Muntiacus > Muntiacus reevesi. The sequence goes on from NC_089249.1 coordinate 96,873,858, forward strand.
ATCCACTTAGTTATTTTTAGTCCTTCATAGTTTCTTTGTATTTTGTTGCTCCAGGAGATGTTTGTCCAGGAAAATGCAAGCACTTCCGCAAAGGGTCCCAGGTCCTAGCCTGTCTCAAATCCAGACTTGCCCTTTCCAGAGGCACTCCCAAGGGTCCTGGGTAGGCATAACTTACGTGAGCCTCTCAGGAGGGAAAAGGTAGCCCATCTTCTTAGAGTGATCACTTTGAACAAACACCAGAACCTCCTCTTGGGGTTTTTGGAAGATGCTGATTTGGTTTCTGGTGACTCATTCACCATTTACTGAACTGGCACAGAATTTCACAGGCCTCATTAGCCTTTGCCAATGCAGAAGTCAAAGATTTTTCTCTAGTCATTCACCACCCACGATTCATGCTTCACAGTCTTCTTCAAATGACAGGCACACCTGGGTTCCCAGAGCTGTAATCCCACACCAAGGACCCAAGGGGAGTCAGACCTTGATCCATGGGTTTACTCTTCAGCTGATTGTTTTAGTACTTTGCCTAAATTAGGGATGCCTTTCTTCTCTAGATGAATCTTGACTTGATTATTTAAAAATGGTTTAGATGGAAGTTTCAGAATACCAAGAGAAAAAAATCATTTTATTTCCAGTGCAAGACTGTCTTCTGATATTAACCTACTTGTTCAGCTCTCTACCAGTGAGGTGTGTGTGTGTGTGTGTGTATGTGTGTGTTATGTGTGTGTATGTGTATGTGTGTATTAGAGGTCCAAGTGGTTTGCATGGCTCAGGAAATTCCTTGAGTTCTGTACTCCAAAAATGTATTGCTCTGGTTTGATTTTCTCATCTCAATCCTATATCCTCCTATTCTGCTTAGTCTTTTCGGATTGATGCCAAGCAAACTGTCTCCTTGCCTTTATTTTTCTTTTGTCCCTGGGTCTTGTCTCTTAGGACAGTCTCTGGTTATACATCCTTAGGCCAGAATTCCAGGACCCTGTACCTCAGTCTGTCAAGTGTGTTAGGCTTCTGCTTACCTGAGAAGGGATATCAGAGAATAAACCTGAGAGGGAGGTAGGAATCAGAAAGGAGGGGTAGGAATATAGGAACATTAACATGAATACTGCTTTAGTATGTACACTGTGTCTTTGAAAATGGTATGCCACTCATGAAAGGTATTACCTTTAAGCCCTCACTTGGAAGAGCACCACTTACTTGTTCTGTCTGTACAGCAGGCCAGTAGCTTCTGGTTAGTACTTTATGTGATAGGCCTGGTGGGTCCTGTTAACATTATATGGCCCCTTTGGAGTATAATAGGACATTTGGTCCAGTGCAGTGTACTCTATATACACATGTTGTGAAATCAAACACCGTTTACTGTTGGATTGTCCTGCCAGCGGAGGCTCTGCAGGCAAGTAAGGCAAACACATACTTAGAGTATGTCAATTCCAATGAAGATGAAACACTGTACCTTTCAGGATAGAATAGCTTCAGGGTAATGGACTTGCTGCTCGGTGGCTGGTAGGTTCTCTGAAAGGATGCTGTTATTTATGTATGTGCTTCGGTCTCTGATGGCAGTAGGTTGGGCATTTGGAAGCATCAGTAGTGATATTAGGCTTGGAAAGTGGAACCCATACTGATGGATATGCATCCATGGATGGCGTCTATCTCCACCACCATGGCTGTTCCATCCCTGAGTTTACTGTGTCAGTACTGCTGTTCGTTATGTCAGCTGATGAGAGAGTGTGGCTGACTTCAGCTGACTGGGTCACTGTATCTACTTGGTTATTTTGTACCTCTTCCACAGTAGCAACTGTACAAAATGAAGATATTTTTACTTTGTGTTCACTCCCATAGATCCATCCTCATGCATACTCCCCAGATCTCTGTGTCTCTGATCTTTTAATCTTTTTCTTGCCAGGCTACTGATCATCCAAACAAGCTACTCACCACTGTCCACAAGTCTCTATACATTGTTATTTCTGTCCTTTTCTCTTTCTACATAAAGTGATCAGGTACACAACTTGACATTCTTCTCTCTTTCCCCTTATTGCTGTCTTTCTGGACTGTTCTTCTTTTTTTTTTTCTCTGACTGTTCTTGAATGGTATTATAGTGCACATCAAGCTATTTTCAGTTTGCATTCACATACTCAGAAACCCATCCAAGAACCAAGCTCATCCTTTTTCCACCTGTGTTGGCTGGTAATAATGAACTTCCATGTATTTATAGGAATGAGTTTAAAGAGAGGTGATGGTATAACAGTGGTGAAGCTTGGAGATCCGAACCATTCTTTGTTTTGTTTGCGCTCTGGTTCTGCTTGTGCTTGATCTCAGATGTTCTCTTCTATTATGTAGATTGCTCCTGGACTCACCAAAACTTATGACTTGGTGAATCTGATAGAACCCAGCTCATGATAGTCAACCATGGCTGTGTGTTCATTTTAATTTTGTTATTATTTTTTTTAACATCTTTTTTTTTTTTTTTTTACATTTATATTTAATTTGGCTGTGCTAGGTCTTCATTGCTGCATGGGCTTTTCTCTAGTTGCAGCGAGTGGGGGCTACTCTCTAGTTGTGGTGTGCAGGCTTCTAGTTGCAGTGGCTTCTCTTGTTGCAGAGCATGGGCTCTAGGGCACCTGGGCTCTGGTAGTTGCAGTTCCCGGGCTCTAGAGCACAGGCTGAATAGGTGTGGTGTCTGGACTCAGTTGCTCTGTGGCATGTGGGCTCCTCCTTCCTGGTCCAGGGATCAAACCCATGTCTCCTGCATTGGCAGGCAGATTCTTCACCAGGAGCCACTAGGGAAGCCCTGGGTAATCATTTGAAGTCCCATATTTAAGTACTTTGTTTCTACCAGGGCCCCATAGCATGTCAGGAACTGTTACAGTTTTCTCCTGCAGACTCTCCTTTGGGGGCTCACTATAAACTTCTCATAATATCTTTTCATACTTCTGATATGTTCAATACCATAGAGTCTGCTGGGTCAGGTGGCCCAAGAGGCAGGGTCACTTGCTCTATAACTAGGACATGTTGAAGAGCTTTTGCCCATTATGGTCCCCAAAGAATGCTGTTAGCCTTTCCTGGTTCTCAGAAGTGAGTCAGAGCAGTTTTCTCAATCTTGAAATACATTACCTCCAGAACTCAGAAGCCTCAGATGTTGTGTTTTCTTCTTAGGGAGGTATGAGATACAGTAACTTCCCTTTTATTTTGATGATGGTGGTGGGATATATCCTGACATACCCCAGACCACTGGTTTTGGAAATACTTAATTGATGTGGTAGACCCCTTAATCTTTATTGACTTTATTATTTCTCATTCTCTGGAGGCATATATCTTACCAAGGCTTCCAGCATATTGCTACTTCTTGTTTACCAAGTCTGTTTAACATGTTTTCATCAATGTAGAGGACCAGCATGCTGTTCTATGAATGTGTAGTTGGATCAGTTCCCTTTATGACAGAAGGTGGGAGATTTAAACGTATTTATTGCCCATCCCACGTGAATGTCAACTGCTTCTGGTTATCCTTCTTGGTAAATGGAAAACTGTGCATTCATCAGATCAATGGCTGTATGCTATGTCCTTGAGGCTGTGTTAGTCTGCTCTAGTAAATACCACATCTGGATATAGAGCTACAGTTAACTTGTCTGCTACTTGGTTGAGTTTGAAGTCATCCACTGTCATCCTCCTTTATACCAGTGAGTTAAGTGGTGGGGACCACACCCCTAAATTTCTTAGTAAGTCTTTAGGGATAGTACTAATCTCTGCTGTTAGGAAGTGATACTGGTTTTTTTCCCAATTTTTAAAATGGTGATAAAAATTCATGTATTATAAAATTTAGCATCTTAAACCACTTTTAAGTGTACAGTTCAGTGGTATTAAATCAGTTCAGTTCAGTCACTCAGTTGTGTCTGACTCTTGTGACCCCACAGACTGCAGCAGCCAGGCTTCCCTGTCCATCACCAACTTCTGGAGCTTATTCAAACTCATGTCCATCGAGTTGGTGATACCATCCAACCGTCTCATCCTCTGTTGTCTCCTTCTCCTCCTGCCTTCAGTCTTTCCCAGAATCAGGGTCTTTTCTGATGAGTCAGTTCTTTGCATCAGTTGGCCAAAGTATTGGAGTTTCAGCTTCAGCATCAGTCCTTCCAATGAACACCCAGGACTGATTTCCTCTAGGACAGACTGGTTGGATCTCCTTGCAGTCTAAGGGACTCTCAAGAGTCTTCTCCAACACTACCATTCAAAAGCATCAATTTTTTGGCACTCAGCTTTCTGTATAGCCGAATTCTCACATCCATACATGACTTCTGGAAAAACCATAGCTTTGACTAGATGGACCTTTGTTGGCAAAGTAATGTCTCTGCTTTTAAATATGTTGTCTAGGTTGGCCATAGCTTTTCTTCCAAGAAGCAAGCGTCTTTTAATTTCATGGCTGCAGTCACCATCTGCAGTGATTTTGGAGCCCCACAAAATAAAGTCTCTCATTGTTTCCCCATCCATTTGCCATGAAGTGATGGGACCAGATGCCATGATCTTAGTTTTCTGAATGTTGAATTTTAAGCCAACGTTTTCACTCTCGCCTTTCAAATTAATTAAGAGGCTCTTTAGTTCTTCTTCACTTTCTGCAGTAGGGTGGTGTCATCTGCATATCTGAAGTTATTGATATTTCTCCCAACAGTCTTTATTCTAGCTTGTGTTTCATCCAGCCCAGCATTTCACATCATGTACTTTGCATATGTTAAATAAACAGGGTGACAATATGCAGCCTTGATGTACTCCTTTCCTGATTTGGAACCAGTCTGTTGTTCTATGTCCAGTTCTAACTGTTGCTTCTTGACCTGCATACAGATTTCTCAGGAGGCAGGTAAGGTGGTCTGATATTCCCATCTCCTTAAAGAATTTTTCACAGTTTGTTGTGATCCACACAGTCAAAGGCTTTGGCGTAGTCAATGAAGCAGAAGTAGATGTTTTTCTGGAACTCTCTTGCTTTTTCTATGATCCAATTGATGTTGGCAATTTTATCTCTGGTTCCTCTGCATTTTCTAAAACCAGGTTGAACATTTGGAAGTTCGCAATTCACATACTGTTCAAGCCTGGTTTGGAGGATTTTGAGTATTACTTTGCTAGCGTGTGAGATGAATGCAATTGTGCGGTAGTTTGAATATTCTTTGGCATTTCCTTTCTTTGGGATTGAAATGAAAATCGACCTTTTCAGTTCTGTGGCTACTGCTGAGTTTTCCAAATTTGCTGACATATTGAGTGCAGCACTTTCACAGCATCATCTTTTAGTATTTGAAATAGCTCAAGTGGAATTCTATCACGTCCACTAACTTTGTTCGTAGTGATGCTTTCTAAGGCCCACTTAACTTTGCATTCCACGATGTCTGGCTCTAGGTGAGTGGTCACACTATTGCAGAAACCAGTACTCGAGAAACCAAGCAGCACACTCAGAGAGTTGGAGAACTCAGGTTTATTATGCCTGCAGGCCCAGGGGAGTTAACACTTCAAGCTCTAAGCCCCGAATGAAAGGGTTATAGAATTTTTATAGACAGACTATATTGGGCAACACTAGCTGCTAATAGGCTGGTTTAAACTAAGGGATGTCACGCACATAGGAACGGCAGTCAAGATGGGAAGGGGGATGCCTGACCTTTACATGGACAGGCATGTTTAAGCAGGTTTGCAGGGGCTGGGCAATTGCAAAGAGCAGGACAAGGGTGAGTGAGATAAGCTCCAGTTCCTAGTATTGTAAGTCCCCACTTTCATAGACTACATGACCTACGTGATCCAGACTTTGTAAGGAGCAAGCTGAGTTACAAAGGCAGAATGAGCAGGAGGTTATGTAAAATTTTAACTTTTCCTCTTCAATACTATCATGGTTATCTGGGTCATGAAGATATTTTTTGTATAGTTCTTGTGTGTATTCTTGCCACCTCTTCTTAATATCTTCTGCTTCTGTTAGGTCTATACCATTTCTGTCCTTTATTGTGCCCATCTTTGCATGAAATGTTCCTTTGGTATCTCTAATTTTCTTGAAGAGATCTCTAGTCTTTCCAATTCCATTGTTTTCCTCTATTACTTTGCGTTGTGCATTGATCATTGAGGAAGGCTTTCTTATCTCTCCTTGCTGTTCTTTGGAACTTTGCATTCAAATGGGTATAAAATACATTTTTATATTCAGTTCAGTTCAGTCGCTCAGTCGTGTCCGACTCTTTGCGACCCCATGAACCGCAGCACGCCAGGCCTTCCTGTCCATCACTAACTCCGGGAATTTATCCAAACTTGTGTCCATTGAGTCGGTGATGCCATTCAACCATCTCATCCTCTGTCATCCCCCTTTCCTCCTGCCCTCAATCTTTCCCAGCATCAGGGTCTTTTCCAATGAGTCAGCTCTTCACGTCAGGTGGCAAAAGTATTGGAGTTTAAGCTTCAGCATCAGTCCTTCCAATGAACACCCAGGACTGATCTCCTTTAGGATGGGCTGGTTGGATCTCCTTGCAGTCCAAGGGACTCTCAAGAGTCTTCTCCAACACCACAGTTCAAAAGCATCAATTCTTCAGCATTCAGCTTTTGTTATAGTCCAACTCTTACATCCATACATGACCACTGGAAAAAGCATAGGCTTGACTAGACAGACCTTTTTTTGACAAAGTAATGTCTCTGCTTTTTAATATGCTGTCTAGGTTGGTCATAACTTTTCTTCCAAGGAGTAAGCGTCTTTTAATTTCATGGCTGCATCCACCATATGCAGTCATTTTGGAGCCCCCCAAAATTAAGTCAGACACCGTTTCCACTGTTTCCCCATCTATTTGCCATGAAGTGATGGTACCAGATCCCATGATCTTAGTTTTCTGAATGTTGAGCCAACTTTTTCACTCTCCTCTTTCACTTTCATCAAGAGGCTCTTTACTTCTTCTTCACTTTCTGCAATAGGATGGTGTCATCTGAGTATCTGAGGTTATTGATATTTTTCCCAGCAATCTTGATTCCAGCTTGTGCTTCATCCAGCCCAGTGTTTCTCATGATGTACTCTACCTATAAGTTAAATAAGCAGGGAGACAATATACAGCCTTGACGTACTTCTTTTCCTATTTGGAACCAGTCTGTTGGTCCATGTCCAGTTCTAACTGTTGCTTCCTGACCTGGATACAGGTTTCTCAAGAGGCAGGTCAGGTGGTCTGGTATTCCCATCTCTTTCAGAATTTTCCACAGTTTATTGTGATCCACACAGTCAAGGCTCTGGCACAGTCAATAAAGCAGAAATAAATGTGCTTTTGGAACTCTCTTGCCTTTTTGATGATCAATAGATGTTGGCAGTTTGATCTCTGGCTCCTCTGCCTTTTCTAAAACCAGCTTGAACATCTGGAAGTTCACGATTCACATATTGCTAAAGCCTGGCTTAGAAAATTTTGAATATTACTTTGCTAGTGTGTGAGATGAGTGCAATTGTGTGGTAGTTTGAGCATTCTTTGATATTGTCTTTCTTTGGGACTGGAATGAAAACTGACCTTTTCCAGTCCTCTGGCCACTGTTGAGTTTTCCAAATTTGCTGACATATTGAGTGCAGCACTTTCACAGCATCATATTTTAGAATTTGAAATAGCTCACCTGGATTTCCATTACCTCCACTAGCTTTGTTAATGTTTGTATTTAATTTTTATATTGAATACATTTAATATTTAATTACATTAAATACATTTGATAATAATATTCATTTGTGCAATTATCACCACTATCCATCAGGAACTCTTCCATCTTTAAAATGGAAACTCTACACCCATTAAACAGTAACTCCTCATTCCCTTCTTCTTCCTGGCCTTGACAGTCACCATTCTACTTTTTGTCTCTATGATTCTGACGACTCTGTGTATCTCATGGAAGTGGAATCATATAGTATTTGTCTTTTTGTGACTGACTTACTTCACTTAGCATAATATCCTCACTATCCATCCATGTATCTTCTCTGGTGGCTCAGCTGGTAAAGAATCTGCTTGCAAAGTAGGAGACCTGGGTTTGATTCCTGGGTTGGGAAGATTCCCTGGAAGGGAATGGCTACACACTCCAGTATTCTGGCCTACAGAATTCCATGGACTGTATAGTGTGTGGGGTTGCAAAGAGTCGGACACGACTGAGTGACTTTCACTTCACTTCACTTCACTTCCCTCTATGTTGTAGCATATGTTAGAATCATTCCTTTTTAAGGCTGATTAATATTCCATGGTATGTATATACCCCATTTTTGGTGCTGTATTATTCTCAGCCTTTCATTGTTTTTTTCTAGTGCAGTGATGCTTCCATCAACATCCATCCAATTATATAGTTTTTATAATTAGCCAGTGCATTCTCTTCCCATCCCAGTTCATCATCTACCACCAGTGATGGTGTTTTGTGCACAGTCAGCATCCTAAGAGCATTTGTGGCACCAGCTGCCATAGGTTGTATTCCATAAGAACTGCCTCTACTACACAGATTCATTCTTGAGAAGTTTATTGGGAAGTGCTCCTAGGGGCAGTACCTGAGAGGGCTGGCAGAAGCAGGAGTGGACAGAGGGAGAAGTTGAACTGTGATGGAATTACAACAGAGGCTTTAGACAATTCAAGAGGATCTCTGGATCTTAAGAGTTCCTTGGGAGCCAATGTGAGTCAAATATCTCAAGGAGGGACTTATTACATAGGCCCTTAAGAATTGTGATATCTTGGGACATCCCTGGTGGTCCAGTGGTTAAGAATCCACCATGCAGTATGGGGACTGTGGGTTTGATCCCTGGTCAGGGGACTAAGATCCTATATGCTGTGGAGCAACTAAGCCTGCGCACTGCAACTAGAGAGTCTGAAAGATCAAAGATCTCTTGCAGCAAATAAAGAAACAAGTAAATATTAAAAAAAAGAGTTGTCCCATCTTAAGTCAGCAAGACCAGGCCTTTGTTACCTGTCCCCTGCCTTCTTCACCCCCTCCCCCATTTATTGAATGTGGGTTGTTCCTAGGGAATGACTTTAGGCAAGGTAAATCTTTCCAGCCCGGGGTGACATGAAGGGAGGGACTCAACTGAAAGCTGTCAGTTGTTAATACTGACAGCTACTCTCAGTCCTGAGGGGGATTGGTGGGCAGTGCACTATAGAATTTACTAGAGTGATAAATTTTGAAAGTAATGCTGATAGGATTCATTGGTTAATTGGATTTGGACTGTGAGGTATAAGAGGAAGTCAAGAATGACTCCAACATTGCAGGTGGATTCAATATTGTAAAGTAATTAGCCTCCAACTAATAAAAAGAAATGGAAAAAAAAAAAAAAAGAATGACTCCAGGATTTTCAATTTGAAAAAATGAATGGATAATGGTGCTGTTTGCTAAAATCAGGCAGAATTGGAGAGTAGTGAGGTAGGATAAGTGGTTAATAAAGAGTTCTTAGTGTGGATATTGGAGGTTTCTTTTAAACATCCAAGTGGATATATCAAATAGTAGCTTTGTATTTGAGCCTGAATCTCTGAGGAGGTGTCAGGGTTAGAGATGTATGTGATCAGCATTATACATGCAAAGCTTTGATATTGGATGAGATCGCCTAGAAGGTGTACATAGAGAAGTGGTCTGAGGACTGAACACTGGATCGCTGCAACATTTTGAGATCAGGAAGAGCCGATGTACAACTCTGAAAAGCAGCACTTAATAAAGTTAAAGGAAATCAGGAGTGTGTGATCTCTTGGGAGCCAATGTGAGTCAAATATCTCAAGGAGGGAGTTATTACATAGGACCGAGAGGTCTGCTAAGAGATCTCATAAGGTGAAGACTGATTTTAACTAAGGGATTTGTCAAGATGGAGGAAGTTTGTAACCTCGAGCAATTTAATATAGGTGTGTACCTTGTTGTTGGTTGTATCTGAGGAATGTGTGAGGACCAGGATGCTATGATAGACATGCTAGACATCAAGAGTGAGGTACAACACAAAAGGTACTCCAAGCTGGGGCTTTGGTCCCTATATTATATCCTTCTCTGATGAGGAAAGGTGTGCTGGATTATACAGGTTGTTTTTGCTTCATATGCTGAATGACCAACAAATGGTCGACATTGAGTTCTTTGGTAATTTCTCATGTAGTTGTAAGAGGATCAGCTTCAATGATCCTCTCAGTTGGTCATTGTCAACTTCCGATGGCCAGCCACTGTGTTCCTCATCTTTAAGCCTCTCATCTCCTTTGCAAAACTTCTTGAACCACCACTGCACTGTATGTTCATTAGCAGTTCCTGGGCCAAATGCATTGTTGATGTTGCAAGTTGTCTCTGCTGCCTTATGACTCATTTTGAACTCTTAATAAGAAAATTGTTCAAATTTGCTTTTTGTCTAATGTCAGTTCCCTGGTCTAAAATAAGCATAAAATATGCACCAGAATCATACAACTGAACGACCAGCACTTTCACCTTTTCAATGATAAAATATAGAACAATTATAACAATATACTGTAATAAAAGTTATGAGAATGTGATTGATAATTATTGTGCTTAGTTGCTCAGTCATGTCCAACTTTTTGTGACCCCATGAACTGTAGTCTGCCAGGTTCCTTTGTCCATGGGATTCTCCAGGTAAGAATACTGGAGTAGGTTGCCATGCCCTCCTCCAGGGGATCTTCCCAACTCAGGGATCGAACCCAGGTCTCCTGCATTGCAGGTGGATTCTTTGCCACCTGAGCCACCAGGGAAGCCCTGCTAAGAGAGATGCAAATCAAAGCTACAATAAGGTATCACCTCATACCAGTCAGAATGACCATCGTCAAAAAGAATAAATAATAAATACTGGAAAGAGTGTGGAGAAAAGGGAATCATCCTACACTATTAAATTGGTGGACCACTATATAAAACAGTATGAAGTTTCCTTAAAAAACTAAAAATAGGGTTATGATATGATCCAGCAGCCCCACTCCAGGGCATATATCTGGGAAAGACAAAAACTCTAATTTGAAAAGATATATGCACCTCAGTGTTCATGGAAGTACTATTTACAAAAGCTAGAACATGGAAGCAACCTTAGTGTCAATCAACAGATGAATGGATAAAGAGGATATGGTACATATATAATGGAATATTACTCAAACATAAAATGAATGAAATATGCCATTTGCAACAACATAGATGGATCATGGGCTTCCCCAGTGGCTCAATGGTAGAGAATCCACTTGCAGTGCAAGAGAAACAGAAGACGCAGATTTGATCCCTGGGTTGGAAAGATTCCCTGGAGGAGGAAATGGCAACCCACTCCAGTATTCTTGCCTGGGAAATCCCAGGGACAGAGGAGCCTGGCGGGCTATGTCCATGAGGTCGTTAAAGAGTCAGACACAACTGAGCAACTGAGCACCGCACAGATGGACATAGAGATTATCATACTAAGTGAAGTGAATCAGGCAGAGAAAAAGCAAGTATTATGTGGTATCACTTATATATGGAATCTAAAAATAATAATACAGGTGAACTTATTTGGAAAACAGAAGCAAACTCACAGACAGAAAACACACTTATGGTTACCAAAGGGGAAAATTCGGGGCGGGGGGTAAATTAGGAGTATGGGATTAATAGTTACATACCATTATATATTGGAGAAGGCAGTGGCAACCCACTCCAGTACTCTTGCCTGGAAAATCCCATGGGTGGAGGAGCCTGGTGGGCTGCCGTCTATGGGGTCGCACAGAGTCGGACATGACTGAAGCGACTTAGCAGCAGCAGCAACCATTATATATAAAACAGATAAACAGGATTTATTTAATTTATTTATTTATTTAGCACAGGATCTGTATTTAATATCCTGTAATAGCTGTAATGGAAAAGTATCTAAAGTTGTATGCATGAAACTAACACAATATTGTAAATTGAGTATAGTTAAATAATTTAAAACAAAGTTATGAATATGGTCTTTCTCTCAGAATATTGTACTGTACAATTTAATTCTGTTTCTGTTTTAACTAAGCACTTACCACACACTATGGCCGTAACTTTTGCGGTTTCAGGTGTGACAGCAAAACTAGCGTGAACTTCTTTTTCCTTCTTCACAGTTTTACTGATAGAAAATTTATTCATACTGTAGATCTTAGCAACCTCAGTATACAGGTTTTTTTTTTTCTTTCTTTATTAGTCAAGAACTTTCCCCTTTTTACTTAAAGGAAGCATTTTATGGCATCTCTTAGTAAAAGTAAACTTGCTCAGTCATGTCTGACTCTTTGCAACTCCGTGGACTGTAGCCTGCCAGACTCCCCTGTCCATAGGATTTTCCAGACAAGAGTACTGGAGTGGGTTTCCATTTCCTTCTCCAATGGCATCTCTTGGGCATATCCAAATTTTCAGCATTACCACTCTTGTGTTTTGGGGCTACTACTAAGTAAAATAAGTGTTATTCGAATGGAAGAACTGTGACACTATGACAGGCAACATGATAATCTAGATTGATGGCTAGTAAGTGAATAAGGAATGGGATATCTAGGCAAAGGGATAATTCACATCCTGGGCAGGATGGAACCTGATGGAGTGAGATTTCATCACACTACTCAGAACGGTGCTTAATCTAAAATTTATTATTTCTGGAATTTTTCATTTAATATTTTCAGACTATAGTTGACCATGGGTAACAAAATTGAAAAATATCAACAACCTCAGATATGCAGATGATGCCACTCTAATGGCAGAAAGTGAAGAGGAACTAAAGAGCTTCTTGATGAGGGTGAAAGAGGAGAGTGAAAAAGCCAGCTTGAAACTTAACATTAAAAAAACTAAGCTCATGGCACCCGGTGTCATCACTTCATGGCAGATAGAAGGGAAAAAAGTAGAAACAGTGACAGATTTTATTTTCTTGGGCTCCACAATCCCTGTGGATGGTGACTGCGGCCATGAAATTAAAAGACACTTGCTCCTTGGAAGGAAAGCTAGGACAAACCTAGACAGTGTTTTAAAAAGCAAAGAAATCACTTTCCTGACAAAGGTGCATATAGTCAAAGCTGTGGTTTTTCCAGTAGTCATGTACAGATATGACAGTTGAACCATAAAGAAGACTGAACACTGAAGAATTGATGCTTTCAAACTGTGGTGCTGGACAAGACTGTTGAGAGTCCCTTAGACTGCAAGGAGACTGCAGGGAGACTAAACCAGTCTATCCCAAAGGAAATCAACCCTGAATATTCATTGGAAGCACTGATGCAAATATTCAATACTTTGGCCAGCTGATGCAAAGAGCCAACTCATTGGAAAAGACCTTGATGCCAGGGAAGATTGAAGGCACAAGGAGAAGGCAGCAGCAGAGAATAAGGTGGTTCAATAGCATCACTGACTCAATGGACATGAATTTGAGCAAACTCCAGGAGATAGTGGAGGACAGAGGAGTCTGGTGTGCTGCAGTCCATGGGATTGCAAAGAGTGGGGCATGATTTAGTGACTGAACAACAACAACTGAAAGTGCAGAAGATGGGGCAAGGGGTTGCTACTATTCTTGGATTTTTTTAAAGTTGAGAAGTATTGAGACATTGGCTCCAAACAGATATTCTCCATGATGTAATCAGAAGGGTTGGAAGGCAATTAAACATGAATAATTTTCTCACCGTGATTTAATGTTAATATTGTTTCCATGTAAGCCCCATATATCATCCCACTTACTGGGAAATACTACCTACAGAATTAATTTGGAATCCATTTTGTGACATGTAAGTTCTCATGATCTCTCCCCTGCCTACCTTATCTCCTACTTTTCTCCCTTGCATTTTGTCCTTAGCAAATTAGAACTATTTCGGGTTGTTATAATGATTAAATGAGATTGTATATATATATATAAAGTGCTTAAAAGGAAGTGCTCAATAAATATTAGCTGTTATCATTGTCATTATTATTGTATTTTTTCTAACTAATATATGTTCTGCCTGCTTACAAATACTGTTACACATTCTTGGAATGCCCTGTCCCATTGGTCTGCCCAGCTAATGCCAATTATTCTTTGTAGTTCTCAGTTCAAGTCCTCTCCCTCTTTGAAGACTCTCCTAAATCCTCCCACAATCCACTGTACCTTGAATACATTTCTATCACATCACCTAACAAATTCTCTTTTATTATGTGAATGGTCTCTGCTAGTCTGTAATTTCCTTCAGGGCAGAGACTGCATCCTCTTGTCTTTTAATCCCTGCCACATAGTGCATTGCCCAGTTCACAGTATTAATTCAACAAATATAGATTAAAGACCTTGGTATGTCTTACTCTATGCTAGGCATTTATGGTACAAAGATGAATAAGACATGATCTATACCCTTGAGATAGGAAACTTATAGAAATATATATGATAATGCATTTTAAAATTATTAGTTTTTTGTTCAAAAAAACAGAACACCTTAGTGAGGTTTGAATATACACTCTTCATAAAGCTACATCTCAAATCATAATCTATGGGTCATATTGGAATTTCACATATTTTATCCCATTGAGTTTAATGGAGTGTGAGGTCTCTGATTGCAAAGACTATATACCTTAGTATCTTTATTCCCTCAAGGTATATGGCATTCATTTTTTACCTTAGGTAAACACTTACTACATGTAAGACTCATAATTACTTGAAATGACTTTTGACTTCAGTATTGAATAAATTTAAAAAATCACCTAATGTATTTAGCTTTGTAGCTGTGACTGAAAAACTATGACAATGGATGTGGGTAGAAATCGTAATTAGTATGAGTGAAAGTGCCAATGTTAACATAGTATAGTAGCTTTACTTGCTATATATCTCTGTAATGAGTTTCTTCTTTCTTATAGGATATTTATAAAACTGTAGATACCAATGCTGATTCCGGATTGAACTTTGAAGATTTTATGCGCTACCTTAAAGACCACGAGAGAAAAATGACGCTGGCATTTAATAGTCTGGACAAAAATGATGATGGTGTGTGTGTGTGTTTTATCCACAGTTAGATTAACATTAATGATAACTGTGAATACTAAAGGATGTTTTTACTAGCTTTTAACTTACTCCCACTATCAAATACTCAATTATATCTATTACTTGTCTTGTAGTAATTTTGTAATTTCTAAGAGTAATATGTGAATGATATTTATTAGTATTAAAATTTCTGTGGGGTAGTCATATTTTTAATAAAATTGTTTTTTGTCTTCTGAATTTAAAACTTCTTGGCTTAGTAAGTAAACCTCTTCGCTATTTTTGCAGTATATGAGCTAAAAGTATCATGGTGATTAAAATCATTATATTTGTTGTTTTCTAGCTGATTTTGAAAATATTTCAGTTGTAGGAAAGTTAGTTAACACAGATAGATAACAGAAAGAAAGAAAGAGTTACTTGTGACCTTGCTGTCTAGAGATCAGGCTTAACATTTTAATATATTTTTATATTTCCTTTTAGACTTTTTGTTTCTGTCTCTTTCTTGGTCTTTTTCTCTTTAAGTGAATTTGTGGTCACACTGTATGTATAGTTTGATGTCCTACTTTTTTCTTTTAATGTCAGTGTAAGCATTTCACTTCATTTAATGTTCTTTGCAAACATAGTTTTTAATGACTTTGAAATATTCATTTGGTGAGTAGATGTATCTAATCAATCCCATATTGTTAGACATTTGGAATGTTTCCAGTCTTTTATACATACAATCAATATCTATGCTGATTTGCAGAGGAAAGGAATACTCTCACTTTGGTACAAATCCTTAAAGAGACTAAATGTAAAAGTAGAATACCATTTCTGCATTTGCATATGACTAATTCATCATGGGTAATTAGAAATTGATTTTACTTTATTTATGAAACATACATATTAATTTAAAAATTCTGTAAAGTCATATTTTAATTGAAAAATTCTGAGTATACCAGAAAAGATGTTTTAAGGATTTCACTGATGGATTCTTTGTAAGACAAAGTGTAACCTGAATGTCACAAGCGTTAGTGACCTATAAGCACAGAAGTGGTTGTATTTCCCTTAATATCAAACCATAGGTTTCAAGCTTCCATTTACCTTCCAGGAGAAAGTTTAGGCCTTTGTGGGCCCTCCTACTTAAATAATATCCAGAAGCTTGAAGTACTACTCATTCATATCTGTGAATTAAACCTGGTCATCATTTGCTGTTGATCTAAGACTAATAGTTCTGTTCTTGTGCTCTTCTAGAATTTCACCCCATTATTGATGGTTACCACCATGGTCATCATTTGTAAGCTGAAAATACACTGTATCATAATCAGTGAAAGTAGAAAACCCCTAGTAAAAAAATATAATATTACTAATGTCTCTGAAAATCAGTGCTTATAGCTCTTGGTAATAATAGAAAATACTCTTTCTGAGGCTAGATGGCCATCCAAAGTAATGTAATGATTAGCAATATAGATCTTTTAACGTCTGCCTTGACTGGTCAAACTAGAACATCACAGCCAAGTCCTGAAGTGGCACCATTCTGGAAAAGCTCTTGTCTGAATTCCCACTGGCTTCTTTTGTTTTTAGCATCAGAGCTGTGACAGTGGGTGTGAAGCTCTCCTGTGGCTACCAGAGCTGCCGCCCACCTGAACTGCAGAGCGCAGGCCCGAGCGGACCTGCAGAGGCACTGTTCTGATTCAGGCGCTCGCTTTGTGTCATCATCGCTGCCTCCTCAGTGACCACACTTCCGTAACGCTCAGCCAGTTTACCTTGGCCATGATGCTTTTTGTGGGTATGAAATGGAGTGCCTCCTCTCTTACAGATTTCATTTGTTGTTGTTTAGTCACTAGTTTGTGTTTGACTCTTAGTGACCCCATGGACTGTAGCCCCCCAGGTTCCTCTGTCCATAGGGTTTTCCCAGGCAAGAATACTGGAGTAAGTTGCCATTTCCTTCTCCAATGGAGTGAATTGTGTACCCCTAAAAGATAAGTTGAAGTCCTAGCCCCCAGATCTCAGACTGTGATCTTATTTGGAAATAGGTCTTTATAGAAGTAACCAAGAAAAATGAGGTCATTAGGGTATGCCCAATACCCTCTGTCCATGGAATTCTCTAGGCAAGAATACTGGAGTGGGTAGCCATGCGCTTCTCCAGGGGATCTTCCAAACACAGGGATCAAACCCGGATCTCCTGCATTGCAGGCAGATTCTTTACTGTCTGAGCCACCAGGGAAGCCCAAGAATACTGGAGTGGGTAGCCTATCCCTTCTCCAGAGGATCTTTCCGACCCAGAGATCAAACCCAGCTCTCATGCATTACAGGCAGATTTACTGTCTGAGCACCAGGGAAGCCCAATAGGACAGGTGTCACATAAAGGGGACATTTGGATACAGGAACAGACACACACAGAGGGACATAATATGATGTAGCCATTTGATAATGGAGTCAGGCTTGGAGTGATGTGTCTGTAAGCCAAGGAATACCTGAGACTACCAGACACTAGGAGAGAAATACAGAACAGATCCTTCCGTAGCATCTTCCAAAGGAGCATGGCCCTGCCAACACCTTGGTTTAAGACTTTTGGCCTTCATCATTTTTTGGCTGTATTTTGGCCAATAATCACTTTTGGCTTAAATTCCTATTTAAGATACCCAGATTGTGGTCCTTTGTTACAGCTTCCCTAGGAAGCAAATACACTCCTCCTTCTTATTTGCATAATCAGAAATTGTCCAATGCCAGAATATTTTGGGCCTCAAAGTACAACTTTTTAAATTCATATGAACTTGCTGCCACTTTCTCCAAGAGTGTTTCCAGGTTGGCTGGGTTAGGGTAATTTCTGATACCTGGTGTACATCATTGACCGTGGAACTGATCTTTCCCCCCAAATCCTATTATTGGATCTGGCTCTGTACATCATATCTTTTCCCTTCTTGTCCTTCCTAACAACACTGTTGAGACTCTCTCAGTTCATCACATATTACTATGTTTAAAACATTAATAGTAGGATTCAATTTTTACCACTGCATTTTCTGTGTCCCAGGAGGGTTTCCAGGCCTTATGCCAATCAATGGAGGCAAGAGGATGCTTGTGGGCTGGTGTACTATACTATCAAATTCACTAGCTGGAAGCATTCAAGGCCCAATGTGAACTGATCTGCTTAACTTCTGTCAAGAAGTATCTGAGTCCCTACTTCTGCTGAGCCAGAATGTCCTTGGAATGTGGTCATAAATATGTGAAATGAAGTAATTATTAGACATAATTTCATCATTAAGATTCTTTTTTGGAAGGAGTCTTTTTTTTTTTTTTTTAGTTTGGGAAAATGGTGGGAAAGAAGCTAGAATTTTTTGTACTTTACCATCTGTCATGCCTGTTTTAGCTGCTTTATCTTCTATATCTTATTTTTGTCTCATGCAATCCTCATAGCAGCTACCTTTTACATATGAGAACAGAAATGCTAAGTAATACATTTGATATTTCAGTGAACCTCATCTAGCAGGGTTTATGCCTTTGTGTAACCCTGAACCACATTGACCTGGGCTTGGCCAGTTGACTTGCTTCAACCATTAGGACATTGTTGTTATTGTTCAGTTGCTGAGTCGTGTCCCACTCTTTGCAAACCCATGGACTGCAGCATGACAGGCTTCCCTCACTTTCACTATCTCCTGGAGTTTACTCAAATTCATGTCTATTGAGTGGGTGATGCCATTCAACCATCCCATCCTCTGTCATCCCCTTCTCCTCCTGCCCTCAATCTTTCCCAGCATCAGGATCTTTTCCAGTGAGTTGGCTCTTTGCGTCAAGTGGCCAAAGTATTGGAGCTTCAGCTTCAACATCAGTCTTTCCAATGAATATTCAAGGTTGATTTCTTTTAGGATTGACTGCTTTGATCTCCTTGCTGTCCAAGGCACTATCAAGAGTCTTTTCCAACACTACGGTTCAAAAGCATCAATTCTTCAATCCTCAGCCTTCTTTATAGTCCAACTCTCACATCCATACATGACTACTGGAAAAACCATAGCTTTGATTAGATGGACCTTTGTTGGCAAAGTGATGTCTCAGTTTTTTAATACACTATCTAGGTTTGTCATAGTTTTTCTTCCAAGGAGCAAGTGTCTTTTAATTTCATGGCTGCAGTTACCATTTGCAGTGATTTTGAAGTCCAAGAAAATAAAGTCTGCCAGTTTCCATTTTTCCCCTTCTTTTTGTCTCGAAGTGATGGGACCGGATGTCATGATCTTAGTTTATTGAATGTTGAGTTTTAAGCCAGCTTTTTCACTCTCCTCTTTCACCCTCATCAAGAGGCTCTTTAGCTGCTATTCTCTTTCTGCCATTAGGGTGGTGTCATCTGCATTTCTGAAGTTATTGATATTTCTCCCAGCAATCTTGATTCCAGCTTGGTATTCATCCAGCCTGGCATTTAGCATGATGCACTCTGCATAGAAGTTAAATAAGCAGGGTGACAGTATATATCCTTGAAGTATTCCTTTCTGAATTTTGAACCAACCCTTTGTTCCAGATCATGTCCAGTTCTACATGGCCTTGCATTAGGACATTAGCAAGGCTTAATAAGTACTTGCACACTGGGACTTGTCCTCTTGGAATTCTTGCTCTTGGCCTGCATTAGGACATTAGCAAGGCTTAATAAGTACTTGCACACTGGGACTTGTCCTCTTGGAATTCTTGCTCTTGAACACCCTGAGCCACCAGAAAAAAGCCACAAGCTAATGAGACCAAATGAACAGAGATGCCCATTTCATTTCCAACTGTTCTACATTTCCATCTGATGTAAAAGACATGTGAGTGAAGCCATCTTGGATTTTCAGCTATGGTCAAATCTCTAGATGACTGAATTCACATGACTGACCCAGGCAAAACCAGCAGAAGAACCAATGTGTTGAACCAAACTCTGATTGCATACTATTATCAAATGCATTCTTATTAAACCAGTAAAATTTGAGATGGCTTGTTGACTTAGCAAAATAATCTCTAGTATAGAAGTGGAATATTTTGCATTTCCCCTTGGAATTACAGGACTGGAATAGTCACAGTCTTCCTCTCCATACATCTAACAACTGTTACTTTAGCAAATCCATTGCAAGCCCATCTTTCTCAGTGAAAACTTGCTGTATATAATTAAAGACAACATTGAATCTCCCATTCAGTCCATAGGTATTGATTATATTCTGAATTGCATTACCTAATTTTTCTCTACATCATAGCTTAAAATTTTAACTTCTTTTGCATAAGGATTAATTACTTAATATAATTTTAGGTCAATGAAACAAAGAGTTTTTGAGAAGTATATGTGAGCTAGTGCACTAGGAACTGTGTTAACAAAGGTTTTCAGAAGCAGACAGTTTTGGGCAAAATAAGAAGAATGAATAGCTGTACACAAGCTAGACTATGATAATTGCTATATGAGTGATAGAGGGAGACTTTAATTGTGCTCAGGAACAATTTAGTTATCTTCTGGGTCAATATATAAACAGAATTGGAAAGAAAGGAGTTTTTTTTTTAAATTATTTTTTATTTAACATATAAAAATTGGGAGATTTCGTGTAAAAATTTGTTTTCCCAGTTTTCTTTAAAATGAAACAGATGACCCACTTTACAACATGGTAAAAATCAGTGGGGTTTAGTAGCAATTACTCCATTTGTACAAATATCTGCTCCCCATAGACCATAGTGTTTGCCACTCCTTATTATCTTCCTAATGTGAAGGTCAACACATGGTACCATTCATCTCTGCTCTTCTACTGTATTTTCGTTTTTTTGTTTGTTTGTTTGTTTAATTTAAGTATAGTTGATTTACAGTGTTGTATTAGTTTCAAGTATACAACAAATTGATTTACTTATATATGTTCTTTATATATGTATATAGTTGTATATTATTCTTTTTCAGATTCTTTTCCATTGTAAGTTATTACAAGATATTGAATACAGTCTGTGTTCTATACATGTAGACCTTGTTGTTTATGTCCTCTACACAGTTAGCGTATATGTGTTAATCTCAGCCTTCTAATTTATTTCTACTCCACCCTATTCCTTTGGGATAACCATAAATTTATTTTCTATGTCTGTGAGTCTATTTCTGTTTTGCAAATAAGTTCATTTGAATCATTATTTTAGCTTCCACTTAGTGATATCATATGATATTTGTCTTTGTCTGACTTACTTCACTTAGTATGATTAGGTCTATCTGTGTTGCTGCAAATGGCAATATTTTGTTTTTTCTTATGACTAATATTCTATTGTATGTATGGAATATTCTTTATCCATATCTTTTTTATCCATCCATCAATGGACTTGTAGGTTGCTTCCATATCTTGGCTGTTGGTAAAGCAGTGGTGGTAAATAATGCTGTCGTGAACATTGGGGTACATATATCTTTTCGAATTAGAGTTTTCATCTTTTCCGGATATGTGCCCAGAGTGGGATTGGTGGGGATCATATGGTAACTCTAGTTTTAGTTTTTTAAGGAACCGCCATACTGTTGTCCATAGTGTGTTGCACAAATTTACATTCCCATCAATAGTTTAGGAGGGTTTCCTTTTCTCCACACCCTCTTCAGCAATTTTTATTGTAGATTTTTTTCTTTAAAAAAAATTTTTTTTTGTATTTTATTTTATTGTTTATCCCAATTATTTTTATTAGTTGGAGGCGAATTACTTTTTAATGATGGCCATTCTGACTGGTGTGAGGTGATACCTCTCTGTAATTTTGCTTTTCTTTAATAATTAGTGTTGTTGAGCATCTTTTCACATACTTGCTGGCCACCTGTATGTCTTCTTTGGAGAAGTGTCAGTTTATGTCTTCTGCTTATTATTATTATTATTTTTAATATTGAGATGTATGAACTTTTTCTAGTTTTTAGATATTAATCCCTTGTTGGTTGCTTCATTTGCAAATATTTCCTCCTAGTCCATAGGTGGTATTTTCATTTTGTTTTGTGATTTCTTTGGCTGTGCAAAACTTTTAATTAGGCCTCATCTATTTATTTTTGCTCTTGCTTCCATTACTCTAGGAGACAGATCCAAAAAACTATTGCTGCGATTTTTGTGTTCTGCTTACTGTTTCCTCTTGGAGTTTTATAGCCTTACATTTAGGTGTTTAATCTATTTTGAGTTTGTTTTTGTGTATGGTGTTAAAAATGTTCTAATTTCATTCTTTTAAATGTATCTATCCAGTTTTCTCAGCACCACTATCGAAGAGACTCCATTGTATATTCTTGTATTCTCCACTGTATATACTTGCCTCCTTTTTTTTGTAGATTAATTGACCATAAGTACATGACTTTATACCTGGGCTTTCTATCCTAAAGAAAGTTTCTTTTTTTTTTGTGCAGGGAGAACAAGGCAGAATTGGAAAATTGTCAGACATAGCTTGTTAAAGTGCCATTTCAAATTTGGCCCTAACTTGCTATTTTTTGGGGAAAATTTCATTGATATATAACATACATAGCAAAGTGCATACATTATAAGTAAAAGCTTCACGAATTCTTACAAGGCAAACATACAACATGAAAACAACATACAGATAAAGAAGCAGAATATTAGTAGCATCTCAGAAAAATCCATTTTATATCCTCTCCAAATCACCACCACCCTCGAAAGTACCTGCTATCCTGCTTTCTACTACTATGTGTAAGTTCTCAATCTATCTTTGTTAAACAAATAAGTTTACCATGTTTATACTCTACCTTTTGTTGAAATGCTTTTGTTTCTTTGATGGTCTCTTGCTTATCCTTTTATAGTACTTCATTTGTGACTCTTGTTTTTTATTCCTTTATCTTTCCACTGCACATTATTCATAGCTCTTCTATGACATACAGTAACACAGAGTGATATATTTTTAAAATAATTAGTGCATGCATACAAACTGGTAAACTTCTTGGAGTGGTTGATTCATTAATATTTGACTTCTTTCACATTTAGCATAGTGATTTGAATAGTAAACTTTTTTAGTAAATAGTAAAAAATAGTAAAAAAATTAAAAAAAATTGTTGTATAGTGTTTGAACATTATAATGGGATATAATGGAATATAATGGCATAAGACAGAGGATTCAACTTCCTCATTTGAAAAAAACTTTTAGGCAGGCCAGTAAATTCCACCCTATATAAATTCCACCAGTAAATTCCACACTAGGGGCCTCAGAGTCATTGTAAAGAATCTCAGTTTCTACATATGAATTTTGGGCTTTGTTTATAGGCTACATAAATAATATAGCTCATATATATGTATGCTATTTTTACTTATGCATATTTTAAATGCATGCATATGCAGCTATGGTTAGTAAAGTATAATATAAAGTTATGACTGAATTTATGTTAGTTTTTTGACATTATATAGTTTTTATCTAGGTGGCACTAAAGTTGATTTTTTAAAATATTTTTTTTCATATTTGGTATCCTCAACTATATGTTTGCATGGGAAGAATTAAAAGATTTTCTTTTGAGTAGTGACATGACTATATATGTGGTTTAGGACTTGAGGACAGTATGCAATACCTAATTTTTCCTTCAGAACATCTAGCAGTGTGAGATTGAAATGTGTGATAGGCTTGTATTAAATATATTAGTAGTTTTGAGTTATTTAACATCGGATATGCTTGTGTTAAAAAGAGTTTGGTGTTGCATCTTATTTTAAGTAGGCTATTTCTTTTAACACTTACCTTATAAAATGTTGAGTAGCCTTATTTTCATGCCTCTGAATCAGATGTTCAGAATTAGCTTTTTCTTTCCAGGTAAGTCAATAATCAATATCTGTTATAGGTCTGTAATCTCTGATTAGAAGCCCTTGGGTCCAGATATGATTAGAAATTTAGAATTTGGATTTTAGAAAAGCAATATAGCACATATGTGATATGTTATTATAATACTCTTCTTTGGAGAAGACTCTTGAGAGTCCCTTGGACTACAAGGAGTTCCAACCAGTCCATTCTAAAGGAAATCAGTCCTGAGTGTTCATTGGAAGGACTGGCGTTGAGGCTGAAACTCCAATACTTTGGCTACCTGATGCTTAGAGCTGACTCATTTGAAAAGACCCTGATGCTGGGAAAGATTGAAGGCAGGAGGAGAAGGGGACGACAGAGGATGAGATGGTTGGATGGCATCAGGGACTCAATGGACATGAGTTTGGGTAAACTCCGGGAGTTGGTGATGGACAGGGAGGCCTGCCATGCTGCAGTCCATGGGGTCGCAGAGAATCGGACACGACTGAGTGACTGAACTGAACTGAAATAATACTCCAGGTGAGGTCTGGAGCACCACTGTGCAATTATGTACATGAATATTTATTCAGTGAAACAAATGAATAACCATATTGGATTAGAAAAATTGACTAAGATTAACTTCACATCAGCTTAAGGCAGGTTTTGTCATATAGTGAATTTTGGTGCCAAAATTTACAAAAAGTCTTTAAATTTTTAGAACTTTTTAAGCTTTGGGTTGTGAGTGTGGGATTATAGACCTATAAAATATGTGTACTTTTAAAGGCTATTGCCTTCTAAGTATATTTTGCCTTGTTATCTTTTCAGATTCGTTAACTTGACATATTTTCACTTTTTTAAAGGAATAATAGAAACTTCAGAAATAATTGCTGTTTTGAAATCACTAGGTATAAATATTTCTGAAACTCAAGCAAAAAAGATTATACAAAGGTCAGCCCTTACCCTTATTTTTATTAGTTTTAATTTTTGTTTAATATTAGTGACTGGTGGTTATAAGTATAGCTTCTTTCTTCTCTTTCTTAGTTTCTTTCCTTTCTTTTTAGTTCTAATAGCATCACCTTTTATTGACAATGTTTTAAGAAAGATCCCTAAGAAATTTGTTGAAATGCTATTGACTAAAACAGGAAGTATTCTTTATAAAGTCCTCAGAAAAAGATTCTTCCTGCTTCTAGGTCAAAGAATGGTTTTAATTCTCTTAAGTAATTGATTTAAATTTTTTTTCAATTTTGTTGAAGTATAAAAAAGTACATAATTCATGTATCCAACTTGATGAATTTGTTAGTAAATGTATACCCAGGAGGGCTTCCGTGGTGGCTCTGTGGTAGAGAATCTGCCTGCCAATGCAGGAGACGTGGATTTGATCCCTGGGTCGGGAATATCCCCTGGAGGAGGAAATGGCAACCCACTCCAGGATTGTTGCCTGGAGAATCCCATGGGCAGAGGAACCTGGTGGGCACAGTCCATGGGGTCACAAAGAGTCTGACACGACTGAAGCGACTTAGCATGCACACACACATACACCCAGGAAACCATAACCATAATCTATGCCATAAACATATCCATTACTTCTTAAAGTTTCTTCCCATCCTCTTATTATTATTATTATTTTTATGATAAGAACACTTTCTTATAGTTAAAACTTAAATTTACTTGTTTTTTAAATTTGGGTATAACTGATACATAATATTATATTAATTTCAGGTGTATAGCATAATGATTTAATATATGTATATAATGTGAAATGATCACCACAATAGGTCTGGTTAATATCAGTCACCGTATATAGTTGTAGATTTTTTTTATGATGAGAACTTTTAAGATTTACCGTCTTAGAAACTTTCAAGTATGCAAAATAGTATTATTAACTATAGTTACCATGCTGTACATTATATCCTTGATGTTTTAAGTTTTGTGCCTTTGACTATCCCCTTTACCCATTTCACCCACCTCCTAACCCCCTCCACCTCTGTTAACCACCGATATGTTTTCTCTATCTATAAGGTCTTTTTCTTTCCTTTCTTTTTCGTTCTTTTGATTCCACATGCAAATGAGATCATATAGTATTTGTCTTTGTCTGTCTGACTTATTTTACTTAGCATTATGCCCTTAAAGTCCATCCATGTTGTTGCAAATGGTGTTCCTTCTTTATGATAGAATTTACCAGGGATACCATCTGGTCCATTTCTTTGTTGGTACATTTTTGTTTACTGATTCAATCTGTTCAGTCATTACTCTGTTCAGATTTTCTGTTTCTTCATGATGCAGTCTTGCTAGGTTGTATATTTCTAGGAATTTATCCACTTCTTTTAGATTTTACAATTAGTTGGCGTATAATTGTTTATAGTAGTGTCTTATAACCCATTGTGTTCCTGTGGCATCAGTCTTGATGTCTCCTTATTCTTTTCTGGTTTTATCTATTTGAGTCTTTTCTCTCTTTTTTAAGTTAGTCCAGCTAAAAGTTTGCCAATTTGGTTTAGCTTTTTAAACAAACAAGCTTTTAATTTTGGTGATCTTTTGTTCTGTGGCTTTGGGTTTTGGTATTTATTTCTGCTCTGATCTTTATTATTTTTTTCTCCTCTGCTAACTTTGGGCTTAGTTTTCTCTTCTTTTCTAATTCCTTGAGGGATCAATTGGGTTGTTTATTTGGGAGCTTTTTTTTTTTCCATTTATTTTTATTAGTTGGAGGCTAATTACTTTACAATATTGTAGTGGTTTTTGCCATACATTGACATGAATCAGCCATGGATTTACATGTATTCCCCATCCCGATCCCCCCTCCCA
The DNA here is from genome assembly GCF_963930625.1 of Muntiacus reevesi. Lineage (NCBI taxonomy): Eukaryota > Metazoa > Chordata > Mammalia > Artiodactyla > Cervidae > Muntiacus > Muntiacus reevesi. The sequence goes on from NC_089249.1 coordinate 96,900,196, forward strand.
CCTCCCTCTCCACCCGATCTCTCTAGGTCTTCCCAGTGCACCAGACCCGAGCACTTGTCTCATGCATCCAACCTGGGCTGGTGATCTGTTTCACCCTTGATAATATACATGTTTCGATGCTGTTCTCTCTAAACATCCCACCCTTGCCTTCTCCCACAGAGTTCAAAAGTCTGTTCTGTACATCTGTGTCTCTTTTTCTGTTTTGCATATAGGGTTAGCATTACCATCTTTCTAAATTCCATATATATGCATTAGTATACTGTATTGGTCTTTGTCTTTCTGGCTTACTATACTCTGTATAATGGGCTCCAGTTTCATCCCTCTCATTAGAACTGATTCAAATGAATTCTTTTTAATGACTGAGTAATATTCCATGGTGTATATGTACCACAGCTTCCTTATCCATTCGTCTGCTGATGGGCATCTAGGTTGCTTCCATGTCCTGGCTATTATAAACAGTGCTGCGATGGACATTGGGGTGCATGTGTCTCTTTCAGATCTGGTTTCCTCGGTGTGTATGCCCAGAAGTGGAATTGCTGGGTCATGTGGCAGTTCTATTTCCAGTTTTTTAAGAAATCTCTACACTGTTCTCCATAGTGGCTGTACTAGTTTGCATTCCCACCAACAGTGTTAAGAGGGTTCCCTTTTCTCCACACCCTCTCCAGCATTTATTGCTTGTAGGCTTTTGGATAGCAGCCATCCTGACTGGCATGTAACGGTACCTCATTGTGGTTTTGATTTGCATTTCTCTGATGATGAGTGATGTTGAGCATCTTTTCATGTGTTCGTTAGCCATCTGTATGTCTTCTTTGGAGAAATGTCTGTTTAGTTCTTTGGCCCATTTTTTGATTGGGTCATTTATTTTTCTGGAATTGAGCTGCAGGAGTTGCTTTTATATTTTTGAGATTAACCCTTTGTCTGTTGCTTCATTTGCTATTATTTTCTCCCAATCTGAGGGCTGTCTTTTCACCTTGCTTATAGTATCCTTTGTAGTGCAAAAGCTGTTAAGTTTCATTAGGTCCTATTTGTTTATTTTTGCTTTTGTTTCCAATATTCTGGGAGGTGGGTCATAGAGGATCCTGCTGTGATTTATGTCAGAGAGTGTTTTGCCTATGTTCTCCTCTAGGAGTTTTATAGTTTTTGGTCTTACATTTAGATCTTTAATACATTTTGAGTTTATTTTTGTGTATGGTGTTAAAAAGTGTCCTAGCCACTTCAGGTTCCTTCACTGTGAAAACTGTGGGGAATCTCTGGCTGTTGTGGGGCCTGTTGAAGTCCTCAGTGGCAAAGGCTGCTGGGGCCCTCCATAGAGCAGGCCCCTGGAGACCATGATGACACCTGCCACGTGGTTGATGTCCACCCGCACCCTTCTTTGTCTCTTGCTGTCTCCACACGTATCAGCTAAGCGAGCCTCATCAGTGATCGTTTCTGTGTGACCATTCTCCACTTTTTTGTCTTACTCCACCATGTTGTTATCGTTTCTTAATTGGATTCTTGAACCCTCCCAGGAATGTTCTCATTTCTGGATAGCTGTCTAACTATAGTTTTCTTGTTGGAGGAGGAAGGCTGGTACCTCCTACTCTGCTATCTTACTGATGTTGCTAACATCACCTTTTGTTTAAGAAAAAAGAATGGCAAAGGAAAAATTCATTACAAAACTTAAAAGAAGCATTTTATAACTGTTAGTGATCTAATTCACCTAGGATATATAACAATTCTAAATATGTATGGATCTAAAAATGTAGTCTCGAATTTATAAAGCAAGATGAATCATTGATTGTAGTAAGAAAGTTTATTGCACATTCCTCAATAATAGTACAAGCACACAGGAAAATATCAGTAAAAATAGAAGATTTCAATAATATCACTGGCAAATCCCATGGACAGAGAAGCGTGGTGGGCTATAGTCTATGGGGTCACAAGAGTTGGACACAATTTGGCGACTAAACCACCACCACCAACACCATCAATCTTTACCTAACAAGCATAATTAGAATATTGCACTCAAAAGCTGCAGGGTATGCATTATTTTAAGGACCCATGGAAAATTCACAAGAATTGACCACATGGTGGGTCATAAAGGAAATGTGAAAAACTAAATAGAATTTGAATCATGTAGAATATGTTCTCTAACCTTCATACAATTAAACAAGTAACCTTCATACAAGTAACCAAGTAAGGTTACTTACAATAAAGCATTTTTAAAAGGATTGACAGGAGAGCCTGATTTTATGTTATTTTAGAATTGAGTTAAAGGAGAAGATGGTCAGGGGAAAAATACTACCAGAGAGAGTCAAAAGGTATAAGGTTAAATTTCAGTCCATTTTATTCATTTATTTATTCATTCAACATTAAGTACTTAGTGCTAAAGATGTAGAAGTGGCTTATAAATTGTCTTTCCTTTTGAAAGATCATAGGCAAGTATGAGAGAAACACATACAAGTAAATAATTAAAAAGAAATACAGAATAAATTCCATTAGATGAGTATTCTACAAAATATCTGGATCAGCATATCCTGAAACTATTAAAGTTATCAAAAAACAATGAAAATCTGAGAAACTTTCATAGCCAAGAAAGTCTTAAGGAGATATAATGACCAAATGGCTTGTGGTATCTCAGGTGGGACCCTAAAACGAAAAAAGGACATTAAAGGACCTAAATCCTTAACTTTAGTTAATAATAATAATATATCAATATTGGTTTATTAATTGTAACAAATATATCGTAATAATATGAGATGTTACCATTAGGGGAAACTGGATGTGGGGATATGTGGGGACTCTCAGTGCTATCTTAATAGATTGTACAATGAATCTCAATAAATATTCTCTAAGATTTTCTGAAAGTCTTAAACTATTCCAAAAAATAAACTTTTATTGAAGATAGGAAAATTGATGAAACCCAAAGAAGTGACTTCTACAATAAATATGTAGGAAGTGTTTAATTAATATTTATAATGTTGCTAACTTTGTTATAAATGTTTTTTGAATTTCAGCATTGATAGAGATGGAACAATGACAGTAGACTGGGATGAATGGAAGAACTACTTCTTGCTTCATCCTGCAAAAAATATCGATGAAATTGCTCACTTCTGGAAGCGTTCTACTGTAAGATTACTTTGTATTTTGCTCTATTTTTTTTTTTGCCATAAATGTCATATCTCTTATGATCACATAATCTCTTTCGATCTCACTGTCTAAAGTAACAGTACTCTTAGCAAGAAGTGTGCAAACATAGCTATCACAATAACTTTGTTTGCTGAAACCTAGAACTTAATATAGATATCCATCTGCTGAAAAGGCCTACTTTATGTTGAGAATAAATGACTCTTATACAGTTAATTGTCCTAGAAAAGTGGAAAAATAGTACACCCTTCTTTTTTTCACAGATATAGAATACTCAATTAGGCCTTCTGTCATAGAAAATGTAAAGTTAAAGATGCAGATTCAAAATTTTAGAATCAGAAATAATCAGCTACATAATATGTCTACCATTTTAATATAAGTATTTGATTAAGAGTTGTGAGGAACAAATGAGATTTAGTAATAAGCTTTTTTTCTTTTTTAGATCTCAGGTGAGTTATGTGCTTAGTTGCTTAGTCGTGTCCAACTCTATGAAAGCCCATGGACTGTAGCCTGCCAGGCTTCTCTGTCCTTGGGGATTCTCCAGGCAAGAATAGTGGAGTGGGATGCCTTTTCCTTCTCCAGGGGATCTTCCCAGCCCAGAGATCAAACCCAGGTCTCCTGCATTGCAGGAGGATTCTTTACCGTCTGAGCCACCAGGGAAGCCCGCAGGAAGTTAAGTCAGTCATTTTTCAGGGCATAATATTTGCATCCACCTTTGTAGTTTTATGCCTCCTCTTCATGTACATTTTGGGGAAGACTAAGAGCATAGCCTTTGATGTCAGATTGCCAAGGTTTAAACCCCACATCTGTCACCCACTAGCTATATAATCCCTCTGTGCCTCAATTTCCTTATTTATAGATTGGGGATAATAATGGTTAGAGTCTCGAGAATTAAATTAGTACATTAGTATATTTAGAAAAGAGTTCAGCAGGTAATATATGTGTTCAAAGTGTTACTTATTGTGATAGGCATGTTTTCCATTTGTATTCTTAAAAATCATATAATGTTGTTTCATGTGTGTTTTAAATTTACATAGATAGTATTGTGCTAAAGTTCACATCTTATTTCTTGTTTTGTTTACTTGTTATGATTTTAAGACATTATAATTGTTATGTGTTCATCTAGTTTATTACTTCTAACTATGACATAGTACACATTGAATACATTTTCCTTATCCATTCCCCTAGTAAGAGATTGTACATATAAGTGATAATATACAGTATTTGCCTTTCTTTTTCTGAGTTATTTCACAAAGCATAATGCCCTCCAGGTTCATCTATGTTGCTGCAAATGACATTATTTCATTCTTTCTTTAAGGCTGAGTAGTATTTTATTGTATTATATATATATATGTGTGTGTGTGTGTGTGTGTATCCCACATTTTCTTTATGCATTCCTCTGTCAATAGACATTTTAGTTGCTTCCATGTCTTGGCTATTGTGAATAATGATGCAGTGAATATCTTTTCAAAGTATGATTTTTGTCCAGGTATATGGCCAGGAGTGGGGTTGCTGGATCATACACAAGCTCTATTTTTTTAGTTTTTAAAGGAACCTCCGTAGTGGCTGTACCAATTTACATTCCAGCCAGCAGTATAGAAGAGTTCCCTTTTTTCCACACCCTTTCCACCATTTATTGTTTGTAGATGTTTTAATGAGTTGTGACCAAGTGTGAGGTGATACCTCATTGTAGTTTTGATTTGCATTTCTCTAATAATTAGCGATATTATCTTTTCATGTACTTTTTGGCCATCTGTGTGTCTTCTTTAGAGAAATGTCTATTTAGGTCTTCTGTCCTTTTTTTGGGGGGTGGGTATTGAGCTGCATGTGCTATTCGTATATTTTAGAGATTAATCCCTTATCAGTTGCATCATTTGCAAGTATTTTCTCCCATTCTGTGGGTTATCTTTTCATTTTGCTGTGCAAGTTTTTAAGCTTAATTAGGTCCCATTTTATTTTTGTTCTTATTTTCGTTATTCTAAGAGGTGGATCAAGAGAGATATTGCTACAGTTTATATCAGAGAGTGTTCTGCCTATGTTTTTCTCTAAAGATTTTATAGTATTCAGCCTTCCATTTTGACTTTTTTTTTTTGGTGTATGTTGTTCTGACTTCATTCTTTTCTAATGTATTTGTCTAGTTTTCCTAGCACCCCTTGTTGAAGAGACTATCTTTTCTCCATTTTATATTCTTTCCTTGTTTGTCATAGATTGGTTGACCAGAGGTGCGTGGCTTTATCTCTGGACTTTCTATTCTGTCCCATTGATCTGTATTTCTGTTTTTGTACCAGTGCCATACTGTTTTGATGACTCTAGACTTGTAGTATAGTTTGAAGTCAGGGAGCCTGATTCCTCCAGCTCCGTTTTACTCTCTCTAGAGTGCTTTGGCTATTTGGGGTCTTTTGTGTTACCAGACAAATTAAAAAGATTTTTGTTCAATTGTGTGAAAAATGAACATAATCTGGGGAACACAGAAAATGAACACAAAAAAATCTGGGGATTTGATAGAGATTGCATTGAATCTGTAGATTGCTTTGGGTAGTATAATCATTTTGACAATATTTATTCTTCCAGCCCAAGAACATGGTTTTTCTCTCTGTTTTTGTCAACTTTGATTTATTTCATCAGCATTTGATAGTTTTCAGAGTACATGTCTTTTTGCCTCTTTAGATAGATGTATTCCTAGGTATTTTATTCTTTTTGATATAATGTAACATGGGATTGTTTTCTTAATTTCTCTTTCTGATCTTTTGTTGCTAGTGTATAGGAAATAAACATTTTTTATCCAGCAACTTTACCAGATTTATTGATGAGCTCTGGTAGTTTTCTGGCAGCATCTTTAGGATTTTCTGTGTGTAGTATCATGTCATTTGCAAACAGTATCAGTTTAACTTCTTTTCCAATTTGGATTCCTTTTATTTTATTTTCCTCTTGACTGCCATGGATAGGACATCCAAAACTCTGTTGAATAAAAGTGGTGAGAATGGATATTCTTGTTCTGCTCCTAATCTTAGAGGAAATGCTTTCATTTTTCACTGCTGAGAATGATGTTAGCTGTGGGTTTTTTGTGGTCTTTATTACGTTGAAGTTCGTTTTCTCTATTCCCACTTTCTGGAGTTTTTATCATAAATAGGTGTTGAGTTTTGTCAAAAGCTTTTTCTGTATCTATGACATTATCATATTTTTTTATTTTCAATTTGGTAATGTGGTGTATCACATTGATTTGTATATATTGAAGAATCCTTGCATCTCTGGGGTAAATTCCACTTGATCTTGGTATATGATTTTTTTAATGTGGTGTTTAATTCAATTTTCTAATATCTTTTTAAGAATTTTTTGTGAGTATGTTCATCAGTGATATTGGCCTTTAATTTTCTTTTTTTGTGTGTGGTATCTTTATATGGTTTTATCAGGGTGATGGTGGCCTCATAGAATGAATTTGGGAGTGTTTCTTCCTCTGAAGTCTTTGGAAATAGTTTCAGAAGGATAGTTGTTAACTCGTCTCCAAATGTTTGATAGAATTCAACTGTGAAGCCATTTAGTTCTGAACTTTTGTTGGTTGGAAGTTTTAAATCATATTTTCCATTTCAATACTTGTGATTGGTCTACTCATATTTTCTGTTTCTTCCTGATTCAGTCTTGTCAGTTTGTACTTGTCTAAGAATTTCTCCATTTTTTTCTAGGTTGTCCACTTTATTGGCATATAGTTGCTTGTAGTAGTCTCTTATAATCCTTTGTATTTCTGTGGTGTCATTTGAAACTTCTCTTTTTTCATTTCTAATTTTGTTAACTTGGACACTCCCCCCTTTTTTCTTGCTGAATCTGGCTAAAGGTGTTGTTTATCTTTTCAAAGAACTAGCTTTTCGTTTTAGGTTAAGTTGTTCATTTGAGAGTTTTCTTGTTTCCTAAGGTAAGATTGTTCTGCTATAAACTTCCTTCTTAGAACTGCCTTTGCTATGTCCCGTGGGTTTTGGCTTCTGAGGTTTTCATTGTCATTTGTCTCTAGGTAATTTTTCAATTTCTTCCTCAGTTTCTTCAGTGATCCATTGATTGTTTAGTAACATATTGTTTAGCCCCCATGTGTTTGTGTTTTCTACAGTTTTTTCTTGTAATTAATTTCTAATCTCATAGCATTGAGGTAAGAAAAAATGCTTGAAATGATTTCAGTTTTCTTAAATTTACCAAGGCTTGATTTGTGGCTCAACCTGTGATCTATCCTGGAGAATGTTCCATGTGCACGTTAGAAGAAAGTGTATTCTGCTGCTTTCAGATGGGATGTTCTATAAATATAAATTAAGTTCATCTGGTCTAACCTATCATTTAAGGCTTGTGTGTCCTTACTGATTTTCTGTCTGAATGATCTGTCCATTGGTCCCTTATGTTTTCTTCTGGTTAATTTTACAGTTTTAGATCTTACATTTTAAGTTTTTAATCCATTTTGAATTAATTTTTGTGAGTAATGTAAAATAGTGGTCCAATTTCATTCTGCTGCGTGTGGTTAGCCAGTTTTCCTGACACCGTTTAGGAGACTATACTTTCCTTACTGAGTGTTCTTTCAAATATTAGCTGATAAGAAATGATTGTAAATCTTTATAGAAATGATTTATAAATGGTTTATTTCTGGGCTCTTGACTCTGTTCCATTGATTTATATATTTGTATTTATGTTAATACTGTATGTTTTGATTGCTATAGTTTTGTTGTATAGTTTGAAATCCAGAAATGTGATGCTTCCAGCTTTGTTATTTTGTATCAAGATTGATTTGGCTATTTAAGGTCTTTTGAGGGTCCATACTATTGGATTGGACCTCACAGACCTGAAAGCCTCGTACTTGTCTAGCCTTGAGAGGAGAGAAAGAGCCTGGAGTCAGCAACAGAGACATCAGGGGTTTAATGGATAGGGGGATTTACACAGCTGAAGCAAGGTCCTGGAGCAATATCCTACTATGTGCAGCACCTGGTGGGCAGGACATGGTGGTAGTCTTTGCTCCTGGGATGAGGGTTATCAGTTACAGTGGGAATTGACATCAGTTTGGGTTATTGATTACCAGGGAAACTAGCAGAGGGACACCGCCTCACCACCTCTTTGATAGTCTATTAGGGTGGAGATATTCTGATCTAAAGATTAGAACAATCTCTGAGTGGGCAAGGGCAAATATAGAAGAAAGTCTGTCATGTGAGTAGGGTGGAGATGAAGCAGGCACTGGTCAAGCAGGGTTTGTACAGAGAGCAGGAGACCAAGCCATCTTGGGTGGCCTAATCATACACATACACGTTTAGGACTTTATTTTCTCTGATTCTTTGAAAAATGCCATTGGAATTTTTCTAAGAATTACATTGAGTCTATAGATGTCTTTGGGTCATATGGGTATTTTAGCAATATTAATTCTTCCAATCCATGAGCTTGTCATATCTTTTCATTTATTTATGTCTTCTTCAGTTTTTACATCAATGTCATACAGTTTTTGATTGTCTTTTACCTCTTTGGTTAACTTTGCTTTTAAGTATTTTATTGATGCTATTATGAATAGAATTTTCTAAATTTCCATTTTAGATATTTCATTGTTAGTTAATAGAAATTCAACTTATTCTTGAATGCTTATTGTATATCCCACAACTTCACTCATTTCTTTTTTTTTTTTTTTTAACTTCACTCATTTCATTGACTAGTTTTAACAGATTTTTTGGTGGAGTCTTTGGGTGGTTTTTTTTTTTTTTTTGATAATATAAAATCATGTTATTCCAAACAGGGACAATTTTACTTTCTTTCCAATTTGTAAACCTTTTGTTTCTTTCACTTGCTTAATTGCTGTGGCTAAAACTTTCACTACTATGTTGAGCAGGAGTGGTGAGAGTGGTCACCATCATCTTGTTCCTGATTTTAAAGAAAAGCTTAAAAATTTTCATCACTGAGTATGATTAATGTTATATATGACTATACATTTATTCTACACCCAATTTTTTTGAGGTTTTTTTTTTAAATTGTAAAGACTTTTTAATCATGAAGCATCACGACAAACAAAACTAGTGGAGGTGATGGAATTCCAGCTGAGCTATTTCAAATCCTAAAAGATGATGCTCTTAAAGCACTGCATTCAGTATGCCAGCAAATTGAGAAAACTCAGCAGTGACCATAGTGACCTGTAAAAGGTCAGTTTTCTTTCCAATTCCAAAGAAGGGAAAGTCAAAGAACATTCAAACTACTGCACAATTGCACTCATTTCACACGCTACCAAGGTAATGCTCAAAATCCTCCAAGCTACGCTTCAATAGTAGGTGAACCAAGAACGTCCAGATGTACAAGCTGAAATTAGAAAAGACAGAGGAACCAGAGGTCAAATTGCCAACATCTATTGGATCATAGAAAAAGCTAGAGAATTCCAGAAAAACATCTATTTCTGCTTCATTGACTATGCTAAAACCTTTGACTGTGTGGATCACAACAAACTGGAAAATTCTTAAAGAGATGGGAATACCAGATCACCTTACCTGCCTCTTGAGAAACCTGTATGCAAGTCAAGAAGCAACAGTTAGAACCAGATGTGAAACAATGGACTGATTCCAAATTGGCAAAGGGGTATGTCAAGACTGTGTATTGTCAACCTGCTTATTTAACTTATATGCAAAGTACATCATGCAAAATGCTGGGATGGATGAAGCACAAGCTGGAATAAAGATTGCTGGGAGAAATATCAATAACCTCAGATATGCAGATGACACCACCCTAATGGCAGAAAGCAAAGAGGAACTAAAGAGCCTCTTGATGAAGGTGAAAGAGGAGAGTGAAAAAACTGGCTTAAAACTCAACATTCAAAAAACTAAGACCATGACATTCAATCCCATCACTTCATGGCAAATAGATGGGAAACAATGGAAACAGTGACAGATTTTATTTTCTTGGGCTTCAAAATCACTGCAGATAGTGACTTTAGCCATGAAATTAAAAAAACACTTGCTCCTTGGAAGAAAAGCTATGGTAAACCTCGACAGCTTATTGTAAAACAGAGACATTACTGCAACAAAAGTCCATCTAGTCGAAGCCATGGTTTTTCCAGTAGTCAAATGTGGATGTGAGAGGTGGACCATAAAGAAAACTGAGCACCAAAGAATTGATGCTTTTGAACTGTGATGTTGGAGAAGACTCTTGAGAGTCCCTTGGACTGCAAGGAGATCTAACCAGTCATTCCTAAAGGAAATCAGTCCTGAATATTCATTGGAATGACTGATGCTGAACCTGAAGCTCCAATACTTTGCACCTGATGTGAAGAGCCAACTCATTGGAAAAGACCCTGATGCTGGGAAAGACTGAAAGCTGGAGAAGAAGGGGATTGACAGAGGATGAGGTGGTTGGATGGCATCACTGACTCAATGGACATTAGTTTGAGTAAGCTCCCAGGAGATGGTGAAGGACAGGGAAGCCTAGCATGCTGCAGTCCATGGGGTTGCAAAGAGTCAGATATGACTGAGCGACTGAACAACAACAAATCATAAAGGATACTGAATTTTGTCAAGTGCTTTTGTGCATCTATTAAGACCATCCAATTGTTATCCTTTATTCTGTTAATGTGATGTGTCATATTTATTGATTTGTGTATGCTTAAACATCCTTGCATTCCAGAGGTAAATCCCATTTCATTGGAGTATGGGAGAAGGAAATGGCAACCCACTCCAGTGTTCTTGCCTGGAGAATCCCAGGGATGGCGGAGCCTGGTGGGCTGCCGTCTGTGGAGTCGCACAGAGTCGGACACGACTGAAGTGACTTAGCAGCAGCAGCAATTGGAGTATGTCATCTTTTTAATATACTGTTGAATTCTTTTTGAACTACAATAATAAACAAATGTTCATTTGCTTAGAATGTCACCTCTACAAAACCTATGCTTCAGCAGATTATCGGCAGAGGTGTTGGTCTCAGGGCCCACTCACCTCTCCATCTTCTCCAAAATTACATGATTTATGAGGTTTCTCATTAGTTATTACATTAAATTAATTAACATACCACTAATTTAGAATAGCCTCTGACACAAATAAGGACTTGACAACCAGAATGTGTTATTATTTGTTACTATAATACCATTACCTTAATATATTACAAACTATACAATTTGATGAAAGATAAAGAAAGACCCTGGGTCTTTACCACTAGTGCCACCTGGGAAGCCCTCGCTAAGTAGTTGGGAAGATCCTTTGGAGGAGGGCCTGGTGACCCACTCAAGTATCTTGCTTGGAGAATTCCATGGACAGAGGAGCCTGCCGGGCTACAGTCCATAGGGTTGCAAAGAGTCAGACACGACTGAAGCCACTTAGCACACACCTAACTAGTTAATAGTATCTATTTGTTTTATAATACCGTGGGGAAAGAGATGCTTTCTGACATTTCCTGGATGCCTCAAAATTCTGAGTTATAGCACTGGAAGATGTCAGTGAAGTAGAGTGTGTTATCTGTTATCAATATGCTTTGCTCCTCTCTCCTTTAGACCCATCTGCAAAGGATTTCTCCCTGGCCCCCTCTCTACAGCATAAATCTTCCTATCTCATTGATGTCATTTTTATGGTGTGATATATTTGAAAACTTGCTATGTCAAGTGCTTTACCTGGGCATTGGGTTGGATTCCTCTCATTTACTTTACTCCTGTCATTTTTCCCTCTCTCCTGCATCATCAGTATGAGAGATATCAATAGCATCCCAAAGAATGTTAATAAATAAGTGACTTAAATAAGATAGAAATCTATTTCTTATTCGTGTAATACTAAGGCTTTCTTAAGCTGATAGGGTACCTCTGTTTCACGAAAGCCTTGAGAAATCCACTGGTTCTTTCTGTTCCCCAAGATGTTGTTCTCATATGCATAGTTGAAGCTGGGTCATTGCTTCATTTTTAAGGATGTGAGGTGGAGTTTGTACATATTTACTCTGCTCATAACTAACTGGCCAAAATCTAGACTAGTGTCTACACAAGCTCCTAGGGAAGTGTGGAAATGTGGTTTCTATTTGGGTAGCCATTTACCCAGGCAAAATGCAGAATGTGGATGTGACTGGGTTGTCACAAAACAAAAAGAATAGAGTCTGTTGAACAGTAGTCTCAATCACAATCAATTTTTGCATCTCTGCTTTATCATTCCCATAAGCATACAAGAACACTACAATTTCTCCCATTTAAAAATACACCCTTGATCATGCCTCCTCTTCTAGTGACTGCCCATATCTCTGCATTCTTTCACTGAAGCTCTTTTTTGTTCTGATAGGGTGACACTAAGTGGCTGAAAAGGGAAAGGCTTAATCAATAGAAATCAAAATAAGAACCAAAAAAAAAAAAAAATGAAGCTCTTTTCTAAAGTGTCTGTTTAAACTGTCATCACATCATCCATTTCTATTTTTCTTTTTTGCTGTTTCACAAAACCAAACCTTTCCTTCTGTCACAATTCAGTGCCTTTGTCTGAAAGTAAGAGTTGGTCTGGCAGTAACACATGCCAAATGGTGTGGAAGTCAGTGTAGACGTTTTTTGTTTTTATAAAATTCTTTGTTATTGTGACATAAACAGCACAAATACAAAAAAGAATAAATAACATAAATACAATTAGAAATTGTATTATTAACCCTAATGTGCTCACTACCAGGTTAAGAAATAGGCATTCTCCTTACTTTAAAACCCTTTGTGCCCTCCCTCCCTCATATGCCTCTACTTCCACCAAGAGTTAACCAATATACTGAATTTTCTACAAACCATTTTTCTCCTTTTTCTTTATACTTTTAGCACCTAAGTATGTATGTATAAGCAACATATTATTTGATTTTGCCTATTTTTAACTGTATATGGTATTTTAACATTCTATTTATTTAAACTATGTTGATGTTTGTAACTGTCTTCTATCCATTTCTCTCATATAGTATACCAGTGTATGAATACATGTGTATATATATATATATATATATATATATATGTTTCTTTATTTATCAGTTTCACAATTGTTGAACATTCATGTCGTTTCTAGATTTTTGCCATTATAAATAATGATGCAATAAGCTTTCTTGTATATGTCTCCTGGTGTACATGAATAAGACTTTTTCTAGGGATATAGGGCATATACACAGGAATGGAATTGCTGTTTTGTAAAGTATTTACTTTCACTAGGTAGCATCGAAGTATTTTCCAAAATTTTTGTACCATTTGTTTTCACCAGTGATGGATTAAAATTACTCTTGCTCTATATGCTTGCAAGTAGTTGTTATTATCTGACTAGAATTTTGGACAATTTTGTTAATATTAAATAGAATATCATTGTAATTTTAATTTGAATGATTTTGAAAATCTTTTGTTGGACCCCATTCTGACCTGAAACTTTATGAGCTTTCTTTTCAGTGACTTCTGAAGCAATGATCTCCATGTTCCAACTCCAGTCGTCCATTCTTACATCTCAGGTTACTTGACCTCTCAGTTGTGTTTGATTTGGTTGATCACTCCAACCTTAAAATATCTGCTTCAGTAGGCTTCTTTCTTGTTGTTCAATCACTAAGTTGTGTCAGACTCTTTGTGATCCCATGGACTGCAGCAGTGCAGGCTCCTTTGTCCTCCACTATTTCCTGGAATTTATTCAAATTCATGTCCATTGAGTTGGTGATGCTATTTAACTGTCTCATCCTCTGCCACCCCCTTCTCTTGCCTTCAATCTTTCTTAACATCATGACATTTACCAATGAGCTGGCTCTTTGCATCAGGTGACCAAAGTATTGGAGCTTCCACTTCAGCATCAGTCCTTCCGGTGAGTATTCAGGACTGATTTCCTTTAGGATGGACTGATTGGATCTCCTTGCTGTCTAAGGGACTCTCAGGAGTCTTCTCCAACACCACAGTTCAAAAACATCAGATCTTCCAATGAATATTCAGGACTAAAGGGCAGAAACTGATTTCTGCACCATTACACTACTGATATGTAGCCCAGGGCCCTAGAGTTTAATTCACTAATTCAACCACCACTTAGGGAACACTGTTATCTCCCCTGACCAAGGTGCTAGGTTTATCGATGCACAAGACAGACCAGTGTGATGCTCTTATTAGGCTTACCTTCTAGAGGAAAAAACACACAATAGAAATGAACAAATTAAGATTGTGCTACATATTAGGGAGGAAGCCATGGAAAGAGCCAAGGAGAAATGTTCTAGGCAGGGGGAAAATAAAAAACAAAGGTATTGAGGTGAGATGGTGCTTGGAAAGAGGGTGCTCAATGAATGAATAAATGAAGATGGGAAAACTGAGAAGCAGAGAAGGACTTGTTCACTATGATTGCCTGGAAAATCCCATAGACAGAAGAGTCTGGCAGGCTTTAGTCCATGGGATTGCAAAGAGTAGGACACGACTGAGTGACTAACACACACACACTATGATTGACAAGTAATGGAACCTAGCTCCAATTTGGCCCTTTTCCTACTGAACCATACTGCCTCAACATTTAGCAAAAATGTATAGTCTTAGCAAAATCATATAAAATAACTGAAAATAAAGTGAAATGCAAAACTTTTTAGAGTTCAGATTTTTAAAAAGAAAACTGACACTTGAAGAGTCAATGTACATAATAGAGAAAGAAATGAAAACATATAAAATGCTACTCTTGAATTTTGACTCAGGTTAAGTAAGTGCACAGTGTAATCTGAGAGAACTTGAAATAAAATAGAGAAAAAATTTTAAACATTTATTCCTTATTTACTGTGTGGCAGACACTATGTTGCATAATTAGAACATCATCCCTGCATGGAGTGTTTAGATTTTTCATGAAAGAGATTAGTCTAATATTTGAGAATTCTCTAAATAGCTTGAGAATTTAAAACTAAAACCTCCAGTTGGAATATTACATTAAATCAATATATGAATGTGCTATTAGAAATTATACGTGATGTTAAGAAAGATTGGTCTAGTACAAGTGCTAAGGATATTGTCAATCTTCATTAACAGGAGGTGAGATATGAAAAATAATCTTTGGATTTTTGGTCTTTGTACAAAGTTATCCTTTTACTTATCAAGTGTTTACACTTGACTGTCTAATTCTGTTTTACGTTTTATCAGATGATTGACATAGGGGAGAGTATAGCTATTCCAGATGACATTACTGATCAAGAAAAACGTTCTGGAAATTGGTGGAAGCGCTTGGTAGCAGGAGGGATAGCCGGCGGAGTTGCAAGGACGTGCACGGCACCTTTTGACCGCTTGAAGGTCATGATGCAGGTAGTTTGCACTTTAGCCCTTAAGTATTAAAGTAACTTGAAAAAAATCTTGATAATTTTCAAAAGAAATGTTTTGGCACATTTCATACTACTTCTCCCTGAAGTTTTACATTTTTTCTGAAAACATAAATTTTCTTATTTTCAATATTAAAAGATGCCTTAATTTTCTTTCCAATGCTTTTAAAATTAATTTTTATTTGAAATAATAATAGAACCACTCTTAGAAATTTTTTCGCAGGATTATAACTGAATCTATGAATGAAGTGTTAAGACATACCGTTAGTCTAACTTATTAGGTGTCTCGAGCCCCTGAAACTTAACATAATAACATGATTCTAATCTACTTAAGTACTAATAGTATTTCTAAGAATTGGAAAATAAGTTACTAGGAGTGTGTTACTGACTAGTATCTGTTTAGAGGTAATACTGTCTAATTTTATTTTACTGATTAATAGATTGTAAACAGTAGTTATAAAATAGTGCATGGTTTAATTTTAATCTGTTAAGTGTCAATTAAAAGTTAATATTTGCCAAGCTTCCTGGAAGTCCAGTGGTTAAGATTCCCTACTTCCAATTTGGGGGTGTGGGTTTGATCCCTGGTTGGGGAACTAAGATTCCACATGCCCTGTGGCCAAAAAAATTCTTTTTAAATTAATATTTGCTGAATACTTTCTTTACAATGAGACAAAATTAATAATACACAATCTAAGTAAGTAAGTAAGTGTTAGTCGCTCAGTTGTGTCCAACTCTTTGCAATTCCATGGACTATACCCACCAGGCTCCTCTGTCCATGGAATTCTCCAGACAAGAATACTGGAGTGGGTTGACATGTCCTTCTCCAGGGGATCTTCCTGACCCTGGGATCAAACCTGCATCTCCTGCATTGCTGGTGGATTCTTTACTGTCTGAGCCACCAGGGAAGCCCAATTCACAATCTAATAAATTTAAATTTGTAATTAAATTTACATACCTGGGCATTTTATTGTCTTTTTTGGGTAAATAGGTGATATTTGGTAATGGATTATGAATAGTATTTCTTGGTGCTATATGATTTTGCTTGTTTGTGACTCAGAAAATTTTATTTGGGGGGATTTTCCTGGTGGCCCAGTGATTAAGACTCTGCACTTCCACTGCAGGGCGTGTGGGCTTAACCCCTGGTTGGAGAAGTAGGACCCCACATGCCACATAGCCAAAAAAAAAAAATAAAGAGTAAAAATATTAGAAAATCTTATTTTTGACTGACTCAGAATTAAAGATAGGGGCCCTTAGGGAGGACAGCCTCCATCTCTGGGCAGCCTGCTCCTGTTTTTCTTTGGCTTGCTTCATTCTCTTGGTCAAAAGTTCATAATGCTCTTGTTGCCTGTTCCTTATTTTCCTTAGTATGCTACTTCTTCAGAGCATTATGCCGGTATCTGTGTTGCAGGGCACATGGAGCAGCAAGATACTGAATCTTGTGTATGGTCCTGGGTTTCATACCTTCCTTGTTCAGGGGATTTCTGACAACATACTGGTGAACATCATCTTCTTTAGTGACTGAAAAGTTTGAGGATTCAGCTGTTTTTTTGCGGGGGGTGGGGGTGGGGTGCGGGGGTATATATGTCCCGGGCAGTGAGGCACAGTAGTATTAGGAATATCTCATTTTTGCAATAACCAAGTTGAAAACACTCACATTGGCATTCAGAGTGCAACTCTGAACAGATTTCACTTCCTTTCTCCATTTTTCTTTGGTCTATAACAGGATTGCTTCTTCCTCAGTAGCAGGTGGACGTGGCCATGGGTCACGCCACCATGCTTAATGGGAAAACCTTGCTTGTCATTCCCACCACTGATTCGGCCCACATAACCCTCCCATTCTTCTCCCAGAGCATCAGCGGCAACTTCTGCGTCCGTATACTTCCCTCAAAAGGTAGGACATTTGTGTTCATCATTCACGTCTGTGAATGAGCAACCAGTAGCCGGGAAGGAAATGTTCAGCTTCATCTGGAAGCAGCTGATTGCTTCCAAGATACTATGAAAATAAGCTGAATGGTTATAATTGTACACTATGGCTTAATTGGTGTAAGACAGTAAGGCAAATAAGCTATCATTCTTCTGTACATTTGATTCCGTATGTAACCTATGTATTCTGTCAGGTGACTAAATTCAGCTAGCTTTTAGAAAAGAGCAGAAATTGAAAGTTCTCTTTTGCAGGTAGAAATAGAAGAGCTGGCTTCCTCAGTGACAAGACCTAGTAGAAAATTTAAAAATGAGGTGGAAAGGAAAAATATGAGCTACTTAGCTACCATACAGAGCTACTTAGAAACGGAGACATATAAGGAGATGAAAAAATGGGAAAGGGACTCGGAGGGAAAATAAAGAGAATAAATATGTATTTTAAGTGCCCATTGTTAATGTGCTTGGTGCTGGATTAAAAGCATATTTTTTTATACTTCAGAACCTAACAGATATGTAGACAACAAATCTATATGCTGATGGTGCTGTTGAAAAATAATAATTATAACTTATGAGTACTTGCTATGAGTCCAGATAGATGGGTATTGTGGACATACAGAGTATGAATTTTCTCTTAGGGAATGAAAATAGGTGAGTGGATTAGGGAGAATGAAAAAGTATAGAGTAAATAGTGGGGGTATTTTCAGAAAGAGTAAAAAAAGAGAAAGATTCAAAGGGGCTGGATAGATAGGAGGATGAAGAGGATGGGAGATTGAAAGATAGAAAAGGAAAATAGAGAATAAAACAAGTGAGAAAGAAGAGAAGCTATGATAGATGAAAAATGGCTTAGAAATGGAAGAGAAGAGTAATCTAATGAGAAGCAAGAGGAGGCAAGCCGCTGCCCTTTTAGTGCCGCTCTGACTTGAATTTCATGGCTTTCATTCATATGTGTATTTGACTGGGAGATGGGTTCACTAGAACTTGTCTCCTTTATTGATAGAGGTATTTCTCTGTGAGCTTCACACAACTGGAAAAGAACACTGTGAACAAAAGAAGGGCATGTGTTGTGTGATGAGAAGTAGTTTACCATCATTTAAAAGCAGGTCTCTTGTAGAGTCAGAGAGCCCGAGGTTTTAATTCTGGCTTTGCTACTTACTTTATAGCTGGGAAAGTCATTTGATCTCTCTTAATTGGGTCTATAAAATGAGGATTATGATGCCAGGGTTATTTTAAGAATTAAAAAAAAATTTATAAAGTGCTTTGCATTATACCTGTCATTGTAGTCAGTGCTTAAAATATGAGAGCCATCATTTTTGTGGAGAAATAAGATGAAGAAATAGCACTTACCATTTTAGGAAAACCACATTCAACTTTCTGTAGTCACTTATTTGGTCTTTTAAAAATTATATTTTTTAAATAAAGTGAGTATGTGCTTACTAAGGAATATTTGGAAAGTAAAAAAGTAGAAAGTAGAAAAATTCTCTTTCTCATCATCCAAAATTATCATTATTAACACTGAGTAAATTTCTTCTTGTCCTTTGTCCTATATATTTTTTTACACAGTCGTGTTTACTTTATAATTAATTTACATCCTGTTTATTGCTTTTATGATTCATAGTGTTAACATGAGCATGTTTTCATGTCACATTAAATATTCTTCAAATATTTAAATTATTTGCATATTCTTTAAATATAGTTTTTAATGACTATGTAGTATTCTCATGGATGCCGTAATTTACTTACCATTTTTTTCTATTCTTGGACATGTAGGGATTTTTAAAACTCCTTTAAAACTATTTTAAAACTGTTATTCATAATAACTTATGAATTTTTTCATATTTAAAGTTGCCTACTTAGGATGAATTCTGAGAAGTTTAAGTACTGATGTGAATATCTTAAAGGCTGTCTGTGTGTGTGTGTGTGTGTATGTATATATATATATATATATATGAAGACGAGAGAGGAAATGGCAATCCATTTCAGTATTCTTGGCTGGTAAATGCCATGGACATGAAGTTTTTCTGTTCATAGGAAATGAGAATGCCCATTTCACTTTGCTCTCTCATTATTGTTCTCTTATAGACAGGAGGGTATTAATATTTTAATTTTCACTTTGTTAAAAATAACATTTTTCTTATTATAAAATAATACATAGAAAAATGGGAAAATATGGAAAACATAAAGGAAAACATTAAAATGACCTGTGATCCTTGGGCACACTGCATGGCTTGTGGGATCTTAGTTCTCCCACCAGGAGTCAAACCTGGGCCCCCAGCAGAGTCATCACCACTGCACCACCCAGGAATCCCCCCTGACTGGTTCAAACAACAGAGATTTGTCTCACAGTTATGAAGGCTAGAAGTCTAAGATCAAAGTGTTGGAAGGGTTGGTGCCTTCTGAGGGCTGTGAGGGAGGGATCTGTTCCAGGACTCTCCCCTTGGCTTGTAGATGGACTTCACTGGTGGCTCAGAGGGTAAAGAATCTGCCTGCAATGCAGGAGACCTGGGTTGGAAAGATCCCCTGGAGAAGGAAATGGCCACCCATTTCAGTATTCTTGCCTGGTCAATCCCATGGACAGAGAAGCCTGGTGGGCTCCAGTCCATGGGGTCCCAAAGAGCTGGACATGACTGAGCGACTAACACATACATAACTTGTGTCCAAATTTTCCCTTTTTGTAAGGATATCAGTCATATTAGATTTTAGGGCCCACTTAATGACCTTACTTTAACTTAGTTATCCTAGTAAAGACCGTGTCTGTCTCTAAATAAGGTCACGTTCAGAGACACTAAGGATTAGGACTTAAAGATAAAAGTTTCAGGCTTCCCAGATAGCGCTAGTGGTAAAGAACCTGCCCACCAGTTCAAGAGACATAAGAAATGCAGGTTTGATCTCTGTGTCAGGAAGATGCCCTGGAGGAGGGCTTGGCAGTCCACTCCAGTATTCTTGCCTGGAGAATCCCATGGGCAGAGAAGCCTGATGGGCTACAGTCCTTAGGGTCACAAAGAGTTAGACACACCTGAAGGGACTTGACATGCATATGAATTTCAGGGTACACAATTCAACCAATAACACCTCTCTACCCAGGAGTACTGAAAGTTTGATGTATTTTTCATCCATCTCAATGCATTCTTTAATGAACCTGTAATATTTTAGAAGCAACAATACATCCTGTGTATGAAAAAATTCTCTGAAAAGTAAGTTATACCTGTTTGTTTAATTCTTTTTTTTCATGTGTGAAATTAAAGTATGTATTTGGAGACAACAGCTAATTAATGTTATCAACTTTATATGTCTCTAAAGGAAAATGAAAATTATTTTGAAAATCATAAGTTTATACATATATGTAGCATTATTTTATTAGTCATAATATCAATGCTATATTACCAGCAAAATAAATTTTAAAATAGATAAATTTGCTGTTTATTTCTAGATTCATAGTTTACAGTCAGGGAAAATGAGATTGCTGGATGGGTTTAAGCAGATGGTAAAAGAAGGAGGAGTTTGTTCTCTTTGGCGAGGAAATGGTGTAAATGTTTTAAAAATTGCACCTGAGACAGCGCTCAAGGTTGGGACCTATGAACAGGTAAAATATTACTGTCTGTGGAATTTTAGAAGACAGATTTTAAATTTTAAAAATTTTACACTTTTATGAAAGAAAACATAAAACATTGCTGGAGTGTGCTCAAGCAATAGATGTGAATTTAAATATAAGTGACTTTATTTATTCTTATTTATTTTTGATATTTTCATATTGCTTTTGTTTGTAACAGGTAGTCCATGGGCCATATTATAGCTGTAATATCTATTCTATTGTCTATTAGTAGTTCTTTTAATTTCAGTTTCCCCATGTGAGAGACCCTCAAAAAACATTTCAGTATTGCTTTTCCTTTTAATATATTTGTTTTAAAATTTGTTAACCTGAAAAAAAAAAAACCAAAACAAACAAAAAATTTGTTAATCTAATTTAGGATTTTACTTTTGCTCAAATAATTCACTTTGAGATGAGCTATATTTATTTTCAAGTAATATAAATTATTAGCATCACATTAGAGTTTGAGTACACTGTGCATCTCCAGTTTTCCATTTTCAGTGTAAATCTTATAGTATTTTTTTTCTTTAAACATTTAATAATACATAGCATTAATTTGCTTCTTTGGTAGAACCTTGGTTTACAGTCAGATGACCTCAAAATTTTAAGAAAAGATAAAAAATAATATCCTTTCTCAACCCAAATCGTTTAAAAGCAAATGGATGGTTGTATAGGACACTAGACTTACTTGTAATGGACATCTTAAAAACACTTATTTAAATTGGGATTTGCTTACTCATTCAAGAAATGTTTCTTTCAGCAACAGATGTTTCTTGAGCACTTAATGTGTTCTAGACCTTATTCGAGGTGCTGGGGATATAGCAGCAAACAAATCAGATGTTGATAAATGCTATGGGAAAAACAGATGATAGAAATTGGAGACAGTAAGAATTGACAACTCTTTCAAGGAGTTTTTCTATGAAGAAGTGAGAGAAATTGAGTGGTAACTGTAGGAAGATGTGGGATAGAGAATTTTCTAAAAATGAAAGAAGCAACAGCATGTTTGTATGCTTAGTAGAAAGATCCAGTAAAGAGGGGACCATTAATGACAGGATAGAGGGGAGAGTAGTGCAAGTAACATAAATTATTATTATTCTTGAGTCTCTGAGAGGGTGAAAGAAGATGGGAACTAGTGTTCATGGAAGGGTTTGGCCTTGGGTAGGCACTTCTTCCATAGTTTGAGGAGAAACTCTACTATGTGGGCACAGATGCAGGTGGGTTTATGGAAAATTTCTTTCTAGTGCTTCAACTTCTTCAGTGAAATAGGAAGCAAGGACATGTGGAGGTGTGAGAAAGGAGGAGAAGGCATGAGTTGGTATTCCAGGAAAGTGGAAAAGCTAATGGATAGAGGAAATTAAATAAGATTGCTGGAGGCAGATGGTCCAGGTGAAATTCTTTTGTCTGATTATACAAATCAAACAGTTCTCAAGTATGTATTTATTACTGCCTAAATATAGCTCACTATCTGGCCCCTAGAAAGTACCCATCAAGTTATCCCTGTGGGTTAGGGAATCCTAGCTGCAACTCCAGTCTTGTTGTCTTTTAAGATAATTATATTCATCTTGCATCCGTGAGGAAGTGCCATCATTTGGACTCTGCTATTCTGAAATTTTCCATTTCCTTTTATACCACTGAATCTAGTTCTGTGGCAGCATCCTCTGCTGTCAACCCTCATAACAGCTATCACTGGACTTCTCAGCAAGGGCTCCGTCTCATCCTAGAAACATGCTCAACTAGTAGGTTTGTCAATCTCGTGATAAAATTCATTCTGATATTTCCACCTTCCTGAGTCTACTGATCCCTTCCTCCACACGCTACTAAAACTTTGGCATCTCTACCTCATTTACTGTCAGCCATAATTGTGCCCAAGCTATAAACGTCCATCCCAGCAGCATATTAAGACAGGTTTTAGGTGTCCTGTGTCATGGGAGAGTGTTCAACATGAATAAAGTCTCCCTTGTCCAGCATTATATTCCACTCCTGATAAGCCCACTATTCAAGACTGATGATCCACTCCTATACATGTTCAACTGATTCCTTCTAATCTATATTAGCCAGGTCCTGCAGCAATTTGATCAGAATGATATTTATTCCTAGAACACGGTCTTTATTTCCTCACCAGGCTATCTGAGATCTAATCTTATAAAAAATATTGGTCAGGAGGCAATAAGAGGAGGTGGGAGCACCCCGTGAGAGAGACAGGCATCATCTTGTACATCTGCCTCTTTGAGGCCTTTGCACGGCCTCTGGACAAGGAGCGGCTGCTCTGCTCGAGCAGCGGGGAGAGGATGACTTTTTGCAGAATTGAGAGTTTCTAGTGAATCCTGGAACTCCAAAATCACTGCAGATGGTGACAGCAGCCATGAAATTAAAAGACGCTTACTCCTTGGAAGGAAAGTTATGATCAACCTAGATAGCATATTAAAAAGCAGAGACATTACTTTGCTAACAAAGGTCCATCTGGTCAAGGCTATGGTTTTTCCCGTTGTCATGTATGGATGTGAGAGTTGGACTGTGAAGAAAGCTGAGTGCCGGAAAACTGATGCTTTTGAACTGTGGTGTTGGAGAAGACTCTTGAGAGTCCCTTGGACTGCAAGGAGATCCAACCAGTCCATCCTAAAGGAGATCAGTCCTGGGTGTTCATTGGAAGGACTGATGCTGAAGTTGAAACTCCAATACTTTGGCCACCTCATGCGAAGAGTTGACTCATTGGAAAAGACTCTGATGCTGGGAGGGATTGGGGGCAGGAGGAGAAGGGGACAACAGAGGACGAGATGGCTGGATGGCATCACCAACTCGATGGGCATGAGTTTGAGTAAACTCCGGGAGTTGGTGATGGACAGGGAGGCCTGGCGTGCTGCGATTCGTGGGGTCGCAAAGAGTAGGACACGACTGAGCGACTGAACTGAACTGAACTGAGTGAATCCTGGAGTTCAGGGTTTTCAGGCGCATATTCCCAGATATCCCCATCTCATGTATTGGGTCCCACTCCCTCCCAGTGAGCCTCCTCATTTTAGCATAGGAGATCTTTTGAAGCTGTGGCTTCAATTTCCTTTGCAATTCTTGTACCTTTACATTTATATGCTGGGTCTGATTTTCAGTAGTTTATTCTCCACTTGCAAGAGATTAGGGTCTCTTTAAATTGCTGCCAGGAAGGCATTTTAGTGTTCATAATAGGCTTTAAAGTGCTAGTTGACTGACCTAAACTTGACATTCTCTTTCTTCAAAGTTTCTAAACCAGTGAATCATAGCCAATCAGGTCCACAATCTTTACCTCATATTGTTCAAGTATTATGATACTTGCTTTTCTTTCTACGAGTACCTCATCCCAAGCCACTATGACTAAAAATCTTAGTAATGGTAATGCCACAGCATTCCATAAGTTATCATCCCATTTACCACTAGTAATCATGTCTTTGTTGCCTGTGACCGGTGAGTGATTCAGTTCTAATATTATGAGCAGGCTTACCTTCTAGTGCCATATTTCAAAAAACTAGCATTTGATTTTTGTTGATTTTATCTATTGATTTACTATTTTCAATTTGATTGATTTCTATTCTAATTTTTATTATTACTTTTCTTCTGCTTACCCTTGACTTGATTTGCTCTTCTTTTTCTATTTTCCTAAGGTGGAAACTTATTCATTTTTATCTTTCTTCTAATGTATACATTCAAAACTGTAAACTTCCCTTAAAGTACTGCTTCCCACTAATTTTGATAGTGTTTTTATTTTCATTTAGTTAAAATATTTTAAAATTTCTCTTGAGGTTTCTTCTTTGACCAGTGTGTTACTTAAAACAAATGTTTTGTTTAATCTCCACATATTTTGGTATTTTCCAATTATCTTTCTATCATTAATTTCTAGTTTAATCCCTTTGTGGTCTGAGAAGCAGACATTGTTTGATTTCTGTTCTTTTAAATTTGTTAAGGTATGCTTTATGGTCCAAAATATGGTCTATCTTGGTGAGTGTTCCATGTGTGCTTGAGTAAAATGTATAGTCTTCTGTTGTTGGTTGAAGTAGTCTATGGAAGTCAGTTATTTCCAGTTGAGTAATGATGTTTAGTTCAGCTATGTTATTACTGATATTCTGCCCATTGGAAATGTCCATTTCTGATAGAAGATGTTGAAATCTCCAACTATTATAATACATTCATCTATTTCTCTTTGCAGTTTTATCAGGACTATTATTTAAGGATTAATATGTTATTTTGTAGAACCGACCCCTTTATCTTTATCCCTGGTAACTTTCCTTGCTCTGAAGTCAGCTCTATTTGAAATTAGTATCGCTTCTCCCACTTTGTTTGATTACTGTTAGCTTGGTATATTTTCCTCCACTCATTTACATTTAACATATGTGTCTTTAAATTTAAAGCTGATTTCTTGTAGCCAACATACATTTGGATTTTGGTTTTTGATCCACTCTGACAGTCTTTAATTGGTAGATAGGACTTTTGAAGTGATACCAAATGTTTAGGTTTGGAGTCACCCAGAGGTGAATTGGAATTCATTGGAAGGACTGATGCAGAAAGACACAGAAGGAAGAAAAGCCAATATAAGTGTACATAAATGAGGGTTCAGCTGTAGGTGGTAGGGGCTTGATTCTTCCAGAACTTGTAAGAAGTGGACAGAATAGTCCCCAGGATTATCTGTCTGAGGAAAGGAGCTAAGGCATTTATCTACCAATTTCTTGTTGTTTAATTGCTAAGTCATGACCAACTCTTTGCAACCCCATGGATTATATGATGCCTGCCAGACCCCTCTGTCCATTGAATTTCCCAGGCACGAATTCTAGAGTGGGTTGCCTTTTCCTTCTCCAGGGGCTGTTCTGGACCCCAAGGATGGAAGCTGTGTGTCCTTCATTGGCATGTGAGTTCTTTACTGCTGAGCCACCAGGGAAGCCCTTACCAGTTCCTATCCCCAGTTATTTGAAGAATCATCTTGGGACTTTAACTTTCCAGACTTCTAGGTTCAACAGGCTCCCGTAGCTTTTCAGAAGGCCCTAAGGCAGAAAAACAGAGAGGTGAGAGGCTTTTTCTTTAGATGGGATTCTGCCACTGTTGTTCAGTCACTCAGCCGTGTCCAACTCCTTGCAGCCTCATGGACTGCAGCATGCCAGGCTTCCCCGTTCTTCACCATCCCCCAGAGTTTGTTCAAATTCATGTCCATTGAGTTGGTGATGCCATCCAACCAGCTTGTCCTCTGTTGTCTCCTTCTCCTCTTTCCCAGCATCAGGGTCTTTTCTAAAGAGTCGGCTCTTCGCCTCAGATAGCCAATGTAAGGAGCTTCTGCTTTAGCATCAGTCCTTCCAGTGAATATTCAGGACTGATTTCTTTTAGTATTGACTGGTTTTATCTCCTTGCAGTCCAAGAGACTCTCAAGAGTCTTCTCCAACACCACAGTTCTAAAGCATCAATTCTTCAATGCTCAGCCTTCTTTATGGTCCAACTCTCACATCCATACATGACTCCTGGAAAAACCATAGCTTTTACTAGACAGACCTTTGTTGCAAAGTAATGTCTCTGCTTTTTAA
Source organism: Muntiacus reevesi (assembly GCF_963930625.1). Classification (NCBI taxonomy): domain Eukaryota; kingdom Metazoa; phylum Chordata; class Mammalia; order Artiodactyla; family Cervidae; genus Muntiacus; species Muntiacus reevesi. The sequence goes on from NC_089249.1 coordinate 96,926,581, forward strand.
TACACTGTCTAAGTTTGTCATAACTTTTCTTCCAAGGAGCAAGAGTCTTTTAATTTCATGGCTGCAGTCGCCGTCCACGCGATGTTGGAGCCCCCCCAAAATAAAGTCTGTCTCCGTTTCCATTGTTTGCCCATCTATTTGCCATGAAGTGATGGGACTGGATGCCATGATCTTAGTTTTTTTGAATGTTGAGTTTTAAGCCAGCTTTTTCACTCTCCTCTTTCACCTTCATCAAGAGACTCTTAGTTCATCTTCACATTCTGCCATTAGGGTAGTGTCATCTGCATATCTGAGGTTATTGATATTTCTCCCATCAATCTTGATTCCAGCATGTGGTTCATCCAGTCCAGCATTCTGAATGGTGTATTCTGAATAGAAGTTAAATAAGCTGGATGACAATATACAGCCTTGACATATTCCTTTCCCAATTTTGAACCAGTCTGTTGTTACATGTTTGATTATGTTGCTTCTTGACCTGCATACAGATTTCTCAGGAAACAGTAAGGTGGTCTGCTATTGCCATCTCTTTAAGAATTTTCCACAACTTGTGTCCTACACAGAGGCTTTAGCTTAGTCAGTGAAGCAGAAATAGATTAAAAAAAATTCTCTAGCTTTTTCTGTGATCCAACAGATGTTGGCAATTTGATCTCTGGCTGCTCTGCCTTTTCTAAATCCAGCTCATACATCTAAAAGTTCTTGGTTCATGTACTGTTGAAGCCTAGCTTGAAGGATTTTGAGCATTACCTTGCTAGCATGTGAAATGAATGCAATTGTGTGGTAGTTTAAACATTGTTTGGCATTGCCCTTCTTTGGGATTGGAATGAAAACTGACATTTTCCAGTTCTGTGGCCATTGCTGAGTTTTCCCAATTTGTTGGCATATTGAATGCAGCACTTTCACAGCATCATCTTTTAGGATTTGAAATAGCTCAACTGGAATTCCATCACCTCCACTAGCTTTGTTTGTAGTGATGCTTCCTAAGGCCAACTTGACTTCGCACCCAGGATGTCTGGCTCCAGGTGAGTGATCACACCATTGTGGTTATCTGGGTCATTAAGATCTTTTTTGTATAGTTCTCTGTGTATTCTTGCACCTCTTCTTAGTATCTTCTGCTTCTGTTAGTTCCATACAATTCCTGTCATTTATTGCGCCCATCTTTGCATAAAATGTTTGGTATCTCTAATTTTCTTGAAGAGATCTCTAGCCTTTCCCACTCTGTTGTTTTCCTCTATTTCTTTGCATTGTTCACTTAAGAAGGCTTTCTTATCTTCCCTTGTTATTCTTTGGAACTCTGCAGTCTGGGTATATCTTTCCTTTTCTCCCTTGCCTTTGTCTTCTCTTCTTTTCTCAGCTATTTGTAAAGCCTCCTCAGACAATCATTTTGCCTGTGAATCTGCACAAAACTGTCCAGATGTGATGGAGGCTTCTGGAAATGTCTGCCATGGCCAGCTATCTGCCTGCTTATGTTTGAGGGCCTCAGAGTTGCGTTAGAGATCAATAAAAATACAGGATTTTATAGGCTATGCTCATGGGCTTTCTAGCAATATGGTTCTTTCAAAACTTCTTTTACTTCCTGTCTGTTTGTTTCCAGTCAATACCATGCATGCAAAGTAGCCGCACCCAAAAATATTTTTCCTGATATTTTATTTTCCAGTTCCTATGCTCAGTCATTCCTTCCCTTTGTCATTTTTTTTATAGTATGCTATGTTGATGTTAACTGAAATAATAGCCTGACAGATGACAACACCCTTGATGTGATTTTTGTAGATAAATTCTTTAGGACAATCTCATTACCAGCTTCTGTGCTGGTAACTTTCCCTACTTGGAAGCTCCACATTTCTTGACAAAATTAAGTCAGGCGGTGACAAATCCCTTTGCAGAGCTCTATTTCCTTCCAACTGTGCTTACAAACTAGCTTTTGAGAAGGCCTTAAGGCAGACAGGCAGAGAGATGCTTTAGCTCCTGTGTCACAGATCTTGCTAAAATCAGCAAGGAACAGACAACACTGTCCGGCATTCTGAGGTTTTACAGTTAGTTTTCCTGTAACTTCAGGGTCAAAAAGCACATGGTCTTCCTTCTAAGTTATCACAGGAGGTAATTTTATCAAGAATTTCCACAGAGCATTAGAAAGATCATCACCTTCTTAGACTGTAATATTTGTATCTTAATAATAAAGCCATTGCCACATATTTTAGGTTTTAGTTATGGTATCACCCTCCATTTAGTAACCAATTTTTGTACTCTTTAGGGTTCTTTCTAAGATGTTTTAACAAAGGGAGTTCAAAATACAGTAGCTTAAGTAAGATAGAAGCAAGTGGTCTGGGGCTAACTGTACAGCTCTGCCATCTTCAATATATGTGTTCCAAGACTGCACCCATCTTTGCCATTTCCCAGGTGGAGGAAAAAAGAGTTTAGGATAGTTTAGTTTAAGGAGATGTCTCAGAATGTCCATATTTAACTTCCCCTCACATCTCATTGGCCAAAATTAATCATTTAAACATACAATCTATTGCAAGGAAGAAGAGGAAAATGTAGTTTGTAGCTGAGTCAGCTGTGTTACACTAAAAGGAAGAAAAAGATAAAGGGTACTGGGAACAAATAAGACTGGGGATAGATAGTACTAGGGTTCCCAGGTGGTGCTAGTGGTAAACAACCCACCTGCCAATGAAGGAGATGTAAAAGATGCAGGTTCAATCCCTGGGTCAGGAAGATCTCCTGGAGGAGGAAATGGCAACCCTCTCCAGTATTCTTGCCTGGAGAATCCCATAGATAGAGAAGCCTGGCTAGAGTCCATAGGGTCACAGAGTCGGACTTGACTGAAGTGACTTAGCACACACTCATGGGAACAGATAGCAATCTCTGACACATTAAGTGAACCATCACACTTTCTGATGGGGAGTTACTGATTTGAGGACCAGAGAGTTAGTTCATAGAGAGTGGCTGAATCATGCTGATGAAAGACCATCAGAAGAGGCAAATGGAAAAACATTTTGCCTAGGAAGTAACAAGATAATCTGCTTGCTGAGGTTATCTTGGATCCTAAATGAGTTTCCAGTTTCAATTTTCATGAAACTTTTCCACATTTCTTGAAATTTAGTCCCTTGAAGTTTAGTCCCTGTGAAGCCTGATCTTTACACTGATATTTCTGTTTTCCTTATTTCCACATGTAATTCAATAATCTCTCTGTTACTACGCTAACAACAGGAAACTGTTCTTTGTAACAAAAAGCCTCTCACATAAAGTTACTATTCCTGATTATCTACTATCCAAACAATATGAAGTATGTTCCATGTGTAAGGGGTGGGGCTAAAAAGAGATAAGAGAATACAGTTCCTTTGTGTCATTTGCATGTCTTTTATGAAATACTTTTATGAATTCATGAATAGCTAACTTCTTCTGCAGAAAAAAAGAGGAAAAGGAGGTGAAAATAGAGGGGTCTTACTCATTATCTTAGACAATTAATTGCATAAAATTAAAATCAGATATTCTAATAGATATTCTAATGTTGGGTGTCTGAAATACTTTTTCAAATAATTGTTATTAATATTAATGTTATAAACAAATAATGTATATTCAATTTCAGTACTTTTATACATTTTAATATTTTTATTTATACAGTATAAGAAATGGCTTAGTTCTGATGGTGCTAAAATAGGAATTATTGAAAGATTTATTTCTGGTTCATTGGCTGGTGCAACTGCACAGACCTGTATTTACCCTATGGAGGTATGTACTATTACAAAATTTTAACCAAAGGAATGTTTTTAATGCAAATTGTAATTTAAAAAAATAAGTGAACCACAGATCAGTATTTTATACAATAAATAGCTTTATAGTTATAAGATGTGTCTCACATGAAGTGTCAGTTGCCCTTAGTAACTGTCAGTTGCCCAGTCATTTTTAGTTTAGGAAAAAATTAGTATTGTACTAAGAAGATAAATAATTTCATTGATTAATTAATTGATAGAATCACTTATTCATTAATAAAATCAAATTTGTATTGAACACTCACAAACTTTAAAGTACTTCTCTGGATCCAGAGTTGAATCAGACAGGCATTTTGGTCATGGAGCTTATTATAGTCCAGAAGGGGAGATAGAATATGTACATCAGTAATGATGAAAAGTGAAAGTGGAAGTTGCTCAGTTGTGTCCAACTCTTTGCAACCCCAAGAACCATACAGTCCATGGAATTCTCCAGGCCAGAAAAATGGAGTGGGTCCAAATATAAATATAAATTCTAGAAGGGAGATCAATACCAAGTATTATGGAAATTCAGAAGGGGGATATTATTCCAGTTAATGGATTTCATGAAGGACATGAGTTGAGTGTGTGAGTTTGACTTAGAATTTGGATGTTTGGAGATGATGAGGAAGTGGATTTTAAGTGTAAGTAACAACTTAAGCAAAGGAATGGGGGTATAAGAGCAGATATTCAGGTGTAGATAGGACAATACTATAAATAATGGGTTGGAACCAGATCAGAATGGCTCGTCAATGCAACTTAAGAAATTTAGCTTTAATTTCTTAAAAAATAAGAGCCATTAAAGACTTTGGAGCTTGAAGTGTAATCCTGGTAAAGTTTTTTAGAGGAGCAGAGACTAGAGAAATGAGATGACTAGATACAAGATATTGCTATCATTCAGAGAAGTGATAATAAGGACTTGGCATATGATATTGACTAGGAGAAACTGACTCACATTAGAACAGTCATAAGATCACTTGAGAAATGGAAAACAGAAGAAAGGGAAAGGAAGATGACAAAGTTCTGTCTGGGTTCTGTGCCCAAGTGTTTAGGAGAGTTATATCTGAGTTAGGTCTCTAACAGAGGTACAGAATGGAGGAAGTGAGCCAGACTCTGAAAGATGATGAGTTCAGGTTTGCCTGTATTTAATTTGAGTTATTGGTGGGCAACTGAATTATGATTTTCTACAGGAAGTTGCAAATGTAATAATAAGACTTGAGAGATTTCAAGTCTTGACGTGTCATCTGTGAAGAAGTGTTAGTTAAAGCCTTGACATTGCTTAGAAGTAAGTCATAATTTTATTTTTAAATTTTGAGAAAATCTTAGTTTAGAGAATGAAAGGAACAAAAAACATGCCAGGGAAGCAGACAGAAAAAATTTATCTGGGTAAGAAGAGAGTGCACTGCCCTGGAGAAGGCAAAGAGTTTTAAGATGGGATTATCCAAAGTGTTGGGTCCTACAGAGAAGTTCGTACATTGGGCTTCCAACTGACTACTCAGAGGAAGCTCCATCAAGACATACAGTTGTCCAATCAAGACAAAGTTTGTGTTTTTCTTGTCTTGGATATTTTAGAGAGCCATTTCTCCAAGTATATCTGCGTGTGTGCATGTTAAGTCACTTCAGTTGTGTCTGACTCTTTGCAACCCTATGGGCCAGAGCTGGCCAGGCTCCTCTGTCCATGGGATTCTCCAGGCAAGAGTACTAGAGTGGGTTGCCATTTCCTCCTTTGAGAAGCGTATCTGGAACTCTGTTAGATTAATAAAAATTAAAAGGACAATAAGTGAAGTTCTTTTTTTTTTCCATTTATTTTTATTTGTTGGAGGCTAATTACTTTACAATATTGTAGTGGTTTTTGGCATACATTGACATGAATCAGCCATGGATTTACATGTGTTCCCCATTCCGATCCCCCCTCCCGCCTCCCTCTCCATCCCATCCCTCTGGGTCTTCCCAGTGCACCAGCCCTGAGCACCCAAATAAGTGAAGTTCTATTAGAAGAATTATACTAAACATAGGAATATGGATCACAGACAGCCTATAAGAGGCTCTATTGTCTTAATAACCCATGTTATGTTATTACTTTATGAGCACAAAATGAACCCAAGTTATATTAAATTAGTTTATAGACCTTGTTGTTAACGATAGTTCCCAGAGTATTTATTTTTAGCATATTATAGAATGTTTTTTCCATACTTGTTGTTCACTTTACTATGACCATATACTTTTTTAAAACTTGAATTTTGGCTATAGCTGCTTTATTTTGGGCTTCCCTGGTGGCTCAGACAATAAAGAATCTGTGTGCAACGCGGGAGACAGGTTCAATCCCTGGGTCAGGAAGATCCCCTGGAGAAGAGAATGGCTACCACCTCCAGTATTCTTGCCTTGAGAATGTTATTGCTTTATCTTAAGTCAATGATGTTATCTCAGCTGGTTTGTTTTAGAATATGTTTCCTTATAGCACATGAAAGCTGTTTGAGTGGGTATATCAATTAAAGCCACAAATATTTTCCTGTTTAAATAATTAAAAAAACCCTCTGTACTGTATCAGTTGTTTATAATTAAGAGTTAGCAAAAAGTTAAAATTATATTTGAGATTGCTTTCTTTTTTTATTTCTATGATAATTAGCAAACATCCTGACCTAATACAGTTTAATAGATTGCTAGGTGAGTTGAGTGAATCTGATCAATATATATTTTATTGTATTCTTTCACATTTAGGTTATAAAGACCAGACTGGCTGTAGGTAAAACTGGACAGTACTCAGGGATTATTGATTGTGGCAAGCAGCTTCTGAAGCAAGAAGGTGCTAGAGCCTTTTTCAAAGGTTATATTCCTAACTTGCTAGGAATTATACCTTATGCAGGCATAGATCTTTGTGTTTATGAGGTGAGCTTATTCTTATAACATGATGTTTTGTATTTTGAAAATTTGATTCAATACTAGTTTTTATTCTAAAAATCTGGCTGTAAAGGACTTTTCATGAAATAGCTTCCAACCAAGAAGTAAACTGAATTGTTTTATTTGGATTTTCTTTTTATATGTTAGTTGTCTGCTAGTCTAGTAATAACTTTTTGTTTTGTGTTTTTTTGTTTGAATTAGTTTTTGATAATAATAAAGAAAGACCTTTCTGCAAAGCCACCGTCACCTTGATAGCAAAATCAGACATACTACAAAAAAAAGAAAATTGCAAGCCAGTGTCTTTGATGAATATAGATACAAAAATGCTCAACACATTTTTGTTACAAATCCAAACACATTTTGTTGCAAATCCAGCAACACATAAAAAAGATCACACACCACAACCAAGTTGGATCCATCCCTGAGTCAGAAGGATGGTTCAGCATACACAAATCAATCAGTGTGATACAGCACATCAACAAAAGAAAAGATGAAAACCACATGATCATCTCAATAAATAAAGAAAAAGCATTTGCTAAAATTCAACATCCATTCATGATAGAAACTCTCACCAAAAGGATATAGAGGGAATATTTATGACAAACCCACAGCAATATAATACTCAACAGTGAAAGCTATTATAAAAGCCTTCTTTCTAAATTCTGAAGCAAAACAAGGATTGCCCACTCTCACCATTTCTATTCAACACAGTATTAGAAGTCCTAGTCACAGCAATCAAACAACAAAAAAACCTACAAGATATGGAAATTGGAAGGGAAAAGGTAAAATTGTCATTACATGCGAATAACAGGATACTCTATATAGAAAATCCTAAAGACTCCACATAAAAACTACCAGAAATAATGAATTCAGCAAGGTATCAGGTACAAGATTAACACTCAGAAATCTGTTGAGTTTCTTTACACTAACAATGAAATATTACAAAAAGAAAGTTTAAAAAAATTCCTGTTTAAAATTGGGACCAAAAAACCCTAGAAATAAACCTAACCAAGGAGGTGAAAGACCTGTACTCTGAGAAATATAAATCATTGATAAAGGAAACTGAAGATGATTTAAAAACTGGAAAGATATCCCATGCTCTTAGATTGGAAAAATCAATATTGTTAAATTGGTCATACTACACAATGCTACCTACAGATTTAATGCAATCCCTGTCAAATTACACATGACATTTTTCACAGAACTAGAACAAATAATACTAAAATTTATGTGGAACAGAATTGCATAAGCAATACTGAAGAAAAAGAATAAAATGGAGGCATAACCCTCCTAGACTTCAGACAATACTACAAAATTTACAGTAACCAAAAAAGCGTGTCATTGGCACAAAGACATATATATCTAGATCAGTTGAACAGTAGAGAGCCCAGAAATAAACACACATACCTGTTATCTATTAATTAAGGAGAAAGGAATATACAATGGAGAAAAGGCAGCCTCTTCAGAAAGTGGTGTTGGCAAAGCTGGACAGCCTCATGTAAATCAGTGAAGTTAGGACACTTCCTCACAGCATACACAAAAATAAATTCAAAGTGACCTAAAGAGTTATATATAATACATGACACCATAAAACTCTTAGAAGAGAACATAGCAAAACATTCTTGGACATAAATCATACCAATATTTTGCTTTAAATTTTTAAAATTTTATATTGTAGGATAGTTGATGTATAATGTATTGGTTTCTGGTGTACATCAAAGTGATTCAGTTATACATATACATATATCCCTTCTTTTTCAATTCTTTTCCCAATAGAATTCCCTGTGCTATGCATTATGTCCTTTTGATCTTTTATCTAGTAGTGTGCATATTTTATCTATGGTTCTTTAGTAGTTAGTTTTGATTTTGATGTTTTCCTGAGAGAAGATGAGCTCAAGTCCTTCTATTCCACCATCTTGTATCCCTTCCTGTACCAATGTTTTCTTTTTTTTTATTTTTTATTTTTCAGTGGGTTTTGTCATACATTGATATGAATCAGCCATAGAGTTACACGTATTCCCCATCCCAATCCCCCCTCCCACCTTCCTCTCCACCCAATTCCTCTGGGTCTTCCCAGCCCACCAGGCCCGAGCACTTGACTCATGCCTCCCACCTGGGCTGGTGATCTGTTTCACCATAGATAATATACATGCTGTTCTTTCGAAACATCCCACCCTCACCTTCTCCCACAGAGTTCAAAAGTCTGTTCTGTACATCTGTGTCTCTTTTTCTGTTTTGCATATAGGGTTATCGTTACCATCTTTCTAAATTCCATATATATGCGTTAGTATACTGTATTGGTCTTTATCTTTCTGGCTTACTTCACTCTGTATAATGGGCTCCAGTTTCATCCATCTCATTAGAACTGATTCAAATGAATTCTTTTTAACGGCTGAGTAATATTCCATGGTGTATATGTACCACAGCTTCCTTATCCATTCATCTGCTGATGGGCATCTAGGTTGCTTCCATGTCCTGGCTATTATAAACAGTGCTGTGATGAACATTGGGGTGCACGTGTCTCTTTCAGATCTGGATTCCTCAGTGTGTATGCCCAGAAGTGGTATTGCTAGGTCATATGGTAGTTCTATTCTCAGTTTTTTAAGAAATCTCCACACTGTTCTCCATAGCAGCTGTACTAGTTTGCATTCCCACCAACAGTGTTAAGAGGGTTCCCTTTTCTCCACACCCTCTCCAGCATTTATTGCTTGTAGACTTTTGGATAGCAGCCATCCTGACTGGCGTGTAATGGTACCTCATTGTGGTTTTGATTTCCATTTCTCTGATGATGAGTGATGTTGAACATCTTTTCATGTGTTTGTTAGCCATCTATATGTCTTCTTTGGAGAAATGTCTGTTTAGTTCTTTGGCCCATTTTTTGATTGGGTCATTTATTTTTCTGGAATTGAGCTGCAGGAGTTGCTTGTATATTTTTGAGATTAATCCTTTGCTGTTGCTTCGTTTGCTATTATTTTCTCCCAATCTGAGGGCTGACTTTTCACCTTACTTATAATAAGCAAATGGGAAATACTTTTCCACAGAAAAGGAAACTGTAAACAAAATGAAAGTACATTCTACACAATGAGAGAAAATTTTTGCAAACAATGCAACTGACAAAGGCATAATTTCTAAAATGTAAAAATACCTTAGTATCAAAAAAGAAAAAGAAAAACAAACAACTCAACCAAAAAATGGACAGAAGTCCTAAAGAGACATTTTTCCAAAAAAGAGGAACTAAAGAGCTTCTTGATGAAGGTGAAAGGGAGAGTGAAAAAGCTGGCTTAAAACTCAACAGTCGAAAAACGAAGATCGTGGCATCTGGTCCTATCACTTCATGCCAAATAGATGGGGAAACAATGGAAACAGTGCAAAACTTTATTTTCTTTCTGCCATTAGGGTAGTGTTATCTGCATATCTGAGGTTATTGACATTTCTTCTGGCAGTCTTGATTCCAGCTTGTGCTTCATCCTGCCCAGAATTTCGCATGAGGTACTCTGCATATAAGTTAAATAAGAGGGGTGACAATATACAGCCTTGTTGTACTCCTTTTCTCAGTTTGAAACCAGTCCTTTGTTCCATGTTCAGTTCTCACTGTTGCTTCTTGACTTGCATATAGATTTCTCAGGAGGCAGGTAAGGTGGTCTGGTATTTCTATCTCTAAGAATTTTCCACAGTTTGTTGTGTTCCATACAGTCAATGGCTTTAGTGTAGCCAATGAGGCAGAAGTAGATGTTTTTCTGGAATTCTCTTGCTTTTTCTGTCAACTTATGTTGGCAATTTGATCACTTATATGTAGAATCTAAAAAATAGTATAAATGATTTAATTTACAAAACAGAAACAGACTCAGAGACACATAAAATAAACATATGGTTTATTTGATTACCAAAGGGGAAGTGGCTACAAATTAGAAGCATAGAATTAGCAAATACACATCACTATATATAAAATAGATAAACAAGAATTTACTGTATGGCACAGGGAACTATATTCAGTATATCTTGTCCAGTGGAAAAGAATCTGAAAACTTACGTACATACAAAACTCTGATGTATGCCTGAAACTAACACAATATTGTAAATCAACTATAGTTTAATTAAAAAAAGAAAGAACAATAAAACCCCCAAACTAAGCTGAATATACTCCAGAGCTATTTGTGGTGATTACTCAAATTCTAAATATTCTACTCTAAACTTATCACTTCATTTTTTTACCTAGGAATTTACTCTTTGTGATTGTCTCACAGTTTTCTATTGCACCAGTTACCTTAAACTTGAAACACCCATATGAAGAAGAATTAAGTTGACATCTGACATTTACTGTGAATTATAAGTAACGTAAAAGCTACAGAATAGTTATGAGGTCATAATTAAGAGGGGTGGGTCTGAAAAAATAATTAAGTACCTCAGGGCTGATAAAATAGTTGTTTTCAACTCTATATGCATATCAGAATCATCTGCCTGTGGATATTTAAAAAATAAGATTTGGGGGCTATATCCTAGGATATTCTGATTTCATTGTTCTTGGAAGAGGCCTGAAATTCAGGTTTTTTAGCTCCCTAGAAAAATCTGATGTAATATCAGTTAAAACTAAGAAAACTGAGGTAATAGTGTACAGTTGTGAAAATGAGAATTGAGGAGAGTAGTAATTGGGGGGGGTGGGGGGAGAGGCAAGAGCGATAGTGTAAATAGCCTTCTAGTGAAGTGTAGGTTGCTCCCCTTACTTCAGCCAGTCATTTCATTTTATGGCTATTCATCTGCTTCAGGTGACCACTTTAACAATATATACCATTTAAATAACAATATATACCATATATTTAACAATATATACCAACCAACAATGTCCTTGGTTATAAGGACATTGAGAGTATGTGACTAGATTAACTTAAAATTCTTTCTCAACACAAGAAAATTGTCTCTCTAGGTACAAGCCTAGTGGTATTTCTGGTAAGTGGTACCACCATTATATGAAAGATAGCCAATTTCATTTAGCTGTGAAAGAAATACAGTTATGTTTTCGTAGAATTTATTCAATATTATACCATATATTTATTTTCTTTTCTATGATCATATTAAAATAAATTATTTGCCCCTGTTTATGTTGGGCTCCCTCCATTCTTTTATTTTTACAGTTAAATATTTTTTGCTGTTGTGACAGAGTGCCATTACACATTTCTCTCTTTATTATTGCATAACTCTAATAAATGCACACTGAGTAAGGACATTTTGAAATTCATTTTTTCAAAAGTGTCAAATTATATTTTTGATAGTAATTGTCCCAGTATATAATGGTGGAGTTGTATCCTTTAATTAATGAATAGTTCTAAAAGCACCTAGTGATATTTTCAACCAATTACTTGTATATAATTTTTCTGGCCATTTTTATTCACAGAAAAGCAAATCTAGAAAGATGAATCTTTCTTAAAATTTGAGAAAATATGGATTTGTTAATTTAGAGTGCATTATCCAGTCTTCTCTGCAGTGTCCTGTTAATCCCTCTGAGAATCTTCAGATTTTGCTTAGGTCTTTGAATATCCTCACAGACCAAAACAATCAAGCAAAACAAAATAAAGCATGAACAGAGAGCAAGCAGAGAACTCACACCGAAATTGTGTGAATCATTAATTTGAAAACATCTGTGCACTCGATGCCCAATAGGACACCAGAGATGCCTCCTCTGTACAAGGAAGAATAGGAACAATCTTTTGTGAAGATTTTGGAAAGAACAGTTACTAAATTCAAGTGACCAAGCTTGACTTATTATTTTTCAGTTTTCTGATCTGATAATTCATTTAGTCTCTGAATTACTTTCTTCATTTGTAAAATTTATAAAATGAGGTGACAGTATTAACTTAACCAATTTCTGTAGGGATTAAATGAGATGATGTCGATGAAAATGCTCTTTATAATTCTCGAATCAAGAAGCTACTCGTAAATGTTTATTGAAACTGAGTGAGCAGTGAGCTTTGCTCTGCTTAGAGTTGCTGTGCTGTGCTTAGACTTGCATAGGAGTTAGAGGGTATTTACTCCTCTTTTTTCTGCCAGCATTTGAAGAATCGTTGGCTAGAACAACACGCAAGAGGCTCTCCAGACCCTGGAATAGTGATTTTGCTGGGATGTAGTACAGTGTCTCATGCTTGTGGTCAGATGGCCGGCTTCCCCCTGAACCTCATTAGAACTCGTATGCAGGCTCAAGGTGAGTTTTATATAAGTGAAATAAACATACGTTTTAAAAGTTATTTAAAGTAATTTTAATGAAACAGTAGTAAGAACTAACATAAGACTGTTAAAAATAAATTGTTTTAAATGAGTAGAAATTAATGATTTCAAAAACAAAAATGGTAGAATTAATAAAAAAATCGAAAGCTAATTCTCTGATATTTAAAGCATGAATCTTGGATTTGTTGTTTTATTGCAGAGTCTTGCGAATTTTAGATTTTATTTCTTCTCCAAAGTTCTATTTGGAACTCTCCACATTTCCTTCAATTATTGATGATTTCCACGGAGTTTCAAATTAGGCAGTTCCATGCAGAACAATAGAAAAGATTTTTCTTTCTTCAAATTGAGTCATCATTTGCTCAATATGCACGTATTTCCCCCTAACTCTACTCTTATCATAGTCTGCATCAGGAACTTAATACACTTGTGAATCTGAATGCAGTTATTTTGTTTTCCAGTACATTTAGCAAGATATATTAAGTAGAGGGTATCTGTTTTATTTCTCTCAAGTGAAATATTAGGAATTTAGACTATAAGAAAACACACATGTCATTTTTTGATAAGAAAAAGAAACCCCATATAATCCGATTGTCATCCTGAGTTAACTATTCAAGGGGTCATGTGGTAAGTTATCTTCTTTTAAATGCTTTTTCTCCTCTTTTTAGTGAGATTTTAAAAAATTTATTTATATTGCAGTTCAGGTGAAGATCTGTCTATCCCTCTATCAAAATATGTATGTCATACACAATTCCAGATGCTCCTTTGAGGTCCTTTGTGAAAGAATTTCAAGTGCTGTCCAAGAGGGCTTTCTGCAGTGATGGAGTTGTTTTTTATTTGTGCTATCCAGTATGGTAGCCATTAATGACACAGGGCTATTAAGCACTTGAAATGTTGTTAATGCAACTGACAAACTGATTTTCTGGTTTTGCTTAATTTTAATTAATTTAAATGTGCAGCTTCATGTATCTAGAGACTACAGCTTGGACTGCACAGACAATTCTACATGTAGGGAGAGACGCATACTCTGAAGTAATTTCAACCTCTATGAATTCTCACTTTAACCACTGAACTATCTTTAGATTAAGTATTGTATTACATTGATTTTTTCCTTTATAGCACTGGAAGAAAAACATAGAACAACGTCTATGATTCAGCTCATTCAAGATATATATAACAAAGAAGGAAAAAGGGGATTTTTCAGGGGCGTCACGCCAAACATCATAAAGGTGCTTCCTTCAGTATGCATTAGCTGTGTGACTTTTGAAAAAGTGAAAGGACATGTGGGATTCACTTAGAAAGTAGAATATCAAGTTGTTTCCTTTACTATAATCACCTAATTGTAAGGTAATACTTCATTTGTAAGGAGAAACTGACTTTTTTCCTGAAAGGAAAGAGATATCAAGTAATTGTTAAAATATTTTCTTTTTATCTATTACTGAATTTATATATTAAATAATTATCCTGTTAAAGTTCTTTGATTTAAAATCCTTCACATCCACAGATTCAATTTACATTTCCCACTACTCAGAATCCTAACTTGAAACTTGTTTTTATTGGGTTGGAAGATACCATAGTACCACTGTATAAAACATTTGGTTAGTTATAGCAGTTTGTGTTAGCTTTTTTGTATTTAAACAATTTTTTAAAAAGCAGAGCTTGAAAATATTTTATACACTAGAAGAAAAATCAGTGTATTTAAAATTGATGTTGTGTGGAAGATCAGTCTAGTTCCCTTCTTTTAAGCAAAATAAAATGTGAGTTTCATAATTCCTTCTATCAGATTGTAGATGGAATAGTGATGACATGATACACATTGCTTATTTCTCTGGGTACTTTCATTTGCAAATGTAAACATTGTTGGTTTTTATTCTTGATACTTTCAACTGTTTAAAGGAAGTCAGCACTGAAACCAAATTAGCATTGGAGGAATTTTCTTTTATCTTCTGCTTGAAAAACATTTGAGTTTTTAAAATTAAATTCATTATTTCTGAAAGCAATTCTTATTTCAACTTAGGAGTTGATTGAGTCAGTTGAAATTCCAAATCTCTCTTCTTGGTTTTATGAAAAAAAGAATCATATTCTATGCTGGAATTAAATAAAAGTGTGATGAGACAGTGGTAATGGGCTGGTTGGCCACAACAGACTCAGCTGAAGAACTTCCAGGCTAAACAGATACAGTCCAGGCCTGAAGACTTAGCCTTGCTGATATGAAAATTTGACTTTATTCATTTCCTCAAGGTGATCAGTTTCTTGGTGATAAATTAACCAAAATTACTCACAAGTCTAAGGTTTATACCATAATGCAAAGTTATTCATCTACAATGGCGCTTAATACTTTCCATTAGCCAGAATACTTTCATCCCTTCTCCAGGGCACATCTTTTTCTGGTAGAGGAGGCCAAGGTAGCTTTCTTTTTTTTTTTTATGAGAAAGTATGATCATTTTTTTTTAATGCATTTATTTTTAATTGAAAGATAATTGCTTTAAAATATTGCGTTGGTTTCTGCCATACATCAGCATGAATCAGTTATAGGTATACATATGTCCTCCCCCCCCCCCCTTTTTTTTCTTTCAGTTTTCTTTTTTTTTTTTATTAGTTGGAGGCTAATTACTTCACAACATTTCAGTGGGTTTTGTCATACATTGATATGAATCAGCCATAGAGTTACACGTATTCCCCATCCCGATCCCCCCTCCCACCTCCCTCTCCACCCGATTCCTCTGGGTCTTCCCAGTGCACCAGGCCCGAGCACTTGTCTCATGCATTCCACCTGGGCTGGTGATCTGTTTCACTATAGATAATATACATGCTGTTCTTTCGAAACATCTCACCCTCACCTTCTCCCACAGAGTTCAAAAGTCTGTTCTGTACTTCTGTGTCTCTTTTTCTGTTTTGCATATTGGGTTATCGTTACCATCTTTCTAAATCCAAGGTAGCTTTCTAAGCTTCATTGCTCACAGGACGACTTAAGATCGCTGCCTTTGTGTAGTCATATCTCTTCTTGCTGGGTTCTTAAACCCAGCCTAGTTAAGGACCCGTGGGCTTGTACACATTGTTTAAAGGATTCCATCACCAGGAAGCAAAGTAATCACCTTCCAAGATGCTGCAATCTTAGAAGGTTTAGTGTGTGGGAACTTGGTGAAATCTGCACCCTCAGGGCCTCAGTCCACCAGCACTTTCTGAGCATTCTATTTTTGCCTCTCCCCTTCGGTCATATCCAGTTTCAGTCTTGCTCAACATAGTTTCCTCTACACATAGGGCCATCTCTTAGAGTACAACATTTTGTGGAGATTTCTGAGATCTACTGCTGAGTCCTCTGTTCCTCCCTAGGACATGTGTTACAAACTCCTCTGCCAACTTCTTAGGGGCCGTAGGGCAGCACTCATGCCCAATTTTGAAATTTTCAGATTTTCACTCTCTCCCATCTTCACTGAAATGTATTTAAGGGATTTTATTTCCTTTTACTTTTCCTCCAGTTTCTAGGAGAAGTAGAACAATTGAAAACTTAGCATCTACTTCATTTCATTGGAACCAGGAACTCCAAGTAAGACAAATATATTCAGTTGAATCTTTAGACAATTTTTCCTTGTATTTGACATTTAAAATAAAGGATAAATAAGCATGATTGTATACACACACAGAATTACACAAATGTGACAACAACAGATGCAGAGAAGTTGCTTTGGCAGCTCAAATACCACAAGCAGTGTTACCATCAGTGACATTATTTTCCCAAATGGTAAATGTTTACTTGGTAATGTTCTGAACAAAAGAAATGTGATTTTCCCTTGATTTACATGATACTTACTTTCTTGAAATGTTTAATGAAAATTAAAACCGTGTAAAAATAGATAATAAACAGGTTTTACTTGCACACATGGCCAGTGGGATGTGTAAATCATGTATGCAATATTTTGTGCAGAATTGTGCATCACATTTCAGGACATTTAGTATTCCTGGGTCCTCCCTTATAAATGTCAGAGCCACCCCTACAAACATTATGACCATCAAAAAGAGCTTCCACCAGTCTGTTAAGACTAAAGGTAAAAAGAACTGCACATGAGCATTATGCTATAGTTGATAAAAATTGCTTCCCACAGAGGTACAGTTTAACAATTCTGAAACCACTATGCATGTATGAGCTTCGCTGGTGACTCAGACGGTAAAGAATCTGCCTGCAATGTGGGAGACCCAGGTTTGATCCCTGTGTCGGGAAGATTCCCTGGAGAATGGAATGGCAACCCACTCCAGTACTCTTGCCTGGAGAATTCCATGAACAGAGGAGCCTGGCGGGCTACAGTCCATAGGGTTGCAAAGAGTAGGACATGACTGAGCAACTAACGTATGCATACCTGTATACTGAAATTTGATAGTTAAGTACATGATGGCAGATGATGGGAGCCACCTTTCTCACTGTTGGAGTGGAAGGTTAGAGATAAACAAGAGCAGGAGGCCCTATTCTATGTGTTAAGGACTACTGTTGGAGACATCAGTAAGAACTCATAGTTATCTTAATATAGATACAGATAGTTACATCTAGGGAACGTTTGTAGTTAGCTGTATTTACAGCACACACACCTTTGTTTCTTTGCATCATCAGCTGAAATCGCCCCAGAGAAACAACACCCCTGTAGCAGTGAGCACATGCCCAATTCTTGGTTTCTAATACCATTCTCCAATAAGGAAGCAGGACTCCAGGAAATAACTGGTTCTGGGAATCGGGAAGTAAGTACCTGTGTTGACCCTGAAGCATCTTGTAGTGCCAGAAAGTAAAGAAGTGCTCATAAAACCAAATAAAACAAAAGTCAAACCCACACATGTACACACACTGAAGGAGATATGTCAACGGGGCACAGGAGCCCACAGAAAGAGCTCCAAATTACCAAAGCTGGAGAAATTTTAGCAACAGAATGAAGTAGTATGGCATTATAATCCAACATAAAATATTCATGAGTACACATTAATGTAAATTAATGATTGAATAAATGGGAGAGAAGAAACAACTCTTTGCAGAAGAATTCCAAATAATTTATGTAGAATTAACTCCCCACTCATTAGGTGTGGGCTATGCATAGTGACTTTTAAAGAGTGAAATATGGAAGGCGGAAAAGTTACTTAGATTAATTGGAGAAATCTGACAAACATTGCTTCAGCCAGCTAATCAAAGTCAGTATCAGCTAAGTTATACTGATAATGTGAAGTGAAGTCGCTCAGTTGTGTCCGACTCTTTGCGACCCCACAGACTGTAGCCTACCAGGTTCCTCCATCCATGGGATTTTCCAGGCAAGAATACTGGAGTGGGTTGCCATTTCCTTCTCCAGGGGATCTTCCTGACCTAGGGATTGAACCCAGGTCTCCCGCATTGTAGGCAGACGCTTTACCATCTGAGCCACCAGGGAAGCTCAATACTGATCATATGTACTACCAGTACCGTGTGTTGAGAATGGCAATTTACCTCTGTGTCTTCCTCCCAAAACCCCATAATTATAAGAAAGACATCAGAGGAATCTAAACTGAATGAGAGTTTACAAAATTCTTTGATTAGTACTCTACAAAACTGTCATCAAAGTTTTTCAAGATCATCAAAAACGAAGAAGATCTGAGAACTCTCATAGCCAAGCCAATAGGAAATTAAGGAGCCATCATGACTGGACGGGATGTGGTATCTTGGGTGGGATCCTGGGCAATAAAAGGGGTGGTAGGTTAAAAACAAAGAAACGTGAATAAACTACGGGTTTCAGTTAATAACTTAGCAATATTGCTTCTTTGTGACAAATGTACCTTACTAATTACAAATGTTAATAACAGGAGGAAACTGGGCATGAGATACCTCAGTATTCTTTGTATGATCATCACAAATTTCCTGTAAATCTCAAACTACTCCAAAATTTTTTATTAAGAATAATTTTAAAATTCTTTCATAAATTTTCAAGTTGCTTCCTAGGAGGTGGTATTGCGCTCACTGAACACCTACTGAGTTAATCCCAAACTTTAAGCTCTGATGGCTTCCCTCTGCTTGCTCACCTAGAAAAATTGAAGGTAAAGGGGGACGCACACACGCATTAGCTATTTAAAGGAATAGCTAATGACACTGTTTCACTTGCCATAGGGTTTGTGTGAAATATTTTTACTAGATAATTTGATGTTCAGCCCAGTACATAATTGTTACAATGATGATGTTGTTAATTACATTAATATTGATGATGGGATATTAATGATAAACTACAGAGGGAGTTTTCAAGCCAGGTTTCAACAGTACATGAACTGTGAACATCCAGATGTTCAAGCTGGATTTAGAAAAGGCAGAGGAACCAGAGATCAAGTTGCCAACATCCGTTGGATCATCGAAAAAGCAAGAGAGTTGCAGAAAAACATCTATTTCTGCTTTATTGACTATGCCAAAGCCTTTGACTGTATGGACTACAACAAACTGTGGAAAGTTCTTAAAGAAATGGGAATACCAGACCACCTGACCTGCCTCTTGAGAAATCTGTATGCAGGCCAGGAAGCAATGGTTAGAACTGGACATGGAACAATAGACTCCTTTCCAAATATGGAAAGGAGTATGTCAGGGCTGTATATTGTCACCCTGCTTATTTAACTTATATACAAAGTACATCATGAGAAAGGCTGGGTTGGATGAAGCACAAGCTGGAAACAAGATTGCTGGGAGAAATATCAATAACCTTGGATATGCAGATGACACCACCCTTATGGCAGAAAGTGAAGAGGAACTAAAGAGCCTCTTGATGGAAGTGAAAGAGGAGAGTGAAAAAGTTGGCTGAAAGCTCAACATTCAGGAAACTAAGATCATGGCATCCAGTTTCATCACTTCATGGCAAATAGGTGGGGAAACAATGGAAACAGTAATAGGCTTTATTTTGGGGGTCTCCAAAATCACTGTAGATGGTGACTGCAGCTATGAAATTAAAAGACGCTTACTCCCTGGAAGAAAAGTTATGACCAACCTAGACAGCATATTAAAAAGCAGAGACATTACTTTGCCAACAAAGGTCCGTCTAGTCAAAACTATGGTTTTTCCCGTAGTCATGTATGAATGTGAGAGTTGGACTATAAAGAAAGCTGAGCACCGAAGAATTGATGTTTTTGAACTGTGGTGTTGAAGACTCTTGAGAGTCCCTTAGACTGCAAGGAGATCCAACCAGCCCATCCTAAAGGAAATCAGTCCTGAATTCATTGGAAGGACTGATGCTGAAGCAGAAACTCCAATACTTTGGCCACCTGATGTGAAGAACTGACTCATTGGAAAAGACCCTGATGCTGGGAGTGGTTGGGGGCAGGAGGAGAAGGGGACGACAGAGGATGAGATGGTTGGATGGCATCACCGACATGATGGACATGAGTTTGAGTAAACTCCGGGAGTTGATGATGGACAGGGAGGCCTGGCGTGCTGTGATTCATGGGGTCGCAAAGAGTTGGACATGACTGAGCGACTGAACTGAACTGAACAGAGGGAGTTAGAAACTCCTGAATACACTTGAATTCTCAGACCTATTACTGGAAGGACAAGTGAAAACTGTCATTGATGTGATTTTCCTGTAATCAATTAGTGTAGTTGACTTTCCTTGCTGTGTAGAGTAGTATCTGAACTTTAAGAAATGTAATATTGTTCTGTTAAGAGTTCATACTTACACCAGCCTCAGCAGAGATTTTTCTTAGCCAAGGTAGTGGATCTATAATTAGAGAAGAAAAGCCTTAAGAGGAAGGAATGAATTTCTGACCTGACATCTGCTATATCTCCTTTAAAATAACTATAATCACTGAAAATATCAGGAAGGAAACAATTTTTAAAAGTCCCTTCTGTAAAAGCTATGGGTTCTGTGAATGACTAAGAACAAGTCTGGTTAAGGAAGACACAGGGCTATGTGAAAACATAAAATTTTATCTTATTACTGGAAAAGTCAGACCAGTAGAACACTGCCATAGGAAAATAGAAGATTATGTCGAGGGAAGGACCATATGAGTATAATGACCTCAATAACCACATCAGGGGAGGATAGATTAAGAATACCAAGAAATAGTGGTACATTAGACATAGTATGAAGCACAAGGTAATATATAGACTTTAGTGGAATAGCTTACAGGTGATCCTGGAAAGAAAAGCCTACTCTAAATTTTGTGGGTCTATAAAAAAATTTTAAGGCATTGTGACACTGTAGCCTGCTTTAATTTTTCTTTTGTGAAAGTATATATATTGCTTAATTTTTTGAAATAAAGCTTCTTAAGATTTTTGCTTGTAAATTAAGGAGTTAATTTCAGAATATTGAACTATCCAGAGAAACATATTTCCTCAGGTTTCTTCATAGTACTAAGTTAGAGATGTCTGGGTGTCCAAAAAATATGCAATCTCCCCTTCTTCCTTGAAATACACCTAAAGATTTCTCAGCATCCCCGGTAGTGAGGGTAAACATATGGTGAAGTTCTTTCCAATGGAATGTGAGTGGAAATGACAAGTACAGTTTCTAAGCCTGAAATTAGATTTCCTGAAGCTGCATGGAGGAAAGGTAACTGTGACCTGGAACACCTGTGTAGTACTACTATGTGAGTGAGAAATAATTACTTTTAGCTGGTTACATTTTTGGGTCTATTTGTTAAAGCAATATAGCCTATCAGTACAAGCTTCTTGTTGAGTATTTGGTGAATTAATGAAAGAAAAACCCTTTATAGAGCTAATACCCTATTAAGATGTGGCCATTTTATGTAGGAAATATTCATGTAATACAAAATAAAGCAATAGAGGAAGAGAGGGGAAAAAAGGTTAAGATTTATCTTTTAGAGAGTTTATATTTTTCATTGTTTATAATAGCAGAGAATTATAATAATGAATATGTTTAACAAAATATTTAAACATAACACAGTACAGTATTAAACAGTTATTTGATATAATGATATAGGAGTGTTAATGACATGGACAAATGGCTATACTATATGAACTAGGAAAAGCAATATTCAAAATAGTAATATGTAATCTGAGATTATTTTAATCAACAAAAAGAATATGCAGTAAAGCAGTTATACAAAAGACAGGGGAGGGAGGAAGTGAAAGTCTTCACATTTAAGTTAAACCTTTGGACAGTGAGATCATGCTTACTTTTTTTCTTCTGTGATTTTCTGTATTTTCCACACAATAAACATGCATCATTTTGTAATCAGAAATGAAATTATATAGGTCAGTTAAAAATAGCAAAAGAAATTGGTATAAAGGGGAGAATTTTAAAATGGTTGAAAAAATTTTAGTATAACAGGTGGCTAATGAAGCCTTGCATTTAAGATTAAATGCCTTAGCATTTAAACAGAATAAAAAGGTAACTAAAATGGGCATATTTTAATTCATTTTTTAAAACTTAGTAATTTTATAGTCAATTTTCTTAGTCATCCTCTCTTTCTCATAAATAACCTTTGTTTTCCTAGGGAGGGGATGGTAATAATGCCTCACTGCAAGTTGAAGGGTTGTTTACAATGTTATTTCGTTACTCACCCTGACATATCACAGAAGGCTACCAGGAAGTCTATGCAGGATGTTGCATAGGCAACAGGAAGTTATCCTGAGGCTTAACAAATTTGCCCAAAGAAAATTCAAACAGGTGCACATAGTGGCCAGTCTTCCTCCACGTCACTCATGTACAGTCTGGATTACTGTAGCCAAGATAATTATTAGATTGGTAATGACTTGCATAATCCAAATAAGTTTTTTGTTTCAGTGAACAAGTGAAAAAGGAATGGTTTCCATTCTCTACTTTTGTTTTTTATGTTCGTAGACCAGTAAACTTACATTTAAAGCAAGCATTCTGTTTTTAATTGTTTTTCAGAGACGATATAATGGCTTTTAGTATAGTATACCCCAAGCAATTTATGATTATATTTATGATCCCCTTATATGATTACCTCCAATATAAATCTGTCTGCAGAGGAAGGAGCAATAAGGTATTGTTCCTTTCCTCTTTATAATGTATAATGTATTATCTCATGATTCTTCCAGTATCCTTAGAAGGAAGGAGAGCAGGCATTTTTAATCCAATCTTGTCCACAAAGAAACTAGAGCTCAGAGATTTTTGATAAATTATCTGGAACTTAAAGATGTCAGAAACAGGAACTAATGTGACCTTTAGAAAGGACATGTTTGTTGGGACCAGATAAACTTGAATATGAATCATGATTCTGTTTTTTGAGAAAGTCACCCAGTTTTCTTGATAGGCATCACATATGTGAAAAAAAAGAGGGGTTATTAATTCCTGATTTGAAGGATTGTTATAGGACTTATATGAGAATTATATATGTAAAGTGTCTAGAATTTAGGGTGTTTCTCTAACAGCTGCCTCAATTCATTTTGAAACCAAGCAAGACCTTGCAGGACCCTCCGAGGTATGAAAGCCTCTCTATGTTGCCTGCCTCTTTGTTTATAAAAAAATCTGTAGTCACCCAGGACTCCTCTTAGTCACACACACACACACACACACACACACACACACACACACACACACAAAACAGGTGCTCAGGCAGTTAATGATTAGGACAATAGCATCACAGAATCTTTATTTCCTCCCTGAAGGACATAGGTAACAGTGTCTGATGCACATTCCTGAGTTGTCTTGCAGTTACTTATAACCAGAGTGAAAAAGCTGATAACCAGACTGTAACCATGAGATAGGCTGCTCCATCTTGCATATTTCCAAGAACTGGCCTCAAGAAAGTGGGAACAAATCAGCCCTAGAAATGAAGATTAACTGATGCTTAAAACAATCAAGATGATGCTGATCAGACCACCACATGACCAAGATGACTGTTGGAGCTCACTGTGCATATATCTTTTTGGATTAGTGTTTTTATTTTCTTTGGATAAATATCCAAAAGTGGATAACTAGGTCATGCTCAGTTGCTCAGTCATGTCTGGCTCTTTGCGACCCCATGGACTATAGCCTGGTCAGGTTCCTCTGTCCATGGAATTGTCCAGGCAAGAATACTGGAGCAGGTTGCCCCTTCTTACTCTAGGGGATATTCCTGACCCAGAGATTGAACCTGTCTTTTGCACCTTCTGCATTAGCAGGTGGGTTCTTTACCACCGCACCACCTAGGAAGCCCCAACTAGGTCATATGTTAGTTCTACTGTTAGTTTTTTGACTAATCTCCATTCTGTTTTCCTTATTGGCTGCACTGGTTTACATTCCCACCAATAGTACCTGAGGGTTCCCTTTTCTTCACATCCTTACCAACACTTGTTATTCTTGTCTTTTTGTTAACAGCCATTCTAACAGGTGTGAGATTGTATTGTAACTGAGTATTTTAAGTATGGGAACAAGTATAACTTGTGTGATATAAAGGCCTTTGTGACTTTTCCCAGAGTCTCTTTGAATTCATTTTTTGAGGCTGGTTCTTTGTTTGCTCTAGATGAACTTCAGGGCAAATATCACCACCTTTCTTATCACTTTCAGTTAATAAAATGTTTGGCCTAGCACAGTCATCAAAACTTCAATCTTGATTTAAACTAAAATTTCTTTCTCTACCTCTGCTCAGACCTGCCACAGACAAAAGGCCTATGATGAGAGAGAGGCATTTTTGGCTTCTTGTTTTTTCCCATCTAGGATTCAGTTTCTTTAGCTTGCCCACCCCCTCAGAGTCCCAGTACAACAGAGAGGTGAGGAAAGGACCAGCAGGCCAGTGTTTACCTAAGACCATAGTGAGCAGCACTTGAGTTTTCTGCCCTGACGTCTCGTGAAGCTCTTTCTTTCTCTCATCAGCTCTTTTGTGGGTTCTTTGTAGACCCACCTAGTTACTAGGAAACTCTCTTCTGTAGTTTCTTATTGGACATCATGCTGGTCACTTATGTCTCCTTCTGAACAATCTCTAGATATCTGATGGTGCCTCCACCATTTTTTTTTTCCTGAGGAAGTTAATCTCTTCAAACAGCCCTTTAGTCCTTTCAGACGGGATTTAAGACAACTCCACCTCGGTTCTCTTTTCACAGCCTACTTCTGGTACAAGAGAAATATTCACACATTCTTTGTTTCAACAGACTCTGAGGGTGTAACTTGTCTAAGGCACAGCTGCTCTTTCACTTTATTGTGAGGATGGTTAACACGTGTTTCCTAAGCATGAATCAGATACCAGTCCACTGTGTCTTAAAAACCATAAGATTTTTATACCAAACTTTTCAGGTAGTCTCACTGAAGTTCCTTGCCCTAGGCTGTGGTGAGAAACAGGTACCCTTTTCCCTGGGTAGGAGGTGGGGGTGAGTGGAAGGGGACATTCAGTACAGTAGCAGCTCTCTCTAAATAGCTTCTAATCCCAACCCAACCCCTTTTATTCTCAATATGGGTGAGGGGTTCAAGGGCCACAAAACTGACTTTCTACTCAATGTCCTTTGAAAATTCTGCTTTTATGGCCTTGCGTCTCATTTTGTCTTAGGATATATGTTGTCTTGGTATCTTAGTTAAATTTCTATTTAACAGCCTGTTAATTCTACTTTACTTTATATAAAATTTATGTCCCTACAAGGTTGCTTATTAATTTGGTTTTTGTTAATTGAATCCCATTTTGCCATTGATTTAAGTCAGTTTCAGAGATGCTTAATTTTTTCTGATTTGTTTTCAAATGGAGCTAATTTTTGAACATTTGACAAATTACATATAATCTGGTATACTGAAACCCAAGTCAATTATATTTAAAAAGAAAACTCTGTTTGTACATCTATATACTCTTCCACAAAATGCACTTCTCCCCTTTCTTATTTGGATTCACTGGGAACTGCAATGCACTGCTATAATCCTGGCCCATGCACATTGTTATTTGCTCCTGATGAGCACCTAACCTAAGCTGAGGAGTCCCTCCAGAGGATTTGGAAACTTAATGCCAGAAAAAGTGTTTAAAAGGCCGCCTCTGGTGCCTGAGGTAGTGAGACATGAAACCGGGAGATGTTACAGCCATATTTCCTACTATGTGAAGAAAAGGGGTTTGCGCTGTGGGAGAAGGCAGAGGCAGGAGCACAGATGGGAACAGAGACACACCATGCAGAATCTCGAGGCTCTTCCAGTTCATGGTTCTTGGTTTAATTTGCTTTTATTTTTTGGCCATGTCTCTGAGCATGTGGGATCTTAGTTCCCCAACAAAGGATCAAAGCTGTGGGAGTGCAGAATCTTAACCACTGGACTACAGGGAAGTCCCCATGGTTCTTATTTTACCTGAGTTCCAGCTGCAGTCCTTCGGTTCTTGCATAAATTAGTCAGTCTGGGTTTCTGGCAGTTGGACTCTCCAAACACTATCTCTTTATAGCCTACTAAGTTTCTTCAAGTATTTTTCTTTGAAAATAGAAAATACAGAATTAGAGTATGACCATAAATTGACTGTATTCACACACATGTAATGTAATGCCTTATACAGAGTCAACATCTAGAAGACTTTTAAAGACATCAAAGTGAAAGTTGCTCAGTCGTGTCCTACTCTTTGCAACCCCGTGTCCTATACAGTCCATGAAATTCTCCAGGCCAGAATACTGGAGCGGGTAGCTGTTCTCTTCTTCAGGGGATCTTTCCGACTCAGGGATAGAACTGGTGTCTCCCGCATTGCAGGGGGATTCTTTACAGCTGAGCCACTCGGGAAGCCCAAAGATATGAAAAAGGAAGGTTAATTAAAATCAACAACAATAATGAAGAAGAATCAACACTATAACAACTTTAAAAAGAGGTATGTTTTGACAACAGAAGGTTTCAAGTGTTACTAAATGAACTTTAACCCTTGTTCCTCCCCAAAGTTACATTATATCCTTCAGGGCTTAAATAGATGACTGAGTCACTGAGAAGTCATTCATAGGGGTCATAAAGTTCCTGATCCCAAAGGAAACTTATTTTGTTATTGATGGAAGGATATTGATGTAATAGATTGTTTTTGTAATATATAAAATATCTTTTAAAAGTAAATATGTTACATAAAAGAAAACTAACATAATGGGTTTTAATATAAAGCATTCCTTTAGTTTTACTGGAGCACATAGTGAATGAAGATGGACAGAGAATATTTTTTAAAAAAGAAAAAAATGTTATACCCAGGTTTTAAATAATATTTTAGTTCTGTATATTTTTGTTGGTATATTTTAGGAATCCATAACCATATTGATGATTAAAAAATAAAGACCTACTAATCTTCCTTTCCTTTGTTCTGCAGCCTGCCTGCATTCCCCTCTGTTTTTACTGTTAATATATATCCTAAAGCTGTTCTTCATCTTTAAGTTGGAGCACCCTCTGCTGAGCTGGTAGCAACATTACATTGTGGCCATTTTTTCAGTGTGGATCCTTTTTCTTCAAAAGGAAAATAACACTTTAAAAATGTACTAAAAAGATGGACTTTCTGCAAATTGAATTGCTCCCAAACTATATCAAACTTGTTACAAAGATACAGGTTCATTTCAATAAACTTTTGTGGTGTTTTTTTTTTTGAAAAAAAAAAAAAAAAAGATACAGGCTCAGTCACATTACTACAAAGAAACAAGTGATCATGAGTTTGAAGGTCTTATGAAGATACAAGCAAAACAATGTAAAAGACATTTAATTTTTGAGTATACATAGCAAAAATATATGAAAGAAATAAACCAAAAAGTCTCATTTTAAATATGAGTGATGAACCCTTTAAAATAAAAAATGTGCATTTGAAATTTCTCTATGCACTGTGAAACTGTTAAAATGAATGTTAGAAGAGCAAATTTTTTCTTTATTTTTATTGAAGTATAGTTGAGTTACAATGCTGTTAATTCCTTTTGTACAGCAAAGTCATTCCATTGTACATATATATATATATATTAAATATTATTTTCCATTATGGTTTATCATAGGCTTTTTTTTAAAAATTGGAGGATAATTGCTTTACAATGTTGTATTAATTTCTGCTGTACAGCAAGCAAATTTTTATTGTTTTGTAGATTCTTAGCTTTATTGTTATTATATGACCCAAATTTCTTCTAGTTAAAGTTATCCTGGAGGTATGATTATTTATTTTCCATCTGCCTTGACTAAACTGTATGTTCCATGAGTACAAAGACCACTTCTGTATTTCTGTATCTAAAAATATTCAAAACTGTGAATTCACACCAATACCACTAATTCAAATTCAACTCTGTAGGATTCATTCTAGCTTTCCTCTTGGTATATTTGTAACTCACTTCTCTGACAACAAGAAGCCTAGCTCTTATCCTCAGTATACTCATTTATTTGCCCTACCCTTTTGTATGTAATCAGTCTCCCAAACATTAGGCTACTGCCCTGCTTAGCTGCCTTTTTTCCTTGAGTTTTGACCCATGCTGGGCAGCTTTTCTCAAGCCTGCCTAATAACTTTTAACTGGTGATTCCAGAAGGAAGGGAGAGAGGGAGGGCAGGAAATGGAGGCTTTGCATACAACAATATAAGTATAGAATATTGATAGAATTTCAATGATTATTGATTCTTCAATAGATGTCCAGTTTTTTTTTCTTGCATTTTTAATCTGTCAGTCTTCAGAACAAAATTTACACAAATGATCAGAAAATGAAGAAAGTCTGAACCCAGACTGAAATATTTTCAAAGTTTTGAGATAGATATATGGCTTTGAATCCATTTTGAATTTGACACAAGTGGTCTGAAGTGACAATTATTTATATGATTTAATAGTAATGGTAGTTTTTCAGTAATTAAGTGCCATGTTTTTGGAATTGAGACTTCTCTGCATTTACCTTTGGAAAAGTTGGGGATAGTGGGTAGGCTGAGTAAGATCAGAATTCACCTTCCTTTCTGGATTCTGTCTCTTAGATGCCTTGGAAAACATGGGGAGAATATTCACTTATTTTAATGTGATAAATGAGTCAAAATGTAAAATGATTATTGTCTCCTAAAGACTACTAGAACATTGAAATTTAAAACTCACTGTGTGATAAAACTGTCTTTCCATTGATGGTGATAGCTTTATGCTGAGCCAACAGGAAGATCACCTGGAGAAGGAAATATGTCAACCCACACCAGTATTCTTTCCTGGAAAACCCCATGGACAGCCTGGCGGGCTACAGTCTATGGGGTCCCAAAGAGTCGGACAGGACTGAGCGCATACACGCACACACACACACACACACACACACACACACACACACACACAAACTCTTCGTTATCCCACTTTGTGAACGCGTAAATTTGAGACAGTAATGACCAGGGTTTGAAATATTATCAGAGCCTTGTGGACCAGCTGAAACTTTTTTCTTATTGGAACTAAGTGCTCCAGTAGGTTAAAAAGAAAAAAAGGGTAAGATTGTTTACCAGTAAAAAGTATGAAAATCTCAAATGATTATTCAAGCAGAACCCCTTAACTATATGGTATTCAAAGTAGGTATTGAAAGAGGTTTTCGAAGACCAAAGTAGATGAAACTGTTTAAGTTAAAAGGTTGTGATGGAAGACAGTAGCACCTGAGAAGCCTAGATGTCAGGGAAAACAAAAGCAAGCTGAACTGGGTTGAACCCAGGCTCCTGTCTTGACTATGGAAATAAACTGTGCTAAGGAAGTGAATTAGTTCAGGATTTCTGCTCTTGGCCTCTGTAGAAACACTAGTCTTTGGCAATTACCAACATACAAGTGGGTAGGGATGCCCTGCCTTGTGTAGATGTGTAAATATGTATGTAACATTTTCTTTTCTCACATAGGAAGTTGCTATTGTTCAGTTCAGTTCAGTCGCTCAGTCATGTCTGACTCTCTGTGACACCACGGACTGCAGCATGTTAGACCTCCCTGTCCATCATCAACTCCCAGAGTTGGTGTCAAACTCATATCCATCAAGTCGGTGATGCCATCCAACCATCTCCTCTATTGTCCCCTTCTCCTCCTGCCTTCAATCTTTCCCAGAATCAGAGTCTTTTCAAATGAGTCAGTTCTTCGCATCAGGTGGCCAAAGTATTGGAGTTTCAGCTTCAGCATCATCCTTCCAATGAATATTCAGGACTGATTTCCTTTAGGATGGACTGGATGGATCTCCTTGCAGTCCAAGGGACTCTCAAGAGTCTTCTCCAACACCACAGTTCAAAAGCATCAATTCTTCTGTGCTCAGCTTTCTTTATAGTCCAACTCTCACATCCATACATGACTACTGGAAAAACCATAGCCTTGACTAGACAGACCTTTGTTGGCAAAGTAATGTCTTTGCTTTTTAATATGCTGTCTAGGTTGGTCATAACTATTCTTCAGAGTAGCAAGTGTCTTTTAATTTCATGGCTGCAGTCACCATCTACAGTGATTTTGGAGCCCCCCAAAATAAAGTCTTTCACTGTTTTCCCTTCTGTTTGCCATGAAGTGATGGGACCAGATTCCATGATCTTAGTTTTCTGAATGTTGAGCTTTCAGCCAACTTTTTCACTCTCCTCTTTCACTTCCATCAAGAGGCTCTTTAGTTCTTCTTCGCTTTCTGCCATAAGGGTGGTGGTATCTGCATATCTGAGGCTACTGATATTTCTCCCAGCAATCCTGACTCCAGCCTGTGCTTCATCCAGTCCAGCATTTCTCATGATGTACTCTCCATATAAGTTAAATGAGCAGGGTGACAATATACAGCCTTGACGTACTCCTTTCCCGATTTGGAACCAGTCTGTTGTTTCATGTCCAGTTCTAACTGTTGCTTCTTGACCACATACAGATTTCTCAAGAGACAGGTCAGGTGGTCTGGTATTCCCATCTCTTTCAGAATTTTCCACAGTTTGTTGCAATTCATGCAAAGGCTTTGGCATAGTCAATAAAGCAGAAGTAGATGTTTTTCTGGAACTCTTGCTTTTGCGATGATCCAACAGATGTTGGCAATTTGATCTCTGGTTCCTCTGTCTTTTCTAAATCCAGCTTGAACATCTGGAAGTTCAGGTTCACATACTTTTGAAGCCTGGCTTGGAGATTTTTAAGCATTTGCTAGCTTGTGAGATGAGTGCAATTGTGTGGTAGTTTGAGCATTCTTTGGCATTGCCTTTCTTTGGGATTGGAATGAAAACTGACCTTTTCCAGTCCTGTGGCCACTGTTGAGTTTTCCAAATTTGCTGACATATTGAGTGCAGCACTTTCACAGCATCATCTTTTAGGATTTGAAATAGCTCACCTGGAACTCCATCACCTCCACAAGCTTTGTTCATAGTGATGCTTCCTAAGGCCCACTTGACTTTGCGATCCAGGATGTCTGGCTCTAGGTGAGTGATCACACCATCATGGTTATCTGGGTCGTGAAGATCTTTTTTGTACAATTCTTCTGTATACTCTTGTCACCTCTTCTTAATAGTTTCTGTTTCTGTTAGATCCATACCATTTCTTTCTTTTATTGTGCCCATCTTTGCATGAAAATTTCCCTTGGCATCTCTAATTTTCTTGAAGAGATCTCTAGTCTTTCCCATTCTGTTGTTTTCCTCTATGTGTTTGCATTGATCACTGAGGAAGTCTTATCTCTCCTTGCTATTCTGTGGAACTCTGCATTCAAATGGGAATATCTTTCCTTTTCTCCTTTGCCTTTTGCTTTTCTTCTTTTCACAGCTATGTAAGGCCTCCTCAGACAGTCATTTTGCCTTTCTTTTTCTTGGGGATGGTCTTGATCACTGCTTCCTGTACAACGTCTTGAACCTCCGTCCATAATTCATCAGGCACTCTGTCTATCAGATCTAATCCCCTGAATCTATTTCTCACTTCCACTGTATAATTGAAAGGAATTTGATTTAGTTCATACCTGAGTGGTTTAGTGGTTTTCCCTACTTTTTTCAACTTAAGTCTGAATTTGGCAATAAGGAGTTCATCGTCTGAGCCACAGTCAGTTCCTAGTCTTGTTTTTACTGACTGTGTAGAGCTTCTCCATCTTTGGAGCAAAGAATATAATCAGTCTGATTTTGGTGGAGACCATCTGGTGATGTCGATGTGTAGAGTCTTCTCTTGTGCCGTTAGAAGAGGGTGTTTGCTATGACCAGTGTGTTTTCTTGGCTCTTGTTAAAGATGCATTCATTAGGTGTGGTAACTGTTTTTTTAATTCATTGTAGACAAATATTTATATTTAAAAGAGTAAAAATGAATTATTAGAAAACTGAAATAAAAGACAAGCCTTGCATTTTTTCTCCTTTAAACTAGATGCAGCAAGTAGGAAATTCCTCTATCAAACTGCGGTAAAGTTTCTAAGTGCTTCCTCTGAATGCCTTGTGGACAGGTGATAGCTTATGTTCTGGCAGCAGTGTGCAAGCTACCCTTTGAGTGGTGCTACTTTATATTAGGGGCTTCACTGGTGGCCCATTGGTAAAAAATCTGTCTGTCAATGAAGTAGACCTGGGTTTGATCCCTTGGTTGGGAAGATCTCCTGGAGAAGGGAATGGCTACCCACTCCAGTATTCTTGCTTGGAGAATCCCATGGACAGAGGAGACTGGTGGACTACAGTCTTTGTAGTCACAAAGAGTTGGATCCACTTAGTGACTCAACAAGAACAAGTTTATTTTTTTTTCTTTTTCCTTTAAATCTTTTTTAAAAATTTATTTATTTATTTATTTTTAATTTTTATTAGTTGGAGGCTAATTACTTTACAGTATTGTAGTGGGTTTTGCCGTACATTGACATGAATCAGCCATAGAGTTACACGTATTCCCCATCTCGATTCCCCATCCCACCTCCCTCTCCACCTGACTCCTCTGGGTCCTCCCAGTGCACCAGGCCCGAGCACTTGTCTCATGCATCCCACCTGGGATGGTGATCTGTTTCACTATTGATAATATACATGCTGTTCTTTCGAAACATCCCACCCTCACCTTCTCCCACAGAGTTCAAAAGTCTGTTCTGTACTTCTGTGTCTCTTTTTCTGTTTTGCATATAGGGTTATCATTACCATCTTTCTAAATTCCATATATATGTGTTAGTATGCTGTAATGTTCTTTATCTTTCTGGCTTACTTCAGTCTGTATAATGGGATCCAGTTTCATCCATCTCATTAGAACTGATTCAAATGAATTCTTTTTAATGGCTGAGTAATATTCCATGGTATATATGTACCACAGCTTCCTTATCCATTCGTCTGCTGATGGGCATCTAGGTTGCTTCCATGTCCTGGCTATTATAAACAGTGCTGCGATGAACATTGGGGTGCACATGTCTCTTTCATATCTGGTTTCCTCGGTGTGTATGCCCAGAAGTGGAATTGCTGGGTCATATGGCAGTTCTATTTCCAGTTTTTTAAGGAATCTCCACACTGTTCTCCATAGTGGCTGTATTAGTTTGCATTCCCACCAACAGTGTAAGAGGGTTCCCTTTTCTCCACACCCTCTCCAGCATTTGTTTCTTGTAGACTTTTGGATAGCAGCCATCCTGACTGGCTTGTAATGGTACCTCATTGTGGTTTTGATTTGCATTTCTCTGATAATGAGTGATGTTGAGCATCTTTTCATGTGTTTGTTAGCCATCTGTATGTCTTCTTTGGAGAAATGTCTGTTTAGTTCTTTGGCCCATTTTTTGATTGGGTCATTTATTTTTCTGGAATTGAGCTGCAGGAGTTGCTTGTATATTTTTGAGATTAATCCTTTGCTGTTGCTTCGTTTGCTATTATTTTCTCCCAATCTGAGGGCTGTCTTTTCACCTTGCTTATAGTTTCCTTTGTTGTACAAAAGCTTTTAAGTTTCATTAGGTCCCATTTGTTTATTTTTGGTTTTATTTCCAATATTCTGGGAGGTGGGTCATAGAGGATCCTGCTGTGATTTCATGTCGGAGAGGGTTTTGCCTATGTTCTCCTCTAGGAGTTTTATAGTTTCTGGTCTTACATTTAGATCTTTAATCCATTTTGAGTTTATTTTTGTGCTTGGTGTTAGAAGGTGTTCGAGTTTCATTCTTTTACAAGTGGTTGACCAGTTTTCCCAGCACTACTTGTTAAAGAGGTTATCTTTTTCCCATTGTATATCCTTGCCTCCTTTGTCGAAGATAAGGTGTCCATAGGTTTGTGGATTTATCTCTGGGCTTTCTTTTCAGTTCCATTGATCTATATTTCTGTCTTTGTGCCAGTACCATACTGTCTTGATGACTGTGGCTTTGTAGTAGAGTCTGAAGTCAGGCAGGTTGATTCCTCCAGTTCCATTCTTCTTTCTCAAGATTACTTTGGCTATTCAAGGTTTTTTGTATTTCCATACAAATTGTGAAATTGTTTGTTCTAGTTCAGTGAAAAATACTGTTGGTTGCTTAATAGGGATTGCATTGAATCTATAGATTGCTTTGGGTAGAATAGCCAGTTTGACAATATTGATTCTTCCAATCCATGAACACGGTATGTTTCTCCATCTGTTTGTGTCCTCTTTGATTTCTTTCATCAATGTTTTATAGTTTTCTATATATAGGTCCTTTGTTTGTTTAGGTAGATATACTCCTAAGTAGTTTATTCTTTTTGTTGCAATGGTGAATGGGATTGTTTCCTTAATTTCTCTTTCTGTTTTCTCATTGTTAGTGTATAGGAATGCAAGGGATTTCTGTGTGTTAATTTTATATCCTGCAACTTTACTATATTCATTGATTAGCTCTAGTAATTTTCTGGTAGAGTCTTTAGGGTTTTCAATGTAGAGGATCATGTCATCTGCAAACAGCGAGAGTTTCACTTCTTCTTTTCCTATCTGGATTCCTTTTACTTCTTTTCCTGCTCTGACTGCTGTGGCCAAAACTTGCAAATGTATGTTGAATAGTAGTGGTGAGAGTGGGCACCCTTATCTTGTTCCTGATTTTAGGAGAACTGCTTTCAATTTCTCACCATTGAGGGCAATGCTTGCTGTTGAGTTTGTCATATATAGCTTTTATTATATTGATGTATGTTCCTTCTGTTCCTGCTTTCTGGAGAGTTTTAATCATAAATGGGTGTTGAGTTTTGTCAAAGGGTTTCTCTGCATCTATTGAGATAATCATATGGTTTTTATCTTTCAATTTGTTAATGTGGTGTATTACATTGGTTGATTTGCAGATATTAAAGAATCCTTGCATTCCTGAGATAAAGCCCACTTGGTCATGGTGTATGATTTTTTTAATATGTTGTTGAATTTTGTTTGCTAGAATATTGTTAAGGATTTTTGCATTGATGTTCGTCAGTGATATTGGCCTGTAGTTTTCTTTTTTGGTGGCATCTTTGTCTGGTTTTGGAATTAGGGTGATGGTGGCCTCATAGAATGAGTTTGGAAGTTTACCTTCTGCAATTTTCTGGAAGAGTTTGAGTAAGATAGGTGTTAGCTCTTCTCTAAATTTTTGGTAGAATTCAGCTGTGAAGCCATCTGGTCCTGGGCTTTTGTTTGCTGAAAGATTTGTGATTACAGTTTCCATTTCCTTGCTTGTGATGGGTCTGTTAAGATCTTCTATTTCTTCCTGGTTCAGTTTTGGAAAGTTATACTTCTCTAAGAATTTGTCCATTTCTTCCAAGTTGTCCATTTTATTGGCATAGAGCTGCTGGTAGTAGTCTCTTATGACCCTTTGTATTTCAGTGTTGTCTGTTGTGATCTCTCCATTTTCATTTCTAATTTTGTTAATTTGGTTCTTCTCCCTTTGTTTCTTAATGAGTCTTGCTAACGGTTTGTCAATTTTGTTTATTTTTTCAAAAAACCAGCTTTTAGCTGTGTTGAATTTTGCTATGGTCTCTTTAGTTTCTTTTGCATTTATTTCTGCCCTAATTTTTAAGATTTCTTTTCTTCTACTAACCCTAGGGTTCTTCATTTCTTCCTTCTCTAGTTGCTTTAGGTGTAGAGTTAGGTTATTTATTTGACTTTTTTCTTGTTTCTTGAGGTAAGCCTGTAATGCTATGAACCTTCCCCTTAGCACTGCTTTTACAGAGTTGGACTATAAAGAAAGCTACGTGCCGAAGAATTGATGCTTTTGAACTGTGGTATTGGACAAGACTCTTGAGAGTCCCTTGGACTCCAAGGAGATCCAACCCGTGAATCCTAAAGGAAATCAGTCCTGAATGTTCATTGGAAGGACTGATGTTGAAGCCTTAACTCCAATACTTTGTCCATCTGATGTGAAGACCAGACTCATTTGAAAAGACCCTGATGCTGGGAAAGATTGAAGGCAGGGGGAGAAGGGGACAACAGAGGATGAGATGGTTGGATGGCATCACCAACTCAATGGACATGAGTTTGAGTAACTCCGGGAGTTGGTGATGGACAGGGAGGCCTGGTGTGCTCTAGTCCATGGGGTCACAAAGAGTTGGACAGGACTGAGCGACTTAACTGAACTGGGGTGGTGGCGGAAATAGACATGCTGTGATTCTGCATACCGAATCAGCTTTCAAGTGATACTGATGCCATTGGTCTGCAGCCACACTTTCGTGTAACAAGTCTCTAAGTTTATGTACTTATTGAACTATTTTGATCTTTCACACTGATCTTTTGAGTTAAAAATTATTAATCCATTTTACTTATTTTAAAAAGTCAGATTTATTGTAGTATGTTTCCACAGAGTAAAATTAAACCATTTTAGTATATAGTGCTGTGCATTTTAACAAGCTCATACAGTTGTGTAAACACCACTGTAATCAAAACATAGAACAGTTCCATCACTCCCCCCAGCTCCTCAGCACCTGACAATCACTGATCTGTTTTCTGTCACTATAGTTTTCCCTTTTCTATGATGTCATGTAATGTATGGCTGCATACATCAGTTCCTTTTTGTTGTTGAGTAGTATTCAAGTGTATGAATGCAACATAAGTTGCTTATCTAACATTCACCCACTTAAGAACATTTTGCTTATTTATGGGTTTTGGTAATTATGAAGAAAACAGCTATGAACATTCTTGTACAAGTTTTGTGCAAACATAAGTTTGTCAATTAAATATTTTAAATTATTTATTTTAATTGGAGGACAGTTACTCCAGTACATTGTGATGACCTCTGGTATACCTGAACATGAGTCAGCCATAGGCTTCCACGTGTTCCCTCCCTCCTGAACCCCACTCCCATGTCCCTCCCCATCCCATCCCTCCAGGTTGCCACAGAGCACTGACTTTGTGTTCCCTGCATCACACATCAAACGCCCGCTGGCTATCTATTTTACACATAGCAATGTATTTGTTTCAATGCTGTTCTCTCAAATCATCCCGCCCTCTCCTTCTCCCACTGTGTCCAAAAGTCTGTTCTTTATGTCTGTGTCTCCTGTGCTGTCCTGCATGTAGGATGATTGGTTCTATCTTTTGAGATTCCATATATATGCATTAATGTATGGTATTCGTTTTTCTCTGTCAGTCAAAATGTTGACAAGTAATTCCTCTCTTTACTACAAAAAAAAAAAAAAAAAAAAGAAAGAAAGAAAGAAAGAAAAAGAAGAAGGAAAAGAAAAAATATTAGAGTCTGAGATGACCATTTCAAGGAGCTTCTCTTTAAGTATACAGTGTTCATAGTAGGGTTAAAAGAGATTTTACAAGATGGATAGAAAATTTGATGATGTTTGAGGACTTTTCCAAAGGGAGAGGATAATTCTTAACAAAACTGGAACTTGGGAGGAGAAAAAAAAAAAGCAAATTAATGGGTTTCAAGATGATTGTAACTAAACAGGCAGCCCTCAGTTTACAAACTAGATTTCCATATGTCTTAAATATACAAAATAGTATGAGGGGAAGTAAATTCAAGGCCTGAGTTTCTGGGTTTTGTTTAGTAATTAGTCTGGACTAATTAACTAGCTGGAACTAGTCTTTGTTTAATAATTCGAAAGATGTGGGCAGATCCTTATTTACAAGTACAGATCTGTATCTCCTCAGATAATAGGAACCCAGTGATAGTTTTTTTTTTTTTTTTTCCAGTGATAGTTTTTATAAGCAGCTGTGGATGAACAGAGCATTACTGCAATTAATATTTCACCTGATTGGTACTTGCGAGTATTAGGATCTTTCACACACAGTATACAACTCTGTTAAGAGGCAGATACTCATACTCTCGTTTTATTGATGAGAGGCTACCCAGGGAGGTTATGCTACATCTCCGAGTTTACACAGCTGAAAGATTAGGACCCTGCCTGGTATTTTCTCTGTAAGTCCACTGTTCCTTCGCTTATCCCATGTTATGCAGTAAGAGTTCTGAATTTCCTGGGCAGTAATCCCAAGCCTTGTAGCAACATCCATCTTGAGGAGGAGCGGCCTGAAGTTTTTCTGATATGTGCTAATATTCTAAAACTCCTCGGGCAGATCACACTAAGCTGTGGATGGAAGTAGCCCCATCCACCCGGATGGACGCTGACTTTTTCTGCGAAACAGTCTCCTCCACCCCCACACGCCCACTTTTATTGAGCTACAATTATACAACACTGTATTCATTTTAGGTGTTCCTTTTCAGTTTTTCAGTTGCTTTCAGATTTAACTCCTCTGCGTTTTAAAGCTTAATTCCCATCCCAGGTGTGCAGCCAGCCAACTCTCTCATTTCTGTGAATGGAAAACAGATTCAGAGACTGGATCTGTGGAGTTGCAGGAAAAAAAAAAAAAAAGATGTGTGCGAAACAAAGCCGGAGAAGGTCCAATTTCCCTGCGGAGAGAACTATTTCTGGGCAGTTCACCAGGGCTACAAGCCGAAAGGGAGGGCGGGCTTGAAGTGAAGGAACCTGAGCGACAGCCTGCCCCCCCACCCCCACCCCCCGGCACCCCGACACACACACACACCCGCCCCTCGTTAACACGCTGACGCAGAATCCCACAGTCTCTGGGGCTCCCCTCTCGCCCCGCGCCTCCGACTGCTCCACTCAGATGGAGCAGCGCTCACGCCCAGGTCCCAGTGCCCCTCCCGGGCCCCACCCCGCAGCCTTTGCACTTCCTGCCCGTCCCGGCTGCGCCTGGCCCGTCCCCCGCGCTTCTCGGGGAGGCCGGCGCCGGCGAGCTCCTCCCAGAGCAGCAGCGAGAGCGGCCACTCCCTGTGCGCCGCGGCGGCTCGTAGGGGCTGGGCTCGTCCGACTGCAAGTGGCAGTCCCCCAGCCGCCAGGCCTCAACCCCCCTGAGCTCCCTCGGCTGGACGGGCCAGCGCCTCCGGTATCATGCTGCGCTGGCTGCGGGGCTTCGTGCTGCCCACGGCGGCCTGCCAGGACGCGGAGCCGCCGACGCGCTACGAGACCCTCTTTCAGAAACTGGACCGCAACGGGGACGGCGTGGTGGACATCAGCGAGCTGCAGGAGGGACTCAAGAGCTTGGGCATCCCCCTGGGCCAGGACGCCGAGGAGGTGGGTCGCTGCGGG
Organism: Muntiacus reevesi; assembly: GCF_963930625.1. NCBI lineage: Eukaryota > Metazoa > Chordata > Mammalia > Artiodactyla > Cervidae > Muntiacus > Muntiacus reevesi. Next base: position 96,965,624 of record NC_089249.1, read on the forward strand.
GCGCGGCCCGAGGGCCGGGAGGGCTGCGGGGACTCTGGGCGCCCCAGGACTAGGGCGGCGGCCCGCGGCTCTGCAGGAAGAGGCCGGACTAGAGGCGGCCAGGTACTCCGGGACGGATGCTCGTAGAAATCTGAAAGGCTACTGGTGTTTTTCCAGAAAAATGAGTGCGGCGGATGCTGTAGCTCGCTCTTAACAGTTCAAAATCGTGTACCCAGTACTTTTGGTACCTCCCACCCCCTTTTTGTAGCTCTCAGCCTCTGTAAACATTTAATGAATTTTTTTTTTTAAGCTCTCACACTTCAGTGGCTCCAAGTTATGTAAAAAAGCTCACATTTTGTATCTTTCTTCGAAGCTGCTTTCTTACGTCAGATAATTTGCTGTTTTAGAACTGTTTGAAAACCCATCGTATCCCCCCCCCCCCCCAACTTCCCGTTGAGGAGAGGCAACATTCCATTGTTTAAGACATTCTTAATACCCAAAGTCCACAAGTTGACCTAAAGGGTTGGCCCGTCGTCTGAGCAATTTCGGCTTCTCTGAGTCATAATTGTGTCCCCAGAGCAGCTCCTATCAGCGGGGCGGAGATACTTGGAACCTCTCCAGCGCCTCTGAAACGTTAGAGGACACCGGCATTCTCTATTGCGAGAGGGAAAGTGAACACGTTCTGAGAGCGAGCAACTGTTTGATAGTAGTTGTATTTTAAGCTACTCATTCCATGCCTGTAGTAGTTACAGGCCTCTTCAAGTGGCTATTTCTTCTTGAGTCAGATTTAGTAAGCTACAACTTTTAGGAAACTGCCCGTTTTGTCCAAGGTTCATAGTACTTATAGTCACGGTTTTAAAAAAGTTCTGACTGTATCTGCCGTTGTTTTTTTCTTCCCCCACCTTCAATCTCACCAAATCTTTTTTTCTTGCCAGTCCTTCTCCCTGTCCCCGCCGCCCCCCCACCCCCTGTCTATACTATTCATACACTGAAAGAACCAACTTTGGTATTTTTTGCTGATTGTCTCTGTTTTTAAATTTTCTTCCATTAGCTTTTGTTTTTCTTTATACTTTCTTTAGGTTTACTCATTTGCCCCTTTTCTGATTTCTTGAGTTGAATGTTTGATTCATTAACTGACTCGTTGCGACTCCACAGACTATAGCCGCTAGGCTCCTCTGTCCATGGAATTCTCCAAGCAAGAATACAAGTGTGGGTTGCTATTCCCTTCTCCAGGGAATCGTCCTGACCCAGGGATTGAACCTGGGTCTCCTGCATTTCAGGCAGATTCTTTACCATCTGAGCCACCAGCGAAGCCCATTTTGAGCTACAACATCCCTTTGATCACTTCTTTCATCTCATCCCATAAGTTTGTATTTTTGTTGTAACTTAGCTCCCAGTGTTTTCTAATGTCCAGTATGATTTCATTCCTGGCCCATGAATTATTTAAATGTGTGCTTTAAATTTCAAAATATATGCTTTCTTTGTTTGTTCTTTGAAAGTATGAATAAAATACATAAACCTCTGGCAAGACTGCTTAAGAAAAAGAGAGAACTCAGGAATAAAAAATGTCTTCAGTTTTCTAAAATTTATATAAGAATATATTATAAAATAAGTTGTATAAAACTATGTGTATGCAGACATATAGAACAGGATGGCATCTATTTGTCACATACCTAAAATATGTATCTTATACAGAAATGGCAACCCACTCCGGTGTTCTTGCCTGGAAAATCCCATGGACAGAGGAACCTCTGTGGGCTATACTCCACAGGGTAGCAAAGAGTCGGACACAACTGAGTGACTTCACTTCAAAATATATTTTACACATATACACATATACATACTATCACTGTCTGTGTTCATGCCAGATATTAACTATTCTTAGTACTCTTTTTTGATTCTTCAATAAAAGTTTAATAATGATTGCTTTTGGATGGTAGGAGTTAAATTACCTTTTTACTTTCTTCTTCATAATTTTTGTATTATTTCAGCTTTTAAAAATGATCACACATTATTATTTTTATGATTAGGAAGAAATAGAGGATTTTCTTTTCTTTTTTTTTTTTTTTGAGGATTTTAAAAAAAATTAAATATCATCTCTCTGGGATGAGCTTTTCCAGACCACAAGTTCATCACTGGTCTCTCCAAAAGGTATTTTTATTTATTGACTGTGTCCTCCACTAATACCAAACATCCTGAAGATGAGGATCGTGTCTCATGATCTAAGCATAGTGATACAAAAAGATTTAAGGCTTGTGATTTGAAATACCCTAAACAAGGCAGTGGCTCACTTGAAATAATTAAAAGTTGGTTATTAAAAATTAACCAATTAAAAAAAAATTAACCAATTAAAAATTCAATTGCAAAGCAGTTGTTAATGGTTTTATTTCCAGCATATGTAGGACAGAAAACCAAAAGTTCTCCTGTTGTAAGATGCCCAGAAATGCTGTATAGGATAAGATAAATATATAAAAGTATTTTTTAGAGCAGTTTTTCGCTTTCAACAAAATTGAGAGGAAGGTACAGAGATTTCCCATCCACCCTCTGCCCCTGGACATCACATACATAAGCCTCCCCCACTGTCAACATCTTTTAACAGAATAGTACTTTTTTTTTTTTTTTTTACCAAGGATGAACCTACATTGACACATCATTATCACTTTAAGTTCATAGCTTACTTTAGGGTTCACTCTTGGTATTGTATATTCTATAGGTTTGGACAAATGTATAATGACATGTATTCATTATTATAATGTCATATAGATTGTTATTACTGCCCTAAAAGTCCTCTGTGCTCTGCCTATTCATTCCCACCCCCAACCACTGATCTTTTGTTTCCATAGTTTTGCCAGATAAACATCTTTTTACACACATAGATGAACTTGTAAGAAAAGTCTAGCCAAACTATCTGGGTTTAAATCACAATTGTGCTACTTACTTGATAACTTTGAGGCAAATTTTAAAATCTCTCTAGCCTCAGTTTCTACATCTTTGACAGAGGTGATATCAGTACTTATTTCATAGAGTTATTGTGAAGTATAAATGAATTAAAATATGTTAAATACTTAGAATAATACCTGGTACTTAATAAACAATCAACTAATTATAGGCTTTAAATTATCTAGTACTGTTATTATAGTCACTATTAAAAAGAAGTGTCAGAATCTCTATGATTGTAGATTTGCCAACTTTATAATTTTGTCAGTTTTCCCCTTTTATGTTTTAAAACTAGACTATATAGTGGACTGTACTACTGGTGAATTCAGATTTAGCATTATTATATCTTCTTGGTGAATTGCTTCTTTTATCTTTATGGTTTCTTGCCTATCCTTGTAGCCTGGTTACCCCTATATTTGGCAAATGCTTGAATCATTGCACTGACCAGGCTGTTTCCCACAAACAGGTTGTTTCCCAGGTCACCACAGGAAAATCTTCAGTATTTGGGCTCCCACCTTGTACAGGGCATCATCCTTGCCCCACATTCCACTCAGGGCTCTTTGCCTTCTGGGTGGTGAATGAGCCAGTTCCCAAACCCCATGTTCCCATCTCTTGTCTTGGGCTAACCGTGATGCCAACTGCAATTGCATCACTTCTGGTCTTCCCTGGGAGCGGAAACCAAGATGGAATTGGGTGTGCAGAAGAAGGGTAAGGGAGAGGAGACAGGGGTGAGCTGAGAGGAGTCTGCAGACCACGATGCAAGTTTAATCCCTGTTAGAAGAGTGCAAGAAAGGAGGAGGTTTAGGAGGAACTTCAGACCCAAGAATGGTTCTTAGAAAGTCTCAGCTGGGCTAAGGAGAATGGCTGAGGAAAGGTAATCTGTTAGGAGAGCCCTGTGCTGGCTGCCCCTTCTGTGCTAGTCATCGGGTGGAACAGCCCAGGGGGCCTTGGCGTGACTCAGTGGGTCCAGCGGTCCACAGGGGTGGCAGATGGGCTGGCAGTCACCTCTGCTCCTATAGCAGGTTCCCTCGTAGGCATTCTGACATGGTGTCCACAGGCCACTCTTTGGCCCCCACGGAGCTGCTTCTTAGCCTAGGTTTGGGGAGCGCACCTCACTGTTCTTGGCCTCTCTTCCTCGGGGAGGATAGTGGGACAAGCTACAGTCCCCATTGCTTCACTTGGTCACAGCTGCCACTCCTTATTTCTCTTCCTGACTGTCCATTTTATTTTATTTTTTTTTGGCTCCCCGTCGGGGAATCGGACCCCGGTCTCCTGCGTGACACTGACGGTCTATTTTAAACACCACCCTCACTCAGCTGGAAACTGCAGGTCTTTGTAACTTTCCTGGTGGTGTGACCCAAACTTTCCTTCCTGTGGGGCCTGAGCTTCTCAGGCCACTGTGGTTGCCTGTGCCCATTCACAGTCCTAAGTGGGCCAGGGAGTATTCAGTGGCATTCCTGGTGTCCATGTGGGTCATCTGAATTCCATAAACATTCCTGTCTGTCTCTGTAGTGTAGAAGCAGCCCTGCCTCCTGTTGATCAAGGCCAAGTTACACCTATTCAGAGGCTGACTTCTTTTCATGCCTGTTGTCCCTGAACACAAGAGCCAAACGTCCAGATGGAAGTTATAGCTTGTGATTCAATGGAATCCTTATTGTGTTCCCTGAAAAGAGTATAGCTATCCTGTTTGGGGACCAGAAGCTAACCCAGCAAAGCCCAGAGCTGTGGAGACAGGAAGCAGAAAGTTCCCAGCGAGTCACTGGGAGTGACAGAAAGTGGAACTGCTGCTGCTTCCCCCTCTTAGCTCCTGGACTCAGGTATTCTTCCTTTAGGGGGCACAGAGCCACGTGGTAGGTCTCTGATTCAGTGTACATACCGCATCCCGTAAGGTGGCAGCCCAGTTTTGCCAAATAATTGTCTCCTAGGGGTTGATTTGACTCTGCTTTCAGTAGGCCATTCCAGCAATTCTGTGAGTTGGCTGCTTCCGGATGGTGGATCCCATGGTCTTGGGCTCACTTCTACACCTCTTGCATTGTGAAGGGATCCCCTGGTCAGTTGCTATGTTAGGTAGTGATTTCATGCTTGTGGATTAGGCACTTCACCAACACCCAGATAGTGGTGCCATCTGAACTGCTGTGGGCAGGAAGGGGAAACCCCTACCTTCCTTCTTCCAGGAAGACACATTGTCCCTTCCATGACAGGTGGCACCCAATATAACTGACTTTCCACTGAGTGACCCATTGGTCTTCTTGAGGAATAGTGTCATATCTGGGCCAGGCAAGCATCAGATCATGAAATGAGGCATTGAGGACCTGCTGGATGGTTTGGATTTTTATCATATGAGTGATGGGAACACTTGGGAGGTTTTAAGCAAGAGGAGACACAAGCAGATTTATGATTTAGGAAGAGCACGCTGGTGGCCATGTGGAAAGCAGATGGAGGAAGAGAGGGTGTGAAGGCAAGCCTGGGTCACAACAGCCAATCAAATACTTAGGATTACATGGTCAGTCTTTATGGAGGAGAATTTCAGAGGCATACATCAAGGGTCTGTATAATGTTACAGCCTGGGGAGATAATTCATTTGAGGATCTAGAAATGAGAACTATGGGGTGACTCTTCAAGGTAAAGGTTTCAAGATAATTTGCATCTATCGCAAATACTCAACTGAAGTGAAATCTCTATAAATTCCATCTGACTTGATCTCTTCTCCATATTGCCAAGCTTTTGTGATGTAGAAGCATGTAGAAGAGAGCAGATTTCTATTTAAGTTCCTTCAAGCCTTAGATGGAAAGATAGTGAAATATAAGAGTGTAGAATGTAGAAAATAGGTATAAGGAATATGATAATTTAGGAATATTTTAAGAAATGCAATAATTAATCATTACTACGTGTTCCAAAAGTATCCAGGGAAAGGAAAAGACATCAAGACAAGTCCTGGGACAAAGAATTAACCAGAGGTGAACTTGGGCTTCCCAAGTGGCACAGTGGTAAAGAACCCATCTGCAATACAGAACACATGAGAGACTCAGGTTTGATCCCTGGTTTTAGGAAGATCCCCTGGAGGAGGAAATGGCAACCCACTCCAGTACTCTTGCCTGGGAAATCCTGTGGATAGAGGAGCTTGGTGGGCTACAGTCCATGGGGTCACACCATGGGGTCCCAGAGTCGGACATGACTGAGCAACTGAGCATGCTGCAGGCACAGTGCCTGACACATAGGACAGAGGTGAATGCACTACAGTTTCTTCTTCTGAATGACCCTGCTTTTACATGTTTCCAAATTGCCTCATTATGAAAGTAGTGTTTTAGAAGAGATAAAATTCACATTAAGTTCTTCTAGGACTCAGGAATTGTTTGTAGAAGGTAGTATGAGAAACAAAGAAATACAGTAGTTATTATTAATATTCCCATAAGAATCTAGTAATCCTGTCTGCTTTTTCTTTTTTCTTAGAATATCTCTCCTCCCTTTCCCTCTTCCCCTCTCCTCCTCCCTCTCCTCTTCCTCCTCCTGCCCTTCCTTCTCCTCCTCATTTTTCATCGAAGGCCACATTAGAACATTCTAAAAGGATATTAATATTTGGATATCATCTGAGATACTCTGAGGAAAAAATTTCAGACCATCAAACAGGAAAAGAAATAATCTGAATTTTAATTTACTGAAATGGAAATCAGAAAAATAAGCTGATGAAGAGTCAGCAATTTTAGCTAGAAGTTCTTATTTTGATTCAATTTAGGCTTGGAAGACTTTGTAATAGTATAGGGCCAAAAACAAACAAACAATCTAGATATAGAATGAATAAGGCAATAAAATGAAAAAAGGAAGATCTTGACTTTTTAAATACAGATTTTTACAGATTTCTAAATTTCTCCTCAAATCGTGGCACCATTTAGTAGTAATTCTTTTATTAATAGGTAGAAAATGGGGCAGACTGTGTAGCACATGAAGGTATTCCTGTACCCATGTTCACAGCTGACTGATCTAACAGTTGTGTTCAACTGGCCTCTGAAGTCATGGACAATTTTAAAACTTAAGTTGTCTGCCATGTATTCACAGGCACAAACTCTTACTGTAACTTTCTTGGGAGAGACTTAGAATCATAAGAGGCCTAGGACTCTTACAGCTGAGAGGATTACCTAGAGCTAGAAGGGAAGCAGCTCAAAGAATTTCATATTTGTTCTGGAGCCACTGCAGAAACCCAGTGAACATAATGACCTGGCCTCGGGGTGCGGGGGAGATCACAGAAGGAAAGGCCCACACTGGCAGATTTTCATTCAGGCTCCAAGCATCATTACAATCATTCCCAAGTTCCTTAACCTTAGAAGAAGAAGTCTTAGAAATGTGTGACTAAACAACTTAAAAAAAAAGTTGGACCAATATCACTAGTCATTAGGACTCCACAGTCCATGTCTCAAAATTCCCCTACCCACTTTTCTCTAAAAAGAAGTTCTACCTTTAGAGACAGACCTGTGCAGAAGTCTTTCAGGAAGCTTCTGGAGAAAAGACTTCCTGGAGTGAGGTGGAAACAGGCTTTCTGATTGGATGATCAGGGAGTGAGGCGGGAACTCGGCGACCTGGCCCCCAACGCCGCGCGCTCTGGAGCCGTTGCCTGCACGGTCGCCTTCCTGTTCTGTACCTGGCAGAAGGGCTTTGACTTTGGTAGCAGAGAGAGAGCTGCTACTTCAGGTCTCTTCCAACTCGGCCTGCGGTGGGCAGAGATCGCCATCTTGCCTTTCACATCCACCTCGAGACGCACGGGGTCACAGCGTGGAGCACTGGAGTCTCTTCTCCCGCCAGAGACATCCCAGATGGACGCCTCCTATGAAAAACTGTTCTCTCACCTAATGAAGACGGGACCCGGGACATCTTTGAGCTTCAGGAAGGCCTTCACGGTGTAGGGGTCATTCAGGATGGACGGAAGGTGGGCTTCAGAGGGGCTGTGATCAGAGAGATGTTGGCGCTGAGAGTTCTGGAGGAGCCTTGGGCAGAGAAGCCTACAGTCAAGTTTACAGGTTCCTAAACTTGATCTGCAAGGAGATCGAACCAGTCCATTCTGAAGGAGATAAGTCCTGGGTGTTCATTGGAAGGACTGATGCTGAAGCTGAAACTCCAATACTCTGGCCACCTCATGCGAAGAGTTGACTCATTGGAAAAGACCCTGATGCTGGGAGGGACTGGGGGCAGGAGGAGAAGGGGGCGACAGAAGATGAGCTGGCTGGATGGCATCACCGACTCGATGGGCATGAGTTTGAGTAAACTCCGGGAGTTTGTGATGGACAGGGAGACCTGGCGTGCTGCGATTCATGGAGTCGCAGAGAGTTGGACACGACTGAGCGACTGAACTGAATTGAACTGAAACTTGATATGGATTGCCACTGTAGTTTTCAGGTCAATTACCAACGTTACTGTAGGAAGACTAACAATGTTACTAATAGTCTTCTCAAGCATTTTTCTCAGTTTTCCCCTTGGCTCTAATATGATAATCTAGGATTATAGTGAGGAGTACAATAACCAATCATTACTAAGTGTTCCAAAGTATCCAGGCAAGGAAAAAGACATCAAGGCAAGTCCTGAGACGAAATTACTAACTAGAGATGACCTCGGGCTTCTGAATTCAAATTGTTCTCAAGATATTGGATGCAAACTGGTTCAACAAGGATGCACCTTTTTCAAGGTATTCACCTGTTATCAATCCCAAGAATGCTCCCTCCACTCTTTAGGGAACTGGCATAATCACTATGTGTGTGTTTTGAGAGTTGTGTGGTAGTTGAAACTTCCCTAATATTGGATTTTGAAGGAGGGCAATCAGTCTGAATGACTTATAGTCTTGGGGTTTCACCCAAGCTAATATGTCCTTATAACTTGCTTTAATCATCAGACTTTTAAAAATGATCTTGGGCATTGTTTGCTTTGCAGATCTTTCCCCCAGCAACCTAGGTTAGAGGATCCCTCTCAGTATGTGATGGCTCATGTATTTCTACCAGTGTCTTTTCAAGTAATTTTCTGTTTGGAAGTGATTATTGAGTATGATTATTGTTTTCCAATTATATTTTCTCTTTGGATGTTTAACTCAGAAGACTGGGAGATCCATGAGAGGTAAAGATTGGCAAATTCATTTGAAAAATTGGCACTTCATGCTCAAAAAACTGTCAGTTGAGTTCTGTCATTTTAAGATTTGGTAAAACCCTTCTTCTAATAAGCTTTGTGAACTTTGGAAGTCTATATTTTAATCATCCATTCAGTCATTGGTCAGTTGTATTTTGAGCATGTTTTATATGCCAAGCACTGTGTCTTGATTTCTTCGTTTATAACATCAGAGGCCTGGACTGGATGTTGTCTATAGACGAAGCCAGTGCAAAATATTCTCTCTGTAAATTTCACTTGGATTTTTAAGTTGTGTTTTCTTTTTAAACCTATTGCCCTTCATGCTTTTTTAAAGCTTCTCTTATACTTAGATTTTCAAGTGTGACTTTTATTTATTTATTAGGAATAAACTAACTTTTCATAAGAAATTCTAGATTATGACATAAACAAGTTCAGTCTTTGAAACACAATAATTCTTTATCAAAACAAAATTTTTTCCATACTGTTGTTCTTGGTAATAGATGGTGTGAGCCGTATTAAAAGGCTTTTTGTGACTGATGAGGGCTTACTTATCAAAACTCCAGTGGACTCTGCAGTACCACATCAGTTCAGCTCAGTTACTCAGTCGTGTCTCACTCTTTAGCGACCCTATGGACTGCAGCACGCCAGGCCTCCCTGTCCATCACCAACTCCGGGAGTTTACTCAAACTCATGTCCATTGAGTCGGTGATGCCATCCAGCCATCTCATCCTCTGTTGTCCCCTTCTCCTCTCACCTTCAATCTTTCCCAGCATCAGGGTCTTTTCAAATGAGTCAACTTTTCGCATCAGGTGGCCAAAGTATTGGAGTTTCAGCATCAACATCAGTCCTTCCAATGAACATTTAGGACTGATTTCCTTTAGGATTCACTGGTTGGATCTCCTTGTAGTCCAAGGGACTCTCAAGAGTCTTCTCCAACACCACAGTTCAAAAGCATCAATTCTTCGGCTCTCAGCTTTCTTTATAGTCCAACTCTCACATCCCTACATGACTACTGGAAAAACCATAGCCTTGACTAGATGGACCTTTGTTGGCAAAGTAATATCTCTGCTTTTTAATGTGCTGTCTAGGTTGGTCATAACTTTTCTTCCAAGGAGTAAGTGTCTTTTAATTTCATGGCTGCAGTCACCATCTGCAGTGATTTTGGAGCTTCCCCAAAATAAAGTCTGCCACTGCTTCCACTGTTTCTCCATCTATTTCCCATGAAGTGATGGGACCAGATGCCATGATCTTTGTTTTCTAAATGCTGAGCTTTAAGCCAACTTTTTCACTCTCCTTTTTCACTTCCATCAAGAGGCTCTTTAGTTCTTCTTTGCCTTCTGCCATAAGGGTGGTGTCATCTGCATACCTGAGGTTATGGATATTTCTCCCAGCAATCTTGATTCCAGCTTGTGTTTCCTCCAGCCCAGCATTTCTCATGATGTACTCTGCGTATAAGTTAAGTAAGCACGGTGACAATATACAGCCTTGACATATTCCTTTTCCTATTTGGAACCAGTCTGTTGTTCCATGTCCAGTTCTAACTGTTGCTTCTTTACCTGCATACAGATTTCACAAGAGGCAGGTCAGGTAGTCTGGTATTCCCATCTCTTTCAGAATTTTCCACAGCTTATTGTGATCCACACAGTGAAAGGCTTTGGCCTAGTCAATAAACTAGAAATAGATGCTTTTCTGTAACTCTCTTGCTTTTTTTATTATCCAGCATATGTTGGCAGTTTGATCTCTGGTTTCTCTGCCTTTTGTCAATCCAGCTTGGACACCTGAAAGTTCAGGTTCACATGTTGTTGAAGCCTGGCTTGGAGAATTTTGAGCATCATTTTACTAGCGTGTGAGATGAGTGCAATTGTGTGGTAGTTTGAGCATTCTTTGGCATTGCCTTTCTTTGGGATTGGAGTGAAAACTGACCTTTTCCAGTCCTGTGGCCACTGCTGAGTTTTCCAAATTTGCTGGCATATTGAGTGCAGCACTTTCACAGCATCATCTTTTAGGATTTGAAATAGCTCAACTGGAATTCCATCACATCCACTAGCTTTGTTCATAGTGATGCTTCCTAAGGCCCACTTAACTTCACATTCCAGGATATCTGGCTCTATGTGAGTGATCACACCATCATGATTCTGGGTCATGAACATCTTTTTTGTACAGTTCTTCTGTGTATTCTTGCCACCTCTTCTTAATGTCTTTTGCTTCTGTTAGGTCTGTACCATTTCTGTCCTTATTGTGCATATCTTTGCATGGAATGTTCTCTTGGTATCTCTAATTTTCTTGAAGAGATCTCTAGTCTTTCCCATTCTGTTGTTTTCCTCTATTTCTTTGCACTGATCACTGAGGAAGACTTTCTTATCTCTCTTTGTTATTCTTTGGAACTCTGCATTCAGACGGGTATATCTTTCCTTTTCTCCTTTGCTTTTGCTTTTCTTCTTTTCACAGCTATGTAAGGCCTCCTCAGGCAGCCATTTTGCTTTTTTGCATTTCTTTTTCTTGGGGATGGTCTTGCTCTGTCTCCTGTACAATGCCACGAACCTCCATCCATAGTTCATCAGGCATACTTGTCTATCACATCTAGTCCCTTAAATCTATTTCTCACTTTCACTGTGTAACTGTTAGAGATTTGATTTATGTCATGCCTGAATGGTCTAGTGGGTTACCCTACTTTCTTCAATTTAAGCCTGAATTTGGCAATAAGGTGTTCATGATTTGAGCCACAGCGACAGTCAGCTCCTTATGTTTTTGCTGACTGTATAGAGCTTCTCCGTCTTTGGCTGCAATGAATCTATCTATCTGATAGATTTGAAATCTATCTGATTTTGTGTTGACCATCTGGTGATGTGCATGTGTAGAGTCTTCTCTTGTGTTGTTGGAAGAGGGTGTTTGCTTTGACTAGTGGCAAAACTCTATTAACCTTTGCCCTCCTTCATTCTGTACTCCAAGGCCAAATTTGCCTGTTACTCCAGGTGTTTCTTGACTCCTGCTTTTGCATTCCAGTCCCCTTTAATGAAAAGGACATCTTTTTTGGGTCTTAATTCTAGAAGGTCTTCTAGGTCTTCATAGAACTGTTCAATGTCAGCTTCTTCAGCATTACTGGTCAGGGCATAGACTTGGATTACTGTGATATTGAATGGTTTGCCTTGGAAACGAATAGAGATCATTCTGGCATTTTTGAGACTGCATCCAAGTACTGTCTTCGGACTCTTTTGTTGACTATGATGGTTACTCCATTTCTTCTAAGGGATTCTTGCCCATAGTAGTAGATATAATGGTTATCTGAGTTAAATTCACCCATTCCAGTCCATTTTAGTTCGCTGATTCCTAAATTGTCGACATTCACTCTTGCCATCTCCTTTTTGATCACTTCCAATTTGCCTTGATTCATGAACCTAGCATTCCAGGGTCCTATGCAATATTGCTCTTTACAGCAGTATAGTAACCACATAGAAACTTATATTTCAGGGAGAATGATGTGTCTTTTCCTCAGTTGAGGTGACATCTCTGGGAAGTTTTGATGTGAGTTTTCTCTCATAAGTCTCCAGCCTCCCTAGTCGAAAGTTTATTTATACAGATTGAGAATTCATTTAATTTTTTACATATAGAAATGATATTTATGTGGTGCTAAGAAAGAAAAGATACAACTTTTTATTCTGTTAACTAACAGTTTTTTTGAATGATATTTTATTTGTTTTTTTTTTTTTTTTTTTTTGCTATGAAAAGTGAGAGACAACATGCAAATAGTGGTTGGACCATATTTTAAATTGAACTTTGTATTTCATAATATATGAAAGTGTGAAGTCACTATGTTGTAAACTGAAACTAACTTAATCCTGTATGTCAACTATATTTCAATTTGAAAATATCTGAACTTTGACCCATGACCTGCTGAGAAGATGACCCTTTGTTTATGATAAACAGTCCATGAAGCCAACCTACTATATGTCAGATTTTACTGGAAGACAGGATGCTATCTCTGGTGACAGTCCAAGAAGCTAAACAATAACTTTTGTATCAACCACAATGGCCAGGAATTGATTGATTACTGACAGTTTCCCCAATTTTTGTCCCTGCTTCCAACTTAGGACCAACCAGAGATAACTGAATATGTCCCCCAACTAATCACACAGGATGACCCACTTAAATCCGGACGTTTTCCCAGGCCAGCTGTCTCCAGTCAGGCCACACTGGAAAACTCCTTTTTTGCTACTATAAAGTTTCTCACTCTTCTTCCTGCCTTTAAGTCAAGACACAAGTGACATTCGCTGACTTCCTTGCTATAGTAAGCCCAGAATAAATACCCTTTCCTTTTCTCCTTTGATTGGTCTTTGTTTTCACAGAAGAATAGACAAGAAAACTCAGAATTCAGTGTCAGTAGACAGTTGTAACTCTGGGAACCTTTATTTATTGTTCATAAATAATCTGTATTTACTGTACATGCATCCTTAGTCACTCAGTTTTGTCTGAGTCTTTGCTACCCTTTGGATTGTAGCCTGGCTGTACTGTCCATGGAATTATCCAGGCAAGAATACTGTAGCGGGTTGCCATCTCCCTGCCATTTCCAGGGAATCTTCCTGACCCAGGGATTGAACCTTTGTCTCCTGTGTCTCCTGCATTGCAGGTGGATTCTTTACAGAAAGCTTAATGAAATAGTCAAAGCTACGGTTTTTTCTAGTAGTCATCCATAGTTGTGAGAGTTGGACTGTAAAGAAGGCTGAGTGCCAAGTAACTGGACATGGAACAACAGACTGGTTCTAAATTGGGAAAGGAGTACATCAAGGCTGTATATTGTCACCCTGCTTATTTAACTTATATTCAAAATATGTCATGAGAAATGCTGGGCTGGATGAAGCTCAAGCTGGAATCAAGATTGCTGGGAGAAATATCAATAACCCCAGCATGCAGATGACACCACACTTCTGGCAGAAGGCAAAGAAGAACTGAAGAGCCTCTTGATGAAAGTGAAAGAGGAGAGTGCAAAAGTTAGCTTAAAACTCAGCATTCAGAAAACTAAGATCATGGCATCTTGTCCCATCACTTCATGGCAAATAGACAAGGAAACAATGCAAACAGTGAGAGACTTTATTTTGGGGGTTCCAGAATCACTGCAGATAGTGACTACAGCCATGAAATTAAAAGATGCTCCTTGGAATAAAAGCAATGATCCCACCTAGACAGCGTATTAAAAAGCAGAGACATTACATTGCCAAGAAAGGCCTGTCTAGTCAAAGACGGGCCAGTAGTCATGCATGGATATGAGAGTTGGACTGTAAAGAAAGCTGAGCTCTGAAGAATTGATGCTTTTGAACTGTGGTGTTGGAGAAGACTCTTGAGAGTCGCTTGGACTGCAAGGAGATCCAACCAGTGAATCCTAAAGGAAATCAGTCCTGAATATTCATTGGAAGGACTGATGCTGAATCTGAAATTCCAATACTTTGTCCACCTAATGCAAATAACTGGCTCATTTGAAAAGACCCTGATGATGAGAAAGATTGAAGGCAGGAGGAGAAGGGGACAACAGAGGATGAGATGATTGGATGGCATCACCAACTTGATGGACATGAGTTTGAGTAAGCTCTGGGAGTTGGTGATGGACAGGGAGGCTTGGTGTGCTGCAGTCCATGGGGTTGCAAAGAGTCAGACATGACTGAGTGACTGAACTGAACTGAATATTGAAGAACTGATGCTTTCAAATTGTGATGCTGGAGAAGACTGTTGAGAGTCCCTTGGACTACAAGAAGATTAAAACAGTTAACTAAAGGAAATCAACTCTGAATATTCATTGGAAGGACTGATACTGAAGCTCCAATACTTTGGCCACCTGATATGAAGAGCCAACTCTTGGGAAAGACTATGATGCTGGGAGAGATTGAAGACAGAAGAAGAGAGCAGCAGAGGATGAGATGGTTAGATAGCATCACTGACTCAATGGACACGAATTTGAGCAAACTCTGGGAGATAATGAAGGACAAGGAAGCCTGACATGCTGCAGTCTATGGGGTTGCAGAGTCGGATATGACTTAGTGACTGAACAACAACAACAAATGAAATATGGGTAAAAAGAAAAATCAAGCTGTTTAAAGACTGGGTTAGAGATGTCCTTTAATTTGTAATTTCTAAAATGATAGCTCTTTACTGTTACTTTCAATGATCAAAATATAAACTTCATAGTTGAAACTTCAGAACTGAAATGGGGCCCCAGAATGCTGTGACATTTTCTCATGGATTATGCAAATCTCAGTGTCTGCGTTGAGTAATCAGAAAATAATTTCTAGATGAAAATCATCCTCAATCTAATTTTGAAAGTGATTAAAGAGCAGTAATTATTTTTCAGTGACAATAAAATGCATTTGCTTTTAAAATGTTATGATTGGTGGCATTTGAATCAAGACTATTTAGGTTGCAGATAAAAGAATTCTACTGATACTAGTTTAAACCAAAAAGGCCAGAATTCTTTGTAGAGACCCTTTATTAGTTTGAGGAAGCACCACTCAGAGTTTTTGGTTTGCTCAGAATTTTTAGTCATAAAGATGTAGAATCCATAAAAAATTTTTCCACATTTACTAGGGTGATCATATGACTTTTTTATTCCATTACTGTGGTAAATTATAAGATTAAAAAAACCATGTTAACCTGACCTGACATTACAGGTATACATTTATCTTTTGTATATATGTGTGTCCATATATAGTGTTATGTATATACATATTAGGTATGATATAATATATATAGTATTATATGTGAATATATAGTATCCATTTTATGTTGTAATCATATAATTATATACATAGTATATATATTATATTATTTTATCCATGTACATTATATATATATATTGTGTGCATGTATATTATTGTTTGTGAAATAATATTTCTCGAAACAAATGAGTTTTCTTGATAGAGATAGACAATTTGATATGACAGCTTTTTATAAGGATCATCTTTAGGAAGAGGTCATGTAATTTTGGAAATTCAAAGGGAAAAAGACTATTTTAAACAATTAAATTTAGGTCAAGATTTTGTCTTCTATCTTGGAATTTATAAAATACATTTCTTAATAGGAAAATAGACAATTTGCTTAAAGTTTTTGTACAAAATATTCAGTATTTTTAACCCATATAAAATATCTCTAATTCTTTTCTTTTTCACAGAAAATTTTCACTACTGGTGATGTCAACAAAGATGGGAAGCTGGATTTTGAAGAATTTATGAAGTACCTTAAAGACCATGAGAAAAAAATGAAATTGGCATTTAAAAGTTTGGACAAAAATAATGATGGTTTGTCTTTCTTTTCTGTTTAGCAATAGCTATGAAGGAGCACTTCTTATGCTTCCAAAAGTCTAAAAGAATGTATATTTTAGTCTGTCTTTTTTTGATGATAATTATTACTTGTGCTAATATTTTTCTTAGTATATGATTTTTATATAGAACGTTTTTAGTGAGGAAAAGTTATATGTAGCTTTGTGCAATGAATCATAAATTGTGAGTAGGGTCTTTTGTAAAATATTAATTATGGAACCTTATACTGATTTGGCTTAAAGTTATGGTTTAAAAATAATAATTATGTTTTCTTGCTCTTTGAGCAAGAGAGATTTATTTTTATTCATACTAAGCACAAGTGTTTTATATTTTAAACTTTAAACAACTTTCAGATTATCTTATATTTGATAAGTCTTTTTGAAAGAATTACCTGCGATCAGAGAAGATACTCTCTGATATGAAAGTTAGAAAAGAAAATAGCAGATAGATAGGTTTAATATATACCTTCTGATTGGGATTATGGTTTTTCTATTTATTAATAGCTTGGAGTTAGAGTCCCAGTTATGTACAGCAAAAAGCAAGGACCACAGTAGGAGAAAGGAAGCAGCTATCAAACCCTTATCATCAGAGGCAACCTTTGATAAGAAGAGGGAGTTTATTTTAAAAATGTATAATGTAGCCTCAGACCCCTCCCCATGCATAAGTGGTCGAGGCCATTCCATTCACAGACTTATTATTCAAGAAACAAGTTAAACAAATAAACTGAAAATATGGTTCATACCAGGGTAGGCAAACTTTTTTTTTAAATAAAAGGCCAGATAGGAAATATTTAGCTTAGTGAGCCATGTGATCTCAGTTGCAGGTACTCATCTCTGCTGTCATCTTGCAGAAACAGCCTTAGATAATATGTAAATGAGTGGGCATGACTGTGTACCAATAAAACTTTATTTGTAAAAGCAGGCAACTGGCCTTATTTGGCCAGAGGGTTATAGTTTGCTGAAAAGTGAAAGTGAAAGTCGCTCAGTCATGTCCTACGCTTTGCGACCCCATGGACTGTAGCCCACCAGGCTCCTTTGTCCATGGGATTCTCCAGGCAAGAATAGTGGAGTGCATAGCTGTTCCCTTCTCCAGGGGATCTTCCCAACCCAGGGATCGAACCCAGGTCTCCCACACTGCAGGCAGATTCTTTACCAGCTGAGCCACCAGGGAAGCCCGGAGTGAGTCACTCAATCATGTCCGATTCTTTGCAACCCCCTGGACTATAGAGTTCATGGAATTCTCCAGGTCAGAATACTGGAGTGGATAGCTGTTCCCTTTTCCAGGGATCTTCCAAACCAGGGATCGAACCCAGGTCTCCCACATTGCAGGCAGACTCTTTGCCAGCTGAGCCAAAAGAGAAGCCCAAGAATACTGGAGTGGGTAGCCTATTTGTTCTCCAGCAGATCTTCCTCACCCAGGAATCGAACCAGGGTCTCCTGCATTGCAGGTGGATTCTTTACCAACTGAGGTATCAGCGAAGCCCAGGTTTATACTGAACCTTAACTTTAGTTAGATTCAAGGCAAGTTATTTAAGCAAACAACTAAATCCTTTGAGTGGTTTTGATGATTGTTCAAATCTGTGACTCTCAGCTATGAAGAGCTAAGTTTGTGGTGGAAAGTAGTACTGTTAGAACATTTATTAGCACCCATGAACTTTACATTGTATGCCCCAAGTCTACCTTAGTCTAATCTTATAGCAAAATTCAATTCTTACAGTCAGCTTAGTTTCTTCCCACAAACTTTCATCCCACCCTGAACTCCCTGCATAGAAGGGACTGTCTATATAGTGTTAGGTCAGGCAGTTGCTGGGAGATGGAGCTAACTAAGGATCATCTCCAGGTAAGCAGAGGCTGATCATCCAGTATGTATGGTGTGCACATATCAATGGTTAATTTCAGAAAGTTCTAAATGAGCCAGAAGAAATAAAAGTGAAGTCTTTCTATTTTATTTTTAATTGAAGTATAGTTGACTTACAATGTGGTTGTAAAGGTGAAACTTATGATACATTTGTAGTGGATCAAACAGTTTCCCCTCAACTTATCTTGTTTGTATATTTAAAAACTTTCTCATTATAGGTTCATATTTTTGTTTGTTAGACTTTCATAAAGGAAACTGGGACTTCCCTGGTGGCTCAGTGATAAAGAATCTGCCTACCAATACAGGAGACACGAGTTTGATCCCTGGGTTGGGAAGATTCCCTGGAGAAGGAAATGGCAACCCACTCCAGTATTCTTGCCTGGGAAATCCCATGGACAGAGGAATCTGGCAGGCTATAGTCCATTGGCTTGCAAAAGGGTTAGACATAGCTTAGCAATTAACCAACAACAAAGGAAAGCATATATAATCTATCCTAATTATTCATGAATTTTGTATTTGAGAATTTGTCTACTTGATAAAATTTAACTCCAGAAGTAACCCCCAAATTTCACTCACAGCACTTTTGCAGTCATTCATGGATTTGCATATAGAAGCCACAAGCTTCATTTGCTTGGTGAGCACATTTCTAACTGAGACAGAATAAGGTAACGCTCTGCTTCCCTGTTATAGCTTTTGTACTGTAAATAAGTCCTTCTGCAGCCTACTTGGTGCTATGTCTTTTGCAATTTTGTGTGTTTTGTTGATGATTTCACTATTTACAATGGCTCCCCAAAGCAGTGCTGAAATGTTGGTGCGCATTCCTAAATATGGGAAGGCTGTGAAGTGTCTTTGGAGAAAAATATATGTGTCAAAACACTTTACTCACACAAGAGTTATAGTGCTGTTGACCATGAGCTCACTGTTAATGAGTCAACTTTAACATATATGTATCGGAGAAGGCACTGGCACCCCACTTCAGTACTCTTGCCTGGAAAAGCCCATGGATGGAGGAGCCTGGTAGGCTGCAGTCCAGGGGGTTGCTAAGAGTCGGACATGACTGAGCGACTTCACTTTCATTTTTCACTTTCATGCATTGGAGAAGGAAATGGCAACCCACTCCAGTGTTCTTGCCTGGAGAATCCCAGGGATGGGGGAGCCTGGTGGGGTGTCGTCTATGGGTTTGCACAGAGTTGGATACGACTGAAGCGACTTGGCAGCAGCAGAATTTTTATATATATATATATATATATATATATATATATATATATATATATATATAAAACAAGGTGTATTTAAACAGAAACACACAGCAAACAAGCTTTTGTATTGATCAGTTGATGAGAAAATTGGTGAGAACACCAGAGGCTTACAGGAACCTAACCCCATTATTTCCCTTAGGAACAATGGTTCCTTTTCCCTCAACTCTGTGTTCACAGTGACCTTATAGAAAGTAACCAGCATGAATAATGAAAATCAACTGTATTTCTTTGAGAGGGCAGTTATAAAGGTGATTATTCAGAGTGGTGTTTGAAGACTTTCATTGCTGAAAAGTCTGGCTATTTTTGAAAGCCTCTGGCTGTTCTTACATTGTCCAGATTCTCATGCTGCTCCTTTCTTCTCCCTAGAAAGTTCTCTCCCAATCCTGTCATCCCTTCAATGTCCTTCTCTTAAATGTAGTCTTTTCCTCTCACCACTAACAGTAGTTTTTGTCTTCCTCTTTTTCTGGAGAACTTTGCTATTAATCCTGGTTTGGCATCAGACCCTCTTTTATTTTGTTTTGTTTTATCCTTTTCTATTCAAAAGTCTTAGGATCATCATGAGTCTGTGAACTGCTTCAGGGAAATGCAGTCTTAGAATTTATTGCTTGTATTTTCTCTTACTTCTTCTCTGTTTCTTCTTTCCACAGCATGCTCTAATTGCTCTCATCATAATAATTTTTCTTCTCCCATCATCCTGCTATCCCTGCTTTCTTCATTTTTATTGCCAGATCTCTCAAAAGAATAGTCCACACTCTTTGGCTTCATTTAGTCATTTTTCTACTTTCTTTTAACTCAGTGCAGCACATCTTTATGCATAATAAATGCTTCATCATTTAGTAAATGCATACTTTATATTTAAGAGATCCTACCTTAACTGACTTTACTTCAAAATTTGAGTGTCTTGATTTGTACCTCAGCTCTGTTGCTTCTTAGTGTGGTTTCTTTGTAGGGCCATGTAAGCTCAGCCTCTTCTTTCGATGGAATATCATTATTTACCTACAAGGCTGTTATGATTTTTGGATGAAATAATATATGTGTACTTAATATATTTGTTAAAATTTGAGTTGGTGTTGCAGTATGTATTTAAGCAAATCTGTAACTCATCTAAATTCATAATTTTACCTTAATCAGTTCAAGGCTTTTCCTTACAAAGTACGGGATTTGAAAGTCATATTTCTAAGGTCCTTGTCAGTTCTGAGTTTATAATTTTTATTTTTTAAAGGAAAAATTGAGGCTTCTGAAATTGTCCAGTCTCTCCAGATACTAGGTCTAACTATTTCTGAACAACAAGCAGAATTGATTCTTCGAAGGTAAGCTGTTCATCTATTGACAACTGTTTTTTTTTTTTTTTAAATTTTAATATCCTGTAATAGAGATCTGCATTTATAAGCATGACTTAAAGCAATTCTCTGCACCTTATCATCCCTCACAATATCTTCCCCCACTTTTCTCCCTTTTCATTTTGTGTGTGCTAATGCACCTAAAATGTAGGAATGGGAAAACTCTCTCAAGGCCTTCAGGACTGGTGGAATGACAGGAAGATGCTAAATCTCTACAGAAGGAGCCTAAAAGTTTTAGTGCTGTCTCTTTTCCTATTTGGTTTTTAATGTGACAGTAGAACTCATTGTTTCAAGATGAGGAGTCAAGCAGATTCATCACTTCTTTATCTTATGCATGACATGACTAGATAAGAGGGAAATCCCAAACATCTCCTCATTGACTGACAAAGAAACACTGATTTAAAAAGAACAAACAAGTCGAATAAAAAGAAATGGCAGAAAAACCGAACAGACATTTTTCCAAGAAAGATATACAGGTAGCCAACAGGAACATGAAAAAATGCTCAAACATTGCTAATCATCAAAGAAATGCAAATCAGAACCACAATGAGGCAGCACCTCACACCTTGAGAATGACCATCATCAAAAAGACCACAAATAAGGAACGTTGATGAGGATGTGGAAAAAAGGGAACACTTGTACTTCGTTGGTGGGAATGTAACTTGATGCAGCCACTGTGGAACATAGTATGCAGGTTCCTCAAAAAACTAAATATAGAGCTACCATATGATCCAGTAATTTCACTCCTGGGTATATATCAAAAAAAAAAGAAAGAAAAAGCTATTTCAAAAAGATGCATGCACCCCAAAATTCATAACAGCACTATTTACAATAGTCAAAAAGAAGCAACCTAAGTGTCCATCAACAGATGAATGGATAAAGAAGACATGGTAGATATACATAATGGAATATTACTCAGCCATAAAAAAGGATGAAAATTTTCCATCTGCAGCAACATGGATGGACTTAGAGGGATTATGTTTAGTGAAAGTCAGACAAAGAAAGATAAATACTGATTCACTTATATGTGGAATCTAAGAAACTAGTGAACAGAAGGGAAGCAGACTCAGTGAACAAACCAGTGGTTACTAATCAGGAGATGATAGTGGGGAGGGCAAGACAGGGGGACGAGAGGTACTATGTGTAAAATAAATAGGCTACAAGGATATATTGTGCAGCACAGGGAATAAAGCCAATATTTTTATAAACACTATAAGTGGAGTATAGTCTATAAAAATTTTGAATCACTATTGTACACCTGGAACTGATATATTATAAATCAGTTGTACCTCAATTTAAAAAAAAGAAAAAAAGAGAAAATATCCCCCCCACATAAAAAGAAATACCTTTTTATTTCAGAAAATAGAGATACAGTTTGAATATTATTGCCCAGGGCAGTCAGATTTAGTGTGTTATTTCACAGGATAGAGTGATAATTTCTGAAGTCTAAGTGTCCTTGAAAGCTTTTTTGTACAAATACAATACAGTGACCAATTTTAAAAAAAAGGTAACAAAATAGAAAAGGATGGTTACATTTTATTAGTATTCTTGTCAGTGTTTTCAGTCTTCAACATTACCTAAAAAGTTTCTTCCAAATGGCTTTATTGTCTGGTTTATCTCCTTTTGTATCTGCACTGGTAGCATTTTCCTCCCTTTTGTCTATTTAGAATTTCTTCTGCAAGCAACTGCTTAATAGGAAGGTGCAAATCTCAGAGCTATGCATTGGCGTCACTTTTGTTAACATTCGATCAGAAAGTTTCCCTGAGGAAATGTAAAGCTAAAACATGAAAAGGAGATAAATAGCGTTTTTAAAATTTTTATTTTTGGCCTCACTGTGTGGTGTGCGGTTTCCCAACCAGGGATCCAACCCGTGCCCCTTGCAGTGGAAATATGGAGTCCTAACCATTGGACCACCAGGGAAGGCCCTTCAATAGCATTTTTAAAGTGGAATATGGGGTATGTAATGTTCTGCCCCCAAAGCCACATTTTTCCAGGAAACTGAAAGTATTTCTCTGATTTTTTGGCCAGAAATCCTATTTCTGTATTCCTTTTGATAGCTTTAGGATGAATGCAAATTCCAGCCTAAGCTCCAGAATAAATCACAGGTAATATAGAGGGTGGATTTTTAAATGATGCTATATAATTGTATATATAAATATTTTATAACAACTTTATTGATAAGTAGTTCACATGCAAAAAATTCACTCTTTTAAAGTGTACAGGTCACTGGTTTTTACTATTTTCAGAGAGTTGTGCAACCATCACCATTATCTAATTTTGGAACATTTTCTTCAGTCCCCAGAGTAACTCTGTATCCACTAGCAGTCATTCCTTCCTCCTTGCCCTGCAAGCTTCCAGCAGCCACTGATCTACTTTGTCTGTTCTGGACATTCATAAAAAAATAGAATCATTCAGCATGTGACATTTGTGTCTGGCTTTTTTTCACTTATCATGTTTTCAAGCTTTATCCATGTTGTGGCATGCATCACTACTTCATTCCTTTTATAGACCAAGTTATATTCCATTTTATGTATATATCGCACTTTATTCATCCATTCATCAACAGATGGACATTTGGGTTGCTTCCACTTCCAATATTTTTTGCTTCCAATATTCAGCTATCATGAATATTACTGCTATGAATATTTGTGTACACAGTTTTATGTGAACTTGTTTATAATTCTCTTGGATATATACCTAGTGAAGAATCGCTGAGTCATATGGTAACTCTATGTTCAACTGGTTGAAAAACTGACAGACTGTTTTCCATAGTGACTGCACCATTTTACAATCCCAGCAGCAGTGTATGGAGGGCCTGAATTTCTCCACATCTTCCCTGACGTTATTTTCTTTCCGTCTTTTGATTTTAACCATGGGTATGTGGTTATGAAGTGGTATCTCATCATGGTTTTTTTTGTTTCCCCAGTGGCTAATGTATATTATTTTGCACTGTTAGGCTATTACTATTAGCGTTTATACTTTTTCAGTAAAAATTTTAGAATATGTTTGGATTAGAGAAGAAGCTTCGTTTTCCATTTTATGAGACTCCTTTGTTACTCGCACAAAACACTTTACTTCCGAAGTTTCTGGCCACCAAATATGTGGGTTTTCCTCCCACAAGAGGCAATTCTCAGTGATGCCAGCTGGATGTCATTCAGTATAATTCAGTTCTAACATTGTCGACCTGGAGGTAGTGTCAGATCCCACATGTTCAGGGCTCAGTTTCACAAGACCACTCTCCACTTCAGATGCCAATCACAAGGAGTAGGAAGTGCCTAGGTTACCCACAGATTCTGTCTGACTTGGCTACAGATCAGAGGTTCCCATGACCTTCTCCCCACTGGATTCAGTTACTTGCCAGACAGGTTCACAGAACTTGGGGAAATGTGTATTTGTGTTTAGCAGTTTATGAACGGATATTATAAAGGATACAGGTGAACAGCCAATAAAAACATACACACAAGAGGAGGTCTGGATGGGTCCCGAGCACAGGAGTTGGGATGTGTCATCCTGCTGGTGTGTGGATGTGTTTATTAACCAGAAGCTCCCTGAATCCTATACTGTTTGGATTGTTATGGAGACTTCTTCATGTAGGCATGAACAGTTATTAACTCCATTTTCAGTCCCTTTCTCCTCTCTGGAGAATTGGGGGTTGGGATTGGGAGGGAAGGGGCTGAAAATTCCAAGCTTCTGATCATGGCTTAGTTTTTCTGATGACCATTCCTCATCCAGGTGCCCAGCCAGAGTTGCCTCATTAGAACAAGAGATGCCCTAGAGCTTTTATCACTTACAGCGTAGAAGGGCTGTAGGGACTCTGAGCCAGGAGCAGGGAACAGAGACCAAATTATACATTTTCTATTATCTCACAATTGTGTTTTCAGTAGTAGAAATCACAGATTTCCCCTTGAAGGCTCAGCCATCAGTGTGACTCATATACCTCCAAATGCCAGTTTCTTTTCTGCCATTTCACTGTCTCTTACTGTTTCCAAGACTGAATTCATGGGAAAGAAATGTGAAAGGTGCTGTTTGAAGCAGCTGTGGCTGAATCATCAGAGTATTAGACAGGAACCATAGCCTATTGAAATATAGCCTCCTGGTTCTCTGTTTTCAGTAGAAGATATGGTGGGGAGTAACTGAAATAGATGTCTCTCCCAAATATGTATGCTTCATGTATCTTTATCTTCTGCTCTCAAGTAAAAAAGCCACTTTCCTTTTAGGCTTTCATCTCCATCTTTCCTCTCACATCTTTACCTCTAGTTCCTTCTCTACATCTATCGAAGACATTGGCACTTGTCAAATGGTCATTTTCTCTTTGTCCAAAGTCCTAGGAAACCTCAGTATTCATGCTGGCAGCTCCCCTTACTTTCTAGCGTTAATGTTCCTCACTTTCCTCAGCACCTGAGCCTTCTATTTCATTTTGCTTCAGTAGCCCACTCTCTCTCCAACTGTATCATAACTTGAAGCTGCTTCTCCTCCAAAGTCTTAAATACCTGTATCCTACCTTATGACCCCTTCTTCCTTTAGATTCTACACTGTCTTGCTCCTCTGGTACTTGCATTGTGACTTACAGACTTCTGGCCCCTTCATTTCCACCAGTTCATCAGTCTTCTCTTGATTCTTTCACCATTCCTACTTGCTTTCTCTCAATCCTGAGAACTATCCTCTCAATTGTTCTCTGTCCCAGCATTGGGACTATAAAGTATTTCCAGAGAAAAATGAAACTATACAGATCCAACAATAACCAAGACATTCTTGGAGAACCGTAAGGAGCCGGGGACCTGCTCCATCAGATTATCGAAAGTTGTTATGAGCTATAATTAAGATCTAGTGAGGGGTGTTGCTACACAGATAGACAAGTTGACAAATGGAGCTTACCCTCCCAGTAACAGACCCATCCGTGTTTGGGATTTGTCACATGAGAGAAGTAACTTTGCAAATCCCTTTGAAAAGAAGAGACTATGCAATAAATGGTACTGGTGCTTCTGGTTATCCAAGCAGACAGAAATGCAGTTGGATACCTGCCTTACATCATGCATAGAATCACAGACATAGAAGGCAAATTATGGTTACCAAAGGGGAAAGGGTGGGGGGAGGGATAAATTAGGAGTATGGGATTAACGGATACAAACTACTAAACATAAAATAGATAAGCAACAAGGATTTACTGTATAGCACAGGGAACTATGTTTAGTATCTTGTAATAACCTGTAACAGAAAATAATCTGAAATAAGGGGAAAGGGTAGAGGGAGGGATAAATTAGGAGTATGGGATTAACAGACACAAACTACTAAACATAAAATAGATAAGCAACAAGGATTTACTGTATAGCACAGGGAACTATGTTTAGTATCTTGTAATAACCTGTAACAGAAAATAATCTGAAATAGATAAAACTGAGTCAATTTGCTATATACCTGAAACTAACACAATATCATAAATCAACTATATTTCAATTTAAAAAATGAAACTAAATGTGAAAGTTACACTGTAATACCTCTAAGGGAAAAAGAAGCAGATGTCTATATCTCAGTATAGGGAAGAGTTTATTTTAAAAAATACAGAAGTCAATAACCATAAATTAAAGATTGATAAATTCAGCTATATTAAAATTAAGAGCATCTAGGAGATCAGACCAGTCAATGCTAAAGGAAATCAACCCTGAATAATCATTGGAAGGACTGATGCTGAAGCTGAAGATGCAATATTTTGACCACCTGTTGCAAAGAACTGACTTATTTGAAAAGACCATGATGCTGGGAAAGAGTGAAGGCAAGGGAAAAGGGGGCGGCAGAGGATGAGATGGTTAGATAGCATCACTGACTGAATGGACATTAATTTGAGCAAACTCTGGGAGATAGTGGAGGACAGAGGAGCCTGGTGTGTGCCACAGTCCATGGGGTCACAAAGAATTGGAATAATTTAGCGACTGAACAACAGTAATAATTCATGGATACTATAAATAAAGTGAAAAGACAAACTACTTGCTAATTTATAACTTGAAGGATTAAATCAATTTTATAAAGAACTATACACATTTAAGAAAAGGACACAGCCCATTAGACAAATGGGCAAAAGATATAAACAAGCATTTCACAAGAAGAAAAAAATGAATAGCAGGTGAATAGGATAAGTTGGTCAACAGCTTTAGTAATTTGAAGAGAAATGCAGTTTAAACCCACCATGGAACTGTCTTAAGAAGTTTGTTGACACGAGTGTTCTGTGACTGTAAGCTAGAGTTTGAAATTCATTTATTCATTCAGTTAATAATTTGCTCTGCGCCAGGCACTATTTTAGACACCTCGGCCATATCAGTCAATAAAATAAACAAAAACCCTTGCCTTGTAGAGGATGTTTGCATGTGGAAGGTTGAGGGGTAGGATCAGACAATAAGCAATTGCATTAAAATAGAAAATAGTACTAAAAATAGAGGAATAAATATGGCAACCCTGTAGAATAATGTTATAAACATCAGTAGTAACTAGGACTCTTAGGCAAATATGAAATGTTAATACCTGTGTGCTAGAACAAATGAAAATTTAAGTGTAATTTCATGTATGCATATCAAAGTTAAAAGTGGAACCAGAAAATATAAAAAAATACCTGAAAATAGCATTTTATTTGTCATCTTTATGCATCACTTTCACACAAGTCATAGAATAAATAAAAAATCTGGAGGGATGCTTAAGCTTTTTTTTTCAGAGATATTCGTTAATTAAACAAATAATTGAACACTTTATTTTTGCTGACCACTTTATGTACTGGGTCTCACAGTAGTGAACAAAACAGTCAAAATCTTGGGCAGTTTAGAGTCACTTTTAGGGAAAAAATAGGTACAAATGACATTATTGCCAAGAAACTTCTAAAACAAGCAAAAAGTTAATGAAAAATATTCAAGGCTACAATATATTAACTGGAAATATTGAAGATAAGGTATTAGGATTTCTGCTTATTTTTAACTGATTGATGATTGCTTTATAATAGATTTTTTAAATATATATAATCACTGCTGGTTTTCTTAGCATAGAGAAAACTGGAGAAGGAAATTATAGCGTTTTTTGAGTATATTCCAAAGTTACATCCAAATGTTAAAATAGAACATTAAGAACTATCTTCCTGAGCCAGTGTAAGAAAAATAAATCATTAGTTTATTCATTACTGCCCCCCAATTTTTTAAAAAGTTTTTAAAATTTATTTTAATTGGAAGCTAATTACAATATTGTGGTGGTTTTTGCCATACATTCACATGAGTCAGTCATGGACTATCCCCCAATTTTATCTTTGTTAGTTAATTGATTTGGAGTTTGATGCAGCACCAAAAATAGCTTTTAGTGAGATCTATAAACTTGGAGTCCATTTTTATTTAAAATGGTTAAAACTAACAGATCATCAAATGCTTGTTGCCATTTGCCATTTGCAAAAACCTTAGAAGAATATTAAGTTGGAAGAAAAATTGTCATTCTGCAACATGGCCAATAATGTTATCTTTATTAAAAATTGTATTTTATTCTTTAATCAGCTTCTTTTTATTTTCAGCATTGATGCTGATGGGACGATGACAGTGGACTGGAATGAATGGCGGGACTACTTCTTATTTAACCCCGTTACAGACATTGAGGAAATCATCCGTTTCTGGAAACATTCTACTGTAAGTCCACTTTATGTATTAGTTTACACTTATTTGGAGCTGTAAGCCATTGGTACAGTTGTCATCCAGGAGTACTCTGCAGCACTTGTGGGTCAGGGCGCCTAAGTCTCTGTAGCTAGCTCATTGACGTGTAAGAATTCTAAATACTCTGTTAGTTGTGGGGACTTCCCTGGTAGCTCAGACGCTAAATCATCTGCCTACAATGTGGGAGACCTGGGTTTGATCCCTGGGTTGGGAAGATCCCCTGGAGAAGGAAATGGCAACCCACTCCAGTATTCTTGCCTGGAAAATCCCATGGACAGAGGAGCCTGGTAGGCTATAGTCCATGGGTCCGCAGAGTCAGACACAACTGAATATCTTAAAAAAAAAACAACAAACAAACCCAAGACTTCATAAAAATTGCAGAGGTAGTTCCTATGTTTACTATTCACAAAACTTGGAAGAGCTACTGCCTTCCAGAAATCTTGTGAAGATAAGCTGCTCAGCTTTTATAGGCATTTAAGGATTCTGACTGGTGACAGAAGCAAGGTCCAATGCTGTAAAGAGCAATATTGCATAGGAACCTGGAATGTTAGGTCCATGAGTCAAGGCAAATTGGAAGTGGTCAAACAGTAGATGGCAAGAGTGAATGTTGACATTCTAGGAATCAGCGAACTAAAATGGACTGAGATGGGTGAATTTAACTCAGATGACCATTATATCTACTACTGTGGGCAGGAATCCCTTAGAAGAAATGGAGTAGCCATAATGGTCAACAAAAGAGTCCGAAATGCAGTACTTGGATGCAATCTCAAAAACGCCAGAATGATCTCTGTTTGTTTCCAAGGCAAACAATTCAATATCAAGGTAATCCAAGCTTATGCCCCAACCAGTAACGCTGAAAAAGCTGAAGTTGAACGGTTCTATGAAGACCTACAAGACCTTTTAGAGCTAACACCCAAAAAAGGTGTCCTTTTCATTATAGGGGACTGGAATGCAAAAGTAGGAAGTCAAGAAACACCTGGAGTGACAGGCAAATTTGGCCTTGGAGTAAAGAATGAAGCAGGGCAAAGGCTAATAGAATTTTGCCAAGAGAACGCACTGGTCATAGCAAACACCCTCTGTCAACAACACAAGAGAAGACTCTACACATGGACATCACCATGTGGTTGACACCGAAGTCAGATTGATTATATTCTTTGCAGCCAAAGATGGAGAAGCTCTATACAGTCAGCAAAAACAAGAATGGGAGCTGACTGTGGTTCAGATCATGAACTCCTTATTGCCAAATTCAGACCTAAATTGAAGAAAGTAGGCAAAACCACTAGACCATTCAGGTATGACCTAAATCAAATCCCTTATGACTATACAGTGGAAGTGAGAAATAGATTTAAGGGACTATATCTGATAGACAGAGTGCCTGATGAACTATAGATGGAGTTTCGTGACATTGTACAGGAGACAGGGATCAAGACCATCCCCATGGAAAAGAAATGCAAAAAGGCAAAATGGTTGTCGGATGAGGCCTTACAAATAGCTGTGAAAAGAAGAGAAGCAAAAAGCAAGGGAGAAAAGGAAAGATATTCCCATTTGAATGCAGAGTTCCAAAGAATAGCCAGGAGAGATAAGAAGGCCTTGCTCAGCGATCAATGCAAAGAAATAGAGGAAAACAACAGAATGGGAAAAACTAGAGATCTCTTCAAGAAAATTAGAGATACCAAGGGAACATTTCATGCAAAGATGAGTTCGATAAAGGACAGAAATGGTACGGACCTAACAGAAGCAAAAGATATTAAGAAGAGGTGGCAAGAATACACAGAAGAACTCTACAAAAAAGATTTTCACTACCCAGATAATCACAGTGGTGTGATCACTCACCAAGAGCCAGTCATCTTGGAATATGAAGTCAAGTGGGCCTTAGAAAGCATCACTACGAACAAAGCTAGTGGAGGTGATGGAATTCCAGTTGAGCTATTTCAAATCCTAAAAAATGATGCTGTGAAAGTGATGCACTCAATATGCCAGCAAATTTGGAAAACTCAGCAGTGGCCACAGGACTGGAAAAGGTCAGTTTTCATTCCAATCCCAAAGAAAGGCAATCCCAAACAATGCTCAAACTACTGCATAATTGCCCTCATCTCACACGCTAGTAAAATAATGCTCAAAATTCTCCAAGCCAGGCTTCAGCAATATGTGAACCTTGAACTTCCAGATGTTCAAGCTGGCTTTAGAAAAGGCAGAGGAACCAGAGATCAAATTGCCAACATCTGCTGGATCATAGAAAGAGGAAGATAATTCCAGAAAAACATCTATTTCTGCTTTATTGACTATGCGAAAGCCTTTGACTGTGTGGATCACAATAAGCTGTGGAAAATTCTGAAAGAAATTGGAATACCAGACCACCTGATCTGCCTCTTGAGAAACCTATATGCAGGTCAGGAAGCAACAGTTAGAACCGGACATGGAACAACAAACTGGTTCCAAACAGGTAAAGGGGTACATCAAGGCTGTGTATTGTCACCCTGCTTATTTAACTTATATGCAGAGTACATTATGAGAAACACTGAGCTGGAGGAAGCACAGGCTGGAATCAAGATTGCTGGGAGAACTATCAATAACCTCAGATATGTAGATGATACCACTCTTATGACAGAAATTGAAGAGGAACTAAAAAGCCTTTGATGAAAGTGAAAGAGGAGAGTGAAAAAGTTGACTTAAAGCTCAACATTCAGAAAACTAAGATCATGGCATCTGGTCCCATCACTTCATGGGAAATAGTTGGGGAAACAGTGGAAACAGTGTCAGACATTATTTTTTGGGGTTCCAAAATCACTGCAGATGGTGATTGCAGCCATGAAATTAAAAGACGCTTACTCCTTAGAAGGAAAGTTATGACCAACCTAGATAGCACATTAAAAAGCAGAGACATTACTTTGCCAACAACGGTCCCTCCAGTCAAGGCTATGGTTTTTTCCAGTGGTCATGTATGGATGTGAGAGTTGGACTGTGAAGAAAGCTGAGTGCCGAAAAAATTGATGCTTTTGAACTGTGTTGTTGGAGAAGACTCTTGAGAGTCCCTTGGGCTGCAAGGAGATCCAACCAGTCCATCCTATAAGAGATCAGTCCAGGGTGTTCATTGGAAGGACTGATGATGGAGCTGAAACTCCAATATTTTGGCCACCTCATGCGAAGAGTTGACTCATTGGTAAAGACCCTGATGCTGGGAAAGATTGAGGGCAGGAGGAGAAGGGGACAACAGTGGATGAGATGGCTGGATGGCGTCACTGACTCGATGGACATGAGTTTGAGTAAACTCTTGGAGTTGATGATGGACAGGGAGCCCTGGTGTGCAGCAATTCATGAGGTCACAAAGAGTCGGATACGACTGAGCGACTGAACTGAACTGAACTGAACTGAAGGATTCTGCCTTAGGGAAGTGTAAAGGTTACAGGCTGTTACTTTGTATAGATAATGTATCACCTAGATAATCTCAGTACCTCATGGTTCATATGGCCAAAGATCCCTTCTGAAACTTGCTTGTTTAGATTTATCTCTGGAATAAGGCTTCTATCATAATAATCATCGAAAGTTAAACAAATGTTTGGCTCATCTGCTCAGCATTGCAGATAATCTCTCTGTATTCGTCAAAACTTTCAAATTTTAATTAAGTTCCATTAATTTCCTGCTGAAATATCTTGACATAAATAAAATTGATTTCAGTGTGCAATCTGTTCCTGGAAACATTGGAAACTCTTTGAGATAATTTAATTTTTCTAATAGGCTTGACTTCTAAACTTATTCCCGGATTTCAGTACATTTTATATGTACTAAAGGAAGCCTAGCATTCAGATTGCCACTAGTAACAATGCCTAACCTTACCTAGAAAATTGTAAAATTAGTGGTGACTAATGCCGGCAGAGGATGAGATGGTTAGATAGCATCACTGACTCAGTGGACATGAGTTTGAACAAACTCCAGGAGATAGTGAAGGACAGCAGTTCATGTGGTTGCAGAGTCAGACATGACTTAGCAACTGAACAGCAACAGAAAATGATGCCTTTTCAACTATGAGTATAAAATAATACTATATTAGTAGTTCAGTTGCCTTGATAAAATTTATGCTTAGGTGAAATCATATTTACATAATCAAATTATTATTTTATCTTTGGAGATAGTTAATGCACGCATGCATGCTAAGTCGCTTCAGTCGTGTCTGACTCTGTGCGACCCTGTGGACAGTTGAAGCTATAATCATGTATTCATTTTTTTGATAGTAAAAATAAGGAAGTAGGGGATTTCTATTGTAGCATAGCTTCTTACCCTAACACTCTTACCTATAAAATCTATTACACTAGAACCATTTAGATAATAAAGCTGTAAAAATATTATTATAGAACTTTGTTTCTGTCAAGTTATATTTGTAATCCATTGTAATGTTTAGAATAGATTGAAAGGTAGATAATTTTAAATACTACTTCCTTGTTAGCTAAATTTTTTAATGGATTTATAAAAATATTTATAGACAGGAAATGAGTTTAGGGGTATTCACATTACAGTTTTAATTTAATTTTCATGTATATATTTAGAGCACATATCATGATATAAAATATAATGTGGATATAATTTTGAGATAAAAGGAGTATCTTTGAAGAACTGACAAAATAATTCTTTCTATAGCTAGTAAGATTCTCTACATCTGATAAAACACTGCTCTTTCATTCTAACTGAGACCTGGAAAAGTTATCCTGAATCTGTTAAGAAAATTTGTAGTTGTTGGTATTGTAAATTTGTAATTACTGTTTATTTTCATTTCTTGTGATCTGATACTGTATTTAGTGTAAATAGGCTACTTATAATCCTAAATGCTCAAATTGGTTCAGTATAATACTTTCTAAGGATGGAAACTGATCTTTATAAAATGACAGGTAATTCTTCTCTAAAAGAAACAAACCTTCTGGAATGATCTATCTTTAATTGAAGGAGCCTGGGGATTTTTCTTCCATTTTAACAGGGTATTGACATAGGAGATAGTTTAACTATTCCAGATGAATTCACAGAAGATGAAAAAAAGTCGGGACAGTGGTGGAGGCAGCTTTTGGCAGGAGGTGTTGCCGGGGCCGTCTCTCGGACAAGCACGGCCCCTCTGGATCGTCTGAAAGTCATGATGCAGGTGAGCTTTAGGACCTTGTGTCTAAGTGTGTCCAAAATATTCTGAAATAGTGAGAAATGTGGTACTTTGAAAAAAGATAGAAGACATCTCAGTAATGATCATACCTTTAAAAGAGTCTCTCAATTTTCTTGCTATTAATCCTAAATTCAGTCCATGTAAGTATTTACGTTAAATTGTTGGTACATATGTATGTGCTCAATCGCTCAGTCGTGTCTGAGTCTTTGTGACCCTATGGACTATAGCCTGCAAGGCTCCTCTGTCCATGGGATTTTCCAGGCAAGAATACTGGAGTGGATTGCCATTTCCTTCTCCAGGAAGGTGTGATGAACATGTGTGTGATGAACTTTTAATCTTGGCATCCTGTGCCTATTCAAATGTTTAATTAGAAAGGAAAATCTCTAGCCATTGTTGTAGTACTCTCCTTAAACTACTTATATTTTCCTTCTATTTTATGTACTTTCTTAAAAGAGGGTTTTTTTCTGAAATCTAGACTCTTGGAACAAGGATGTAATTTAAAAAGTTATTCTAAATCTGAGGTTAGCAGAAAGGACCTGGTTTTATAGATTGACTTTGCTGTTTACTATCAGTGTAACCCTGGCTAGTCAGAGTGGAAAGAAAGAGGAAAAGGAAAGGATTAGTATTTATTTGGTGCTCATTATGGTAACCCATTTAATCTTCTAATAATGCAGCTAGGGGGATTTTGTCCTCATATTATCTGGCTCAGAGAGTGGAATAACTTTTCCTTCACAACGAATTAGACAAGGAATGGAGTGTTTTTGACTGTATTTCTCATACTGTGTGAAACGCCTGAGGCTTCATTTTCTTTCATTCTAGATTGGGAGTAAGACTATCTAACAAGAGTGGTAAAAACATTAAACAATGGAAGTTAGGGGAGAATGCCTGGTAGGCTGGGACACCCCACTGGAATATAGGAGTTGCTTTAAGAAGGTTTTTAAAAGTTGTGTTATTATTCCTGTGGTCAGTACTTTTGTATTTGTCCTTAGATTTCTGTACGGAATGATTTCTGACAACATTTTCAACTAGAATTCATCTAGAATGTATCTACATCTCAAAATATATTTAGGGGGAATGATACTGCTTTAAAGAAAAAGAAGAGAGAATGGGCATGTATTTTTGTTCTTAGGAACGGTAGTAAATTGACTTTGAGAAATTTTGAATAAGCATTCATCTTTCCTTTGTCATATTTTACTGTGCTGTTTATTTAAAATAAAATGGGTATATTTCAACTTTATTTCCTACAAGGGCAGGAAGTTTCTCAAAGTACCTTCAGATTCAGCAATTCACAGAACTCACTGGAAGCTTTTATACTTATGGTTTATTACAACTAAAGATACAGATTAAAATCAGCCAAGGAACAAAGAGCATAGGACTGAGTCCATGGAAGAATCAAACGCAGAATTTCTGTTGTTTTCTCCCCGAAGAGTCACAATGTGTTATTTCTTGGCATCAGCTTGTGACAGCATGCCTAGAGTTGCACACCAGTCAAGGAAGCTCACCTGAGTCTTTGGTGTTGAGGGTTTTTATTGTGATTACATCACATACTGCCCTCATGGCTAACTTTTAATTGTCAGCCCCTCTGATCTTTTTTTTTTTTAATGTAGTAGTGACTCATTTTGTGTAAGCTGAAACAATCAGAAGAATAGCTGACTTTTGACAGAGAAGGAGAAATGTTGTATGACTTCGCATAAATGTGGAATCTAAAAAGAAATGATACAATGAACTTGCTTACAAAACAGGAAGAGATTCACAGGCTTAGAGAACAAACTTAAGGTTGCCAGGGGGAAGGGATAGTTAGGGAGCTTGGGGTGAACTGTATATATATATATATGTTTTATATATATAACATATATTATGTATATATATGTTATATATATAACATGTATAACACACTATATTTAAAATGGATAGCCAATGAGGACCTGCTACTCCTGGTAGCACATGGAATTCTGCTCAATGTTATGTAGAAGCCTGGATGGGAGGGGAATTTGGAGGAGAATGGATACATGTGACTGTATGGCTGAGTACTTTTGCTATTCACCTGAAACTATCACAACATTGTTAATTGACTATATCCCATTGCAAAATAAAAACAAAAAAGAATAGCTGACTTCTTTATTTGGGGTTTATTATATGGAATCAGTTTTAGATAGAGGCGAGCATAAGGTCTAGTTTATTTAAACAACTATGAGATTGGTAGTATGAGTCAGGTAATTTATCGATACTCACTGGGTCAGGAGTTCACACATGATACCTCAAGATAAGCCATAGAATGTACAGGTTTTGTTTTTGGTGTCAGGCTATGTATACCCTAGTCTCTACGGTTCTGAGAAACATAATATCCAAATTGTTTTCAGCCCCATTTATATTTCATGTCTGTATTATTTCTCAGGGAGGAGGAATACTATATTGCCTTCACTATACTTTTCTAATTTTTCTTACATTGAACTTACTTATATGCCAAAGGGTGTTTCATAGCCTAATAGGTATTAAGTTGGTTCATTTTATCTTACGGGTGCTGTTCACGATTTTAATTTCGATTATGTCTTCTCTGCTTTCCCACAATGAGGATATCAATTTTTCTTTGAGTCAGGCTTCTACAATGGTGGTAATAGTTCTTCCTATTATGTATTTTCTCAACCTTCTATATTAAAAAAAATTCTTTTTGTAGTAATAAATAGTATTGAAGGAAAGAGAGTGGTTGTATTGCTGCTTTAGAAATAGCAATGATAACATCTCACCAGTATTTTATATCATTTTGCTTTATTTTTAGGTCCATGGATCAAAATCGGCGAAAATGAACATATATGGCGGCTTTCGACAAATGGTGAAAGAAGGAGGTATCCGCTCACTTTGGAGAGGAAATGGTACAAATGTCATTAAAATTGCTCCTGAGACAGCTGTTAAGTTCTGGGC
The DNA here is from genome assembly GCF_963930625.1 of Muntiacus reevesi. NCBI lineage: Eukaryota > Metazoa > Chordata > Mammalia > Artiodactyla > Cervidae > Muntiacus > Muntiacus reevesi. Next base: position 97,002,128 of record NC_089249.1, read on the forward strand.
GTATGAACAGGTAATAGTTATCACCTATGGAATTTGTTAACAAGGAGGAGTCAAACTGATTCAATAACAATTAAAATACCATGCATTTTAGATTATTATTTTAATACCTGATAATTTTCCACATATACTCCATGAAGAATTTCTGTTACAGAGATTAGATTAATTTAGAGATTCCGCATGACTAAATTCTGGGATTCTGAATTTCCTATTACTTATATCAGAAAGGTTTTTGTGTTTTCTAAGTAGCTCTTAAAGAAAATGCAAGATTTTAACCTACTCATTTTTGAATTCAAAATAGAAGTTGCACATGTTGTTGCACATAAGTTTTTCTGAAAGTGTCCCCGTCCAGAATCTGAAAGGAAAACTTTTAAGTTCAGGTCCTTTGTGTAATCTGACATTGCTATAAAACTGAGTTGGATTTAGAATGAAAGCTCCATCAGGCAGGGGCTTGGCTGCTTCTCCATGCACTTGAGCACATGGACAGAGCCTGGCATGTGATAAGTTTTCAATAAGTATTGAATGAGTGAGTGAATGAGTAAATGAGTGAATGCGATTTACTTCTGAATTAACCTTTCTGTTGACTTAGGCTGTTTAGGATGTTTGGATGTTAGGATTCTACATCAGCATAATTTGATGTTAAGAGGAAATACACTAGTGGATTTTAGAATTGGCTTCTCTTTATGGTCAGTAGCAGAGTTGTCTAGTTAAGCATGCACAAAATTATTCTTTCCATGATTTCTTTTGTCATGGTTAACCATAGATAATAAGAACCTTGAAATTTAACTCCACCTTATATGTTGTATTATTTCAAATAAATTTTTGATTATTTTTGAAAGTGTTTAGTTTTTTTTTTTTTAGTGTTTAGTTCTTGAGCAACAGAATACTCTTGAGAAGGTGTCTTTTCTTGGCTTAAAAAATAGAGAAGCAAAGAAACAAAATGAAAAAAGAATCTAGCCTCTGTGACTTAAATTATAGCCTGTCATTGGGAAGGATATTTTCCTTCTATGAAATCATGAGTTAGGGGTTGCATTTTAGATACCTGTAGGTTATTCTGACCACATACTGGATTTTATGATAGGAAAGTCATAGCCTAAAACAAATATTGAAGTATATTAATAAAACCATTATTCCATAGGCAGGAAGTCAGTATTTTTGGAAGTTTGTATTACTGTAAGCAGATATGTGTATTACACTTTATGCTACTTGGCTAATTCTTACCTTGGATGCCACCAACAGGCATCCTCTGCTTCCATCCAGCCAGACTCCTTTCTGGGTGCTCTTCACAGTATTCTAATTTCCGCATGATAAATTTTCTTAGAGATTAGGAGACAGCTCTCTGCACAAAGTGGTGCAGTGTCCTTGTGGTCTCTGGGGCCTGTTTTACCTGTTTATTTTCTCTCCTTGGTGTAGGTCTGTTTATCCCCCAAGGCTCTGTAAAGCCCAGCTTCCTATTAGAAGCCATTTCCTAAGCATCCGAACCAAAACTGATGCCTCATCTGCCTGATTTCCTTAGAATACTATATTATGGAATATTCAGTTTTCCACTAGATAATAGAAAACCCCTTCTTTTCCCTAGCAAATTGTAAACTACTTTGGGATAACTATTATGCCATACGTATTGTCAGATTTCCCAGAGTACCTAGCTGACTCCCTTCTGGATTCAAATAGGTTTTGTTTCATTGAAAAACTAACAGTTTAGAAAATGAATAAAAGGATAGTGCCAGCCTGGGTATGTAGATCTCTTAAACACATCAACACAGGATAAAGCGGTGGTCCATTTGGGTTCTCACTGGCATAACAGTGTGGTTTTATCAGGATCAGGGAGGCAGTGTGGTGTTGTGTTCTCTTGGTTTCAGCTGCCATCTATATTCTAACTGCCTTCCCTTCTAGCATTTCTCTATTCATCCTGGTACCTACACATCCACCTGTGCACTGCATATCTGTGCATCTCCACTTAGATATCCCAGGGGTACTTCACAGTCATCCCTCCACCACCCCCACTCTAGTCAGACAGACAGACACATGCAGACACATGCGCACACATCCCATTCCTCTTTCTCTAGGTCTTATGGTGGTAAACATGCTTCAACACTTTACTGGAGAGTTATTTCCTCCAGGAAACCTTCCCTTTGTTTTCCTCTGTTAGCACTTTCATCAGAATTCAGTATTGAATTCAGGACTGTGAGCTTCCTTAGGCAGTATTTGTTTTCGTTGTGTGTTCCCAATGCCAGAAAATCCCTGTTGAATGAGTGAAATCAAAGAACTGCCAGAGCTGGGTTTGGAGTCCAAGGTTGCCCTCAGTCTTAAGTTCACTAAGATCAAGGGAAAGATGGGTGTTTTGAACAGAAGTGGCTGCTTGTGGGCAGAAATGTAGGCACAGGAGAGCATCATTCATTAAGGAAGCTGAAGTTTCACTGGGCTCAAGTGTCATGGAGTGTATGTCCAGGAAGATGATGATAATGAAAACAGGCTGGACAGATAGGCAGGAGCCAGATGTGATGGGAGTCTGGATTTTATCCTGAATGTGGGGAGGACACTATTGAAATGTCCTATGTAGGCAAGTGGAATGAGTGTATTTGCATTTAAGATCAACCTGGAAAGTAGAGAGGTGTTGGAAGAGAGTGAGGCTCAACTAGAGGCAGGAAGACTATTTAAGGAAATAATTCAGGGATTCAGGTAGGAAATGATGAGTATCAAAGGCAGTGGCTGCAGTGATTGGAGAAAAACTGATGTGAACTGAAAAATATTTGGGGAAATAGAAACAACAGAACTCACTGAGTGGATGTGGAGGTGAAAAAGAAGTATTAAGAATGATTTCTGATTTCTAACTTGAACAACCAAATACACAGAACAGACAAAAAGAAGAATCAATTTTGAGATCAAATGACAGGTTGCATTTTGCACAGGCTGGGTTTGATCTCTTTCTGTAACATGTAGAGGGAGTAGTCCATAGGACCTTTGATCTCTGATAGGTTGTTATTGAGGTGAAGGCTTTGGCACGGGTCACTCAAGAAGAGTTATAGAATGTGAAGAGTTCTGGGGATGTGTCCAGGGAGAAGTAGAAGGAGAAACCTGCAAAGGAGACTGAGGAGGAGCAGCCAAGGGGACAGAAAGGAATTCATAGAAAGTGATGGCCTAGAAGTCAGAGGAAGAAGAGACTTTCCTGAAGGGTAGTCAATATGATAAAAAGCTTATCTTTTAGGATTTATCACCTCAGGGATAGGAAAGCTTGGTATAAATGTTTCAGGGAAGTAATGAGGTGAGAAACCAATTGAGATGAGCTAAAAGAATGGAAGGATGTTGGGTTTTGGTATTTTGTTTTCATGGCATGCCTGTGGCTGAAGGAAGCGTTTCAGTACAAAGAAGGAAGTTAAAAAATATAAGTGAGAGAGTTAGACAAGTGTTGCAGGGAAAGTATGTGTGTGGGGTAGGGAGTGGAAGGGCGGGGGAAGAGATGTTATCCAAACTGTGGCAGGGTTCACCTTTGACTGCATGGAGAACTCTTCTCATGTCTGCTTAGGAAGAAGTGAATGCGGGTGATTCTGTGGGAAGTGGACAGAAATGCCAAGATATCTTTGCCTGATGGCCTCTTTGTTCTTCCTTGAGTTCCCAAGAAAGGACTTTTTTTTTTTAAGAATGAGGGAGGAAGTGGTACTGGAAGCTGGAGGAGAATGGAATGGAGAAGGTTGAAATAGATATTCTGACAAATGGAGAAAGAGTTGACATGGATGGGGTGGATGGAAAGAAAAACAAAATGGCAGAAAGAAAGGAAAGAAATTGAAATCCTGAAAAGGTTTTCAATCGCGTTGAGAGCCCATAAACCTCCTTTGAAAAAAGTCAAATTCTGTGGCCTTGAGCAAGCCTCTTAAAGCCTCTGTGACCTGACACCACATCCCTGGGGTAGAAACTCAGCTTGGTGACATAGGGTTAAGCCCTTGTCACTTTGCCTAAGCCTATATCTCTGTCCTCAACCCTTCCCTTTGTGCATGGTATGTTTTGGGGTGCAAAAGCCCCAAACCCGTACTCTTAAAATATTTATTCTCTACCAGTCACTAAGTATTTACTGAGTTCTTTTGATGGGTGCTTTGGGTTGGGGTACAGTATATAAAAGATAATGTCTTCAAGGTTCCTATTCATATGCAGGATGGTTTTCGATAAATTGTATTTAATGATTGTGATGATCTAACATATAGGAAAATTAATAGGGCCTATGCAGAAGAGGAGTTTTGGTTATTAACATTATGATGTAGTTCAAGAAATAGAGCCCATGGAAACATTGACTTTTGGGGGAGGCAGATACCTGCCATTTGGGGAACTTTTTGAAATTGTATTTAATTTTTATCATGAGCAGAGAAGCACAACTTTACTAGGACACAGTATTCCTGTAATTTTGCACTAAGTTCCTCTGATCTTAAGGAATTGAACTCTGACTGGCTCAGGAAAGCCAGGTGGGGGTGGCAGTAGGGGTCCCTGTGGGGATGCGTGGGGCATTGAGGGGAGGAGCCTCAGGGCGTGCAGAAGTGGAGCCTCGCTGACCTGTCCCTTCTCCATGTGTCTGCTGCTTTGTCACTCTGACAATTTCCCCTGCTGGTATCAGTGCCTAATCACACATGTAGACCCATGTCACAATTCTAGGAGAAAGAATCTGATTTGCTTGGCTTCTAATCACAGTCTAATTTGGGCAGAGGTTTTCTCTCCGAGCTGTATAAAGATGATAATGATAATAATAACAACAGCAATGTTTATTGAACATTTGCCCAGCACTGTGCTGTGTTATATGTATTACCTAATAATTCTTTCAACAACCCCGTTTGGTGTAGGTCTTGTTATCACAGATGAGGCACCTGCAGTTTGGGTATGTTTGTGAACTTACTCAGAGCCATATAGTTTAGGGTACCAGTTCAGGCCTGCCTGCCTTTGGAGCCCATGATATTAACATCCTGCCCCATCGGTATTTTGGCTGCACTTGCGCCAGAATTCCACCTGTGGCCAGATCAGCCTTGTCACTTGTTTTAGTTCTGGCAGGTCGAGGGGTCTGGGATTGATTTGTTAGTGTAATCTTTTGTATTATCTACAAAAACTGTTTTTCTAAGTTGTTTTATTATGTGTTCATTACTGATTTGTTTTATTTGTACTGGTGAAAACCGTGGGGACAGTATCTGAAAGCTGTGAGCACTTTATTAACCTGTGCACCTGGAAAAGAATGCTGTGATTCTGTTTCAGCAAAAGAGCTACAGGGTCACCTCTGTGGACCATCTGTGTTTTGTGGAATTCTAACTTGAAAATCACTCTCCAGTAAATGAGTCTATTAGCATTCAAGCCTTGCTTTTCTGTTAGATACTGGTAATGCAGTGTGCGCATTTTGAGAAACATTGCATTGTCAATTAATTGATTTCTAGGAGCTGATTTGTGTTTTGGTATTGTCTTAGCTTGGGCTGCCATAACAGAGCACCATATGCTGGGTGGTTTAAAAAATGGAAGTTTATTTCTCATGGTTCTAGATCTGGGGAGTCTGTCATCAAGGTGCTGATCAGTTTGGTTTCTGGTGAGGGCTGTCATTTTGGCTTGCAGATGGCCACCCTTTCACTGTCTGTTCACATGGCCTTTCCTTGGTGGATTCATGTTGGGCGAGGGGGGAGATAGAGTGAAAGGAAGAGGCAGAGAGAAGTGAAGGGGAGGGAAGGAGGACAAGATTGAACATGTATGTGAGAGTAAGGGAAAGAGAACTCTGATGTCTCTTGTAAGAACACTAACCCTGTTGTGAGGGCCCTATCTCATGATCAGACCATAATTTCTCCCACAGGCCCCATCTCCAGATACCATGCATTGGAGGTTAATGCAGTTTCAAAATATGAATCTGATGGGGGTGGGAGGGAGAAATGGGGGGAAGAACACAGTTCATTCTATAGCAAATATTAATGCGCATTTAAAACTTCATTTACACAGTACAAGAAGTTGCTTACTGAGGAAGGACAAAAAATAGGAACCTTTGAGAGATTTGTATCTGGTTCCATGGCTGGAGCAACTGCACAGACTTTTATTTATCCTATGGAGGTAAGTACTATTGTGAAGTCTATTGTATTAATAGTGTTTGTATTTTTATCTATTGCTGCGTAATAGGTTATCCCAAAATTAACAGTTTAAAACATATTTATCATCTCACAGTTTCTGTGGGTCAGGAGTCTGGCCTCTGGTTCAGGATTTCTCACAACCTGCAGTCAGGGTGTCAGCCAGGGCTGCAGTCCCTGCAGGAATCAATGGGGGGATAGACCTCCTTTTAAGTTTATTCATGTGTGTATTTCCAGGGCTCCATAGCTACTGGTTGAAGAGATCAGTTCCTTATTGCATGGGCCTCTCCATAGGATGCTTGTGTATCCTCATAACGTGGTAGCTGTATTTTTTTCCAAATCAGTTATCACAGAGAACACCCAAGATGGAAATTGCACTCTTTGGTCACATCTGCTCTACTCTGTAGGTTGCACAGACTGCCCCTGGTAGACTGTGGAAGGGGATACACATGGCATAAATACCAGGAGGCTGGGAGAGTTGGGGTTTATCTTGGAGGCTGGCTGCAATAGTGTTAATAAGAATTAGAACACCCAATTCACTCTAAAGAGTTTCTGTACCATAAATTCCATAATGGAACCTTAGAATTAGGTTAGGTGATGGTAATCCTAGCTGGGCATCCTTCCATTAGAGCATAGATTAGCAAACCATGGATCTGTGAACTATTTGGTACAGCCTTTTTTTTTTTTTTTCTATTTTTGCATTTTTGCCTTTCTAAGATGGTTTAAAAAACAAAACAACAAAATGCAAAACCAAAGAATTTGCAACAGAGACCTGGTAGTTTAGTCCTGCAGAAACTAAAATATTCTTTATAGAAGAAGTTCACCAACTCCTCCTTTAGGGTAAAAATAATATCATAGATGTGGCTATCTTTATTGATACTACAAAGGTTTTTTTTCATAACGGAAAAGACCTAAGAAATACCTTTAATTTTCATCTTTATGGTATGTATGTTAATATAGCTTTCCTTTCAAGCATCTTAATATTATTGTTCATATTACTCTGCACACCCCTCAAAAAATATCCTAATTAAAATCTAAGCTTCCTCTTACATCCTCCATCTCAGTTAATAGCATCACCTTCCCTCTATCCTGCTGGCCACATCCTGAGTTCCATGCTAGAAACTCTTGAGTCATCCTTTACACTGCCATTTCGCCCGCCCTCCATATCTAATTTGTCACAGTTTTGTTAAGATATCAGTAGATTATCTTCTGTTTCCTCTGCCACTGCCCTAATTCAGATTCTCTTTACAACTAAAGCATTTTCTTGACTCTGGTCTTAGACCCTCAAGAGAGATACTGTATAAGAGTTTCTTACACATCAACAAATTGGACAGTCATTTGAGTGACAATACATGCTAGGTATTTGTTCTTTGTAAAATTGCTTATTTCAAATTCTATGATGATAGCATTAGTGTGAATAATAATATTTGTTATATTCTTTCATAACCAGGTTCTGAAAACCAGGCTGGCTGTAGGCAGAACTGGACAATACTCTGGAATGTTTGATTGTGCCAAGAAGATTTTGAAATATGAAGGCATGGGAGCTTTTTACAAAGGTTATGTTCCCAATTTATTAGGCATCATACCTTATGCAGGTATAGATCTTGCTGTATATGAGGTGAGTTTGTAGCAATCTTTTGAATCCAACAATATAGTTAAGTAGTTCTCATTGTTAGAATTTGACTTTATATAGAGAAGTACATGTCTGCCAGGAAACAGTTTGTAAACGAAAGTAGATTCAAGGGTGTATTCTTTGATCTTTCTGAGACTCTATATGCCTGTGATCTTTTGTATTAGATTTCCCTGTTAATTATTTTTATTAATGAGGATAATAGACTCACATTCAGATATAGTTGTTTAATTCTCTAATACCATATACAAAAATAAAATAAAAATAGATTAAAGTGCTAAGGGTGGATACCATAAAACTCCTAGAGGAAAACATCAGCAGAACAACTCTTCAACATAAATCACAGAAATATTTTTTTGGACCCATCTCCTAGAGTAAGGGAAATAAAAACAAAAATAAAGAAATGGAACCTAATTAAACTTAAAAAGCTTTTGCACAACAAAAGGAAGCCATAAACAACATGAAAAGACTGCCTGTAGACTAGGATAGAATATTTGCAAACAGTGCTACCAGTGAGGGGTTAATTTTCAAAATTCACAAACAGCTTAATATCAAGAAACAGCCCAATCAAAAAATGAGCAAAAGGCCTAAACAAACATTTCTCCCAAGAAGACATATAGATGGCCAACAGGCACATGAAGATATGCTCAATAGCACTAATTATTGGGGAAGTGTAGATCAAAGCTACAGTGAAGTATCACCTCACAGCAGCCAGTTGGCCATCATTAAAAAAGTCTAAAAATAATAAATGCCGGACACAGTGTGGAAAAAAGGGAATCCTTGTACACTGTTGGTAGGAATGTTAGTTGGCACAACCACTATGGAAAGCAGTATGAAAGTTCCTTAAAAAAAAAAAACTAAAAATAGAGCTACCATATGCTTCTGCAGTTCCATTCCTGGGTGTGTATCCAGAGAAAACTTTAATTTGAAAAGATACATGCACCTCAGCGTTCATATCAGCACTGTTTAGCCAAGACATGGAAGCTACCTAAGGTCCATCAACAGATGAATGGATAAAGAATATGTATTTATACGCAATGGAAACTCAGCCATAAAAAATGGAATAGTGTCATTTCCAGCGACATGGATGGACCTTGTTTTGTTTAGTTGCTCAGTAGTGTCTGACTCTTTGCAACCCAGTGGACTGTAGCCTGCCAGGCTCCTCTACTCATGGGATTTCCCAGGCAAGAATACTGGAATGGGTTGCCACTACCTTCTCCAGGGGATCTTCCCAATCCAGGAATCAAACCCGTGTCTCCTGCATTGGCAGGTGGATTCTTTACCACTGAGCTACTGTATAGCACAGGAAACTGTAGTCAATGTCTTGTAATAACCTATAATGGAAAAGAATCTGAAGAAAAAGACTGTATAACTGAATCACTTTGCTGTATACCTGAAGCTAACACAACATTGTAAATTAGTTATACTTTAAAAAAAATTATTACAGATGTAGTTGTTCAGCTTGGAAGATGATACTAGGGATTTTGAAGAGAGAGATAATAAGCAATAATGGCATATTTTCTTTGGTTTGTAAAAATTTCATATTGATAAAGCCAAGAGACTGATGTGGGTAGCACAGATTTATTCTTTGTACTTGCCAGCCTGAAGAAACCTAGGAGGAATGAAATAAGCACAAATCATTTATTTGGGATCAAAGAATTGCAATTCAGTGCACCCAGATTTGGGTAGCAATCTCAATAGTGTCTGCTAGGGAGTAAAAGGGGTTTTTAATGGCAAAGAAGGGAGGTTTGCATTACAAAGAATTTTAGAGGGAGCTGAAAGCAGAATTTAGTTGGCTAAACATGGTTGATGGCTAAAGCTATCACTGGAGGGAGGTAAGAATTCATTACTGTGACAAGTTGTCAGTGTTCTTGCAGAGTCCTTGGACTATCTGTGGTGTGGCCCAGTTCTTAAGTTCATGGTTCCACTTGGTGAGACGTACATAAGGCCTAACTTTTGCATGGCCTTTTGGCTTCATTTTAAAACCCCTTGACATAAATGACTCCATTTTATTCCACAGATCATCTTTTGATCAAGATCATTCTCTAAAAGCATTGCCGAACAACTTAGAGGTTTGCTTTGTCTCATAGCACTGGGATTGACCTGTGCCATAAAGTCCTGTTCTTTGTTGAGGAGAACTTTTATTCTCCAACGCTTACTTCAAAGAGTCAGTGTCATAGGGTTAGACAACATTTGAGCAACAGGGAAATATTCAGGAAATGACTCTTGGGCAGATTTGGTGACTCATAAGGAAGTTGTCCTTGTGGCCTGATCAACCAAGTTATTTCCTTTGGTTTCATCTGAATTTAAAAAGTTTTTTTTTTTTTTTTTTTAATTAGAGGATAATTGCTTTACTGTGTTGTCATCTGAATTTAATTTTGGATGCCCAGGTGCCCTAATGATGGTTGGGACAAATGGAAGCTGGGTTGATTCCAGCAGTCTTTTGACCCAATTTTATTCTTAATCTGGCTTCTCCCTAGGTTAAGAATCCTTTTGTTTCTAAAGCATACCAAAGCCAAGAACTACCCTCATGGCAAAGTGACTACCTGTATAGGTATTCATAGTTTCAGTTTCTGCTAGGGTGCAATCTCCAGTTAAAGCAGGGATTTCTGTCTGCTGGGCTGAAGTAGTGTTCAGCAGTGGCACTGCCTCAGTTGCTTCAAAGGAGCAAATGACTGCATACCCCGCACCATTTTCTTTGCCATTTTTGAATCTAGAACCATTAGTAACAAGGATTTCTTGTAAGTCACTGCTAAGGGTTAATAACTGACCAGTTAGGATCAGACAGTCATGAGTAGTTTTGCCACCATGTAAAGGGAGAAGAGTTGCAAGGTTGAGGTTGTTGTAGCAGGAAAGGGTTATGTCACAAGTTAGTAATGACATTTCATATGGGGTAAGACAGCTTGCAGAAAGGTATTGAGTGCAATGAGATTTGAGCAAACCTCCTGTTGCATGGGGGAACATGGATGATAAGTGGAGAGACTGTAACCATTTCCTCAGTTATGTTGTAAGGGCTGCTGCTTCTGAAATAGCTGTTATGCTTGGAGGCAGACCTCTGGCCACAGATCCGATTGTTGAGTGTCATAGCCAAGGGATTGGTGTTGACCTCTGTGCCTTTGAGTAAGCAATCCTAATGCATTTCTCGGCTCTTGTACATGAGGTAGAAAAAAGGAAGCTGATAATTAGAATGTCCTAAAGCAGGAGACACTCTTGCCTGGAAAATCCCATGGACGGAGGAGCCTGGTAGGCTGCAGTCCATGGGGTCACTAAGAGTCGGATACGAGTGAACGACTTCCCTTTCACTTTTCACTTTCATGCATTGGAGAAGGAAATGGCAACCGACTCCAGTGTTCTTGCCTGGAGAATCCCAGGGACGGGGGAGCCTGGTGGGCTGCCATCTATGGGGTCACATAGAGTCAGACTCGACTGAAGCGACTTAGCAGCAGCAGCAGCAGCAAAGCAGGAGACAACAAAGTCTACTTCTCAGGTTCTGGAGCTATAATGATGTTTTCTTCCTACCCTAAAGGATCTTGTCTTTGAGCTTTGAGCAATGAATAAAGAGGCTGGGCAACTAAAAGTGTTTGGTCAGCTCAGGTGTCTATAGTATTTGGTCAGCTCAAGATGTTTTATTTATTTATTTTAGGCTGCTGGACTTTATTTATTTTTTAAAATTTATTTATTTTAATTGTAGGCTAGTTACTTTACAATATTGTGGTGCTTTTTGCCATACATTGACATGAATCAGTCAGGGTGTACATGTGTTCCCCATCCTGAACACCCCTCCCACCTTCCTCCCCATCCCATCCATCAGGATCATCCCAGTGCACCAGCCCTGAGCACCCTGTCTCATGCATCAAACCTGGACTGGCAGTCTGTTTCACATATGATAATATACATGTTTCAATGCTATTCTCTCAAATCATACCACCCTTGCCTTCTCCCACAGAGTCCAAAAGACTGTTCTTTACATCTGTGTCTCTTTTGCTGTCTCACATATAGGGTCATCGTTACCATCTTTCTAAATTCCATATATATGCATTAGTATATGTATTGGTGTTTTTCTTTCTGACTTACTTCACTCTGTATAACAGGCTCCAGTTTCATCCACCTCATCAGAACTGATTCAAATGGATTCTTTTTAATAGCTGAGTAATATTCCATTGTGATATGCACCACAGCTTTCTTGTCCATTTATCTGCTGATGGACATCTAGGTTGCTTCCATGTCCTGGCTATTGTAAACAGTACTGTGATGAACATTGGGGTACATGTGTCTCTTTCAATTCTGGTTTCCTCAGTGTGTTTGCTCAGCAGTGGGATTGCTGGGTCATATGGCAGTTCTATTTCCAGTTTTTTAAGAAATCTCCACACTGTTTTTCATAGTGGCAGTACTAGTTTGCATTCCCACCAACAGTGTAAGAGGGTTCCCTTTTCTCCACACCCTCTCCAGCATTTATTGCTTGTAGACTTTTGGATAGCAGCCGTCCTGACTGGTGTGTAATGGTACCTCATTGTGGTTTAGATTTGCATTTCTCTGATAATGAGTGATGTTGAGCATCTTTTCATGTGTTTGTTAGCCATCTGTATGTCTTCTTTGGAGAAATGCCTGTTTAGTTCTTTGGCCCGTTTTTTGATTGGGTCATTTATTTTTCTGGAATTGAGCTGCAGGAGCTGCTTATATATTTTTGAGATTAATTCTTTGTCAGTTGCTTCATTTGCTATTATTTTCTCCCATTCTGAAGGCTGTCTTTTCACCTTGCTTATACTTTCTTTCGTTGTGTAAAAGGTTTTAAGTTTAATTAGGTCGCATTTGTTTATTTTTGCTTTTATTTCCATTGCTCTGGGAGGTGGGTCATAGAGGATCCTGCTGTGATTTATGTCACAGAGTGTTTTGTCTATGTTTTCCTGTAGGCGTTTTATAGTTTCTGGTCTTACATTTAGATCTTTAATCCATTTTGAGTTTATTTTTGTGTATGGTGTTAGAAAGTGTTCTAGTTTCATTCTTTTACAAGTGGTTGACCAGTTTTCCCAGCACTACTTGTTAAAGAGATTGTCTTTTCTTCATTGTATATTCTTGCCCCTTTTGTCAAAGATAAGGTGTCCATAGGTATGTGGATTTATCTCTGGGTTTTCTATTTTGTTCCATTGAGCTATATTTCTGTCTTTGTGTCAGTACCATACTGTTTTGATGACTGTAGCTTTGTAGTATAGCCTGAAGTCAAGCAGGTTGATTCCTCCAGTTCCATTCTTCTTTCTCAAGATTGCTTTGCTGTTCAAGGTTTTTTTGTATTTCTGTGAAATTATTTGTTCCAGTTCTCTGAAAAATACTGTTGGTAGCTTGATAGGGATTGCATTGAATCTATAGATTGCTTTGGCTGGTATACTCATTTTCACTATATTGATTCTTCCAATTCATGAACATGGTATATTCTTCCATCTATTTGTGTCCTCTTTGATTTCTTTCATCAATGTTTTATAGTTTTCTATATATAAGTCTTTTGTTTCTTTCAGTAGATTTATTCTTGAGTGTTTTATTCTTTTTGTTGCAATGGTGAATGGGATTATTTCCTTAATTTCTCTTTCTGTTTTCTCATTGTTAGTGTATAGGAATGCAAAGGATTTCTGTGTGTTAATTTTATATCCTGCAACTTTACTATATTCATTGATTAGCTCTAGTAATTTTCTGGTGGAGTCTTTAGGGTTTTCTATGTAGAGGATTATGTCATCTGCAAACAGTGAGAGTTTTACTTCTTCTTTTCGAATCTGGATTCCTTTTATTTCTTTTTCTGCTCTGATTGCTGTGGCTAAAACTTCCAAAACTATGCTGAATAGTAGTGGTGAGAGTGGGCACCCTTGTCTTGTTCCTGATTTTAGGGGAAATGCTTTCAATTTTTCACCATTGAGGATAATATTTCCTGTGGATTTATCATATATGGCTTTTATTATGTTGACATATGTTCCTTCTGTGCCTGCTTTCTGGAGGGTTTTTATCATAAGTGAATGTTGAATTTTGTCAAAGGCTTTCTCTGCATCTATTGAGATAATCATATGGTTTTTCTCTTTCAATTTGTTAATGTGGTATATCACATTGATTGCTTTGCGGATATTGAAGAATCCTTGCATCCCTGGGATAAACCACACTTGGTCATGATGTATGATCTTTTTAATATGTTGTTGGATTCTGTTTGCTAGAATTTTGTTAAGGATTTTTGCATCTGTTTTCATCAGTGATATTGACCTGTAGTTTTCTCTTTTTGCAGCATCTTTGTCTGGTTTTGGTATTAGGGTGATGGTGGCCTCATAGAATGAGTTTGGAAGTTTACCTTCTTCTGCAATTTTCTGGAAGAGTTTGAGTAAGATAGGTGTTAGTTCTTCTCTAACTTTTCGGCAAAATTCAGCTATGCAGCCATCTGGTCCTGGGCTTTTGTTTGTTGGAAGATTTCTGATTACAGCTTCAATTTCCATGCTTGTGATGGGTCTTTTAAGAATTTCTATTTCTTCCTGGTTCAGTTTTGGAAAGTTATACGTCTCTAAGAATTTGTCCATTTCTTCCAAATTGTCCATTTTATTGGCATATAGTTGCTGATAGGATCTCTTATGATCCTTTGTATTTCTGTGTTGTCTGTTGTGATTTCTCCATTTTCATTTCTAATTTTGTTGATTTGATTCTTCTCCCTTTGTTTCTTGATGAATCTGGCTAATGGTTTATCTATTTTATTTTTCTTCTCAAAGAACCAGATTTTAGCTTTGTTGATTTTCACTATGGTCTCCTTTGTTTCTTTTTCATTTATTTCTACCCTAATTTTTGTGATTTCTTTCCTTTTGATAACCCTGGGGTTCTTCATTTCTTCTTTTTCTAGTTGCTTTAGGTGTAGAGTTAGGTTATTTTTTTGATTTTTCTCTTGTTTCTTGAGGTAAGCCTGTATTGCTATGAACCTTCCCCTTAGCACCGCTTTTCCTAAATCCCATAGGTTTTGGGTTGTTTTGTTTTCATTTTCATTCCTTTCTTTGCATATTTTGATTTCTTCTGTGGTTTGTTGGTTATTTAGAAGCGTGTTGCCTAGCCTCCATATGTTTGTATTTTTAATAGTTTTTTTCTTGTAGTTGACATCTAATCTTACCGCATTGTGATCAGAAAAGATGCTTGGAATGATTTCAGTTTTTTTGAATTTACCAATGCTAGATTTATGGCCCAGGATGTGATCTACCCTGGAGAAGGTTCTGTGTGCATTTGAGAAAAAGCTGAAGTTCATTGTTTTGGGGTGAAATGTCCTATAGATATCAATTAGGTCTAACTGGTCCATTGTATCATTTAAAATTCGTGTTTCCCTGTTAATTTTCTGTTGAGTTTATCTGTCCATAGGTGTGAGTGGGGTATTAAAGTCTTCCACTATTATTGTGTTATTGTTAACTTCCCCTTTGATACTTGTTAGCATTTGCCTTACATATTGTGGTACTCCTATGTTGGGTGCAAATATATTTATACCTGTTATATCTTCTTCTTGGATTGATCCTTTGATTGGTCCTTTGATCCTTCTTGGATTGATCCTTCTTTGTCTCTTGTCACAGCCTTTATTTCAAAGTCTATTTTCTCTGATATGAGTATTGCTACTCCTGCTTTCTTTTGGTCTCCATTTGCATGAAATATCTTTTTCTAGCCCTTCACTTTCAGTCTGTATGTGTCCCTTGTTTTGAGGTGGGTCTCTTGTAGACAACATATATAGGGGTCTTGTTTTTGTATCCATGCAGCCAGTCTTTGTCTTTTGGTTGGGGCATTCAACCCATTTACATTTAAGGTAATAATCGATAAGTATTATCCCGTTGCCATTTACTTTGTTGTTTTTGGGTTCAGTTTTATAAACCTTTTCTCTGTTTCCTCTCTAGAGAAGATCCTTTAGCATTTGTTGAAGAGCTGGTTTGGCTGTGCTGAATTCTCTCAGCTTTTGCTTGTCTGTAAAGCTTTTGATTTCTCCTTCATATTTGAATGAGATCCTTGCTGGGTACAGTAATCTGGGTTGTAGGTTTTTCTCTTTCATCACTTTAAGTATGTCCTGCCATTTCCTTCTGGCCTGAAGAGTTTCTGTTGAAAGATCAGCTGTTATCCTTATGGGAATCCCTTTGTGTTATTTGTTGTTTTTCCCTTGCTGCTTTTAATATTTGTCCTTTGTGTTTGATCTTTGTTAATTTGATTAATATGTGTCTTGGGGTGTTTCGCCTTGGGTTTATCCTGTTGGGGACTGTCTGGGTTTCTTGGACTTGGGTGACTATTTCCTTCCCCATTTTAGGAATGTTTTCAATTATTATCTCCTCAAGTATTTTCTCATGGCCTTTCTTTTTGTCTTCTTCTGGGACTCCTATGATTTGAATGTTGGGGCATTTGACTTTGTCCCAGAGGTCTCTGAGGTTGTCCTCATTTCTTTTAACTCTTTTTCCCTCTCTGCTTCATTTATTTCCACTATTCTATCTTCCACTTCACTTATCCTATCTTATACCTCAGTTATTCTACTGTTGGTTCCCTCCAGAGTGTTTTTGATCTCAGTTATTATATTACTCGTTATTGATTGACTATTTTCTTCTAGGTCCTTGTTAAACATTTCTTGCATCCTCTCAATCCTTGTCTCCAGACTATTTATCTGTAGCTCCATTTTGTTTTCAAGATTTTGGATCATTTTCACTATCATTATTCTGAATTCTTTCTCAGGTAGATTCCCTATCTCCTCCTCTTTGGTTTGGTTTGGTGGGCATTTATCCTGTTCCTTTACCTGCTGAGTATTTCTCTGCCTTTTCATCTTGTTTATATTGCTGTGTTTGGGGTGGCCTTTCTGTATTCTGGCAGTTTGTGGTTCCTCTTTATTGTGGAGGTTCCTCCTTGTGGGTGGGGTTGGATGAGTGGCTTGTCAAGGTTTCCTGGTTAGGGAAGCTTGAGTTGGTGTTCTGGTGTGTGGAGCTGGATCTCTTTTCTCTGGAATGCAATGAAGTGTCCAGTAGTGAGTTTTGGGGTATCTTGGGTTTGGTGTGACTTTTGGCTGCCTCTATTTTAATGCTTAGGGTTATGTTCTTGCGTTATTGGAGCATTAGCTTGGTATGTCTTGCTCTGAAACTTGTTAGCTCTTGGGTGGAGCTTGGTTTCAGTGTAGGTATGGAGGCTTTTGGATGAGCTCCTGTCGATTAATGTTCCCTGGAGTTAGGAGTTTTCTGGTGATCTCAAGTTTTGGATTTAAGCCTCCTGCCTCTGGTTTTCAGTCTTATTCTTACAGTAGCCTCAAGACTTCTCTATCCATACCACACTGGTGATAAAACATCTAGGTTAATGGAGAAAAGATTCTCCACAGTGAGTGACACCCAGAGAGGTTTGCAGAATTATATGGAAGAATTAATTGATCTTTGTTATGTAGAAGAGGGAGGAGGGAGATAGAGGTGACCCAGAAGAGAAGAGGGGGAACCAAATGGGGAGAGGGCAATCTATCCAGTAATTAATTCCCTATGTGCTCTCCACAGTCTGGAATACCCAGAGAGATTCACAGAGTTACACAGAGAAGAGAAGAGGGAGGAAGGAGATAGAGGTGACCAGGAGGAGAAGAGGGGGAATCAAAATGAGAGAGACAGATCTAGCCCATAATCAGTTCTGTAAGTGTTCTCCACAGCCCAGAATACCCAAAGAGATTCACAGAGTTGGGTAGAGAAGAGAAGGGGGAGGGAGGAGATAGAGGTGACCTGGGGGAGAAAAAAGCGAGTCAAAAGGGGGAGAGGGGAATCAAGCCAGTAATCACACTCCTAAGTAAAAACAGGTACTGGAGATTGTATTCTTAAAGGTATAAAATTGATAACCAATACCAAAAAGCAAAGATTAATAATCTAGAGTAGAGGTTAGACTCTCAAAAATACAATATTAAAAAACAAAGCAAAATCACAAAAATTATTTAAAAATATATGAAATTTGCTTTAAAAATAGGGTCTTTTTTTGGCAAGGTTACAAAAGTAGGTTAAAAGTGAAAATGAAAGGAATAATAAAGAATTTGAAATTAAAAAAATTTTTTTTAATTTTTAAATGATAATAAATATATCTAGGAATTTCTCTGGAGCTGTTGAGGGCAGTGTGGAGTCAGTTCAGTTTCAGACAGTTCTTTGTTCCAGGTTATACTTCTTCTCAAGGTCTATAGGCCCTTTCCAATGTAGCTGGTGCTGACTACAGAGATTTAATCTGTTGTACCAGTCACTTCCAAAGCGGTGCCCTCTTCTTTGTTTATTTTGGCTTCCTCTGTTTGCAAGTCTCTACAGTGTCTAAATTCTGCCCTGACACAAGGGGGTGAAGGTGGTCACTTATTTAGGCTCACTTGCTCAGTCGTGCTGTGGGGAGGGAGGAACACGGCAAACATCACTGGCGAGTGTGGGGAGTGCTCGCAGTGTCTGGGCCACACTGGGTTTGCCCCTGCTCATGGTGCGTGTGCTTTCCCAGTCTACACTGCTGAGGTTCCAGGTTGCTCTGCAGGGCAACTGTCTAAAGTGGGCCTTGGGTTGCATGCACTTCCCACGTCTAAGCTGCTCAGGTTCCGGTTCTCGGGTACTCCACAAAGGCACAGAGTTGGTTGGGCCTGAGTTTTGTGCCCCTCCCAGGTCCAACCAGCTCAGGCAACCAGGTGCTTGGTGAGCACACTCTCCCCAGGTGGGGGGTGCGTCTTTTCACCTGTCTGGTCCCAGCCGCTTGGTTTCTTGGATGTGCAGTGGGAGCGTCATCTCAGGTGTGCTGTGTGTCTCCTCTGGGGAGCTGATCTCTGGCTGCGGCCCTCCTGGCGGATGTCAGCCATTCAGGATCCCAGGAAGATTTGGTTAGCAACCGGGAGCCTGCTTGCAGTTTAGTAGAGGATGCCGTCCCTGGGGCTGAGATTGCCCCTCACCTTCTTGCTCTGGGTGTCACCCGCCTGCCTCTCTGCCTCCAGCAGGGGATGGGCTGGTCCACACCTGGCTAGCTCTCCTCTGGTATTCGCTCAATCCTTTGTTCTGTGAGCCGGCCTGGCATTGCCTTAGTTTAGAGCTTTTCGCGGGAAAGTTCTCTCTCTTTTTTTTCTCTCTGTCTGGCTATCCCACAGTTTGGGTTGTTATCTCAGGTTAGCTCCCTCAGATTGTCCTCAGGGCACTCAGGCCCGGTCCTTACCCTAAGCAATGCAGCCTGCGTCTCCCTGTTCAGCCCCCGCTTGCTGCTGGCAGATGCGAGCCTCTGAGCTACTTCTCTGCTGGGAGTTGTGGTTAGTCATGTAATCTGTGGGTTGTTGTTTTTTTTCCCTCCCAGCTATGTTGCCCTCTGAGATTCCAAAACTCCCCACAGACCTGCCGGTGAGAGGGTTTCCTGATGTTTGGAAACTTCTCCTCCTTCACAACTCCCTCCCCGGGTCAGGTCTCTGTCCCTAGCTCTTTTGTCTCTCTTTTTATCTTTTATGACTGCCCTGGTGGCTCAGACAGTAAAGCGTCTGTCTACAATGCGGGAGACCTGGGCTCAATCCCTGGGTCAGGAAGATTCCCTACAAAAGGAAATGGCAACCCACTCCAGTACTCTTGCCTAGAAAATCCCATGGATGGAGGAGCCTGGTGTCCATGGGGTTGCAAAGAGTCAGACACGACTGAGCGACTTCACTTTCACTTTACCTTTATATTTCGTCCTACCTCCTTTCGAAGAGAATGGGCTGCCTTTCTGGATGCCTGGTGTCCTCTGCCAGCATTCAGAAGTTTTTTGTGGAATTTGCTCAGTGTTCAAATGATCTTTCTGAATTTTTGGAGGAGAACGTGGTCTCCCCATCCTGTTCCTCCGTCATCTTAAGACTGCCCCCTCCAGATGTTCTAAAGTTGTCTTTTGGTCTGTGGCTGTGGGAAATTTAAGACACTTTGAGTCCTAGTAGGGTCTAAAAGATGTCCTTAATCTGAGATCAGGTGTCCTAGGTATTTTACCTGTGTTTGAACAAGTTGTAATTTCTCTTTGGAGACCTTCATGACCTTCAGTTGCCAACAGCTTGAGAAGATGATGCTGACTTGCTCACTTGCTTCCTTGGAAGAGAAGAAGAGAAGAACATATTGCAAAGGGTGGGCACTTATGGAAAAATGACAGATGCTAAATCTGCTTTTAGGATCTGTAAAAAGTAGGGCTTTCAGTCTAGACTTCTGACATGTCCAGGTGAATTGTCCTTCCCACATGAAAGCACATAACATTTGACTTTCACAATCCACAGAGATGCTGAAAAAGGTGCTACAGAGATCAATTATGGTGAAAAACTACTCTGTAGGAATTGCCATTAAAAGAGCATGAAGGTCAAGGGCAACTGGATAGCAATTAATGACAGTGTTATGAATAGCTTTCAAATCTTGGGCAAATCTCCATTCTCCTCCTTGGGGTTTCTCAATAGGGAGAATGGGAATATTACAGAGACCAGTGCAGGGGACTATGAGGTCTTGTGTCTTATATTCTTGTATGTTTTGTTGAATTCTTGCTAAAGCTTCAGGATTTAAAGGACATTGTTTGTTGTTAGGAACAGGCTTACCAGGTCTATTTGAATTTGAATTGGGGGACTCAGATGAATCTCCCCAATGTGGGTTGTGGATTTTGCCAAGTCTCTCAAGGACTTCTTTGAGTTTCAAGTTTCTGTTACCTTCCGAGCTTGTCTTAAGGACAAAAACTACTGACAAAGTCGAGGAACTTGGAATGCCATCCATTGTTGAGAGGTTGAATTAATTTCAAGGATAATTTCCCATTTTGAGAAAAAGGGATACAAATATCTCTTCAAGTCCCTGATTTCAGTTCGTTTGGGTGTATACCTATCAGTAGAATTGCTGGGTCATATAGTAATTCCATGTTAAACTTTTTGTCAGTTCAGTCATTCAGTCGTGTCTGACTCTTTGGGATGCCATGGACTGCAACACACCGGGCTTCCCTGTCCATCAGCAACTCCTGGAACTTGCTCAAACTCATTTTCATGGAGTCGGTGATGCCATCCAACAATCTCATTCTTTGCTGTCCCCTTCTCCTTCAATCTTTCCCAGAATAAGGGTCTTTTCCAGTGAGTCAGTTCTTCGCATCAGGTGGCCAAAGTATTGGAGTTTCAGCTTCAACATCAGTCCTTCCAATGAATATTCAGGACTGATTTCCTATAGGATGGACTGGTTGGACCGCCTTGCAGTCCAAGGGACTCTCAAGAGTTCAAAATACCACAGTTCAAAAGCATCAATTCTTTCATGCTCAGCTTTCTTAGTGGTCCAACCCTCACATCCACACATGACTACTGGAAAAAACATAGCTTTGACTAGACGGACCTTGCCAGCAAAGTAATGTCTCTCCTTTTCAACATGCTGTCTAGGTTGGTCAGAGCTTTTCTTCCAAGGAGCAAGCATCTTTTAATTTCATGGCTGCAGTCACCATCTTCAGTGATTTTGGAGCCTAAGAAAATAAAGTCTGTCACTGTTTCCATTGTTTCCCCATCTATTTCCCATGTAGTGATGGGACCAGATACTATGATCTTAGTTTTTTGAATGTTGAGTTTTAAGTCAGCTTTTTCACTCTCCTCTTTCACCTTCGTCAAGAGACTCTTTAGTTCCTCTTTGCTTCAGCCATAAGGGTGGTGTCATCTGCATATCTGAGTATTGCTATTTCTCCCAGCAATCTTGATTCCAGCTTGTGCTTCATCCAACCCAGCAGTTCACATGATGGACTCTGCATATAAATTAAATAAACAGGTTGACAATATACAGCCTTGATGTACTCCTTTCCCAATTTGGAACCAGTCTGTTTTTCCATGTCCAATTCTAACTGTTGCTTCTTGACCTGCATATTGATTTCTCAAGAGGCAGTTAAGGTAGTCTGATATTCCCATCTCTTGAAGAATTTTCCACAGTTTGTTGTGATTCACATAGTCAAAGGCGTTACTGTAGTCAATGAAACAGAAATAGATGTTTTTCTGGAATTATCTTCATTTTTCTATGATCCAATGGATGTTGGCAGTTTGATCCCTTGTTCCTCTGCCTTATCTAAATTCAGCTTGTACATTGGGATATTCTTGGTTCATGTATTGTTGAAGCCTGGCTTGGAGAATTTTGAGCATTACTTTGTTAGCATGTGAGATGAGTGCAATTGTGCAGTAGTTTGAGCATTCTTTGGCATTGCCTATCTTTGGGATTGGAATGAAAACTGACCTTTCCCAGTCCTGTGGCCACTGCTGAGTTTTCCAAATTTGCTGACATATTGAGTGCAGCACTTTCACAGCATCATATTTTAGGTTTTGAAGTAGCTCAACTGGAATTTCATCACCTCCACTAGCTTTGTTCGTAGCAATGCTTCCTAAGGCCCACTTGACTTCATATTCCATGATGTCTGGCTCTAGGTCAGTGATCACACCATCGTGGTTATCTGTGTCATGAAGATCTTTTTTTGTATAGTTCTTCTCTGTATTCTTGCCACCTCTTCTTAATATCTTCTGCTTCTGTTAGGTCCATACCGTTTCTGTCCTTTATTGAGCCCATCTTTGCATGAAATGTTCCCTTGGTATCTCTAATTTTCTTGAAGAGATCTCTAGTCTTTCCCATTTTATTTTTTTCCTCTATCTTTGCATTGATCACTTAGGGAGGCTATATTATCTCCTCTTGCTATTCATTGGAACTCTGCCTTCAGATGTATGTACCTTTCCTTTTCTCCTTTGCCTTTCATCTTCTCTTCTTTTCTCAGCTATTTGTAAGACCTCCTCAGACAACCATTTTACCTTTTTGCATTTCTTTTTCTTGGGGATGACTTTGATCACGGCCTCCTGCACAGTGTTACAAACCTCCATCTGAACCTCCATCTGTAATTCTTCAGGCACTCAGATCTAATCTTCAGTCTATCTGATCTAATTTAAGCTTTTTGGGGAAAAAACTAT
This sequence comes from Muntiacus reevesi, assembly GCF_963930625.1. Lineage (NCBI taxonomy): Eukaryota > Metazoa > Chordata > Mammalia > Artiodactyla > Cervidae > Muntiacus > Muntiacus reevesi. The sequence continues at coordinate 97,024,716 of NC_089249.1, forward strand.
TTTGCAAAGAAACTGCACCGTTTTTCATTCCCAGTAACTGTATACTTTTCTGCATCCTCACTAATATTTGTTAGTCTCTGGTTTTTTGATTGTATCCGTCCCAACAGTTGTGAAACAATATCTCATTGTGCTTTTGACCTGCATTTCTCTGATGATAAGTGTTGTTGAGGATCTTTTATTATGCTTGTTGTCCATCTATTTATTTTTTTGGAGAAATGTCTATTCAAGTCTTTAGCCCAGTTTTTAATTAGGTTTTTAAAATTGTTGTTGTTTAGTTGTAGAAGTTCTTTATATATTTTGGATATTAACTACTTATCAGATATATGGTTTGCAAATATATTCTCCCATTCCATAGGTTGCCTTTTTTTATCTCTTGTTTCCTTTGCTGTGCAGAAGTTTTTAAGTTGATGAAATCCATTTGTCTATTTTTGCTTTTGTTACCTGTGCTTTTGGTATCATCATATCCAATAAATTGTTGCCAAATTCAATGTCCTAAAGCTTTTATTACCCTGAGTTTTCTCCTAGGAATTGTATACTATTAGGTCTTATGTTTAGACCTTTAACTTATTTTTGAGTTAGTTTTTTGTGTATGTTGTAAGATAAGGGTCCAACTTTATTTTTCTGCTTGTGGATATCCTGTTTTCCCATTTGAGAAGAGACTATCCTTTGCCCAATGTGGAGAAGTTATTTCTGGGCTCTCTATTTTGTTCTATTGATCTATGTAGCTGTCTTTATGCCAGCATGGCACTATTTTGATTACTGTTGCTTTGTAGTATATATTGAAATCAGGAAGTGTGAGGCCTCCAACTTTGTTCTTTTTCAAGGTTATTTTGTCTAGCTGGGGTCCCTTGAGATTCCATTTGAGTTTTAGAATTTTTCCTTTTTATTTCTTCAAACAGTATGATTGAAATTTGAATAGTGATTGCATTGAATATGTAGATTGCTTTGGGTAGTGTGCTAGTTTGTTTGGACTGCCATAACAAAATACTAGATACCAAGAATTCTGAGGTGGTCCCGTGATTGGGACTCTGCGCTCTCACTGCCCAGGGCCCCAGATTCAATCCCTGATTGGGGAACTAAGATCTCACAAGCTGTACGGGATGGCCAAAAAAACCCCAGAAAAACCAAAAACCAGAACACAAAAAACCCCCAGAGACTGGGTGGGTTAAACAACAGAAATTACTTTTTCACAGTTCTGGAGGCTAGAAATCCAAAATCAAGGTTCTGGCTGATTTGGTTTGTATGGAGGCTGTCTTACTGGCTTGCAGACTGCTGTCTTCTTGCTATGTTCCCAGAGGGAGAGAGAGTGAATGAGTGAATTCTATCGTGTTTTCTTCTTATAGAGACACTAGTCCTATTGAATCAGGACCCTGTTATGACCCTGATGTTGCCAGAGAATCTTCATAAGGTGACAGAATTTTGAGGGGTACAGAGCTAAAGAAGGAGAGACAGACAGAAATAAAAATAAATAAGTAAAAAATTTAAAACATATAGTGAGACCTGAGAGATAGGGAATGATAATGACCTTTAGCATGAGAAGAAAATGGATTATGGAATAAACAGAAAGGACTTGGAAGATCATATATATTTTATAGAACTTTAATTGTTTCAAGAGTATGCTTTCCTCTCTTTTTTCCTCCTGTTCTAGTCTTCACAGTGTAAACAGTTGATTAGTTTGTAGTCAATCACTTCTCTTATTTCTGCAGTTCAGACATGGCTGTCTTTAGCCTTCATGACTCTATTTATTATCATATGTTACAGTACTAAGTGAATATTAAATAAACACTTAAATGTAATTTTTGCTTCCAAATATATAAAGCTATTTGTGTTATATAATTGTAAGGTCCAAGTATGCAATTAAATTTTTCATTAAAATATTTAAAGTAATGTATGATTTCCCCCATATATTAGCATATATTTTGATACTTAAGATATTTTTGTTTAAAAAGTAAATTAGCATGTATATTTTATATAGTTTCTCTCAGTTATGGCCTGCTTATGGAAATACAGGGACCCAGGATAATAAGGAAGAAGCATGGCCCGAGGATCAGTACACTTGATTCTACACCCTTGTTTAAAAAAACTCCACTGAGTCATTTCTAAAATCAGAAGAATAGCTCCACCTTTTGTAGAGCTTCTGTAGAAGAACTGAATGAAATAACACACGTGTAAAGTAAAAAGTCAGATGCACTTCACAGTATTACGTTATTTTCATTGACACTATAGAAATGGTGTTTAGATCCTGCCTTGGTGTGCGATTGATCCTCACCTTTACTTGGAAGGAAGGGAGCACCCAGTGCAAGTTGTCGGTGTTTTGAATCCCTGGTGTGACTTCCCTGCTTCTCTACAGAGCTGCTGCCTCTGCAAAGGCTGCTGCTCCTGGGAACGGGTTGCCCAGCGTTGCAGAAGTGTAGCCTGTTGATCCTATCAGGATGAGAGTTGCCGTGCAAATGTCCCCGTTGAGTGCAAGCACTTGTGAGTAGCTGTTTATTGTTTTTCCTTTCTGTTTCTCTGGCAGCTCCTAAAGTCTCATTGGCTAGATAATTTTGCCAAAGACTCTGTGAACCCTGGAGTCATGGTGTTACTGGGCTGTGGTGCCTTATCCAGCACCTGTGGCCAGCTGGCCAGCTACCCCTTGGCTTTGGTGAGAACACGCATGCAGGCTCAAGGTGAGTTTTGAATGAAAGCGGGACACTGATAAAAAGTATGGCGTCAATAACGTGCTTCTGGAACTCTCAAGTTCCACTGAGACAGCAGAGTGTGGTTTTAAGATAATATTTCTTAACCATTTTTTTACATTATTGTCTCCCTAAGGAAGCTTTTTAGAAATTCTTTTCTAAATCAGTTCTTCTTCATGAAATCTTAATAGCACAGATACACTATGCATATACTGTATATGTATCTGTGGTTTCTGCACAAATAGAGTAAGATTTTCTTGCTTATGTTGAGAACGCATGTTTTAAGAGTACAGTTGGCTGTCCCCATTTGTGGGCTCTGCATCTGAGGACTCAACCTACTGTGGATTGAAAATACTCAGGGAAAAAACTCCCAAACATCCAAAAAGTAAAATGGGAATGTGCCATGCAGTTCACTCTTTACATTGTATTTACAAATCATCTGCATTGGAAGTGTTGGTTATTTAATGATTGACTGCTTGGTTGGGGGAGATGTGGTTGGTACTTGGAAGAGAGGTTGGGGATAGAGGTGCAGATGTTCAGGGTGTACTGTTTAAAGAAATGACAGTGGATGAGATAGGCCAGGGATAAAACAGAAAAGAGAGGCACAGAATGCATGCTATTTAATATAGCAATGCAGTGCATTCATGCATGTGTGCTCAGTTGTGTCTGATTCTTTGTGACCCCATGGACTGTAGCCCTCCAGACTCCTCTGTCCATGGGATTCTCTAGGCAAGAATACTGGAGTGGGTTGCCATTTCCTTCTCTGGGGGAATCTTCCCAACACAGGATCAAACCTGCATCTCCTGCATCTCCTGCATTAGCAGGTGGATTCTAGTCAGCAAATTGTGAACAAAGAGAACAATTAGTGAGATGACAAGAGATCCAGGAGGCATGGTGTAATCAAAGTCAAGGAGACAGTGCCACAGTGGGGAGGAATCACAGTTCAAAATTTTAGGTCCCATAATAATAAAAACTCTAGCCACCATTTACTGAGAATTTGATAAATGCCAGCTGATTTACATAGTTGTTGCTGATTCTTAAAACACTGCACAGTTTTCATTCCATTTACAGAGGAGAAAGACCATCAGCTGTCAGCTCTCCCACTTGCGGGCTAAGTGTGTTGGGACAAGTTTCTCTATCTTTGTAAGATTCCTTACTTACTAGATGGGTATAATAACTCTTACCTCGGAGGATTGGTATATAAAGTAATTAGCCCATCATCTAACACAAAGCGATAGTACCATTGTTATTCTTACCAGGGCACTCACTCTTTAGGTGCTATCCAGGGAGAATTATATACAGGGGCACTTTTTGAGGACCCTTGGAATAAATTTTATCTGTTTATTGTGTTCTAGAGTATTGTTCTGAATCATAATGGTATATAGTCATAATAAAATGTGTGAATATTAAATTAGCCTGATTTCTTTTCTTTTTTGAATTTTCTAGCCATGATAGAAGGAAGCCCACAGCTGAACATGGTTGGGCTCTTTCGACGAATAGTTTCTAAAGAAGGACTGCCAGGACTTTACAGAGGCATCACCCCAAACTTTATGAAGGTGCTCCCTGCTGTAGGCATCAGTTATGTGGTTTATGAAAATATGAAACAAACTTTAGGAGTAACTCAGAAATGACATGTTGAATTTTTTGCTTTAGCATGATTACTGAAACTTTCAACTGTCTCCAGAGTGACATTTTCTCCTAGAATTGAAACAAATCTATGACAGAAAGAAGCTTTATTTTTTTTTTTTCATGAAACGGAAGAGCATATCAATGATAATTTCAGACATTTGGACTCAATTTTATATATTCAGAAATGTCTAAAAAAATCATAGTTTTGATAAGCTCATACAATTTTGAGAAGGCTACAAAATTATAGTTTATCTTTTCTTATTAGTTCTTTCTACAATATCTGCCCAGAATCCTAAATCTGAAGAAATGTACTTGCTTGAACTAAATTTGCTTTGTGTGCTAGAATTATAAATCTTTAGTCTTTATTTTGGTTGATTCAAGTTTATGCCAGTTCCTTTATACTTAAATATCATTTTCTTAAAAACAAAATGATCAGAAAACTTGGAAACTTAAATTGTTCATATATTTTGAATTTCTTAAAATTTCCTTGTAGGATCATTAATGGAGAATTATTGCATGAAAACATACCTTACAGCAGCCAAATAGGTATAGAGTTTATATTCTTTCTTTAAGCAGAATAAGAATGAATGTTAAATGGCAGAATTTCAAGGCATGTCTAGTCCACTCATATAATTTTTGTGTAAGGAGGAGTGATAAAATAATATTTATTTCAGTGACCACTTCTCCATTTTGCTTGTACTATTGTTTGGTTTTCAGGACGACACACTGCTTATTAGCATATCACTGGCAAATTGTTGACGCAAGGCAACTTATTTGAGAGATTCTGTTTATTATCATTGTTTTGAAAAGCATCAGGAAACAAAACCCCTTTACTTATATCAGTCTCTAAAGAGCATCTCTCTTCTCTTTGTCCTTTGTCTCCTACTTGAATCAAACTCCTGTTTTCACCAGGAAGGCTTCTGGAGGCCATTCCCGGTTATCTGAAATTTCTTAATTACATGAAGTAGGTTGATCATGGATGAATGGCATTCTCATTACCCCCTCACCGTTTATTTGATGCTGCAATTCCCAACTTGGGCAGTGTGAACCTAGGAGAATAGTATGTATTAAAAATAGTGTATATTAATTCTGCGTATTTGGTGCCTATAATGAAATGGAAGGCCCAGTTTACAAACAAGTACATTCATATTTTCTCTTGCCCCCAGTTTTAGGAACATGTTTTGATTTAGAAAACTTAAAATGAAGCGAGAGCATGATTTTATTTTACTGAAGCCATTTTTATAAACAACTGTCTTTTCTGATTTGTATGATTAGGACTTAGACAACTATTTAGTAGTTGAAATTATTCTTATCACTTTTCAGTGTAATTCTTAAACTCGTTTGATTTCTAGTAATTTCTGCCATAAGTTGCCAACATTTTAGTGAAAATCTGGTGACATAATTAGGTATTTACTTTATTTGAACCTACCTCTCATGTTTTCTGAACCAAAGAGAAATGTTGAACTTGTGTTTGTGAAACGTATCCTAACATATAGTTTTCATTATATTTGTTATGCCTGATAAATATCTCAATGTTTTTATAATACATATGATAAGTGTGAAACTCTGTCTTCAGGGTGTTTGTACTTTTGAGTAATGCATAAATGACAATATTAAGGTACTAGATTAGCTCTTTTTTTCACTCATAAAATTATGGATGAGTAAAATTTCAGGCTACTGAAAACATTCATTGTTCATTATGAATTTAAATTGTTTTCTATTTAACATTTGTAAGGTATGAATGTGATTTATCTGTGTATCTTGTATCTTTTGAAAAAATCTTGAATTTTTTGAAAAGAGCCCAGAGTCAAGAATAGTTTATTTCTGGCATTACTGCATATTTGCTTTACATTTATAATTAAAAATACATATATGTTTGTTTTTGAAATGTCTTGTTTCCTCATTTTAAAAAAATAGTGTAACTGAGGCAAAAAAAAAAAAAGACTGTTATACAGTTGATATCACTGGCAGCAGTTTGAATAATGTTTATAGTATTATTGGGTAAGACTCATTATAGTCTTTCCAAATATTTTGGCCTTTTCTGAACAACCGCAACAATTGTTAAATCTGTCATACATTTTGGTATAAAATGATGTTTTTTGTGATGTCCAAATTCCACATTTACCAATAAGGGTGATATCCCTGAGGGTCACAGGCTTCCCTGGTGGCTCAGATGGTAAAAGAATCTGCCTGCAATGCAGGAGACCTGGGCTTGATCGCTAGGTTGGAATGTTCCCTAGAGAAGGGAATGGCTACCCACTCCAGTATTCTTGCCTGGAGAATTCCATGGACAGAGGAGCCTGGCGGGCTGCAGTCCATGGGGTCACAAAGAGTCTGGTATGACTAAACAACTAATACTTACCTACCTGGGGGTCACAGTGCCAAGGAGAATCTGAAGTCACAGTCTTCTTGGTACATTTGATGGAGTATCAGTTTGTCTTGAAGTTGTGGGAAACAAAAGCGAAGTATGTTTGTGTGTGTGTTAGTCGCTTGGTTGTGTCCAACTCTTTGTAACCCCATGGAGTGTAGCCAACCAGGCTCCTCTGTCCATGGAGTTCTCCAGGCAAAAATACTGGAGTGGGTAGCCATTCCCTTCTCCAGGGGATCTTCCCGACCCAGGGATCAAACCCAGGTCTCCTGCACTGCAGGCAGATTCTTTACTGTCTGAACCACTAGGGAAGCCCCCAAGTAAGTTTACTGAAAGTATTTAAAGCAATTATATAATTCAGATGATAAATTTTGCTTAAAAAGATAAAACATAAGACTGCAAAGAAATTCTGTGTTCCAACTTGAATGCTCCCCAGCCTCCAGGAAAAACACATTAGCCCTCTTTGACTCTCAGGGACCCTTTATCAGAAAAATGCCACCAGTTTGTTTCCTACCAGTTTGTCTTGTATCCCCATCCAGAGAGTAAGTTTCACATGAACATACATTGTATTTTGACTATTTTGTCCTTTGAGCTTTACATCAGGTCCCTTGTGTAAAATCATGGTGTGGTTTCCCTATCCCCAGATAAGAATTTCCCTGGTTCTTTTGTTCTCATGGAATTTCTCTGTTTTGCGAAGAGCACCAAGGAATAATTAGGTGTAGAGGGGAGCGACTGACAACCCCCTTCACCTCCTTTGCCACATGCCCCACTTGGGGCACGCACAGAGCAGGCTGAACTTGTTTAGACCATTCTCTGGGATGGCACACCCTGCCCAGCGCCCTCTGCCCTCCTGCTTCCCTGCAGGACAGAGCTGTGCCAAGGTCCACGCTGCCGAGGCCTGGACCTGCTGCTGCCCTCTGACCACAGTTGAAGACACCTCTTCACAACCTTCTGTGTATGAATTTTTGTTTTTGTTTTTTTTGTTTTTTTTTTTGCTTGCTTTGTTTGTTCGTCTGCTAATTTGTCCGTTCTCTGGTTGTCACTGGGCTCCACAGCCCTATATTCAGATGCACAGCCACAGCCACTGCGGCACTGTTTGCTGTGAAAGCAGAAACGCTCCAGGCCTGGGCCACTTGGCATTTATTCCATCAACATTCACTTGCTCTTTGATGCCTTTGGGGAGTGTTTGTTAACTGCCTACTGTATGTCAGACACTTTTTGGGACTGAGGTCACAGCACCAACAGGACTTTATACCTTTCCTAATGGAGATTATCTAGTGGAGACAGACAACAAAGTAAGTAAAATACATAACATGTCAGATGGTGGTAAGTGCAGAAGGCAGGGCTGAGGCTGAGGTGGTGATTTTAGGTAGAGAAGAGCTTGCTGAGAAGGTGCTCTTTGAGTAAAGGGCTGAAGGGGGCACCGGAATGGGCCACGCTGATGTCTGTCCAGGAAGGGGATCCCAGGCAGAGCAGACACAGGAAAAGGCCCAGGGTGGAGGAGAACACCCAGGAGGCCGGAGCAGCTGGAGTGAGGGGAACAGAAGGGAGGGTAGTAAGTGATGGAGCCACAGAGGGCTGGGGGGAGGCCAGTCGGCCAAGCATTGCCACTACTGCAAGGGCCGCAGTTCCGTGGTCATGCTTCGTAACCAAGTTTCAGATGTTCTCCTCTAGGGACAGGAGTCTCATTATTGGAAACATCATTGGAAGACACCTGCACTCTTGTAATCATCGTGTTCATCACACACAGAATGGTTTTCCCTGCATTTGCTGTCCCAGCCTAGAGACCCCTTCCCCAGGTGACGGGTCTGTTGGCTACTCTCTGCCTTACCCTCTCCAGGGAGGATTTTGATTTTTTAAAAAGAGAAATTAGAGACCTTAAAATGTTTCTAGATGGTTTTCTAAGAGTTAGAGAACTTGAATCTTAGCACTTAGCAAACACACAAGACTATATTGTTGTCCTCACTTCCTTCTCTGACCACCTTGTATCTGCCCAGAATTTGCTTATAATTTGTACAAGCTGTACAATATTGCAAATAACCCTTTTATTTTTTGTGAGTTGATATTGTCCTGCTTTGAATTACTTTCTAGAAGTCAAGATAATAGTAACCAAAGACATGATTGGTATTTTGTTACTCTTAAAAGAGGGCCAGGGATTCTAAGGCATTCTAAAGTACTCTTTCAAACTGAAACTTATCGCAAATCCTTGGTGTTTGCTAATCAGGTGTGTTTTTAAAGAGTTTACACTCATCTCTTTACACACCGTTCCACACAATGCAGTCACGACCATGGGTTCAGGATGAATTGGCTTCAATTCCAGCACTTGTGATCTGTGTCAGCCGCAAATATGCATCACTCAGCCTCCATAGGGAGTCCCTACGTGAACCTTGGTGTGGCAAAAACTCGCTTGTGAAAAAAACCCGTGACATTTCTGAAGTTTATATAAACTAGCTTAAATACAGCTGGAAGCTCTGTACTACCCAGTGTTGTACCAGTGACCTGGGATCTTGGCCCCTCCAGTTGGCCCCACCAGTTGCTGCTAAGGGGCCCTTTGTTGCAGCCTGCATGGTCCCTTGGATTCAGAGGCTGTGCTGGGCTTGGCATGATAGTAGTTGGTAAGACATGGGACATCTGAGCCTGGGGTCTGGGCTTTGCATTCTGCAAGGCTGAGGAGTTGAATGTGATTCTCTTATTGCCTTGGGATCCACCAACCTTTGTCTCCTTCCCAGTCCCTGGGTTTGCCCCTCTGTCTCTTTGCTCTTCAAGGCACCTATCTGCTCTTCCCCTGGGACTCCTGGCATCTTATCAGCAGGTAACTTGCAAAAGACAGAAGAGCCTCTGATTGAAAGTGACTTCTGTTTTCCATTTTTAAAAATCACTGAGGGGAGGCGATACTAAAGCCTGACTTCCTTGTCTGAAATGGGATGAAAGGGAACATAGAGGGGGAAATGAATATATATTAATCTCTCAGTTATTTTACCCGAGGCTCTCTAGCCGCCTCCTACCCCCGGTACTCTGTCTCAGGAATGAGTGTCATTGTGCCACCGAGTGGCGGGTTCTGCTCACTTGAAACAACACATCCTTTGCCTACTGACTCTCTAAGCCCCCAGAATGCTACCGGTAAGTGGCAGTGCAACTTCATGGCCAGGTGGTTCAGTAAACAGTGTCCCAAATGAAAAGTCAATAGTATAATTCAGAGTTGATACTTTTCAAGCGCTTAGGAGGTGATGGAAAGTAGAGGGTAAAATTAATTGTAATGTGGAAAAGGATGATAAGATCCTTCAGAGTTAGAACTGTTTCTAAATCTGCTTTGTTTTTGGATGATTTAGGGAATATGAGTGTAAGCCTTCAGAAGATGTGGGTGATAAAGTGCTAGTGTAGACTTACCCGTAATAATAATGACTTGGGCTCAAGGCTCTTACAGTAGAAGGATCTGCAAGAAAACAAGGTGAGGAGAAGTTTTAAAGTCCATCCACCTGTGATTTGTTCCTCCTCTGATTTTGTTCTCTCCCTCTTTACTCTTTATAAAGATGTCCCTCCTGGACAAATAAGAGAAAATCATCCATAAGATAGTAAAACTATATCAAGGAAAGGAGAAAGTAAACAACTGAAGAGTTTTGCTGTAGTTTGAAAGTTCTGCTCTTTTGTGTATTTGTCTTCTTTGACTAGTAAAAATGTACAGCTATTGTTCTAGGGAATTTTGACCAGATTATGGGAAATGTTCCTATCTCTGCCAGGCATTAATAATTCCCTGATTGTTCTTACAAAGCAATCAGGACAAAGATTGACAACATCATGAGACATACATCGATTCAGCAAAATTCTATTTTTTTAATGGTACAATTAACTAATAATCAGATGGTGACTGCTGGTGAGATATTTCCCTCCCCCTCTCAGAACATCCAGCAGTGGAGTTCCTCTTGGTCAAGAGGGGCAGGAAGAAAGACCTGGAGAGGTTAGTTCAGTACAGATCTGTGGACATGCCCTTAAGGTGAGAAGTGAACCGAAGGCCTTATTTTCACTATGATAATTGCTCATTGTTGTTCAGTTGCTAAGTAGTGTCTGACTGTGACTCCATGGACTGCAGCACGCCAGGCTTCCCTGTCCTTCACCATCTCCTAGAGTTTGCTCAAACTTATGTCCATTGAATCAGTGATGCCATCCAACCATCTTATCCTTTGCCACTGCCTTCTCTTTTTGCCTTCAGTCTTTCCCAGCATCAAGGTCATTTCCAATGAGTCAGTTCTTCGCATCAGGTGCCCAAAGTATTGGAGCTTCAGTTTCAGCAGCAGTCCTTTCAATAAATATTCTGGGTTGATTTCCTTTAGAATTGACTGGTTTGATCTCCTTGCAGTCCAAGGGACTCTAAAGAGTCTTCTCCAGCACTATAATTCCAAAGCATCAATTCTTTGATGTTCAGCCTTTTATGTGGACCAACTCTCACATCCATATATGACTACTGGATATATGCATCTTTGTCAGCAAGGTGATATCTCTGCTTTTTAATATGCTGTATAGGTTTGTCATAGCTTTCCTTCCAAGGAGCAAGCATCTTTTAATTTCATGGCTGCAGTCACCGTCCACAGTGACTTTGGAGCCCAAGAAAATAAAATCTATCACTACTTCCACTTTTCCCCTTGTATTTGCCAAAAAATGATGGCACCAGATGCCATGATCTTAGTTTTTTGAATGTTGAGTTTCAAGCCAGCTTTTTCACTCTCTTCTTTCACCTTCATCAAGAGGCTCTTTAGTTCCTTTTCACTTTGCCGTTAGAGTGGTGTCATCTGCATATCTGAGCTTATTGATATTTCTCCCAGCAATTTTGATTCCAGTTTAGAATTCATCAAGCCTGGCATAGAAAGTCCTTTATTACGTATATACTTTGAAAATATTTTCTCTCAATCTGGTGCCTGTCTCTCCTGTCAGTTATGTCTTTGAAGAGCAGTTTTTAGTTTTGATGTAGTCCAATTTGTCAGTTGTTCTTTTTGAATTATAGTATTATATCTGAGAAAAATTTCTTAGATTTTAAGATTTTCTTAAAATTTTAAGAACACTGTCTCCTAGAAATTTTGTAATTTAAAGGCTTTGAATTTAGGTCTGTGATCAGCTTGGAGTTAATTTTTGTGTATGATGCAAGGTGTGGATCGAAGTTCAAGCTTTTGCATATGAATATTCAATTGTCCGGTACCATTTGTTGAAACGACTGATGTTTATCTACTGAGTCATCTTTGTACCTTTGTTGAGAGTTGGTTATCCATATATATGTGGATCAGTTGCCGGACCCTATTGGTTTTGTTCATCTGCTTGCGTGTTTTAATTCCACACTGTCTTCATTACTGTGGCTTCATAAGTCTTGAAATCAAGTACTGTAAATTATCCAACTTCGTTATTCTTTTTCAAAGTTGTTTTGGATACTCTAGGTCCTTGGCATTTCCATATGAATTTTGGAATCAGCTTGTCAATGTGTACAATAAAACCTGTTGGAAATTTGACTGGCATTACATTAAATCTGTAGATTAATTTGGGGAGAAGTGACATCTTTCTGACCCATGAAGAAGATATCTCTTTCCATTTCTAAACTTTTAAAAATTTTCTTGATAATTTTGTAGTTTCATAGCAATATGCGTGAATCTAACAAAAGCCATAATTTTGAGTAAAAAACGCAAGTTGCATAAGAATTTATAGTATATTGCCTTTCATATATGTTTAAAAAACTCAGCACAGTGAGTTACCAATATAGTATTTAAGGTAATATATAGTTTAAAATTATGGTTTTAAGAAAAGCAACATTTAGCTCAGTAGTTGTTGGTGGGTGGAAGGGGTTATGATTTAGGGGACATTGTGGATACTTCAGCAATACTATTTCATCTTAGGCCACGTAATGGAGACACATCATATTTTATATATACAGATATATTTTATATAGAATATTTCATTGGGATATTGAATCAAAACTGTAAAATTGCTGTATTATTTCTAATCTACTTAAAGAAAACCAAAGAAACTTGAGAACCGAACCAGCCTAACAATTGAGCAAAGGGGTTGTAAAAGAAACAGAATGTGTTACGTACATATCAATCACATGTGCATGCCTGTATAAAGCTTGGAAAGGCACAGATAAGGATCTCTATTGAAACAGTGTTATTCTCTAGGGCAGGGAGTATCATGCGTGGGCTTTGCATGAGACTTTCACTATTTAATGTAGACCCGCTTATTGTTTGAATTTGTACAGCTAGTATGTTTGACTTTTATAACCTTTAAAACCATAAAATAACAAAATGAGGTTGTGTTCTGTATGGGACTTAGTCATCTTAATTGTCCTGATCCTGGGCCTGTCTGCCTTCAGATTTATTCCTCGCCCTTCCCCTCCCTTGCTCTATGTTCCCGGGTATGACTCCTTGCTCCCAGGTCTGCTGCTCCCAGGCCTAGCTGGCCAGTGGGGGCGCTGGCAGGAGACGGGAGGGCAGAGGAAGGGGGAAGCCAGGGTGTTTCTTCTCCTCCCTCCTTTGGCAGCCCCTTTGGCAGCTGCTGGCCAGCACGATACATACCTACAAACACACGCACGCATCCTGACCTGCCATTGCAAAGTTCAGGACACCAAGGAAAATGAGAAAAGATCCGAATAGGTTCCAAAATGGAGAAGGAGACACCTCCATCTGCAAAGGAACAGAACCAAAATGCATCAGACTTAGAAGCTGTATCCCTAGAAAGTAGGAAAGTGATAATTGAGAATCTAAAGCAATACAGCTGTTTACTAAGCTGAAGATGAGAACAATAAATTTCCAAAGTGAAAGGAAGTTTAACTTCTCACGCATTGTTTCTTAGGATATAATCAAGTAAGGGAGTAAATATACCAGGAGAAAAAGGAGAACAGGATATAGGCAACAGTGGATCCAACCAAGGGAAGCAGTGTCAGGGAGTCTGAGGCTGGGCAACAGACACAGAGGGAAGGACTCCAGATTGGAGCATCACCACGAAGGGCACTGCAAAGAAACTCTGTGCAGGAGAGTGGGGGGCTCAACAGAACCCCTGGTCCCTGATGAGTCAAAGAGGCTAAGGAAAAACATCATTAGGAAATAGAGGCAAAAATGCAAGAACACTGAAAGGCAGAAACTTCAGGACAAATGAAGAAGACTGAATAAAAAGGAACTTAGAGTGAATACTAGGCATGCAGTGAAAACTACTGTGCAGTTACATAATTGCACTTTTAAAACGAAACTGAATTCCCAGGGCTTAGTACAGCTGTAGGACAATGTGACTGAGAAAGCAAATACAATCAGAAGCTGAGAGGTAGGAGACTGCAGGATGGAGTGGTGTCTGAAAATCTGCATCTTAGAGAGCAATCGTCCCCAACCATTTTGGCCCGAGGGACTGGTTTCATGAAAGATAACAGATCCCAAGGAAAGACACACAATTAGTCATTGCTGTAGAAATTAGGTGGGGTTTGTTAAATGTTTAAAACACTCAGTACTTTACCTAAAGGCACTACTTTATGGGCTTGTATGGGGAACTGCTGTGTAGCTGTCATTTACAGGAAGGAACATTTTGTGTCTTGGGCTTGAATATAGCATCTTGTTGGGATTCTCCTGATAGGACACCATGTGTCCAATGGGACCTATGACCCAGGACTCTGTAGAAGCAGTTCGTGTGTGTGTTAGTTGCTCAGTCGTGTGTGACTCTTTGCGACCCCATGGACTGTAGCCCGCCAGGCTCCTCTGTTCGTGGAATTTTCCAGGCAAAAATACTGGAATGGGTAGCCATTCCCTTCTTCAGGGTATCTTCCCTACCCAAGGATAGAACCCGGGTCTCCTGCATTGCAGGCAGATTCTTTGCCACCTGAGACCCCAGGGAAGACGTTCATGATGCCCCAAAAGTCGCGGCACCAAACTATTACAGGATTATACCATCCCATGGTATAATAGTAAGTGTAATGGCCTCAATCATCCACCGGGTGGCAGACTTCTCCCAGCCCTGCAGACTCGCAGGTACCTGGAGCCTCAGCTTTCTCTCCCTTTGCCTGCAACTGGAAAATCACTGAGCTGCTTCAGGCCAGATTTGAATTTCCTGCACAAACCATCATTGCCTTGTTTAAAGGAGGGAGGTAGGTTCGGTTTGTTACCATTCCAGGAGAGAAGGTGACAAAGAAGTTCATTTATGTGTAGCTCTGAAGAGAAAGGCTTGTTTACTTTTTCTTAGGCAATTTTTCAAAAATTGAAAAATGCCATATTTTGCAAGTCAAATTAGAAGTGATTGGAAAAAAAAAACAACATTACTGCTCATACACAGTTATATTTAAATGTTCCAATATGAAAATTGTGACCTTAGAAGATATTTTGGAACATTTGTTTTCATAGTGTGATGAATATTTTTTCATTTGCTTAAAATATTTCAAGAAGTGTATTCATAATTCAAGTTTGAAGTATAAGGGGGTTAACATAAGTATAAAAATAAAGTAAAACAAACAAGTAAAATGCACCACAGTTTTGAGTTTTGCCCCATTCTCCTTTGGGTGGTTTTGTTTGTTTTTAAACAAGAAGCTGCTTTCCTTAATTGCCCTTTGGTTGATGTATTTTAAAAGAAATACAGTTTAGGTTTCAGATTAAGACAAGCTTGCTCTGATAAATCTCTGGAATAATTAGCATCATGGGAAGCATTTAATATTACCATTAGACAATTCAATCTGTATTATTGGATTAATCTAAAGTATCCTTCAATTATAGTAAACAGGGTTCTTTTAATGCTAAAAATTTGTATTTCAATGTTATGCAACTACATAAATATAAACATTTGTTCAATATACAGTTCTGACATCCATAGGAAATTTCTTAGGGGAAATATGACTGCAGACACTTTATCGCACAGACCCTAACGAACATAAATTTTGACCAGAGGAAAACAGAGATTAGGATGGTGAGCAGAAATACTCAGCTCTGATGCGATGATGGGCCCCTCTCACAGCGTCCACCAGCTGCTCACCTGTTTCCCATATCCCACTGATAACAGGAACTGAGATGTACTGGCCCCACCTCCTTTGCCTCTTCCAGCCTCCTTCCTCTCACCCACCACTTTTTGAGTCGTTTTTCCCTATGATTTTTAAAATTCTCAGTTATCTCTTTCCCCTTGTTTGTTAATTTACTAAAAAACTGCAAGCTGGTCACTCCACAACCTGATGGCTTTGGAGGAAAATGCTCGAGAACTGAAAAAGAAAATCAAGGTAATAAAATTGGCCTTGTTAAATTGTTAGTCTTTCACCCTGCCTAAAATTTGAGTTGAGTTTTTCAGCTCATTTCCCTCAAAATTTGGAAAAATGTTGGTGCTTGAAAAGAAAACACAGAAAGAATCTGGAGCTGAGACCTGGTGATATTCTGGTCAATTTTTAGCCAAGGGTTAAATTTTCTCTTCAAATGATCAGGGTTTAGAACTAATAAAACAGATTCTTACAAAAACTGAGAAAGAAAAGATTGTAAATGATTGCCACAAGGCTTGTTCAAGAAGAATAGAACATACTGATAAAGATTCCCAGTTTTAAGTATTATTATTATTTATTTTAATTTGGGGAATATTGTTTTTAGTATGTGACACTGATTCTAAAGTCTACTTGACATTTAAGTAATAAAATAGTACAATTAAGTTAAATTAAATAGTGCTTGATTAGTACTAATGATTTTCACCAGATCTTTCTCGCTCGCTCTCTCTTTAAGCCTTAAAACTTGGCTGCACATTAGAATCATTTGGGTAGGAGGGCCAGGGAGTGGTATTTAAAAATCTAGGCTCATACCCCCCAGACCAATTAAATGAGAATTCCTGGAGGTGAAACACAGGCCCAAGGATTTTTAAAAGCCTCACCCCTTCCCCATTCTCGATGATTCCAGAGTGCAGTTAAGTTTCAGAACCAGTGCAAACTGGTTTCCTTCTGATCACTGCATATAAAGGACGTTATTAATGGTTGAGAGGAGAGACCTATAGATAAAGAGTAATGTTCTCCAGCCTCCTACCCAGAGGAGAACCGGACAGAGAGCTGACAGGATTTGTTGACAGATTAGTTAGGGGTTTAAGAGAAATTGTTGAGTACAAGATGACTAAGTTTTTGAACCAAGAAACATAGGACAGTGAATTTGCCTTTTATTGAGATGAGAAGAGTATGTTAACACCAAAAAAGGTGGACTGAGTGGGAAGGTGGAGAATTGGATTTGGAGCATTTGAAATTTGAGATTCCTATGGGATACCCAAGGTAAAATTCAAGAAGGCGTATCTGGAATACAAGGGACATAGACACAGACTTTTGGGAGTCATCAGCATCCAGGTGGTATTTAAAGCCTGGAGCTCAGATAGTTACAGAAATGAGTACAGATAAGGAGGAGAAGACAAGGGCTGAAGACTGAAGCCTCCCTCTAGTAAGAGTTCAGAGAGATGAGGAGGAAGCAGTCCAGGTGAGGAGAAGGAGCAGCAGTGCAACCGGAGGAAAATCTGAAACATGGGCAGCATTGGATGCCAGGTAAGGTGAGGACTGAAGAGGGATGGAGAGCTTTCCCTCCATGAAGGTTGCTTGGGCAGGGAGAGGAAGGAGATAAGCAAACCCTGTCCTCCCACACTTGATTTTCTCCGGTACTGACATCTCTGATGTAAGCACCAAGACAGCAGATAGCCTGGTTAATTGAGTAGGTGCTGTGAAAGCCCAGATCAGAAAGGAAGTGCAGATACTGGAGAGGGAGCTGTTGCCGTCAGGGTCGCAGAGTCAGAGCAGGGATAGGGGAAGGGCGGAGATGGAGGCACAGAGGAGTGTGTGGGCTGACAGTCCGGAGGGCCTGGGGAGCTCTGAGAACAAAGTTGGTGGGAATGGTTGGTATATAAACTGAGAGGAGAGAGGGTGGGTCACACAGAGATTTTGAGTTGTACATCTGACAGAGAACCAGCTTGGGGAGCTGACGATTTCTCATGCCCCAGCTAACTAAAGTCTTTAATGAATGAGAGCACGTGACCAGGAGATAGAGAAAAGTGTTGACTGCCAAGGGAGTGAGTGGTCAGATGGCAGAGCCTTTGGTGGGATGGGGTTTAACAAGAGATGCCTATGTGGGGAATGGTCTAGAAGTTGAAGTGGACAGTGAGGCGCACACACATCCCACATTTCACTTTGTGGAGGGCAAGGGGTGTGTCCTCATGGGAGTGTAGGAGAGGGGAGGAAGGGAGAAACTGAGGGTGACGTTAGACCTTGATGAGGCTAAAGATTACGGGAAGCTGATGAAAGTGACGATTTTAAAAGTGTGCAGAGAGGACTGTGCTCAGAAATGACAGCTGCCAGTCTCCGTGCCCAGTTGTGGGGGAAGTGGTCCTTGAAGCTTCTGCTTCCAGGGGTCCTCCTCTGTGGCCTGAGGCACGGGACCGTGTGGTGGCGATCACGGAGAGAGGCAGCTCGTCCAAGCAAAATCATCGATTCACGATGCTAACAAAGTATGGGACCATGGTACAAACCCCCAAATGCAGGAGTTACGATGGCATGAGAAATAACGGGAGGCACAGATGGGTGGGGGAGCAGTGAGCATCCTGGAGGCAGAGCAATGACCTGCTTTTTCTTGCGGTGACTTTTTAATTCAATCCCAATGAGGTCTAGTGTGTGTGGGCATGGTTCATTGACAAGGAATAAGATGAGCGGAAAACAGGGTTTTCAAAGAGGGATATGCAGTAATTACTGCAGAATGACAAAATTAGAAAGAATGAGAGGAAATTAAATATTGTAAACTATAGAGGCTTTGCCTTTTAAATCAAGAATAGCCAATTAAGCTGTTTTGTTATGTAATATCTCATTCATTTGTTGTTGAATTACCTCTGGCTGTAGGTACTGTTTCCATGAAGTTAATTTTTATTCCATTATGAATAAATAAATCCAGCGAAAGGAAATCTGTCCTCATTGCTATCTATAGGAGGAGGGGCTTGAGCCAAAAGTCTTTCATGGTTTCATATTTTTGGTTTCAGTTTAATAAAGAAGAAGAGCCTGAGGGATAAGAAAAGAGGTCAGGTTTTGCCGTTTCCTCTTGAAGTACATAAATAGAACAAAAGGAAGCAGTGAGATGAAGACAATGGTAAAGAACATGAAATCAACCCAGGACATATTAAATGTTGACAGGAAGCCCAAGGATTTGTGGTACCACTGAAAATAGAGTAATTAATTCAGCACGTTTTTATTGATGTCTGCACCAGTAACAGTCTACCAGGGATTATGGTAGGCATTAGACATGTGTGAAAATAAATAATGGGTAGCTTTTGTTCTTAGAGCTCACAGTCTATTGAAAAGGCTGACATGAAAAAACAATTTCAATTTAAAGTGATAAGTGCTGTAACGAGTTTGTACAATGTACAGTGGGAACGACAGATGGGGTGTTGACAAGGCATCTTAGGGGAGATGACATTTTTGCTCAGTCTTTGAAAGATGAAGAGAATTTTGCCACACAGAGAAGATAAGTAGGGGTGTTTCAGAGAGAGAGGGGGGAGAGGTAGTGTAAAGACATATAAACGTGAAATGGCGTGTTTGGGAAATTGTGAGTTGTTCTTTGTGACTGGCGTGTTTGCTGGAGATAATAGCTAGACAGATAGATTAAAACCAACCAGCTATGTGTCATTCTGAGGAGCTGTGTTTAAAAAGAGAGCCATTGGAGGAATTCCATCAGAAGGGAGTAACAGGACCTACCAAATCTTTACAGACGGTGGATGGGTGGGAGGGGAGTGAATTGGTGGCAGGTGCAGACAAGGCTTCTTTAGTGACTCAGTGGTAACGAGTCTGCCTGCCAATGCAGAAGATGTGGGTTTGTTCCCTGGGTTGGGAAGATCCCCGGGAGAAGGAAATGGCAACCCATTCTAGTATTCTTGCTTGGAGAATTCCATAGACAGAAGAGCCTGGTGGGCTACAGTCCGTAGGGTCGCAAAGAGTTGGACACGGCTGAGCAACTGTCTCATTCACAAACTAAAGGCAGAGAGACTACACTCTCGTCTTTCATGTCTGCGTCCCCAGGGTCAAGAACTTCATTTGCCATATGGCTGGTGCTCGACAGCTGTTGAATGAAGAATACATGAAGGGAGACAAGGCAGGACTACGGAGTTGGGGTGGTGGATGCAGGATGTCAAGAAAAGCTGTATATGAGGGTGGTGTGTCTCCCTTCCGTCCCTTGTCAGATCCTCTCACCCATGCCCCACTGCCCTGCCTACTCGTAAAAGCAGAGGGCCCGTGAGGAGACTGAGGAAGAAGGAAGCACCAAAGAGCTGGCATCACAGAACCTGGGATGAGAGAGTGTCACCAGGGAAGACGGCCAACACCATCACATGCGGCAGGAAGCCCAGCACAGACACGTCCTTGGGCATTGCCAGGACTGAGGTCCTGAGTGCCTGGAGAGAGAGGAGTTCCCAGGAGCGGCAGCAGCAGGCTCCAGGCGGCCCTGGAAGAGTGACTGGGGGGAAGGAAGAGGAGAACCTGAGGGTGGACATTTGCTCAGAAAGCTGGTCTGTGAAGGGAGGAGGGGGGAGGGAGGAGCTTGAGGGGGAGGCAGGATTAGAGGGATGCTGTTTTGTTTTGAAAGGGTGGTAAGTTTATGAACTTGAGAAAACCCAACAGAGAGCAGAGGTTCAAGCCAGTGGGTAGAGACAGAATGAGGCAGATGGGTTTGGCTAACTAGGGATAGTGAAACATTTTCAGTTTTAAAATTGAAACATGCATTTTAAAAGAATGAAAAATGTCAGTAAGGGCAATAGGCTGGGGTGGAGGAGAGAATGCTGGATGTATGATAGAAGTCCCAGGCTCTAGTCCTTTCTTTGTGACGACCCAAATGTGTGAGCTTCACTAACCTGTCCACCTGCTCTGAGCCTTCGTTTCACTTTTAAAATGAGTGACACTCTGTGGAATGGTCTCTTAAAGCCATGAACTCTACAATTCAAAAGTGTTTTATGCTTGGTGTATATATATATACGTAAAATAAGGCTTTTCCCCACATAAAATTTGACTCAAGTCTAATTTAGGTATTTTGAAATTTTCACTTTGTATTATCTTTAGAAATAAATGAGATTGTGTGTAAGAAGGAATTTTGGAGACATAGGGAGGCCTGGCGAGCTGCAGTCCGTGAGGTTGCAAAGAGTCAGACACGACTTAAAGACTGAACAACAATGAAGTAAAACAGCTAAATTTCTGTTCATTAATAATCATAGTTTTCCCAACCCAGGGACCTCACATGTTTTCCCTTTTTTGTATATATTACCCCAGAGTATGATAAAATCTTAGCAGAAGGGGAACTAAAATTAAATTAGCTCCTTATCTAAAAATTTAGATGCCCTGATACAAACCTCTCAAGAATAATAAACTAATAATTTCCCTGCGGATGGTGAAAATATGGTTTGCATAATTATTTCCTCATGATTTAATTGAAAATATTAAAGATTAGGCACATGCATACCAGGGACTCTAATACAGGATAACACATTTCCCTCTGGCTCTGCAACCCTTGCAGCCAATAAGGTTTAAATGAAAGCAGAAATACTCATGAAAGACATTTCTGTGTTTAGTTGTGAGTTGGGCCATTCGAGGGTATATTTAAGCACTTGGTCATGAGCCATGAGGAGGAGCCAACTTCCAGGGTTCTGTGGAGAGCAGAGGCCAGCAGCTGTCTTGTCCAGTGTCAGGCTACAGGGTCTGGTAATGCACCCAAGCATTCACGCCTCAGACCTGGCAGCACAGCAATCGACTGGCCTGTTCTTATACCAAGCTTGTAAACAGACCTGCTGCATGGCTCTCTCCACCATCACTTGAACCCTGTGTTTTAGAGGTATGACCAGTCACTGGCTAGAAACCCAATGGCCATTCTCAGCTTCTTCCTTTTTCTCTTCCCCTGTGTCTAATGAATTTTGCCACCTGCGTAGCCTCTCTTCTGGGTCCCTTTGTTCTTACTGTGTTCGTTGCTCTAACTTCAGCTATATCTCCCTCCTTTTTCTCCTACTTCCCAGCTTTACTCCCTTCATATCTGCCCTCTACCTGGCTGCCAGGTCTTAAAGATGGCATTCAAGGCCTCCCTGTTTGTTTGGGCCTCTGAAGCCTCTAGTCTTCTTTCTCACCCCTGTGACTACTTCCATGTCTGGATGCTGGCAAACATTGGTGGTGCCTTTTTCATCTCTTTGCATATGACTTCCACTTGGCCATACTGCCCTTATCCTGACTTTTTCTGCCTTTTATTCATATTTCTATTCATGTTTTCTATCATCTTCCCTTTGAAAGCTCTCTCTGATCCAGTCTCTCCAATGAACTATAGAAGGCATGGCCAGTTTCTCTTGTTGCACAGATTAGAGGTTCTACATGGTATCTACAGATTCGGTGTCACTTGTCTCCACAACCAGATTCTGAGCTTCTTAGTGGCAGGAGACTAGGTCATACTTATCTAGCACATAATAGGTGCTTAATACATGCAGGTGAAATGAAAGTAAATTTTTTTACTTTCCTTCATTGCCAGCTATATAACTCTTTCATTTTTATTTTCACAAACATGGTTCTAGTAAAATAGAGAGCTTTTCTTTGGCTTACACACATATCCTAATAATAATAATTGCTTCCAGTTATTGAATGCTTTTCAAATGACAGACATCATTCTAAGAATTTTATATACTTTCTCTCCTTTATTCTTCACAACAGTCATGTGAAGGATGCATTACTGTGTGTGTTTTGTGCCTGAAGAAACTTAGCCTCAGAGATGAAGCAACTTGACTAAGGTCTGGCAGCCGACTTTGGAACGTGCCTGCAGATGTGAGTCTCCTGAGAGCAAGGCATATCCTCTCGGTTACCTTGCATCTGCCTCTTACCAATAGTAATTACCATTTGTTGAATGGGCTTGGGAAACATGATCTTGGTCAATTGTAATTTTTTTTTGTCAATTGTTTTTAAAAAAATATTTTAAAAAATGCATGATATGTTAATACCTTCCCTTACTTAAAAGAAAAACATTGCAGAAAGAGTTTTTTGATCACTGATCCCAAAGCCATCCTCCAGCCAGGAGGAAACTACTGTGAGCTTTGTGTGTAGTCTTCCAGATCTTTCTCTGTGTTTTTACACACACTGCACATACCCACATTGTACAGTTGACTCTTGAACAATCTGAGTTTGAACTGTGCAGGTCTACTCATATGTGAATTTTTTTTTCACTAAATATGTAGCAAAGAATCTGTAAATATGTACATAAATCTCAGGATGTTTAACCATGGATGTGAGGTCCTGCAGGGGGAGTGGGCACCTTTAACCCCTGCTTGGTCAAGGGTCAACTATATTAATAGGGTAAAAGCAAGCTACTTCAGCAAAGAGGATCCCAAATATAGCTGATTAAAGAAAACCAGACGTGTATATTCTCTCACATAATAGTTGCAAAGTGAACAGTTCAGGTAGCAAGGTGGCTTTGTCCACACAGCCAATAGCAGACCTTCCTTCTGTTTTTTCTGTCTTCATGGTTGAAGTTAGGTCAGAGATAGCTCCAAATCCCATTGTCAGGAAGATGCCTAGAGCTTACACCTGTGTTCTCAGGAACAGACCTACAAATGCACACCTTCACTTCCACTGATGCTCCATTGGTGGATTATGACCATTTCAAATCTAAAAAAAAATTCTGTCAAATAACTTTCTGTTCTGGGGAGCTGTACCTAATTACATGGTTGCCAGCTGCATATGAGAGTCTTGTTTCCTAAATTCTATTACCACTTGATACTGTTAGATTTTTAAAAAATTTTACCAATCAAAAGAATGAGGAATCTTTTTCTTATTGATTTTAAGTCTCTCTCCATATTAGACTCTAATCTTTTATTGGGGATATATATACCAAACAGCTTTTCTCTTTCTCCAACTTGCCTATTGACATTGTTTATGGTTGGGTTTTTCAACCTTGGCAGTATTGACAGATTGAGCTGGATAAGCCTCTGTTGTGAAGTCTGTCTTGTACATTGTAGATTGTTTAGCAGCAGCCCTGGCCTCAATGCATTTAGATGCCAGTATTATCCCACCTCACTTCCCAAGTTTGGGCAGGTGAAAATGTATTGCCGAATATCCCCCTACACAATTAATTATTAGTACACTTAAATTGAAAGTGCTTTTAATAAAAATGATTTTGCTTTTTTGCATCTTAAGTAAGCCTTTGCTACTCCCAAATAGCATAGCTATGCTCTCTTATTTTCCTCTAGTGTTTTTATAGTTTATTATTCTTTGAAGAATAGTTAAGCCTTTAATGCCCTGGAAATTGTGTAAAATAGGATATGGAGGTCTGTAGCAGAGCCAGCTTCTGTGCCGTTCTAGGTCTCCCTGGCTCGGCCTGGAACTGGCCACCTGCCCTATTTTCCTGGCCAGAGTGACCCTGGTGATGGCTCTCTTTGCTCTTATGGCCATAACGCCATAGCCACTGAGGCCATAGACAAAGGTGTTCTTACTTGGCACTGACTGAGGAAAGTCCATCATACCTGCACCCTGATTATATGGGACCTTGGAGGGGGCTTGGACTTCTCCAGGGGCTGCCTGGCAGGACATACAACCAGGAAGTGTGAGGGAGTCAAAACTCCAGCAGGTGGATTTCTACCAAGACAGAAAAGAGAGGAAGGGGAAAGTCAGCCTTTAGATTGCTTGCCCATCCTCCTCCAAGGAGTTCTAAGACACAGTGGTTTCATACCGCCTTTTTGGAGACATCCTGCAAGACCAAGCAGTGAGCTGTATTGGTTGCAAAGCTGTGGCTCTTCACCTCCCTGTATTTGTTCTCTCTTCTTCCTGAAATACAGAGTTAATGTGTAGGCATTTCCCAGGCCTATCTGAAGTTAGAATTCCACTAGCATTTACCTCATATCTGTAGCCAATTTCCCTACTAAAAGTAGCAGGGCTGGGACTTCCCTGGAGGTCCACTGGTTAAGACTGCCTTCCTATGCAAGTGATGAAGGTTTGATCCCTGTTTGGGGAGCTAGGATCCCATATGCATTGTGGCCAAAAAACCAACACATAAACCAGAAGTAAAACTGTAACAAATTCAGTAAAGACTTAAAAATAAATAATCCATGTAAAAAAAAAATCTTAAAGAAATAGCAGGACTACGACTGGGGTGAATTAACCGAGGGGCTTGCCTGGGGTGTAGATTTGGAGAGGGCACCAAAAGAAATAATAAAATCAGTAATAAAGAGTAATATCATTTAAATGAAATGTTTTTATTTTGTCTTTTTCACTTCAACTATTTTTAGTTAATTTATTTTTAATTCATTGGTGATTGGTTTACAGTATTGGTTTTATTTCTGTCTTACGTCAACATGAATTAATCATAGGTGTATGCATGTCCCCCTCCCTCCTGAATCTCCTTCCCACCTACCACCTAATCCCATCCCTCTAGGTTTTTACAGAGCCCCAGTTTGAGTTCCTGGAGTCACACTGCAAATTCCCATTGGCTATCTGTTTACATATGTTATTGTATATGCATCCTTGCTACCCTCCCCATTTATCTCACCCTCTCCCTATAAAACCACAATGAATGAAATATTGAAATTTTAAACGAAGTCAGAATCTGATCTTACATTTGCTCAATTTACATACTTCCCCTAATCCTGGGAGAATTTTGTAATGAGTAATATGTTTTTCTTTGTGACCGCATGGACTGCAAGATGCCAGGCTTCCCTGTCCTTCACTATCTAACAGTGTTTGCTCAAACTCATGTCCATTGAGTTGGTGATGCCATCCAACCATCTCATCTTCTGTCACTCCCTTCTCCTCCTGCCTTCAATGTTTCTCAGCATCAATGTCTTTTTCAATTAGTCAGTTCTTTTACCATGCGGCCAAAGTATTGGAGCTTCAACTTCACATCAGTCCTTCCAATGAATTTTCAGGGTTGATATCCTTTAGGATTGGTGGGTTTGATCTCCTTGAAGCCCAAAGGACTCTCAAGAGTCTTCTTCAGCAACACAGTTCGAAAGCATCAATTCTTCGGTGCTCAGCTTTCTTTATGGTCCAACTCTTGCATCTGTATGTGACTACTGGAAAAGTAGCTTTAATTATGTGGACCTATGTTGGCAAAGTAATGTTTCTAGTTTTTAATATGCTGTCTAGGTTGGTCATAGCCTTTCTTCCAAGGAGCAAGCGTCTTTTAATTTCATGGCTGCAGTCACCATCTTCAGTGATTTTGGAGCCCAAGAAAATAAAGTCTGTCACTGTTTCCGTTGTTTCCCCATCTATTTGCTATGAAGTGATGGGACCAGATGCCATGATCTTAGTTTTCTGAATGTTGAGTTTTAAGCCAGCTTTTTCACTATCCTCTTTCAATTTCATGAAGAGGCTCTTTAGTTCTTCTTCGTTTCCTGCCATTAGGGTGGTGTCATCTGCATATCTGAGGTTATTGATATTTCTCCTGGCCGTCTTGATTCTAGCTTGTGCTTTATCCAGCCTGGCATTTCACATGATGTACTCTACATATACGTTAAATAAGCATGGTGACAATATACAGCCTTGATGTACTCCTTTCCCAGTTTGGAACCAGATCATTGTTCCACATGCAGTTCTAACTGTTGCTTCTTGACCTGCATACAGGTTTCTCAGGAGGTGGGTAAGGTGGTCTGGTATTCTCATCTCTAAGAATTTTCCATGGTTTGTTGTGATCCACACAGTCAAAGGCTTTAGTGTAGTCAATGAAGCAGAAATAGATGTTTTTCTGAAAGTCTCTTACTTTTTGTACGATCCAATGGATGTTGGCAATTTGATCTCTGGTTCCTCTGCCTTTTCTAAATCCAGCATGTACATCTGGATGTTCTCTGTTCACATACTGCTGAAGTCTAGCTTGAAGGGTTTAAGCATAATTTTGCTAGAATGTGAAATGAGTACAGTTGTGTTATAGTTTGAACATTCTTTGGCATTGCCCTTCTTTAGGGTTGGAATAAAAACTGACCTTTTCCAACTCTGTGGCCACTGCTGAATTCTCCAAATCTGCTTTCATATTGAGTGCAGCACTTTCACAGCATTTAGAATTTGAAATAGCAAAACTGGAATTCCATCACTTCCACTAACTTTGTCCATAGCAGATGCTTCCTAAGGCCCACTTGACTTCACACTCCTACATGTCTGGCTCTAGGTGAGTGATCACACCATTGTGGTTAACTGGGTCATAAAGACCTTTTTTGAACAGTTCTTCTGTGTATTCTTGCCACCTCTTCTTAATATCTTCTGCTTATGTTAGGTCCATACCATTTCTATCCTTTACTGTGCCCATCTTTGTATGAAATGTTCCCTTGGTGTCTCTAATTTTCTTGAAGAGATCTCTAGTCTTTCCCATTCTATTGTTTTCCTCTATCTTTGCACTGATCACTTAGGGGGCCTATCTTATCTCTCCTTGCTATTCTTTGGAACTCTTCATTCAAATGCGTGTATCTGTCCTTTTCTCCTTTGCCTTTAGCTTCTCTTCTTCTCTCAGCTATTTGTAAGGCCTCCTCAGACAACCATTTTTCCTTCTTGCATTTCTTTTTCTTTGGGCTGGTGTTTGGTCACTGCCTGCTATACAGTGTTATGAACCTCCATTTATAATTCCTCAAGCACTCTGAAGAACTATTTGTTAAATTATTCTTGAATCTATTTGTCACCTCCACTGTATCACCATAAGAGATTTGATTTAGGTCATACCTGAATGACTTAGTGGTTTTCCCTACTTTCTTCATTATGTGCCTGAATTTTGCAGACTTAAAAAATCATGATCTGAGCTACAGTCAGCTCCCAGTCTTGTTTTTGCTGATTGTATAGAGCTTTTCCATCTTTGGCTGCAAAGAATATAATCAATCTGATTTCAGTATTGACCATCTGGTGATGTCCATGTGTAGAGTTGTCTCTTGTGTTGTTGGAAGAGGGTGTTTGCTATGACCAGTGAGTTTTCTTGGTAAAACTCTATCAGCCTTTGTCCTGCTTCATTTTTTACTCCAAGGCCAAACTTACCTGTTACTCCAGGTATCTCTTGATTTCCTACTTTTGCATTCCAGTCCCCTATGATGAAAAGGATATTTTTTTTTTTTTGGTGTTAATTCTAGAAGGTCATGTAGCTCTTCATAGAACCGTTCAACTTCAGCTTCTTTGGCATAATTTTTGGGGGCATAGACTTGGATTACTGTCATGTTGAATGGTTTGCTTTGGAAAGAAACCAAGATCATTCTATCATTTTTTGGATTGCATCCAAGTACTGCATTTTGGATTCTTTGGTTGAGTATGAGGGCTACTCCATTTCTTCTAAGGGATTTTTGCCCACAGTGGTAGATATAATGGTCATCTGAGTTAAATTCACCCATTCCCATCCATTTAAGTTCACTGATTCCTGAAATTTTCATGTTTACTCTTACTATATCTCCTGTGAGATCACATCTAACTTACCTTGATTCATGGACCTAACATTCCAGGTTCCTATGCAATATTGTTCTTTATAGCATCAGACTTTACTTTTACCAGCAGACCCATGAGTAATATAATAATAAGAAATTACTGTATTACATGACAAGAAATCCATAGGAAGAAAAGGGTAGGCTCCAGGCATGTTATGGTCATCCACTAAGTTATGTCATTGAGGCCCCAGATTCCTTTCTCCTTCTATTGTGCTACCATCACTGTCAGCTTCAGCCCAAGGCTAGTGTTCCAAGGGATTGTAATTTGCAGCAACATCCCATAAATTACATTCAGACAGGACACACCTGCCCGTATAATTCTACTAAGTGGTTTTTTGGACAAAAAAGGGAGAGCCTTTGTGTAAATTGATTCAATGATATGTTTTCTTCCTGATATCTGGTTTAGCTTCCTTGAGGGAGCTTGAGTTTGGGGTCAGGAATAATGATGGGAAAAGTAGAGACTGAATTTTGTGATTTGGGGCGGACACTCCAGAGAGAACAGGTCTGGGTGGCCTCTGGGAAGCTGAAAGTGCAAGAATACTGGGAACTTTGGGCAGGAGACGAGGTGCCAGAAGGAAGGAGGGAAATGAGAAGGAGGTTGAGGACTGACTGCTATAGAGTATGCAGGACCTGCCTACTCCCTCTTTGCCCTTCAGGACCTCGGATAAGGGTCTCGGGTCTAGACAAAGTTGACCTTCAGACTGTGGCCACTGTTTCACTTGATCCAGTGAGTGGCTCCATCGACATTTACTTGGGAACCTGGGGATGCTTCCCAAGCTGGCTAGACAGGGGCCTGGAAGCTCTTTCTCTGTCTGTGTATGTGTGCCTTTCTGTCTCTGATGGCACTGTGAATGTTATCAGCCTGGTTCACAACATGGAAACCTCACTTTCCTTGTTTTCTGAGAGCTTCGGCAGCTCAGGCCAGGTGTGGAGGGCCCTCTCTTGGTCACCTGTCACTCTGAGCTGGGCTGGCCCTTTTTAGGCTAAGCATCATGACCCCAGCCTGGGGTTCACCACATTGTTGGCTAACTGATTGCTGATCTGATGGAGGTGGGTCTTTCCAGGATGAAATGATGTATCTGGCCTTGTACTTAATCCATGGCTCAGCTCATTCATTACCACATGTGGGGAATGGGAGGAAGCAAGTTATTTGATTGACCTCAGAAGGAACTGAACATGTTGGACCCAGCCAGCCTCCCTCCACTTTTACTCTTTTGGAGTTGCTCATCCATAGAAAAGGCTTATTTTGGTCTGAATTCTGCCATACACCATGTGGCCTGAGCCATTCAGGAAGACCTCTGATTGTTCACCTGGGGGTGAGGAGAGGGTAAGTCTCCGGCAAGTCACTGGCAAGTCTCTTCATTCTGGAGGCCTTAGACAGTCCATGTAGTTACACATCCACACCCTATGCTCCTGTCCAGTTACATCAGAAATAAGGCCGTCTGATGACTTCCCCCTCACCTCAATGGCTCTGAACTATTGACCCCTAAAATCCTAACCCTAAAATGAAATTTATTCCAAAAGAGAGAGGTACATAAAGCATCTTCTTCCACAGGAAACTTTAAATTTGCTCATTCATTCAACAGATACTTAATAAGTGCATACTAGATGCACAGTGTGGTGCTTGGTGCTGGGTATGTTGTGGTGACCAAATCCAGCATCACAGGGGTACTAACCAGTGTGTGTGTGTTGGGGGTGGTAAGGGGGACTAAGGTCAGTAAAGAGAGAAATCCCTAAATTAGTTTATGACAAATGTTAAGGAATTTTACTATGAAGGAAAAGTGCTATAAGAATCACTAGCTCTCAGCCAGATCAGTCTGCCCACACATAGCCTCAAAGACACCCTCCCACACCCCATTTCCCACCAGGCAGAGGGCAACAGACACAGCGAGCCCTGGAAATACCCTTATGTGTCCCCGGGGTAGATACACAAGTTATAGTAGTTCAAGGTTACAGAAGTATCTTTAATTAGAGATGTTAAATTGCCAAATTAAGAGAAGAGGGAACACCCACCAAAAAGAAAAGAGCATTGCATCAAGGAAATAATTGCTTAATCACCCCATGCTGTCCTACACTTTTAAGAATAGGAACATGAATGTTTTTTGGTTCAGAGCAGGCGTCAGTCTCCTCTTAGAAGTCAGGAGCAGTTCTTAAGCTGTTCTTTAAAGCGTGTGGGTGTGGAGTGAGGCCCTAAAGATGCAGGGAGACCTCCTGTTGAAAAATATCTTTCCAGTGTTCCCACAAATGAGAAATTTTTCCTGATTTACAAATAACTGATTCTGAAGGTTAAATATGTTAATAAATTTTTGTATAAATTAAGATAATCTGCATTGGGATACTAGCAATTTTATTTGAGAAATTGAGGCAGTAATAGTATTGTTTACTGAGAACTGAACTGACTGATTTCCAGAAATCATCTGGTAAGAAGTATTTGAGGTGTGATTATTCCAATGGGTTTTGAAAAGGTAAGTGTCTTGCTGAAGGTTGTACCTCTGTCAATCAGCATAGTTGTGATTGGAACCCAGAACATAAAATTTTTTTTTTTTACTTGGATATGCCAAGTCTTAGTTGTGGCATGTGGGGTCTAGTTCCCTGACCAGGGAACAAACTCAGACCCTGTGCACTGGGAGCGCAGAGTCAGCCGCTGAACCACTAGAGAAGTCCTATCAGAAGTCAGAAGGACAATCTGACTCAGAGTCAATGCTTTAGTCTCATGGAGCATTTCTGGGAAGGAAGGGAGAGAGTATCTCTGCAATATGAGAGGGAGATGAAACAATAACGATAGTATTAAGTCAGGCATGTGTGTGTCTGTGTGTTTGTTAGTCACTCAGTCATGTCCGACTCTTTGCGACCCCATGGATTGTAGCCCGCCAGGCTCCTCTGTCCATAGGATTTTCCAGGCAAGAATACTTGAGTTAGTAGCCATTCCCTTCTCCAAGGGATTTTCCTGACCCAGGGTCAAACCCGGGTCTCCTGCATTGCAGGCAGATTCTTTATTCTGTGAGCCACCGAGGAAGCCCATTAAGTCAGGTAGCTGCAGTTTACTGGGTACATAATCTTCTCAAACCACCTAATATATGTGGTAACCTTTACCCTCTCAACAACCCAAAAAGGGGGCAGGGTAGTGTGTGATCCTCACTCTACTGATGAGAAAAGGGAGAGGGAAGAAGTTTGCATGACATGCTCAAAGTTATGCATCTTCTAGATCCAGAAGGCGGCTTGGGTTGCCAGATAAAATGGTACCACTGCATTCCATCCCTAGGGCTGAAAACTGCTGGTGCTTTTGAGAGGGCATGCTGTTAGAGGCAGGAAGTAGCCTCAGGTTCATGATTCTGGGCATAAAATACCTTGGGAAGCAATTGAGACCCAAGAACTAGAATTCTGTTAAGTTTATTTTCCTACTCTGAATGTGTTATATTTATATATGGAATTAGCTCAAAATCACATTTAGAGTTTAATCCATACCTCTTCCATGGGGAACTTTGGGTGTATTGCAGGAATTCAGTTTATACTGGTAGTTCTTAACCCTGGAGGGAAGAGAGGGCGAGAAGTAGCAGCAGGAGGAGATTCTGATAGAGTCAGGTGGTCTCTCTGGCTGCCTTAAGAATGGGCTAGTCTGGATACATGTTAGCTTTACTTCATCTTCCCCAAGCCCCTAAGAGATATGGAGGGGACCGTCAGTCTCTTTTTAAAAATGTAGTAATCTTCTGGGGAGAAATAATCTGTGTTGTGGAAGGTTTTCATGGGGTCTAAACCCAGAAACACAGAGTCAGGGTGGACTCAGGAGTTTGCTGCCACAGGCTGGAGCAGATGAGCGCCTATCATTGTTGCTGTTGAGTGTGTGTTAGTCACGCAGTCCTATCCAACTCTGTGACCCCATGGACTGTAGCCCTCCAGGCTCCTCTGTCCATGGGATTCTCCAGGCAAGAATACTGGAGTGGGTTGCCTTGCTGCTGAAAGCTAAGCCCAATTTATATTGCTCCAACTACCACCTCAATCCGTTCTTCGTGAACTCCCCAGAAAGCCCCAGGTGCTTTGTCGTACTACTCAAGTCCCAGGAAATGGTTTGGGTTCACCAACTTCCCTTGGTGTGTAGATGCAAACTAAATGTGATTCCAGGCCATATGCACAGATTTAGAAGGTTAATTAACTGTTTCAGAAAGTAGAATTAGGCATGCTAATAAGACCTTAAGTGAAACAGAAGTTAGGCTGTCTGATGAAAAAGAGCTTTGCTGACAACTTCATTAAACTTATATGAGGAAGTGAGTCAAGCATTTCAGCACAGGAAATCCAGTAGACAGTGGGCAGGAATCTATAGGAATACCAGCAAGGCTTAGAGATATGTGAACACAAAGCATAGTTCACAGGATTGGAATAATTGACTTTGGGATGGATGCATGCCATTACATAGAGTTAATGAGGCTTTGTTTATTCATTTATTCATTTATTTATTTTTTATTATTCACTCATTTAAAATAATTTGTGGAGCTATTTTTTCATCCCAGGTCCTGTACTAAATAAGGAAAAGGGTATGAAGAAAAAGATTTAGAGCCAACTAAATCTCAATACTTACATAGTTTAATGGGTTAACATTATCAGGAGTTTTTATGAGAACTCTATAAGGCTGGTGGACAATTTGAGCAAATATTCTTGTTTTTTTGAATTCTGAAACATTTAGTCAAAGTGCATAAACACAAATGCACCTTTTAATGAAAAATAAGAAATATCTGCAGAGCTATGGCCCACACTAAGGAACAGAACATTACTAAAACCTCAGAAGCCTCCAATACCTTGGGAGAAATACCTTCCCAATTCAGTTCTTTTCTCAGCCCCACCCAAACATACATACTCAAAAATTTGTGTTAAGTATTCTCTTCCTAGTTCTTTTCCTTTTGTATGTTTCTCTGAACAATATTTTGGAAATTTGTGAAATGTATAAGTGATTCTAAAGGTCATTTTTATAAGAATTATCTTCAGTATGATATTAAATCTTTCTCACTAGGAACAGGGCATGTCTCTCCATTTCTTTAGATCTTTCACACTCTTACAATAAAGTTTTACATTTTTTTCTATAAAAAGATGTATATCTTTTGTTAAGTTTTTCTCCTAGCTAAATGTACTTTTTAAAAAAGTATATTAAAATGTATCTATTAAAAATTATGATTTCTGACTGGTTGTTGAGGGTGCAGAGCAATGTGATTGACATCTTTATGGGGATTTTGTCTGGTTTGTAGCTGTTTTTGAATTTATATGTGGACAATCATATGATATGCAAATATTGGCCTATTTATTGCTTTCAAATCCTTTAAAAAATATTTTCCTTATCTTACCTGTAGTCTAAGTTATCTCAGTTCAATTCAGTTTAGCCTCTCAGTCGTGTCTGACTCTTTGCGACCCCATGAATCGCAGCACGCCAGGCCTCCCTGTCCATCACCAACTCCCGGAGTTTACTCAAACTCATGTCCATCGAGTCGGTGATGCCATTCAACCATCTCATCCTCTGTCATCCCCTTCTCCTCCTGCCTTCAATCTTTCCCAGCATCAGGGTCTTTTCGAATGAGTCAGCTCTTCGCATCAGGTGGCCAAAGTATTGGAGCTTCAGCTTCAACATCAGTCCTTCCAGTGAACATTCAGGACTGATTCCTTTATGATGGACTGGTTGGATCTCCTTGCTGTCCAAGGGACTCTCAAGAGTCTTCTCCAACACCACAGTTCAAAAGCATCAATTCTTTGGCGCTCAGCTTTCTTCACAGCCCAACTCTCACATCCATACATGACCACTAGAAAAACCATAGCCTTGACTAGATGGACCTTTGTTGGCAAAGTAATGTCTCTGCTTTTTAATATGCTATCTAGGTTGGTCATAACTTTCCTTCCAAGGAGTAAGTGTCTTTTAATTTCATGGCTGCAGTCACCATCTGCAGTGATTTTGGAGCCCCCCCCAAATAAAGTCTGATGCTGTTTCTGTGGTTTCCCCATCTATTTCCCATGAAGTGATGGGACCAGATGCCACGATCTTAGTTTTCTGAATGTTGAGCTTTAAGCCAACTTTTTCACTCTCCTCTTTTAATTTCATCAAGAGGCTTTTTAGTTCCTCTTCACTTTCTGCCACAAGGGTGGTGTCATCTGTATATCTGAGGTTACTGATATTTCTCCCGGCAATCTTGATTCCAGCCTGTGCTTCTTCCAGTCCAACGTTTCTCATGATGTACTCTGCATATAAGTTAAATAAGCAGGGTGACAATATACAGCCCTGATGTACTCCTTTTCCTAGTTGGAACCAGTCTGTTGTTCCATGTCCAGTTCTAACTGTTACTTCCTGACCTGCATATAGGTTTCTCAAGAGGTGAGTCAGGTGGTCTGGTATTTCCATCTCTTTCAGGATTTTCCACAATTTATTGTGATCCACACAGTCGAAGGCCTTGGCCTAGTTAATAAAGCAGAAACAGATGTTTTTCTGGAACTCTCTTGCTTTTTTAATGATCCAGCTGATGTTGGCAATTTGATCTCTGGTTCCCCTGCCTTTTCTAAAACTAGCTTGAACATCTGGAAGTTCACGCTTCATATACTGCTGAAGCCTGGCTTGGAGAATTTTGAGCATCATTTTACTAGCATGTGAGATGAGTGTAATTGTGCGGTAGTTTGAGCATTCTTTGGGATTGCCTTTCTTTGGGATTGGAATGAAAACTGACCTTTTCCAGTCCTGTGGCCACTGCTGAGTTTTCCAAATTTATAGTGCAATGTTAAATAGAAGTTATGGTACCTAGGCATCCGTGTCTTGGGCCAGCCAGTGACTGAGAGTGAAATGCTGAAAGCAGTACATTTTAAAATTTTATCTTTATTTATATATTTGTTTTTATTAACATATAATTGACTTACAATATTGTATTAGTTTCAGGTGTACAGCATAGTGATTTGATGTCCTTTTACATTACAAGATGATCACCATAATAAGTTTAGTTACCATCTATCACTATACAGAGTTATTATAATACTATTAATCATATTCCCTGTGTTGTGCATTGTATCCCCATGACTTGTTTATTCTATAACTGGAAGTTTGTACAGCTTAATCCACCTGTTTTGTCCATCCCCATCCTATCCCTGCTCTGGCGACCACATCTCTTCTTTGTATCTATGAGTCTGTTCCTGTTTTGTTATGTCTATTAGCTTTTAGAGTTCACACGTAAGTGAAATCTTACAGTATTTGTTCTTTCTTTAAAATAAAAAAAGAATTGTTTTTGACCATACCACATGGCACATGGAATCTTAGTTTCCTGAGCAGGGATTGAACCCATGCCCCAAGCACTGCAAGTGTGGCATCTGAACCACTGGCCCACCAGGGAAGTCCCAGTATTTGTCCTGAAACCACTGCTTTAAGTATGGTTGGCTATTGGTTATTTTTAGATACCTTTCAATAAGCCAGAGACTGTTTCTAGTTTATTAAGGTTTTCAAAACTAATAAATGGATATTGAATTTTATTAAATTCTTGTATCTGAAAGTGAGAAGTATTAGCTGCTTAGTCATGTCTGACTCTTTGTGACCCCATGGACTGTAGCCTGCCAGGTTCTTCTGTCGATGGGATTCTCCAGGAAAGAATACTGGAGTGGGTAGCCATGGCCTCCTCCAGGGGATCTTCCTGAACCAGGGGTCGAACCCAGATCTCTGGCATTGCAGGCAAATTCTTGACCACTTGAGCTAGTTGGGAAGCCCCTTCTTAAATCTACTGAAATAATGTTTAGGTTAATCATATTTAATTTTAGGTCAAACTTTCATTCCTGAGAAAAAATTAACTTGATTATGTTACATTATCATTTTATAAATTTTGGGATTCAGGGTTACAATATTTTCCCTAGGATATTCATTTGTTCTTAAGTAGAGCCTAACTTAGTGATCAGCTTCCTTTCTTGTACTGTCTTTGTCTGGGTTAGGTATGGAATTATGGTAGCCTGAAAATATGAATAGTGGAGGGGGGAATAATTTTTTTTATGTGCTTTGGAAGAATTAATGTAAGATTACAATTATTTTTTATAAGAATGTTTGATGGAATTTGACTGTGAATTTCTCTGAATCTAGTTTTCTTTGTGTCTGTGTTAATCACTCATGTTCTACTCTGCAACCCAGTGAACTACAAACTAAATTTTCTTTGTAGAAAGATTTTAAAATATTGATTAAATTTATTTGATGATTGTAAAAGTATTCAGATTTTCTATTTCTTCATTATTGTTGGTAAGGACTTTTCCCCCTAGGGATTGATTTGTTCCATATGGTTTTCAAATTTACAAAAAGCTGTTTATCACATTCTCTTTTTGGAATCTGTGTCTAAAAAAATAGCCCCAAATCCCAGGTAAGCACATTATCTTTACCCTGAGCCATTGTTCCAATGAGAGGATTTATTGGTTATTACACTGCTGATTCAACCTCTACTGACAACCTCTACTATCATTTTGAAAGTAGTGATGACTAATTCAGATGTCCCTACCTTGACTAGGTATTTGCCCCAAAGCTGAGTTTTAATTGGCCTTTATTGTACCAAAACTTCCTGAATGTTGTCTTATCCCAAGGTTGAGAGACACTGTACAAATCCCTCAGTTTGTGGACTCTGTTCTTTCTTGCCCTTTTCTGCAAACCTGCCAAATTTCTGTGAGCACCTATCTTCCCCCTGGCAACTTGTTGAATGCAGCCAATTGTAACTAAAACATATGACTAACATTTTGCTTTCTGAACTCTTCCCCTAGGGTTATAAATTCACTAGATACATCTTCCATATTACTTCAGTGACAGTTCTACCAAAAGCTTCCCATTGTATGCAACTGACTGCCATTCTAGTTTCTAACTAATTTCCCTGTTACTCAGTTCAGTTCAGTCGCTCAGTCGTGTCCGACTCTTTGTGACCCCATGGACTGCAGCACGCCAGGCCTCCCTGTCCATCACCATCTCCCAGAGTCCACTCAAACTCATGTCCATCAAGTCGGTGATGCCATCCAACCATCTCATCCTCTGTCATCCCCTTCTCCTCCTGCCTTCAATCTTTCCCAGCATCTGGGTCTTTTCGAATGAGTCAGCTCTTCGCATCAGGTGGCCAAAGTATTGGAGCTTCAGCTTCAACATCAGTCCTTCGAATGAACATTCAGGACTGATTTCCTTTACGATGGACTGGTTGGATCTCCCTGCAGTCCAAGGGACTCTCAAGAGTCTTCTCCAACACCACAGTTCAAAAGCATCAATTCTTCGGTGCTCAGCTTTCTTTACAGTCCAGCTCCCACATCCATCCATGACCACTGGAAAAGGACACTACTCAGGAAAGGACATTACTAAGCCAACGTCCCCTGTTGAGGGATTTTTGTTGTTAGCAGAGTCCTCCTAAGTGGTAGAATACCAATTTCTGTGTCTTCCAAGGTAAGCCTGGGTTGTGCTGTAGTACCAAATGACTTCAAAATGTCAGGCAGCTTCACACAGCTTTGAAAGGTCAGTGTTAGGTGGGCAGAGGCTTTCCCCCTCACAGTCACTCCTTGGCAGGCGCTGCCAGGATGACAGCGGTCAGGGGAGGGGTGGCTGCCCTGGTCACTTGCATCTTTGCTTGTGGCCCTTTTCTTTGCCCCTCCTCTGTTTTGCTCTGCACGTAGGGAGCTGACACCTAAGGCCCTGTTTCATGGGTTCCCGTGTCAGCTGGCTTCCTCATGGCTTTGTCGGTGAGAGACCCTAGAGGGCAATTCCTGGGTATCTGAGATTCTGAAAGGCAGAGACTGCTGTCCTCATCCACCCCCCAACGTGTCATTTCTGCACCAAGATTTGTAGCCCATGAGAGTTCCTCATAGTTTCACTCATACTCGGGTCTACTTCCCAGCTTTCCGCTTGGGTGAGAAATCTTTGGTGGTGAGCATTTGCCAGCATCTTTAGCTTGTCCAATTTAGTTTCAGGGTGAGTTTTAGAGAGAATCAATAATTTCATGATGCTGCCATCATTCTTTTTCAGGAATTACCCCTGGGGCCACTTTAAATTTGAGTTTTGGGATCACAGAGTTGATGTGAACTTACACTGTGAACCCATGAGAGAGAACCCTCTGGTTATGAGATCTTAAGCGGATTTTTTTTCCTCTTCCAGCCAGCATACAGGTGGAGGTAGATTGCTCCTTCCAGCAGAGAGAGGTTTGGTTTCATTACTTTTCTCCTGGGGGTGTGGATCTTTGCCATCTCAGCTTGGTACAGAGGTCTTTATTTGATACCCTACCTTGGGTAGTATCTGGGGTTTTCCTTTCCACCATGCATCCTGCAGATTTATTGAATGTGTCTCCAGAATTAGCACAAACCTCCAGGCAGAGTTTCATACTTGCTTACCACTCAGAGTTCCTGCTCTCATTTCATTTCTGGATTCTATAGACTCTTGTGAATGCGACTCAGAAGCATTCAAAGTATTTTAAGAAACATTTTATCCTGCATTTTAGTTAATTCAATTGTGAGATTGTTCAGAGTATCTAATCTGTCCATAATGCCAGAAAAGGAAGCCTACTTCTAGTCTTTACTTTTTACTCCTTCTGTAGCACCAGAAAGAGGTTGCTGGACAATGGTCCCCATTTTTAAGTACTCTAAAAAGGTGTGAAAAATAGATGAGTGGGTTAGTATCGATTACTAGTTAAGTAACAAGGCAAATGGATGCATTACTTATTAGTCATTTGTCTGGAGTTTCTCAGGTCCTCCTATCTGCTAGAAGGTTGGGAGAAATGTTTAATCATCTCAAATTAAAAAGAGAAACACATGCTTGCTACAACAGATCAAAAGATTCTTGGGTGGAGGAGACTTGCTACATTCAGCAAATAATATACTACTTTTTAAAATATAAGTATGTTTCAGGCAATACTTGAGATATCTTTAGACCAAAAAAATTGTGATCTGAAATTAAAATTTGACTGGGTGTCCTTTATTTTATCTAGTAACCCTGCTTGCTTATACATTTATCTAGTCACCTCTTGCTTATACATTGTGCTCACAAATTCTTTCTCTTCCTGTTTCACCTTTCATGAATATTTCCTTTTCTTTGCTCCTGGTTAACCTGAAGGGAACAGTTCTCTGATTTCTTTGAAACATATTGTAGCTGTTTTACTCATGATTTGTAGAGGTTGATGTCAGGTTTGTGTGATATTGCAGCAGAGCTCAGCAAGCACTTTGAAATAGATATTAGGTATACTTGTTTTTCAAGATCCACAGCTATGCCCAAAACCTTGAATTTATACACAGCCATCTGTTCTCTGGGCTTTTGTTACTTTACCAGCCTTCTCTCTCTATGATGAAAGGAAAATCAAAATGGAGTTGGTATTGCTAAGAGAGTTCTCTAAAATGGAGCTGGGAGGCCGTTAAGGAAACATCACTTTTGCTCATCTCAGCCTGGATAGAATCGAACCTTTGACCTGATGAAGTCATCTGGAACATTTGCCAGAAACTCAGGACACTTATCAGATCCTTACCCTAAAATTACTTGTGACAGTCTATCTACTTACTGGACCCCTACCCTAAAACAACTTGTGATTCCTTAAGGACAAATATTAATGTTTATTTTTATTTTAAATTGAAGTAGAGTTATTTACAACATTGTATTAGTTTCAGGTATATAACAAAGTGATTAAGTTTTATGTATATATATATACATATACTCTAAAATAATATAACAATATATTAATATTAATATATTTCAGAACATTTTCCATTATAAATTATTACAAGATATTGAATATAATTCCTTGTGCTACACAGTAAATCCTTGCTGTTTATTATGTGGAGTGGTTTGGGTCTATTGATCTCATATTCCTAATTTATCTTCCCTCTTTTCCCTTTGGTAACCATAAGTTTGTTTTCTATGTCTGTGAGTCTATATCTGTTTTGTAGGTCAATTCACTTGTACTATTTTTTAGATTGCACATATAAGTGATATCATATTTTTCTTTCTCTGACTTATTTCACTTAGTACAAT
This sequence comes from Muntiacus reevesi, assembly GCF_963930625.1. NCBI lineage: Eukaryota > Metazoa > Chordata > Mammalia > Artiodactyla > Cervidae > Muntiacus > Muntiacus reevesi. The sequence goes on from NC_089249.1 coordinate 97,064,737, forward strand.
ATTCTCTAGGTCCATCCATGTTGCTACAAATGGCAATATTTGGTTATTTTTCATGGCTGAGTAATATTCCACTTGTGTCTGTGTGTACCACATCTTCTTAAGCCAGTTATCTGTTGATGGGCACATGGGTTGTTTTCATGTCTTGGATATTATAAATAATGCTGTTACAAACTTTGGGGTGTATGTATGTTTTCAAATCTGAGTTTCTGTCTTTTATGGATATATGCCCAGAAGTGAAATTGCTGGATCAGATGATTGCTCTATTTTTAGTGTTTTTAAGAACTTACATACTGTTTTCCATAGTGGCTGCACCAATTTACATTCCCACCAATAGTGTAGGAGAGTTCCTTTTTCTCCACACCCTCTCCAGCATTTATTATTATTATTTTGGGTACACCATGTGGTGTGAGGGATCTTAGTTCCTGGACCGGGGATCAAATTCATGATCCCTGAAGTAGAAGCATGGAATCCTAACCCCTGGACTACCCAGGAATTCTCTGCAGCATTTGTTATTTGTAGACTTTTTGATGATAGTCATTCTGACCCATGTGAAATGATACCTCATTGTGGCTTTGATTTACATTTCTCTATTATTAGTGATGTAGAGCATTTTTTCATGTGCTTATTAGCCAGTTGTATATCTTCTTTGGAAAAAGAATGTCTATTTAGTTCTTTGGCCCACTTTTTGATTGAGTTGTTTATTTTTCTGATACTGAGTTATATGAGCTGTTTGTATATTTTTGGAAACTAATCCCTAAGTGGTTGCATCACTCACAGATATTTCCTACCATTTGGTTGTCTTTTTGTTTTGTTGATGGTTTTCTTTGTCATTCAAAAGCTTTTAAGTTTGACTAGATTCCATTTGTTTATATTTGCTTTTACTTCTTTTGCCTTGGGAGACTGAGATCTAAGAAAATGTTGCTATGATTTATATCTGAGAATGTTTTGCTGATGTTCCCTTCTAGGAGTTTTATGGTATAATGTCATATTTATATCTTTAAGCCATTTTGAGTATGATGTGAGGGAGTGTTCTAATTTCATTGTTTTACATAATTTCATTGTTTTACATGTCCAGCTTTTCCAGTACCACTTGTTGAAAAACTGTCTTCTCTCCATTGCATATTCTCGCCTTCTTTGCTGTAGATTAATTGAGCATATGTGTGTGAGTTTATTTCTGGGCTCTGTTATATTGATTTATACATCTGTTTTTTTTTTTTTTTTTGTACCAATACCACACTTTGGATTACTGTAGCTTTATGGTATTGTCTGAAGTATGGAGACGTTACTTCTTCAGCTTTGTCCTTTTCCCTTAGTATTGCTTTGGAAATTCTGGTTTTTTTTTTTTTTTTTTTTTTGGTTGTTATTCCATATAAATTTTAGTATTATTCTAGTTATGTGAAAAAGGTCATGGATATTTTGATAAGAATATCATTAAATCTGTAGATTGCATTGGGTGGTATAGCCATTTTAGCAATATTAATTCTTCCAATCCAAGAGCATGGGATATCTTTCTGCTTCTTTGACTCATCTTCAGTTTCCTTTATCAGTGTTTTACAGTTTTCAGCTTATAGTTCTTTCTTCTCCTTGGTTGAATTTATTCCTAGATGTATTTTCTTTTGGCACAATTTTGAACATGATTTTTTAAAATTTTCTCTTTCTGATATTTCATCGTTAGTATATAGAAATGGAGCAGGTTTCTTTATATTAATTTTGTGTCCTGCTACCTTGCTGAATTAATTTATTCTAATAGTTTTTGTGTGGGGAGTTTAGGGTTCTCTAGATAGAATATTATGTCATCTATGAATCTTGGCAGTTTTATCTCTTCCCTTCCAATTTTGATACCATATTTTTCTTTTTCTTGTTTGATTGCTCTTGCTAGGATTTCCAATACTATGTTGAATGGAAGTGGTGAAAAAGTGCATCCATGTCATGTTCCAGATTTTCATGGGAAGGCTTTCAGCTTTTCACCTTTGAGTATTATACCTTATCTGTGCATTGATCATAAATACCTTTTATTATCTTGACATATGTTCCCTCTATGCCCAGTTTGGTGGGAGATTTTATCACGAATGGATGTTGAATTTTGTCAAATGCTTTATCTGAGTCTATTGAGTTGATTGTGTGGTTTTGTCTTTCCTTTTGTGAATGTGGTATTTCACTTTGATTTGTGTACATTGAACCATCCTTACAACCATGGAATGAATATTTTCTCATTCAAGTCAGAGTTAATCACAAGTCTCACTCGGCACCTTAACATCCTCGTGGCTTTTTGTCTTTATAACCCTGGGTCTTTCTCTTCCTCAGAATACTCTTTTGGGGGCAACCCAAATCTCTGTCTCTGGAATTACAGTTTGTAAGAGTCCAAATAAACTCTCTTCCTATTTGCAGCTTCTTGTATTATTTGTTTGGTTGATACCATCTTCATTTAGCTCCTCCCTCAGTTTCTACGTTATTCTCAGACTCCACTCCCTACTCCCCCTTCCACACAAACCTCTTATTACATAGGGCAATTTGATTCTCTTTTCTTCCCTTTTTGCCCATCCTGCACTCATTAGGAATATCTTTCTACAGCCAGAGGCCAATCAAGATGCTATAAATATAACATATTTTTCTCTTATAAGGATTCTGCCACTAGTTTTTAAAACCAACATCTTTTCTCCTCCTTCTCCCCACCCTGCATGGGCTTTAGTGCTTATAGATGTGAGCATAAAAGAAAAGGCAAGAAAGAATAATCTGTAATTAAAGTACTGAGACTAAGCTGTCTTGAAAGGAATTAGGAACACCAAGTGTTGTGAAATTTAGCTTCACTGATAGCAAAATTATTCAAATGCATTTATAGCATTGGTGGATCCAGCAAATGTTTTTATGCCTGCTTGTTAAGTCACTTCAGTTGTGTCCAACTCTTTGTGACCCCATGGACTGTAGTCCACGAGACTCCACTGTCCAGAGGATTCTCCAGGCAAGAATACTGGAGTGTGTCACCATGCCCTCCTCCAAGGAATCTTCCTGACCCAGGGATCAAGCCTACATTTACTTATATCTCCTGCATTGGCAGTCAGGTTCTTTAACACTATTGCCACCTAGGAAGCCCAAGAATGCTGGAATGGGTAGTCATTTCCTTCTCTGGGGGATATTTCCAACACAGGGATGGAACCCGTGTTTCCTGTGACTGTTGCACTGGCAGGAGGATTCTTTACCACTGATCCACGGGGTTTCCCATAATGTATTTATATTTTTCTTTTAATTGATATCAAAATAGTGATTATAAATACAATATATAACATCAAATTTATAGTTGCAAATTTATGAAGACTTATAGTTAAAATATCTGGTTTTCATAATACTGTATGGTTAAAACATTTTTTGTTAGCAATTTTTTTTAGTTATGGCATCAAAAAAAATTTTTTTTTACAGCACCCTATATACTCTAGTACTTATTATTACCAGTAAGTTTTATTTGGTTTTTAAGATGATCAAAATGACAAATTTAAGCTTATTAATTTCCTTCATAAATAATGCTGAGTAATAGTAGCAAATTGGTGCCTTTACATGAAAGTGATTGTTGTTGCATGCTTCTGATGTTATGGTGAGTGCCTTGCAGAGAGCAAATAGAGCTGCTCCAAGTACATATGGCCCTTATCTCGGTCACTTTAGTATGACCATCATTCACTGTAGCTTCGAGTTCTAAGAGTATCACTTCTTCAACCAGCAGATATCATGCTCACCTTAATGCTTCTAGGATCAATCTGCACTTCTATATGGATCTACATTCATAATTGACAAAGGCCAGTATCTTACAATGTAGGGAAGAAGTTTTCAAAGTCCTTGGCAACAAAAATTAGAGATTACATGTAATTTTGACAATGATCCTGGATGAGGACCTGTGACTCGTTGCATTTTTATACTCAATTCTTCATCACTTCTTGCTTCTACAGTGTTGCCGTAACCTTATTGTGGCTGAAAGATGTTTCCCCACTCCTAACTTTGGGCTCAACTTGGTTCTTTTAACGGCTTGTGCACAGAGGTGGTAGTATACTCATTCCAAACCGAGGCAGGGAATTTCCATAGCACCTCTTATACCCTTGTTATTGCCATGAGAAGAACATGCCTGGACTAGCCCACTGTCCCAAGGAGGATAAGGGATCTGGGGAGCAGAGCTTTCCCAATCATGCCTAATCTAGATTAGTCAACATGAAGATTCATTAACAATAGTAAATGCGTGTTGTTTTAAATCTCTGAATTTGAGGGAGAATTGTGTTTTGTTTCCTTACCATTTTTATGGCAATAGATGATAGATCAGGAGTTTCCTAAATTTTTAAAAGTAAAATGTTACAAAGATTGAATGAAGTATGACAGTTTTCAACTTTCCTGTTAATTCTGATTGATGTTACTAGTTGCCTGATGCATTGTTCTGAAAAGACATTTGAAATTGAGTCTAGATTTAGCACAAAAGTGATGGGATTGATTATTAATGTCTGCCACAGGAGTTGGGAGGGGAAAGTGGAAGAATATATGCTATACATCTTCCCTCCTTACTCAGACTCACCTCAAGTGTGACTGGCTATTAATGGCTGGTGGGATAAATGGATCACCAGCAGCTTTCTGAAGTAGATTATAACTTGTCATTGAACCCCACTCACCTCATTCTATTTGTATTTTGTGTGTTGTTAGTCATTCAGTCGTGTTCGACTCTCTGCAACCCCATGGATCGTAGCCCTCCAGGCTCCTCTTTCCATGGGGTTCTCCAGGCAAAAATACTGGGCTGGGTTGCCATTCCCTTCTACAGGGTATCTTTCCAACCCATGGATCAAACCTGGGTCTCCTGCATTGCAGACAGATTCTTTACCATCTGAGCCACCAGGGAAGTATTGTATCTATGTGTATGGAGGATGCTGTGTTTGTTTGGCCTTCTCCATGGCCACTGTAATGTTCTCCTAGTATGCATTCCTGTGCAATGGAGGCTAGAAAGCTCAAAATCACATTTTTAAGACTCCCTTAAGGTTATGGCTGCAATTTAGATTTTGCCAAACAGATGTACTTGTGCAACTCAGAACTGAGTTAAGTGGGAAGAGGATCAAGGACTGAAACGTCATTGGACTGAGCAGGATTGTGAAAGACTAGCAGTTTCTTCAGTCAGCACAGAAATGATTTTTCTTCCTCAATTTCTTCCTGCCTTTCTTCCTGTCCTTCATCTTTGGTTCTGAATGACTCCATTCCACATGGCCTCTCTCCTTATTCCAGTGGCAAGAGGTAGGTGTCTCCTCCTAGCACCTCCTTAGACAGTGACTGGCTTTGTTCCTTCCCAACCCTCCTTACATTATTGATGACAGCATTCCTTTGAAACAGTAAAGTATTTGATTTTTATTTTCCCTGGAAAAAAAATCAGGTGTAGCTTAGGTTACATGAGTCATGTAGATGCATTTCTGAAGCCACACAATTGAGCATGGTGTTGGAAGTGGGCTGCTCTTCAGGGTAGAGTGGAAGGAGGATTGGGTTTCTTGCCTAGGAAAACTCTAGCAGTCTGATCCTGGGACTTAATGACCTTATGTAGGTTGAGGGAAAAAAATCCAATCATCATTGCCCAGTTATATTTACCATTTAATTAATGGGCGAAATTTCTTACCCTTTAAAAATCAATAATAAAATGAAACATTGGAGGTAGAACATATCAGATTTCAGGCATGAGGAAATCATCAATAGCCACAGTATAATGGCAAGTTGAGTTGAAAGTGACTTCAGAAGTAGTTTAATCTAATACCCTGCTCAATGGAGAAATGTCTTTTTACACCATCCGTAAGAGGGCTAATCTCTTCTAAAACATGCCAGCAAAAGGGTAATCACTACCTCATCAGAAAATTCCAACTCACCTCAACATTTCTCAAAGTGTGTTTTATTTTGGGAACTGATAATTTGCAGGGAAAAGTTCTGAGGTCAAATACATTAGGGAAACATTTTATAAAATTGTCCCTTCTTGGAGAGATCATGTAAAGTAGCGCAATAAGAGCTCTGCAAAAACATTAATGGGGAATGTTTTCTATTTTGTTTAACTCAGAATTTTCCAAATACTCAGCTATGAAACTACTCTGCCCCCTGCCCTTCACTAAGGTCATGTTTGTGAAAATGCTGCAATAATCATAAAGCTCTTTCTAATGAGACAAATTTTTTTGTCCTTGTATCTTCTCTCACACTTATACCAATTTGTCTTAATCACAACCTAGAAGCACAGAAACAAATGAATAATCTTATTCCCACATAAAAACTTGATGTACAGTGGTTCTCTCAGGACTTCGAGTGGGTGAGGGGTGGCAGGTATGCATGGAAAGAGAAAGCATCATGAGGAATGGAAAAAGAAGCCAGTTTGTCAATTTTTCTGTCTGGCTTGTGACACATATTCTATCCAAATTTCTTCTTCACTTTACCCGATAGGGTGACCTTTCTAATCTGACCATGTTCTACCTTTTTAAACTTAAGTGCTCCCCATCTTGGTATAGGCTTCCCTGCTGGCTCATCAGTAAAGAATCTGCTTGCAATGCAGGAGATGCGGGTTCGATCCCTGGGTTGGGAAGATCCCCTGGAGAAGGGAATGACAACCCACTCCAGTATTCTTGCTTGGAGAATCCATGGACAGAGGAGCCTGGCAGGTTATAGTCCATGGAACTGCAAAGATTCAGACATGACTGAGCAACTAACACTTAACTTTGACGTTCACTTCTTCATCTTGGTATGGATAAATTTCTTTTTAAAAAAAGTTATTGAGATAAACAAGACCAAAAAAGAAAAAAAAGTTATTAACTTTTAATTGGAGGATAATTGCTTTACAATATTGCATTGGTTTCTGCCTTATATCAGCATGAATCAGCCATAGGTATACACATGTCCCCTCCATTGGAACCTCCCTCTGACCCCATCTCACCCCTCTAGGGTCACAGAGCACCACACTGTGCTTCCTGAGCTATTACAACAATTTCCCATTATCTATTTTACACATAGTAATGTGTATGTTTCCATGCTACTCTCTCAATTTGTCTCACCTTCTCCTTCCCCTGCTGTGTCCATAAGTCTGTTCTCTTTGTCTGAGTTTCTGTTCCTGTCCTGCAAATAGGTTCATCATTACCATTTTTCTAGATTCCAAGTATACAAGTTAATATATACTATTTGTTTTTCTCTTTCTGACTTACTTCACTCTGTATAATAGGCTGTAGGTTCATCCACCTCAACTAGAACTGGCTCAAATTCATTTCTATTTATGGCTGAGAAATTGGAATGGATAAAATATCCATGCCCCAAACCAACATCACCATATCTGTAGAGTTTTCAAGTTTTACCTGAATTCTCCCCAGCCTAGATCCCCAGTAGAGTTAACCATTATTTGGTACTACCCTTGAATGTTGTGCATAATTTTTATTTCTTGGTCTTATTACTCCATGTTGTAAATATTTGTTTGTATGTTTTTCTCTTATTAGATATGGGTTTCTGAAGAGAGGGATTGTATTAGTTTTCCTAGCACTGCAGCAAGAAAGTACTACAAACTGGGTGGTTTGAAAACAAAAGAAATTTATTGACTTGTAGTTCTGGAGGCTAGCTGTCTGAAATCAAGGTGCTAGCAGAGCTGTGCTCAGTCATGCCGACTCTTTGTGACCCCATGGGCAGTAGCCCACCAGGCTTCTCTGTCCATGGGATTTTCCATGCAAGAATATTTGAGTGAGTTACCATTTCCTTCCGCAGGGGACCTTCCCACCCCAGGGGTTGAACCCAGGTCTTCTGCACTGCAGGCAGATTCTTTACCACTGAGCTATCTGGGAAGTACTATGTGGCCAGGTGCCAGCCTATATTTTGAGTCTTTATTACTAAGGAAGAGAGTTCAAAGAACATATGTTGGAGGGAAACTAGCAATCTCCAATATAAGTCCTTCTCTCCTATTGGGATTTTGATGGAATTATATTAAACTTATAGATGATGCTGGGGGTAAATTCAATTATTATGATATCACAATTCGCTAACCAGAATCATGGCCTGAATCTCCATCTATTTGGGTCTTCATTTATATTTTTCAGTTCAGTTCACTTCAGTCACTCAGTCATGTCGGACTCTTTGCAACCCCATGGACTGCAGCACACCAGGCCTCCCTGTCCATTACCAACTCCGGGAGTTTATTCAAACTCATGCCCATTATGTTGGTGATGCCATCCAACCATCTCATCCTCTGTTGTCCCCTTCTCCTCCTGTCCTCAATCTTTCCCAGTATCAGGGTCTTTTCAAATGAGTCAGCTCTTCGCATCAGGTGGACAACATATTGGAGTTTCAGCTTCAGCATCAGTCCTTACAATGAACACCCAGGACTGATCTCCTTTATGATGGACTGATTGGATCTCCTTGCAGTCCAAGGGACTCTCAAGAGTCTTCTCCAACACCACAGTTCAAGAGCCTCAATTCTTTTGCGCTCAGCTTTCTTTATAGTCCAACTCTCACATCCATACATGACCACTGGAAAAACCATAGCTTTGACTAGATGGACCTTTGCTGGCAAAGTAAATCTCTGCTTTTTAATATGCTATCTAGGTTGGTCATAACTTTCCTTCCAAGGAGTAAGCGTCTTTTAATTTCATGGATGCAATCACCATCTGCAGTGATTTTGGAGCCCCCCCCCCCCCAAATAAAGTCTGACACTGTTTCCACTGTTTCCCCATCTATTTCCCATGAAGTGATGGGACCAGATGCCATGGTCTTAGTTTTCTGAATGTTGAGCTTTAAGCCAACTTTTTCACTCTCCTCTTTCACTTTCATCAAGAGGCTCTTCAGTTCTTCTTCACTTTCTGCCATAAGAGTGGTATAATCTGTATATTTGAGGCTATTGACGTTTCTTCCAGCAATCTTGATTCCAGCTTGTGCTTCCTCCAGCCCAGGGTTTCTCATGATGTACTCTGCATATAAGTTAAATAAGCAGGGTGACAATGTACAGCCTTGATGTACTCCTTTTCCTATTTGGAACCAGTCTGTTGTTCCATGTCCAGTTCTAACTGTTGCTTCCTGACCTGCATACAGGTTTCTCAAGAGGCAGGTCAGATGGTCTGGTATTCCCATCTCTTTCAGAATTTTCCACAGTTTATTGTGATCCACACAGTCAAAGGCATTGGCCTAGTCAATAAAGCAGAAGTTGATGTTTTTCTGGAACTCTCTGGCTTTTTTGATGATCCAGCGGATGTTGGCCATTTGATCTCTGGTTCCTCTACCTTTTCTAAAACTAGCTTGAACATCTGGAAGTTCACGGTTCACATATTGCTTAAGCCTGACTTGGAGAATTTTGAGCATCATTTTACTAGCGTGTGAGATGAGTGCAATTGTGCAGTAGTTTGATTATTCTTTGGCATTGCCTTTCTTTGGGACTGGAATGAAAACTGACCTTTTCTAGTCCTGTGGCCATTGCTGAGTTTTCCAAATTTGCTGGCATATTGAGTGCAGCACTTTTACAGCATCATCTTTCAGGATTTGAAATAGCTCAACTGGAATTTCATCACCTCCACTAGCTTTGTTCATAGCAATGCTTCCTAAGGCCCACTTGACTTCACATTCTAGGATGTCTGGCTCTAGGTGAGTGATCACACCATCGTGATTATCTGGGTCGTGAAAATCTTTTTTGTACAGTTCTTCTGTGTATTCTTACTACCTCTTCTTAATATCTTCTGCTTCTTTTAGGTCCATATAATTTCTGTCCTTTATTGAGCCCATCTTTGCATGAAATGTTCCCTTGGTTTCTCTAATTTTCTTGAAGAGATCTCTAGTCTTTCCCATTCTGTTGTTTTCCTCTATTTCTTTGCATTGATTGCTGAGGAAGGCTTTCTTATCTCTCCTTGCTATTCTTTGAAACTCTGCATTCAAATGGTATATCTTTCCTTTTCTCCTTTGCTTTTTGCTTCTCTTCTTTTCACAGTTATTTGTGAGGCTTCCTCAGACAGCCATTTTGCATTTTTGCATTTCTTTTTCTTGGGGATAGTTTTGATTCCTGTCTCTTGTACAATGTCATGACCCTCCGTCCATTGTTCATCAGGCACTCTGTCTATCAGATCTAAAGAGAAAAAATACAAAATGAAAATAATGACCAAAAAATGAAACCAACACAACAGGGGCATTTCATTGAAACTATAGCTTTGAAGAGAGAAGTGCTCTCCCTAGAAGTAGCATATAGTATAGACTTGGACATCAGATGGATTTGGCTTCAAGTCCCAACTCTGCTGGGGCTTCCCTGGTGGCTGAGATGGTAAAGAATCTGCCTGCAATGGTAAAATATCTGCAATCTGCCTGTGACCAGGGTTTGATCCCTGGGTCAGGAAGATCCTCTGGAGAAGGAAATGACAACCCTCTCCAGTATTCTTGACTGCTAAATTCCATGGACAAAGGAGCCTGGCAGGCTACAGTCCATGGGGTTGCAAAGAGTCGGATGTGACTTGCACTTTTTTTTCACCCAGCTCTGCTAATAGTAGTTGGGGGACTTTAGACAAAATCTCTGCTTCTCAGGTCCCTCACTCAAAGAATGGGGATGATAAATACATACTCCACAAGGTTGTAAGGATGATGTTCAAGAATTTTGATAAACAGTGTCCTCAACAAAACTCCCACTCACCCTTTAAATAACATTTCAAATGCTGCTTCATTTAAGAAGTCTTCCCTGACTTCCCAAGGGTACGTATAGGTACTTTCTTCCTACTATGCTTCCTTCATAGTTCACATATGCCTCCAGAAAGCAGCCATTAATTGTATTGTAATTGCACATTTGTGTCTTCTACTGTGGCTTCTTGAGGCCAGTGAGTGTCTTTTTCTTGGGAATCTCTGATATCTAGAGCTATATCCCACATTTAGAATACACTTTAAAATATTCATTTGAATCAGTTCTAATGAGATGGATGAAACTGGAGCCCATTATACAGAGTGAAGTAAGCCAGAAAGATAAAGAACATTACAGTATACTAACACATATATACGGAATTTAGATAGATGGTGGCGATAACCCTATATGCAAAACAGAAAAAGAGACACAGAAGTACAGAACAGACTTTTGAACTCTGGGGGAGAACGTGAGGGTGGGATGTTTTCAAAGAACAGCATGTATACTATCTATGGTGAAACGGACCACCAGCCCAGGTGGGATACATGAGTCAGGTGCTCGGGCCTGGTGCACTGGGAGGACCCTGAGGAGTCGGGTGGAGAGGGAGGTGGGAGGGGGGATCGGGATGGGGAATACGTGTAACTCTATGGCTGATTCATGTCAATGTATGACAAAACCCACTGAAATGTTGTAAAGTGATTGGCCTCCAACTAATAAAATAATATTTAAAAAAAAATAAATAAAATATTTTTTAATAAATGAATGAAGCACTTATTAAAATTTCTGGCACTTAATAGGTGTATAATAAAGATTAATTTCAAACTTCTTTCCATTGTCCGTTTTTACATTGTGGGTATATTATTCAAGGGGTATGAGGAAAGATGAAGAGCATATTCAGATAGAGAGGTGGGTTGGGTAGACTTATACATAAACATAAAAACATTTTGGTTTCCCCTTCCTTCTGACTGCCTCTCTGGGACGCAGCTCATCTGTGTGATGAAAGGAAGTGGGGCTTTTCCCTCACTATCTTGGAAAACAGATTCAATTTCACTGGATCTTGCATTCTCTTCCTACAGGAACACTCATTTATTTCTCTAAGGGTAAATATTTGTAGTAGGCACTGAACACAATACAGTTCATTTATCTATTGATTTATTTTGTCTTAGATTCCTGATTTTGAGGTACTTCTTGAATATGATATACAAACAGATGCAAAGGGACCCAGAGTCTTGGGGGGAGAGTATGTGGTTCTATTTGGCAAGGGATATAGGACTCATGCTGGCTTTCACACTAGACTTCCAAGAGCAGCATCTAGCTGATAACTTGCTCTCTGAAGACCCTGACCTTGCACTGATGTAAAACAGTTCCTTGCAGTCCTATTTGTTGACCCAATCTCTGGGCCTTGCTATTTGCTAAAGTGAGAAATGGTGTAAGTTGCTTCTCATAAGGTCAGTGCTCTGGGTTCTTAATATTATAAACAGATGTAAATATGAAAAATATTACAAACTTTTTCTAGGGCAAGTCTTCTGGCCAGTTTATCATCTCTGGAGGATTCTTGTATATCTAAGTACACTGATATCCAAAATGGTTCATTCATTCTCAGTTGATTTAGTCTACTAGGGTTGAATGACTATTTCTCATTTTTAGAAAACTCTTATCATGAAAGGCACAAGTACTTCCTATGTACTCTTTGACCATCAGGTTTGGCATGGTCCAATGAGGAATGTGTACATCTTACTCCCAATAAGGGAGTAAGAGTGAAGGACAAGGAAGCCTGGTGTGCTGCAGTTTGTGGGGTCACAAAGAGTTGGACTTGAGTTAGCTACTGAATAACAACACCGCAGCACAAGAATAGAGGGTTTAGTTGTGCTGAAAAGCAGTGGAGGGGTTTGGAATGGAGGTGCTAGGCTAGGAGACATGAGACCACAATTACAGGTTTGCCCCTTCATTTAATAATCAATTGTACTGAGTCACATTTAAAAACCCATTTCCTTTAAGAATCATTTTTTCTCACTCAGATGTACATCCTATTTCCTGACACATTTGAAGCTAGTATTCAACATTTAGAGGATGGGGTGGTGAGACTCACTAAGATATTAGCATATAATCATTTGCCAAATCTAACATTTTATGGAGAAAGTAATCTTTCTAAAGATTTAGTATTTCTAAATTCTTTGATAAAAGATTTCTGAATAAAGCTTGTTCTGAAATATCAGTGACTCAGAACTCTCATGATTAGAAACATATAAAGACAACAAATTTTGGTTTTAAATATCATATGTCTCTAAGTGTTAAAAACAATTCTTTCTTTCTCTGTATCTTATTTTTTAGTTTTTGTCCTTATTCTTGCATATTTTTAGATTGTTGTATTAACAGTACACATACCGCTTTGTATTCTGCTTTTGTTTCAGTGATAGATAAAATAATGGGCAATCAAAACAGATTTTGAATATAATCATAACTAAAAATATCATTTACAAAATCACACAAGCAGGGGGAAAAAGAAAGAAAAGAGTGTCTTATTTGTAGAACCAGTATTAACAAAGCCACATCAGAACAATGTTTTAAAATTTATCCTTTTTGCTCTTTCTGAATTTCCACTGCTTGAAAGAAGCTTGCACATCTGTTTATGGAGCCACTGGGACAACTGGTGGCTGCTTGAGAACCCAGCAAGCTCAGGGGCCCCATTGTCTGTCTCTGTCCTTTGAGACTGCTGTAACAACGTACCACATACTGGGTGGTTTTTCAACAACAGAAATTTATTTTTCACAGATCAGCAGTCTGTGAATTCCAAGATCAAGGTGCTGGCAGATTCAGTGTTTGTTAATAGACGGTTGTCTTTTCACTGGGTCCTGATGTAACAGAAGGGACAAGGGAGATTTCTGGGGTCTCTTTTGTGAGAGGGCTAATCCCATTCATGCGGGCACCACCCTCATAACCTAATTACTTCCCAAAGGCCTCACCCACAAATACCATCACTTTTGGGATTAGGTTTCAACACAGGAATTTTGGGAGGTCACCAACATTCAGTCTATAGTGTCCCCAATGCCATTTTCTTCTGTTGCTCTGGATATACCTGCTCAGCTGAAGTTGACCAGCAAGCCCTGGGGAGACATTTCCCTGCTTCTGTGATGCAGTCTCCCACGGCCATCTGCCTCACTTTGTCCGTATTTTGTTGTGCTGAGGTTATTCATTTGTTCTCGATGAGGCAACAGTTCATCTCATTTACATAAAGTGGAAAGAATTGCTTCCTTGACTTGGCATTATCCATTCTTAGCAGAGTCCTAAATCGGGTGCTTTCCCTCTTTGTGTTCTACCACCTTCCAATAAGGGCTTCCCTGGAAGCTCAGATGGTAGAGAATCTGCCTGCAATGCAGGGAACCTGGGTTCAATCCCTGAGTTGGGAAGATCCTCTGGAGAAGGGAATACCCCTCCAGTATTCTTGCCTGGAGGACTCCATGGACAGAGGAGCCTAGTGGGCTACAGTCCATGGAGTCACAAAGAGTTGGACATGACAGATTGGCTAACACAGCTACCTTCCAGTAATATCCAGCTTGATACTGGTCACAGACATTAGGAGATGGTTGTCATTCCACATCAGAGAAGCACTCCATAAACACATTCCTGACTCTCAGCTGTGCTTGTACCTTGGCAGCAGGAAAGTTAGTTTATGATCATCCTATTGAGTTTCAATCTTAGACTAGTTGGTAAGAACCTTGAGCTTCTTCTCCTTTAAATTATCTGGACAAAGCACAGCTCTGAGCCCTCAGAGATAGAGTTAGGGTGTAAAATAAAAGACTTGAGGGCGGGTGTGTCAGCAAATGCTGGCTCATGAACTCATAATTTTGCTGAAGCTTTGAATTCAGGTGCATAAATCTTCCCCCACAATGCTCCCAGAAGGGCTGGGGCAGCAGGTTTCCTCTGGGAGCTCCTGTCCCTGGTCTGCCCCTTTTGTCCACCTTTCCGCAGCAGTGTCACAGTTATGACTTGATTGCTCCCACTCAGACCCCTGAACTTGAAGGTTTTTCATTCTCTATCACTGATGACCCTGGGCTGACAGCAGTGGCAGAGCTATTTTCATCACCACTGCAATTCTATGATTTCCTACATTTTTTTTTAAACTGAGGACCCAGCAGGACTAGTATTTGTCATGGTGTAACCATAAGCTCATATCTCCCAGATGGAGGGCAATTCCGTTTGTGAACCGCCAAGGTCTTGCCAATAAAATTAGGTCATATAAATAAACTTTCATACATTTTATGTCATTAATCATTTTATTATCAGTTTCTAGAAAATAGCAGTAGCCCCAAGATCCCTTGGGCCATGCTTTTAAATTGGGCCCTTATGAAATAAAGAATACTGTTTTTTATTTATCCTGGTAAGTCCTATGCATTTGATAACACTCACTTCTTAAAACAGTTCTGGAAAACAACTGGCTTCCTAGCATTTGGTCTGGAGCAACCTCAATTTGTGGCTTTGGTACACAGGTCTATTTCAGTACATCTATTCAAAATGCAGTAGTTCAAATACCTTTAAATTTTTTCTTGTTTTTTTGCAATCACCCAACAGGGCCATATGGACTACAGGACTTAGAAACAAATAGGTGACCATATATTCTGGTTAGGATAAAATTAGTACTATAGATATACTAGAGGCTTCCCTGGTGGCTCAGTGGTAAAGAATCTGCCTGCCAAGCAGGAGACACAAGAGAAACGGGTTCAATCCCTGGGTCAGGAAGATCCCCTGGAGAAGGAAATGGCAACCCACTCCAGTATTCTTGCCTGGAAATTCCCACGGACAGAGGAGCCTTGTGGGCTAGAATCCATGCCATAGAATTGCAAAGAGTCAAACATGGCTGAGTGACTGAGCGCACACGCACGTGCACACACACAAACACACACACACATGTTCTGGTTGATCTAAGGCAAACCCAATTTAATGCCTATTATTTTGGTGTAAATATTAATAGGGTCTCCTTTCATGCTCAAATTATCCTGATCTGGACAATGAAGTACATGTTCGCCCCTGAGATGATGTCGTTAACCACTGGCTGTAGCCAGATGTTAACTGAAGGCAGAGCACTCTATCATGTTATTTTCAGAGTCAAGTTTCTTATATCTGTCTTATGCTCTTTCCCTCAACACTGATGCTGTTACACTCAGGAAGGAAATCACCTTATTCCTTGGTTGTATCCTCCTTCTCAGTGTCTTCCTCCATTCTCTGGGGATTGAAGACTCTTTAAATCAAAAGGTTTCAAGAATTAAACTAAGTGTCCCAGTTGTGACACTCTCCTTCAGGAGAGGAAACTGTTTCTATTTTTTGGTATAATCTCCACTCAAGATAAGGATGAGAAAAATATCCAGAAGCTCCCCAGTCTCTCACCTTTAGTACTGGCAAGTCCTTCAGATGGGCTGGGTTGTCCTCTATTGGTGAATCACACCTTACACACCCATCACCAACCCAGGCATGCAGTTGCTGCTGTAACCATCTCCTGGTTATGCCCACCCCTCTGCAGGAGATCCACCCTCACATACCAGGAAGAAGAGGAAAGCATTTGGCCTTGGGCATGGAATCCCCATTCATAGGATGCTTGAAATGGGAGGGGCTTAGGTGATCATCAGGATGATTTTTAAATTATGGTCATTTGCCCCAGTTAAGACCTTCAGAGTGCCAGATCCCTTCTTTTTTTTCAATAGTGCTGAACGCTTCCTTATTTCTCTTGATCCTCTTATAAGGAAACATTTGAGAGCTGTCTGTAATATTCCTTTAACTTCATTTTCAGTGGAGTCCACCCATCACCTCTGAGAGTCCATACTTTCTTCTGTACACAAAAAGTGCATCCAATTGTTCCAAACATCAAACAGTTCTTCTTTCAGATAGAGTAATTAATATGTAGGGCAAAAGTAAATGGGACAGAGATGCATCATCATTCTGGACAGCGCCCTCCTGGTCCCCTAGCCCCATCCTGGTCATTCTCACATTGATAATTCAAAAGGTGACCCCCAGATCCCATTAGCCAAACTAGCAAAAGTCCAGCTTCCCCCAGCCTCATTCTTCCCTCGTATTTCTGGAATTACTGTGGTGGTTAGTGGCACTGACCCGCTAAACTGTTCGATATCCGCATAGAGTTTATATATGCTTCCTCCCTACCCAGAGTTCTGCATCTGTGGATTCAACCAACTAGGGATCTTGGGAGTGCTATAGTGTGTGTGTTGGTCACTCAGTTGTTCTGACTCTTTGTGACCCCATAGATTGTAGCTGTGGACTGTAGCCCACCAAACTCTTCTGTCCATGAGATTTTCCAGGCAAGAATACTGGAATGGGTTGCATTTCCTTCTCCAGGGGATCTTCCCAACCCAGGGACTGAATCCAGGTCTCATGCATTGCGGCCGGATTCTTTACCATCTGAGCCACCAGAGAAGCCAGCACTGTAGCAGTTACTATTTATTTGTATGTAAGTGGCTCCCTGTAGTTTGTGTACATGCTCAGTCATGTCTGACTCTTTGTGGCCTTATGGACTATAGCCCGCCAGGCCTCTCTGTCCATGGGATTCTCCAGGCAAGACTACTGGAGCAGGTTGCCACTTCCTTCTCCAGGGGATCTTCCTGACCCAGGAATTGAACCCTTGTCTCCTGCATTGGCAGGCAGATTCTTTACCACAGAGACACCTGGGAAGACCCCCTGTAATTCAAACCAGTGTTATTCAAGGGTCACCTGTACCTGCAGGTGGTTTAGGAACTCAGACCCCTCCTTGAGCCTTCCACTGGCTGTAGGAATTAGCCTCCAACTGAGAATAGCTTGCTCTGAAGTTGGCAGAGCCTGGATGTTGGTGCTGCCTACCAACCCAGAGATCCAAATTTCACTCTCATGGGGACAGCTCCTTCTATGATAGACTCAATTTAGCGAGATCTGGGTGGTGGTAGAGAGACGCCTTTAAGCAAGTTTGTTTGTGTCCACTGAATTTTGTTTCTGTAGTGAAGTGGCTCTGGCCACTACCATTGAGACAAACTGGGTGGCCACTACCAGCTTTGTGGAGGCCCTGGCAGCCCTGCAAGAATCTGGTCAGCTGAGCTTCCACTTCCGCAGACCCCACTGCCCCTCTCCATTATCCACCGGCATGAGGGAAAATGACAGCAGTGGAACCTCCTGGGAGGACTCATCTTCTCTCTGCCTTGTCTTTTGGTTCCCACAGAAATCCACCCTGGGTCCCAAGGGTTAAGGCCCTTCTAACACAAGTCTTCTCCAGGGTAGCTCAGCTGGGGAGGAGTTCTGAGTCAGAGGCTGCTATCCCGTGCCTTAGCTTTAATGCCAAGACTAATCCACTGCTCTGGATTCCTTCCACCTACACAGTTAGTTCCTTTTATGATTTTCACTACCCTTTCTTAAGTTCAAACTCAGACTGTCTCACTCTCAATCCATCAGACAGTTTACAAATACTTTGATTTTTCTTTTACAATCGATTTACAAATCTTTCAAAAAGAATGATTTGGGGGTCTTTCAGAAGTCTTTAACTCTCTTTCTTAATTTATAGCTACATAAAGATTGTGGTCACTTATTAATTCTCAAGCTTTAACACAAATGAACATACTGAGCAAGACATAATGCAAATCTGTCATTTTCCTGAGTCTGGGCCAGGACTTGCCCAGCCAAAGTATCTTGTAAAATATGATCACACTGAATATTCTTTTTTTTTTTTTTATAGCTTTCATGTTTTTACTTCATGAACATTCTTCCATGAAAATAAATGTTTTTCTATAACATCATTTTCATGGCCGCATAACATATTTTGCTAATTCTTTAATATGAGACATTATTTCAACTTTCTCACTATCATGGACAATGATAAGATGTATGCCCTGTTATAAACATCTCTGTGCACATCACTGATTGTTTCCTTAGGATGATCTCCGAGAAGTAGAATTTGCTGGGGAAAAGGACACTCCAGTTACACCAACGTCAGTAGCTTCAGGGGCTTTGCAAAGGGCTGTCAGTACTCACCTAAAACAATTCAAGAGACATTCTCTGGTGGTTTTTCTTTTAAATGGTCTGTAAGATAAAGCAATCAAGGCTTAGAATTGTTCACACACACACAAACATGTGGCTACTACTGAATCTCTGAACAACAAGCTAAGATTGTACAGTTTAGTTAAATGCTTTCTCTCAAAATATCTCTTATTGAATATATTTTTAATATTTGCTTTTCAGCAAAACGTAATGACAGCTGTAACACTAATAACTTGCCAGGAAGGGCTTCCCCTAACTCTCTGAGTATTTGTTGTGTCAAAGGAAGAGCCTTTATATCCTTTCAAAAGCACAACAAATATGATGGGGTGAGGGTGGGAACAAACCAGCATCTGAAAGGCCTTCCTGTTGGGGAGATGTCTGTGAGAGGCCGGGAAGTATTTATTGGTGGGGGTAGGGCTGGTTTTCTCCCCCTCCTGCCCATCAGATTGTACTAGCCTTAAGAATCCTCTGTCTTAATGAAGAGTGATGTTTGTCATTTTGGGTTTCAAAGTGTCTCCTGGGACCCTCTTCTAGCCTTCTTATAATTTCTGTAGTATTTTGGCTCTAGAATTGTGACATTTTGTCTTTTTCCCTGAAGGCCCAGGAAGAATGAGGAAACCATCTGTGCTTGTCCTCAATACTGTGTTTAAGAGATAAAGAAGCAATTACTTCTCTCCTCAGGCAAGCTCTTTTTCTGTCCAGCCTCTGCCTTGATCTCTCTTTAGTAAACAGTAAAAAGCAATGTAGCAATTCCACAGCCAGGAAAAGCCTGTGGCTGGCTGCTGCCCCCAGCTACTTCAGACTGCATTACTAAACATACAGCATATGGAATGAATAAAACACCCATCCCTGAGTGCTCTGCAAGTCTTCATCCTGCAAACATTTCCTATGCAATATGCACTGGTCACTGGGCCAAATGCTGAGATTCACGGCTAAAATGACAGTCCCACATGTAAGGAGCTCAGGAGAGGGAGACAGATGTGGCAACAAACAATTTTCATATGAAGATATAATTATTTTAATGAATATTTGTTCAAAGGGCAAGAGGTAGTTAAGGAGGTGGAACATCTGGACAAATAGCCCATGAGGTCTTAGAGTGCAAATAGATGGAGGATAAACTGGCGTGTGGAGGAGGGAATTCCAGGCAAGGCAACATTGTGTGCAAAGTCATGAAACTATACTGGTTGGAAGGTTGGGTTGGAACATCAAGTATTCTAGTTTTGCTATGAAAATATGAGGAATGAATGTGCAGGAAATGCAGTTAGAGAAACAGGCAGGGGTAGGTGATGGGTGTGTTATATGTCTCATGTGAGAGAAATTGTCCCCCAATACTTGTTTTCTCTTCTCTTCAATTAGCTATAGGCATATTTTGCTGGACAGATAGCTGATAGGATTAAAGGCTACATTTCTTAAGCTCCCTTGAAGCTAGGTGTGACCAGGTAACTAATTCTGTAAACTGTGTCACCTGCTCCAGGAAGTCTACTCTTGGGCCCTTAAAGACTGGAGCATGAGCACATTGCTTTTTGTTTGTTTAGTCTCTGTTCCTTTCTCCATCTAAATTCTGAAAAGCAAATTATGTCACCTATATAGAACAAGATAAGTTGGTCCCTGGTTTTCTGATACCATGGAAAACCTTACAGCCCAAGACCACCTACCAAGATGTCTACCTGGGACAGAAATAAATATCTCATTTGTTTAAACAAAAATTATTTTGAGTTGCTTGTATATTTTTGAGATTAATCCTTTGTCTGTTTCCTCATTTGTTATTATTTTCTCCCAATCTGAGGGCTGTCTTTTCACCTTACTTATAGTTTCCTTTGTTGTGCAAAAGCTTTTAATTTTCATTAGGTCCCATTTGTTTATTTTTGCTTTTATTTCCAATATTTTGGGAGGTGGGTCATAGAAGATCTTGCTGTGATTTATGTCGGAGAGTGTTTTGCCTATGTTCTCCTCTAGGAGTTTTATAGTACACCATGGAATATTACTCAGCCGTTAAAAAGAATTCATTTGAATCAGTTCTAATGAGATGGATGAAACTGGAGCCCATTATACAGAGTGAAGTAAGCCAGAAAGATAAAGAATATTACAGTATACTAACACATATATACGGAATTTAGATAGATGGTGGCGATAACCCTATATGCAAAACAGAAAAAGAGACACAGAAGTACAGAACAGACTTTTGAACTCTGGGGGAGAACGTGAGGGTGGGATGTTTTGAAAGAACAGCATGTATATTATCTATGGTGAAACAGACCACCAGCCCAGGTGGGATGCATGAGTCAAGTGCTCGGGCCTGGTGCACTGGGAGGACCCTGAGGAGTCGGGTGGAGAGGGAGGTGGGAGGGGGGATTGGGATGGGGAATACGTGTAACTATATGGCTGATTCATGTCAATGTATGACAAAACCCACTGAAATGTTGTGAAGTGATTGGCCTCCAACTAATAAAATAATATTAAAAAAAAAATTATTTTGAGTTTTTCCTCCTGCAAACATACCAAATCCTGATTAACACACTAGGGAAGTGAGTTTAGATTTTGTGCTATTGCTGATGGAGAGGCAGTGGAGAATTTCTGAAGGTGAGGTAGCAACATAGTTGGAATTGCATGTGAGAACCATCTCCTAAAGACCCAGGAAGGATGAATTGAGTCGGACAGATTTATCATGGGTGGAGCCACATAATTATGTAGTGGTTTTATACTGAATCAGCTTAATTAAACTGGAATTTGGCTTTCCAGAATTTCCTCCTCTGTCTGGTTCTCAGTTAGGATTGGCTTCAAGAGAAAGATTTGAAAGGGGAAAGTGAAGCAGGAGCCATGTTTACATAGAAAGTTGATTTGGGGTCGGGTGCTGCTATAGTTCAAACACGCAGTCTCAAATCTGCTGGTTCACCTTCTTTGCATGAGGTAGCAGCTGGGATGGCAACTATTTCAACTACTGACGTCTCTTTCAGCTCCTCCAACTTCTGGGCCAACTGTGGTTTAGGTTCCAAATAAAAAGTGAAGGCTTTCAGGAGATGGGAGACTGACAAACACCCCAGTTTCCCTCTTAAGTTCCAACTTACCCCTGTGGGTTCCCGTTTGTCCTTGCTCTCCCACTTACTATCCAGTTTTCATTCCCAACTTCCTGCCCTGCTGACTTCAAGCCAGCACCAAATGAAGGAGCTGTATATAAACTTTGTCATCAGTTCTCTAAACTGTATACAGTCAAATTCCTGTCTCTTGTTATTCTGAGCAGTTCTACTTTTCTGGTTGAATCCCGACTGATATTATATATAAAGATGGTGAGGGCAGGGCTATAACTTTCTTATTTCCTACTCTGTGTGTCTCCAGAGTCTAAAACAGTGCCTGGAAGATAATAGATGTTCAGTAGCTATTTTTGGATGAAACACTGAAAAGGATGAATATGAGAGAGATTGGGAAAGCAGAATTAACAGGGCTTGGTGATTACTGGGCAAGGAATTGAGACAGAAGGGTGAAATCCTCAGCATCCCCATGTTTTTGACTTTTGGCAACTAGGTGAAGATGATGCCATATGCTAAGTTAGGGGACCTGGGAGAGGGATAAAGAGGGGTGTGTTTTCCAAAAGCACGCTTCCTAGGATAGTACTGTGTTGAATGAATCCCCAGGTAGCTCTTATGCACTAAGGCTTGTGTTCCTAGAGAGTACTTGAAGTTGTGGGATTGGAAACTGAATCAGACAGATTATACAGCTCCTTTCAGCCTTAGAATCCTGATATAGTGGGGAAAAGATAATAAATTCTGCTCTGAATACACTGAATTTGAAAAGACTGTGGGATGTTGCTTTTGGAGGTATGTAGTAAACTGAAATTCAATTCATACATCAGAAAAGGGATCTAGGTTTGGGAGTTGTTGGTGTCAAAGCAGTAGTTGAAGCAATGGACATGATTAAAACAGCTTAAAGGTGATTAAGAGGCCAAACTGAAGCCTTAGGGATGGGGGACGACAAGAGTCTGACAGGAGAAAAGCCTGCAAAGGGCCATTAAGATAGTCATCAGTGAAATAATAGGTAAGCCAGAGACTGCTCAAGAGACTGAGGAAGGAAATGGTTTTAAAAGAGAAGCATCACATATTGAGAAGCATCCTAAGCACCAAATACTGCAAGTGGATGACTTAGAAGTATTCCTAGGAAGAGAAGGAAATGGCAACCCACTCCAATATTCTTACCTGGAGAATTCCATGGACAGGGGAGCCTGGTGGGCTACAGTCTATGGGGTCACAAAGAGTCATAGACTACTGAGTGACCATCACTCACTCACTCACTCACTCACAGGACAGAGTAGCTTCTGTGATGCACTGGGATGAGAAACCAAAGTGAAGTGATTTGTGGAGTAGATGGGTGTTGATGGGTAAAAACTCTGTTCTTCTGAAGCTTGATTGTGGGGGAAAAAAAAGAGACTGGGATAGGAGTAAAAAGAGAATATGAAAACTAGATAGAGAATGGTTAGAATAGGACAGTGGGCTTTTAGAATTTCAGAGGGAGCGCTGTTGTGAATGACAACAAAGTCTGAGTGTGAATTTGGGAGCGGGTGGCTAAGGGTGAGTAGGATGAAGTCACCAGAGTTGAAATCAAGGAAGTGGAGACCAAGACGTAGAAACACAGTCAATGTGGGCATTGATGCCCTAGCAGATGATGACAAGATTGGAGAAAAATGATGACCCCCAAGTTTATGATGGACTTGAGAGAATTGACAAGAGATGGCCATATAGCAGGGATGAAGACGAGAAGAGGTTGTTATTCTTGGTGGGTGTGGGTCTCAAAGGAAAATGAGGTGATTTGTTCATTCAGTATTCAATATTGAGGGCCTATAACTGTGACCTGGGAGCATGAGTGGAGCATAACTTGGGGAACCCCCCTGCTGCTGAATGGTCAGTGGGATGGGGGAGATCAAACACGTTCACATAGGAAGGAGACAGATTTCCTAAGCAATTTTTTAACCCTGGCTGTACATTGGAACTCCCAGGAGAGCTTTTAAAAAGTGCCATGCTGAGTTCGTATGCCAGCCCAATGCTATCAGAATCTCTGACAGCATCATCAGTAGGGCAGCAACGGCAGCAATTTTTAAAGGACCCCCAGGGATTTCCATTGTGCAGTCAGGCGAATCACTGGTGAGCAGGGATTCCTTGAGAATAAAGAGGTTCAGTGCTGAAGCTGACAGGGGCCTCTGGGAGATGGAGGTGGGTGTGGGGGATAGATGCTGAATGGCATCTGCATTTGGGACTCATTAGGCAGGATGTATAATGGGCCCCCCAGATCTGGAAAGCTCGGATTGTCTGCAGCTGAAGCCCTTGGCTGGGGGACAGGAAGCGAAACAGGGACCAGGTGCAGAGCATCTTATCTCTGCCTGCAGCTGGGTGCTGGTGCCGGAGGGAGGACAGGAAGAGAGGCGGGCCCCAGCCATATTTCCCACTGGGAGGTTACTTCTAGTAAGTTCTGTCATCAATCCTCACTACTACATTTGAAAAGTACCATGAGAAATTGGGGCCTGTCTTGAAAGGGCAAACAGGAAGGAGACAGTTCTGGAAGTCACGTCACATTAGGAATGAAGGAAGAAACTGGGAACTGGGAGAAGGAGAAAGCTTTGAGTGGCTCTGACAACTGTCATCAAGGAGTTGAAAGGCTCTCCTGTAGAAGAGTGATTAGACACTGTGCTTCGCTCCAGAAGGCACACCAAAGAGTAGTAATTCAAAGAAAGAAGATTTCATCTCCATTTAAAGGACAACGTTTCTTACAACTAGTTTCCACCCACTTGAAAGGGTCACCATGTGAAGTGGAGCTTCCTTCTAGATTTCACCAAGAGGTTAGGCGGCCAGATCTTGAAATGGTTTAAGAACTTTATAACACTACTTTGAGCAGGAGACTTGATATCATGATCTTTATGATCTCTTCCTAATCCTAGATTCTAGAAAATTCTTTGATGTGAACATTAAAAACAAAACAGACAGACAAACACAAAAAATCTGAAAAAATTCTTGGTGTATATTGGCCATTGTCTTGGGGAAAACAAAGTGTTTTCTTTTTCTTTTAATCTAGCATTGCACTTGGCAAATACAGGTAATTATTAAACTATTTAAGCTGGCAGGTCCTTTTTTTGAAATTAAAAAGCAAATGCTTCCTTCATTGTATTTATGTATAGCTTAACACATTAATAACAGTATTTATAGGCCCTGGCATTTTCAGAACAATTGCTTAGTTAATCCTCACAGTGTTTCTATATAAGTAGGTCAGTACTTTTATAGGAGAAACTTGAAAAAGAGAGAAATCTATGTGACTTGAGGAAGGTCATAGCTTAAGTCAGCACTGTAGCCAAAAATAACCAATTGCCATAATTTGACAGGTATAACAGCTGAGTTATACCAGCTGAATACATAATGCAGAGCATATAAATAAATATAGTTCCTGTTCAAATGGATTTCCACATAAACCAAGGCAGATGACAATTAATACAGAAAGAAGATGGCTTATGTTTTTTTAGGATGGGGCAGTAGATATAACCTTGTTTTTCTTTGCTGGAATCTTTAAGACCTTGTGAAGAAACTACATTGTAACCCTTTACAAATGGCTCTACTGTAAACACGTTTAAAATTTTGGAGAAATTTAAAAAAAAATTTAAGGGATAACTGGTCAAACTGGAATAAAACAACCACCCAGGGGCGGCTTTAGGAGGATGTTGTTGTTATTGTTTAGTTGCTAAGTCATGTCCAACTCTTTGTGACCCTGTGGACTGTAGCCCACCAGGCTCCTCTGTCTATGGGATTTCTCAGGCAAGAAAACTGGAGTGGGTTGCCATTTCCTTCTCCAGGGGATCTTCCCAACCCAGGGATCGAACCCACATTTTTCCCTTGGCAGGCAGATTCTTTACCACCGAGGCACCAGGGAAGCCCTTAGGAGGATATAGCAGAGCTAATTACCAGATAATTTTGTGGAATTAGATGCAAAAATTCTCACAGCTGCACAGAACTGCAAATCATGGGGGATGGTAACTGGAAGAGTAGGAACTTCACCTCTAAGAATGCAAAGTTTCCCTTTTGGGGAGTGGAAGGAGATGGCAATTAGTGATACCTGCAGATGTTAAGGAATGCATAATTGTTTTGTTATGCAAACTGTTGTTATTATTTTGGTCTGTCCCGACCAAGTGGCACTAGTGGTAAAGAACTTGCCTGCCAATGCAGGAGACATAAGCGATGTGGATTCAATGCCCAGGTCAGGAAGATCCTCTGGAGGAGGGCACAGCAACCCACTCCAGTATTCTTGTCTGGAGAATCCCATGGACAGAGGAGCCTGGAGGGGTACAGTCCATAGCGTTGCAAAAAGTGAGACACAACTGAAGCAACTTAGCATACAACCTCAATGTTTAAAGAAAGTAAATAGAGAATATAAAACAAACTGCTAATTCTCTGTGAGAAGATATGGGCAGGTGTAAGAACACCCTGTTATGAATTAGGAGAGGTAAAGAAATGAAGGACCCCTTTCTAGAAAGACGATAATGTCTCTGATGCTTCTGAAAACACAGTATGAAATGATAAGTCTCCGGGAAGTTTGGGTTACACAGGCTCTGACTTCTGACTGCAGAGAAAGTAGAAAGTTTCTTCTCCAAATAAAAAATAGAAAGAGCGTTGATTCAGTGGTCATTGTTTAAGAATTGATGTTTAGAGTGTAAGAAGAGAAGCTATCTGCTTATTCTTAAATTTCAAGCCTTATTTTAAATTGTGTGTCACACTGTTTACAAATGGGCTTACACATTTCATTACAACTCCACAAAAAGAGCGTGTGCCCTGAATTGTGAACTGAAAGCTATAGTACCAGATATCCTCACCTGAGAGGATCCTGGCTGGGGGAACCAAGTGATGATGGCCCGAGGGTACAAAGTCATCAAAGTATAGAAATTAGTGTGTCTCTAAGTAGCAAGTACTAACTAAGACGCCATCCTCAGGCACAAGAGCCATCACGTTTACCTCTATCTCAGGCTTTGGGTATAGATCACTTTTCACGTAAGTGATGAAATTTCAAAGACAAAACATGTTTAGCTGTGAAATCAGATAAAAGGAAACACATCCCTGTTGTTATCTAGGATGACTATAACGGGGACAAAGAATTTAAGTCGAGGTGAGTGGCAAACGATGGGTGGCAAATGAATGAAGGCCCTAGAACTGTGGTCTTTATCCGAACCATTGAAAAATCTTGTTAAAAAACACATACATTCCCAGACACTACCTAAGAAGATGTGCAGATGTCAAAGAAACATGAGAAAAGATGCTCAACAATATCATTCACTGTTAGGGAATTGCAATTTCTAACAACAAGGAGATATTACTACAACAGAACTTTAAAACTCAAAAAACAAAAACAAAAACACCTCATGATGCCAAATGCTGATGGGGATGTGAAGCAACAGGAATCCTCATTCATTGCTGGTGGATATGCAAAATGTACAGTCACTTTGGAAAGCAGTTTGGCAGTTTCTTACAAGGCTAAATGTGATCTTAGCATATGATCTAGCAATCACACTCCTAGGTATTTACACAATTGAGCCAAAAATTTATATGCATGTAAAATCTGCACAAAGATGTTTACAGCAACTTTAATTGTAATTCCCCAAAACTGAAAGCAGCCAAAATGTCTTTTAATAGGTGACTGGATGAACAAACTGTGATATAACCATACAATGGAGTATTATTGAGCAATACAAAGAAGTGCACCATCAAGCTATGAGAAGACATGGAGAAACCTTAAATGTATATTGCTAAGTGAAAGAAGCCCATCTGAAAAGGTTACATATTACATGATTTCAATTATTTGATATTCTAGAAAAGGCAGACCTATCTAGACAGTATAGAAGATCAATCGTGTCAAGGGCTTGGGGAGTGGGAGGAAAGGATGAATAGGTGGAGCACAGGGGATGTTTAGGGTGATAAAACTATTCTGTCCGATACAGTAATGATTTATGCATGATATTATGCATTTGTCAAAGCCTGTAACAGCTTTACAACACGAAAAGTGAACCTTAATATATGCAAATAGAAAGACCCTTTAGGAGGTCCGGAGATCCCAGGAAAGACTGCAGACTTTGATGAGAGAATCTAACTGTATCACAAGCCTGTGAAGTGCTCTCATTGAAGGAATGACAGAAAAGATCCTGATTTAGGTTACTTTGGAAGTGGATGGAGTCTGTAAGACCAAAGGCAAAATGGTGTGCTTATGTGTACTCTAGTCAAAGAAGTTGTTTCTCGTGGAGGCTAAGTGTTAACAATTCTGATACTGCTGTACACGCATGTTGGAATCAGTTAAGTAAATGAGTGGTGTGTGGTGGGTTCCAAGTTTCTTCCTGTTAAGAGTGGGAGATTTCAGAAAAGGGAGACAATGACCCATATGGTAATGGATTAGAATTGGAAACTCTTGTAAAAACTCATGTTAACATTGATACAAGTGGTTAATATAGAAATATTTATAGATATGTACACACACACACACAGAAGGAATATATTAAATGTGTACAGAAGCCAACAAAAAGAGCTCCCAAATGCCAAAGCTTGAACATTTTAGCAACAATATAAAGTGCCTTTACATTATAATCCAAAGTATAAAGTAGATTAAAATGAATATTGACAGGTCCATACTGATATAAATAATTGAATAAATTGGGGAGAGACAAATTTCCCACCCAGACAAACTCCAAATAAACTATGAATCCTTCATCGTGAAGGAGGGGGGGGCATTAACCCCCACTCCTTCCTTACAGGCTGCCCAAAGTGACTTCCTTCCAAAGAGTGCTGCGTGGAAAGGGGAGAAAAGGTAACTGTCACTAGAGAAAACTGGCACGCTATCTCAGCAGATGATAAAGGTCAGCAGCAGACATAAATCATGTTGGTTGTATGTCCCCTTGATACGATAAAATGAAAATGGAACTTCACCTCTGTGATTCTCCTCCCCAGACTCATAACCCACTTTTAGTCACAAGAAAAAATATCAGACAAATTCCAGTAGAGGGCCTTCCTACCAAATACGTGACCAGGATGCCTCAAAACTGTCAAGGGCACCAAGAACAAGCCTAAGAAATTGTCACAGCTAAGAGATACCTAAAGACCCATGACAACCACATGCATAATGTGGTATCCTGGATCAGAAGAAGGGAATTAGGTACAAACTAAGGAAATCTGAATAAACTACTGATATTAGTTAATAATAAGGTGTCAGCATTGATTCTTTAATTGTAACACAGGTACAAAACTAGTGTAAGATGTTATTAGGGGAAGTTGTGTATATGGGAAACACATGTATATGTAACTCTCTGTATTATCACCTTAATTTGTTGTAAATCTAAGACTGTTCTAAAAAAAAATAAAGTCTATGAATAAATCAATTAAAAAATACACACTCCTAGCTTCTACAACCCAGGTAATTCTGATACACATTGATGTATGAAACCTACTTATATCAAAAATGCTTCAAAGCCAAGAGAAGCCTTAAATTCTAGATCTCTTAGTGGCCAGTATATTTTTCATAATTGTATGTGCGTGTTAGTCCCTTAGTCGTGTCCAACTCTTTGTGACCCCAGGGACTGTGGTGTGTCAGGCTCCTCCGTCCATGGGATTCTCCAGACAAGAATACTGGAGCGGGTTGCTATTTCCTTCTCCAGGGGATCTTCCCGACTAAGGGATAGAACCTAGGTCTCCTTCATTGCAGGCAGATTTGTTATCATCTGAGCCACCAGGGAAGACTTTATTTTTGTTTAATTGAAGGATAATTGCTCTATAATATTGTGTTGGTTTCTGCCAAACATTGAGTCAGTATTTTTTTTTAATATACTAAAATGTAAACATGAGATCTTAGCGAATTTTGCAATGTGGTTTTTCTGACATCTGTCCACTTGGCTGGATAGGTCAGGTATAGCAAAAAGCTCTCTGATGCTAGGTTGAGAAGCAGGTTCCTCATCATGGTTACCATGATGCATTTTTGTCCATGTGGAATATACTTAAGAATTATTGGCCAAATAGATTTCTTCATAATGTAGTTGTCAAGGTGTTTATCAGGGTTGGATGCAATTAAATATTGATATTCTTAGGTAAGTGCCATTACATCAATGATAAAATCATTTTAGATTTTAGGACCAACTGCGAATGGCTTTAGAGAACTGTCTGATTATAGTTGAGTATGAGTTATGGTTTGTGTGTGTGTGTGTGTCGGGGGGGGTGGTGGTGGGCAGGCACATACACTCAGCAAGCAGAGTCCCACAATGCCTGGTTGTGGGACTCAAGCATCAGTCATTTTTTGAAGAATCCAAGTGATTCTAATGTGCACCCAGGCACAAAAACCACTGACTAGTAACTGATTTGCAGGTTCCCTTCCGGACCTGAAGTACAAATTGAACCTGAATTTTGACAGATGACTGACCACCAGCTGCCCCAGCTCCTTCCCCTAGTTATTTTATTTCTTTTCTTAATTATTTCTCTAATTAGGATCATTAGCTGCTGCATCATAAGACATCTGCAGCCTTAAATCCAGAATCTGAAATGATACATTCAGCCTGAGGCTGGCATGTCCCACCTCCCAGGACTAGCTGGAACTATGTGTCAGCCTCTCAGTGCTCTTTCCTTATCATTGTAATGAACTTCTTGTTATTTAAAAATTGGTCCTGGCAGTGTGCCCTCTCTAGGCCCATTTGCTAACAGCTGGTTATCACCCTAATTAGCATGTATTGACTTTCTTTTCAGTGCTATAATTTAGGGTGCAGAAGCTGCCAAGTTGAGGTCAGTTTTGTTTGTGGGATCTGAATCTTACTAAACTGACCTTGACAGCTAAAACCTAAAACCTATTAGAGGATATTTTTACCACATTAAGTGACAGTTTATTAAGGGTTTCCCTTGTGGCTCAGCTGGTAAATAATCCGCCTGCAATGTGGGAGACCTGGGTTCGATCCCTGGGTTGGGAAGATCCTCTAGAGAAGGGAAAGGCTCCAGTATTCTAGCCTAGAGAATTTCATGGATTGTTTAGTCCATGGGATCACAAAGAGTCAGACATGACTGAGCGACTTTCACTCACTCATTCACTCCCAGGTGGCTCAGTGTTAAAGAATCTGCCTGCCAATGCGGGAGACCTGGGTTCAATCCCCTGGGTTGGGAAGATCCACTGGAGAGGAAAATGGAAACCCACTCCAGTATTCTTGCCTGAGAAAGCCCAAGGACAGTGGAGCCTGGTGAGCCACATGGGGTTGAAAAGAGTTGGACATGACTTAGTGACTAGAATAACAACATATCATATAAAATAATATTTTTCTATTACTAAAATTATCCATTGTAATTCAGTTCAGTTCAGTTCAGCTCAGTCACTCAGTCGGTGTCTGACTCTTTGTGACCCCATGAGTCACAACACGCCAGGCCTCCCTGTCCATCACCAACTCCCAGAGTCTACCCAAACCCATGTCCATTGAGTTGGTGATGCCATCCAGCCATCTCATCCTCTGTTGTCCCCTCCTCCTCCTGCCCCCAATCCTTCCCAGCATCAGGGTCTTTTCCAATAAGTTAACTCTTCACATGAGGTGGCCAAAGTATTGGAGTTTCAGCTTCAACATCAGTCCTTCCAATGAACAACCAGGACTGATCTCCTTTAGGATGGACTGGTTGGATCTTCTTGCTGCCCAAGGGACTCTCAAGAGTCTTCTCCAACACCACAGTTCAAAAGCATCAATTCTTTGGCTCTCAGCTTTCTTCACCGTCCAACTCACATCCATACATGACTACTGGAAAAACCATAGCCTTGAGTAGATGGACCTTTGTCGGCAAATAATGTCTCTGCTTTTAAATACACTATCTAGGTTGGTCATAACTTTCCTTCCAAGGAGTAAGTGTCTTTTAATTTCATGGCTGCAATCACCATCTGCAGTGATTTTGGAGCCCCAAAAATAAAGTCTGACACTGTTTCCACTGTTTCCCCATCTATTTCCCATGAAGTGATGGGACTAGATGCCATGATCTTAGTTTTCTAAATGTTGAGCTTTAAGCCAATTTTTTCACTCTCCTCCTTCACTTTCATCAAGAGGCTCTTTAGTTCCTCTTCACTTTCTGCCATAAGGGTGGTGTCATCTGCATATCTGAGGTTACTGATATTTCTCCCGGCAGTCTTGATTCCAGCTTGTATTTCTAGCCCAACATTTCTCATGATGCACTCTGTTTGGAAGGTAAGTACTTGCTCATTGGTGACATCAGAGATCTTTATATTTCACAGAAAAATGATGAACCTATAATTCTCCAAAGTGTCCATAATTCTATGCCCTGGATGTTATGAAATAAAAACAATATAAATATTTGAAATACTTCCGATGGAAATATGTTATCATGCATGACAGGTTGGCTGCTCTATAGGCAGCTGTCATCCCAGGACTCCCTGTTTCCATTATCTTGGAAAATTCTTTACCTCTCTTCTGTCCTGAATTTTCTATTTTTAGGATCTTACTTTCTCCTCTTTTTTTGTTTTTAATTTGATCTTTCATTTTTGTGGGGCATATCCTCCAAAAGCTTCTGGAAAGATATATGTGCCAGATATATGTCTATCAGATTTTAGTACCATTCTCTCCCTGTAGGATACAGGCTTCTCAGAAGCCTGAGAATTACATTTCCCAGAATTCTTTGCCAACAGTTCTTGTTTAGTGTAGCCTAATGAAAGGTGCCCATATAACATTTGGAAGGAGAAAGTGAGAAAGGGTTTTTCTTCTTCCATCAGAAGTGGCAGCAGATTAATATGAGCTTCTGCAAGTGGCTTTCTCGCATTCACTATTAGACCTAGCAGTTGCCGCTTCATGGGCAGATTTATGTGGTTTCCTGATTGATGGGTAGCTCCAACTCACCTCTTTAGACCTTTCGACAGTGTGAGATCACTATATTAGATTATTTCCTGCTTAGACTACCTATAATAGATTTTTTTTTTTCTTGACTGAACACTCAACAAGAGTGGCTCCAAGAAAGAGACCTTCAAAAATGGGAATTTAAGCTTTGTTATTGGAGCTGCTATCTTTGAAACAGTGATGGCCTTCTTAGTAGTGATATCAATTAATGATCAAATGTTATATAAATTATCACCTGTATTGAATAGAATGAAGTGTCTAGTAGTAAAAGTGCAGTCTTGGAAGACCAAGTAACTGCTGCAATATGTGAATATCATTGGGCTGGGAACCACAGATATTTCTGAGGGCACTGGAGAGATTACTGAAAGAAATGATCTCAGGGTTTAAAAATGTCTGCTTAAGACATCCTCAGAAAACCAGAATATTTCTATGACTGCCCCAGTCATAGAAATCTTATCTTTTAGAATTACAGGACCAAAGTAACCAAAAACCAGACCAAAAGTTCACTCTTTTACACACGGAATAATTGTAAAACAAGTGAATTCACTACTTTACAAAGTCTACTATGTGAAACTTAAAACATAATAGGAAAGAGTGTGTCATGGACTGCATTGTGTCACTCCAAAATTCATGAGCCCCTAACTAATAATGTGTCTGTACTTGGAGGCAGGGACTTTAAAGAGAGTTAAGGTTAAACAAAGTCATTAAAGTGGGGCCCTAATCCAATATGACTGATATTCTCATAAGAGGAGGAGATATCAGGGAAGAGTGAGTGCAGAGTAAAGGCAATGTGAAGACACAGAGAGAAGGCAGCCATCTTCAGGGCGAGGAGAGGGACCACAGGAGGAACCAGCCCTGCCAATACCTTGGGCTGGGACTTCCAGCCTTCAGAACCATGGGAAATAAATTTCTGTTAAGTCACCCCATTGGTGGTATTGTGTTATGACAGCCCTAACAAGCTAATACATCCTCTTAGAGAATACTGCCTTTATCAGAACTTGAGGAAAGACTTTGGCCACAGGAGCATCAGTTTTCTTGGAAAGTTCTTTACTGGCTGTCCTTAAAGTCTGGGGCTGAGAGCTGAAGATGTTATTGTTGTTCAGTCACGAAGTTGTATCTGACTCTTTGCAACCCCATAGACTAAAGCACACCAGGCCTCTTTGTCCTGTACTATTTCCTGGAGTTTGCTCAAATTTGTGTCCATTAAGTCGGTGATGCTATCTAACCATCTCATCCTCTGCTGCCGTCTTCCTTTTGCTTTCAATCTTTCCCAGCATCAGGGTCTTTTCCAATGAATTAGCTTTTTGCATCAGGTCAAAGTATTGGAGGTTCAGTTTCAGCATCAGTCTTTCCAGCTGAAGATACTGGCATAGAAATAGGCTCTTTGATTTAAATGTGAATGATGGATCTCAGAGTGATGGTCCAAGTAGATACTGCCAAGCCAAGATAAGCTGAATAGTGATAATTACAATGGTTTAATTACAGACATTTCTGAATATGGCCAAGTGATCATGGTGTCCCTAAGACTAAAATAGATGGGCAGCTTTACTTTTATGTGACAATGTTTTACTTTATATATAAAATATAAAAGTTCTCGGTCTGTAATTGGAGGCTTAATGTTTATCGCCATGAGGAATTAATGCTATTTACTCTCTTTCTCAGACCTGAACTGGTTCTCAAATATTGAACCCCATGAATAGAAGGAAAGGTCTATCTCCTGGAGGAAGAATCCTGTGACATAGCTACAATCATACATTGTAAGTCATCTACAGAAACATCCCGACATTTCTGGGATTTCTGTGCACTGCCTCTGAGATGACACTGCTTCCTAGGGTTCTTTGGAATGAAAGAACCATGAAAAATGCCATGATGTTCTTACCAGTTAGCATGGCGATCTATGCAGATCAAATGATGTAGTGTATTTTATTACTCTTTGTCAAATACTCAATTTTCTCTCCCTGAAGTCCTTCAAGATGGCAGAATTATAACATGAAAAACTCCAGAGTGGCATTTAGATTTGTTCTGACTTTGAAACGCAGGCAGGAATGACAGATGTCACTCTGAGCCAAAGCTTTAAGACACAGACACAATTTTTTTTTTTTTTTAATGTTTTGCATGTTTCTTTTCCCTGTCTCATAAAGTAGGCAGTGCTCCAGAGAGCAGCTACTAGCCTGAGTCCTGGAGTGAAATACCGTGGGATATAGTCATACCTAATCAATGATGATATGGAGAGTAAGTAATTATGCTTTGTTTTTCTAAGACACCCATATTTGTGGTTATTTGCTATTGTTACATAACCTAGACCATTTTAACTGATGTAGCTGTTAAATGGAATTTACCCAAGTCTTCATCACGGTGGGCTCCCTGGATCCACAGAGTCTTATGGTTATTTCCCTAGGACCTAGATGAATATTTGTAATAGATGTGTTAAGAAAGTAGCAAAATATTCACTCTGATGTGTAGTTTAGTATAGTAGAAACGACAAATTTGTGAACCGAAAGTAATATTGAACCCCTAGAGGAACTGTAGGGATTAATGCTACTATGAAACACTTGAAAGATGCATGGATGGTGATGCCTGCAGGCATACCTCAGAGATATGAAAGACTCCAAAATGACGTGGTCACTTCCTGTCACATCCAATCACCAACCACATTTCCCTTATTTGTCAGAATAAGGTCTGTAACATCGGTTCCTTTTGTGGCTTCCTGTGGCTTCCAAGAGATGAAATTACCAGCAGGGCAAGGAAAGATTGAATCTGATACTTGATTTTCAGCAGAAGGGAATTTTTAGAAGCTGTTGATGTCATTGGTACAATTGAACTCTACCCTGAATTTTTTATCTCTTTTAGAAAAAGAGTGACTTTCATCTAGCTTTGTGCTCTATGGAGCATGCCCACAACCATTTAATTTGTGCTCTTTCTATTTTTATCTCTAACTAAATACTTTCTAATTTGCATGTATTATCAGAATCCTGGATTCCAAGACAGCACTTTACTGATTTACTCTGGACTGTTGCCATTTCTCTGCCTCCTTTCTTGTGTATTTGCTTTTTATTAATAAGATAAGCCCTTCCAATATTGGGCTATGAGTTCCATTTTTATAAGCCTCAGATTGTGTTTATTACACTCCATGAAAATTCCCTGTTCACCAAGCCTGTTCCCTATTTACTGTGCTCTAAAGTATAGCATTTTTTGTTAAAATATTATAAATCAGTAGATTCGAAGTTACATAGTCAAATTACCTGGGGTATGAAGTGCTAGATGCTATATCAAACAAGCCACCATATCTCAGTGGCTTGATAGAATAAAAGGTTAATTCTTGCCCAGTGAAGTCCATAGCAGATATTTCTACTTGGTGGAGGGGCTACCATACGGTGGTTTGGAAACCTAGTCACCTCAGTCTTGTGGAATATTCTTAGAATCCTGTCCATTTAACCTGTAGATAAGGAAAGAGAAAGTAGCAAAGAATCCCACAGACAGTTTTTCTGAGTCAGATTTGCAAGTGGAGTAGATTACTTTTGCTCTCATTACATTGGTCAGAACTCAGCCACATGGCTATACCTAACTGCAGATAAATCTGGGAAATGCAGACTGACTGTTAAGTCCAGGAGTAAAGAAAAACAGAATTGGTAAAAAGCCAGCCAGTCTCTGCTATTCCTCCGACCTTGGGATTCTCCAGGCAAGAATACTGGAGTGGGTTGCCATTTCCTTCTCCAATTGTGTATATAGTGATATAAATATAAGATTTGTTGAGAGTTCTTCATTTTGATTTAATTTTTCGAGTTCAGTTGCTCAGTCGTGTCTGGCTCTTTGTGACCCCATGGACTGCAGCACACCAGGCTTCCCTGTTCATCACCAGCTCCTGGAGTTTACTCAAACTCATGTCCATCGAGTCGGTGGTGCCATCCAACTATCTCATCCTCTATTGTCCCTTTCTCCTCTTGCCTTCAATCTTTCCCAGCATCAGGGTCATTCCATTGAGTAAGTTCCTCACATCAGATGGCCAAAGTATTGGAGCTTCAGCTTCAGAATCAGTCCTTCCAATGAATATTCAGGACTGATTTCCTTTAGAATGGACTGGTTGGATCTCCTTGCTGCCCAAGGGACTCTCAAGAGTCTTCTCCAACACCACAGTTCAAAAGAATCAATTCTTCAGCACTCATCTTTCTTAGTGGTCCAGTTTTCACATCCATACATAGCTACTGGAAAAACCATAGCTTTGATTAGATGGGCCTTTGTCAGCAAAGTAATGTCTCTGCTTTTTAATATGCTATCTAGGTTGGTCATCACTTTTCTTCGAAGGAGCAAGCATCTTTAATTTCATGGCGGTAGTCACCATCTGCAGTGATTTTGGAGCCCAAGAAAATAGAGTCTGTCATGTTTCCATTGTTTCCCCATCTATTTGCCATGATGTGATGAGACTGGATGCCATTATCCTAGTTTTATGAATGCTGAGTTGTAAGTCAGCTTTTTCACTCTCCTCTTTCACTTTCATCAAGAGACTCTTTAGTTCTTCGCTTTCTGCCATAAGGGCAGTGTCTTCTGCATATCTGAAGTTATTGATATTTCTCCCGGCAATCTTGATTCCAGCCCGGCATTTCGCATGATGTACTCTGCATTTAAGTTAAATAAACAGTGTGTCAATATACAGCCTTGACATATTCCTTTCCCAATTTGAAGTCAGTCTGTTGTTCCATGTCTGGTTCTAACTGCTGCTTCTTGACCTGCATATCGATTTCTCCCAAGGCAGGTCAGGTGGTCTGGTATTCCCATCTCTTTAAGAATTATCCACAGTTTGGTGTGATCCACACAGTCAAAGGTTTTTGTGTAGTCAATGAAGCAGAAGTAGATGTTTTTCTGGAACTCTCTCACTTTTTCTATGATCCAATGGATGTTGGCAATTTGATGTCTGGTTCCTCTGCCTTGTCTAAATCCAGCTTGTACATCTGGAAGTTCTCAGTTCATGTACTGTTGAAGTCTAGCTTGGAGAATTTTGAGCATTACTTTACTGGTGTGTGAGATGAGTGCAATAGTGTGGTAGTTTGAACATTCTTTGGCATTGCTTTTCTTGGGAATTGGAATGAAAACTGACCTTTTCCAGCCCTGTGGCCACTACTGAGTTTTCCAAATTTGCTGGCATATTGAGTGCAGATCTTTTAACAGCATCATCTTTTAGGATTTTCCAGCTCTGCTGGAATTCCATCACCTCCACTAGGTTTGTTTGTAGTGATGCTTCCTGAGGCCCACTTGACTTCACATTCCAGGATGTCTGGTTCTAGGTGGGTAATCACACCATCGTGGTTATCTGGGTCATTAAGATCTTTTTTGTATAGTTCTTCTGTGTATTCTTACTACCTCTTCTTAATATATTCTGCTTCGGTTAGGTCCATACAATTTCTGTCCTTTATTTAGCCTATCTTTGCATGAAATGTTCCCTTGGTATCTAATTTTCTTGAAGCAATCTCTAGTCTTTCCCATTCTATTGTTTTCCTCTATTTCTTTGCATTGATTGCTGAGGAAGGCTTTCTTATCTCTCCTTGCTATTCTTTGGAACTCTGCATTCAGATGGGTATATCTTTCTTTTCTCCTTTGCCTTTAGCTTCTCTTCTTTTCTCAGCTATTTGTAAGGCCTCCTCAGACAACCATTTTGCCTTTTTGCATTTCTTTTTCTTGGGGATGGTCTTGATCAAGGCCTCCTGTCATGTCTGAATTATGATGACAATGTCATAATGGCTTCCTTGCTTGTAGTTTATAGTTCTGCCAATATGCCATAAAGGGCCTCAGTAGATGTATCTTCTTCGAATACTGTTTTTATTGTGTCTTTTTCCTATCTTTCTTTAATGACAAGCTCTTCATAATAACTCTATAATTTGGCTCCAGGGCTTCCCTGATGGCTCAGTGGGTAAAGAATCCACTTGCTTTGCTGGAGACACAGGAGACATAGGTTCAATCTCTGGGTCAGAAGGATTCACTTGATGAGGAAATGGCCACCCACTCCAGTATTCTTGCCTCAAAAATCCCATGGATGGAGGAACCTGGCAGGCTACAGTTCAAAGATTCACGAAGAATTGGACATTACTGAGTGACTAAGCATGCATACATGCAATTTGGAAGAGGTCAATTTTCATTCCAATCCTAAAGAAAGGCAATGCCAAAGAATGCTCAAACTACTGCACAATTGTACTCATCTCACATGCTAGCAAAATAATGCTCACAATCCTCCAAGCCAGGCTTCAACCATACATGAAACATGAACTTCCAGATGTTCAAGCTGGATTAAGAAAATGTAGAGGAACTAGTGATCAAATTGCCAATATCCATTGGATCGTCTAAAAGGCAAGAGAGTTCCAGAAGAATATCTACTTCTGCTTCATTGAGTATGCTAAAGTCTTTTACTGTGTGGATCACAACAAACTGTGGAAAATTCTGAAAGAGATGGGAATACCAGACCACCTGATCTGCCTCCTGAGAAATCTGTATGCAGGTCAAGAAGCAACAGTTAGAATTGGACATGGAACAACAGACTGGTTCCAAACAGGGAAAGGAGTATGTCAAGGCTGTATATTGTCACCCTGCTTATTTAACTTAAATGCAGAGTACATCTTGAGAAACCCTGGCACGGATAAAGCACAAGCTGGAGTCAAGATTGTCCGGAGAAATATCAACAGCCTCAGATATGCAGAAGACAGCACCCTTATGGCAGAAAGTGAAAAAGAACTAAAGAGCCTCTTGATGAAAGTGAAAGAAGAGAGTGAAAAAGTTGGCTTAAAACTCAATATTCATAAAACTAAGATCATGGCATCTGGTCCCATCACTTCATGGGAAATAGATGGGGAAACAGTGGAAAAAGTGACAAACATTATTTTTGGGGGGTTCCAAAATCACTGCAGATGTTGATTGCAGCCATGAAATTAAAAGACACTTGCTCCTTGGTAGAAAAGTGATGATCAACCGAGACAGCATATTAAAAAGCAGAGACATTACTTTGCCAACAATGGTCCATCTAGTCAAAGCTATGGTTTTTCCAGTAGTCATGTATGGATATGACAGTTGGACCACTAAGAAAACTGAGAGCTGAAGAATTGATGCTTTTGAACTGTGGTGTTGGAGAAGACTCTTGAGAGTCCCTTGGGCAGCAAGGAGATCCAACCAGTCCATTCTAAAGGAAATCAGTCCTGAATATTCACTGGAAGGACTGATGTTGAAGCTGAAACTCCAATACTTTGGCCACCTGATGCAAAGAACTGACTCATTTGAAAAGACCCTGATGCTGGGAAAGATTGAAGGGAGGAGGAGAAGGGGATGACAGAGGATGAGATGGCTGGATGGCATCACCGACTTAATGGACATGAGTTTGAGTAAACTCCGGGAGTCAGTGATAGACAGGGAGGCCTGGTGTGCTGTAGTCTGTGGGGTTGCAATGATTCGGATATGACTGAGTGACTGAACTAAACTGAACTGAAACATGCATACATGCAGTTTGGCTCCATTATACTTAGCCAATATTTTCTCCCATTAACTCTGCTCATAGTTGTAAGTGTATGGATTGAGTGGTTGTATTTGGCCTGGGATCCAGACACCTAAATCCTGTGATGTTGTACTTCTCTTCCTTAACCCCACTGTACAATCCATAGAACAAGACCAGGGAAATGATACTCTTCACTGTTATGAGCATCAGTTAGAGTTTTCGCTCCATAAAAATGATCCCCAAACTTAGTGACTTAAAGCAACACACACTTATTATTCCTTGGGATTCTGTGGGTTGCTGGTCAGTTCTTTTGGTCAAGCCTGGCTCAGCTGGAGTGGATGTTCTGGAATGGCCTTGCTCACGTATCAGGATTTCAGCCAGGGGGCCAGGGAATAGCTAAGTCATTAACATTGTCTGTGTTCCTCCAGAGTCTGACTTGGGCGGTTCGAGTGATGGCAAAGGGGTCCCAAACAAGAGGTGGCGAGCTCCAGTGCACACATTCTTTTCATGCCTCTGTTGGTATCATCTTAACAATCAGATAGAGGAAAAGCAAAGGAAAGTTTCTTCTTGACTGACAGATAATTGAGGTGGGAAAAGAATCCTGGAAATTTCCTTTGAGCAGGGGATTTTGACATGGTGGGGGAGTAGAGAGTGGAGGTGCCTTCTTGTTGGCATTCAATATCACAAAGAGTAAAGGTACTTATAGAAAATTAATGGACTTGAAAACAGTGCCAAAAAGGAAAATCTTGTATTGCAGGACAGTGCTAACTGTCTTCTCTCTAACCCACTTCAAAGTTTACTTCTGCCTGAGTCTGTGATGCACTGTCTTGTTTAGAATGCCATGTTGGCTTCTGGTTAGAACTTGTAGGTCCTTTCTTCAGATGCCTCTATTTGCCTACCTAATATGCATTAGCCTCTTCATTACTAGCAGGATACTAGTTATATTTGGGACATTATTTTACATTTTGTCAGCTTTTTTTAGAGCTAGGTTTTCCCTGGTGGCTCAGACAGTAAAGTTTCCTCCTGCACTGTGGGAGACCTGGGTTCGATCCTTTGGTTGGAAAGATCCCCCAAAGAAGGGAATGGGTACCCACTCTACTATTCTGGCCTGGAGAATTCCATGAACAGAGAAGCCTGGCAGAAATGGTTAGGTGACACAGTTCTGGCTTATCTGCTGAAGATTTCCAGTAAAT
The DNA here is from genome assembly GCF_963930625.1 of Muntiacus reevesi. Taxonomy (NCBI): domain Eukaryota; kingdom Metazoa; phylum Chordata; class Mammalia; order Artiodactyla; family Cervidae; genus Muntiacus; species Muntiacus reevesi. Next base: position 97,105,860 of record NC_089249.1, read on the forward strand.
TTTTGCTTTCTTGATATAAGTATCACCTTTCCCCTCTTTGTTGCTTTCTTCTTCCTATCAAGGATGAAGATGTTAGGCTGGAGATGGAGCAGCCATCTTGTGGCTGTAAGGCAACCATAAGGCTGAAAGTCATGTGTTAAGAATGGAGAAGTCAAAAATTAAAATGATCTCAAAGACTTGACATCATGGATTTGCTATAATCGGTCTTGCTTGCCCACTTTCAGACTCTGTGTTGTGAAAACAGTAAGTGGCTATATTTGCTTGCATCATTGTAATAGCTTTCTTTTATATGCAGACAGACAATCCAAGCTAACATAGCCTTTAGACCCTTTCAAATAATATCTCATCTCCCCCATGAAGCCCTCTCTATTTGATAAATATTAATCTCTCTTCTTTTTGACCACTGCAGCACTCCCATTTATAATATGCTTTAATTAGTTTCTGTTGCTGCTGTAACAAATTACTATGGATTTAGTGGCTTAAAATATCAGAAATCTGTTATTTGCAGTTCTGGAAGAAATCTAAAATGAGATGGTAAGTCTGTATTCTTTATAGAGATTCTAGGGAAGTATCCTTTTTTTTTTTTTTTTTTGCCTTTTCTAGTTTCTAGATGCTGCCACATTCTTTGGCTTGTCTCCCCCACATCATTCCAACATTTGCTTCTTTTTTTTTTTTTTTAAACATTTTCTTCTCATGTGGACCAGTTTTAAAAGTCTTTTTTCTTAAATTTTGTTACGATATCGCTTCTGTTTTATGCTTTATTTTTTTTAGCCCCCAAGCATGTGTGGGATCTTAGCTATCTGCCCAGGGATAGAACCCACATCTCCTGTATTGGAGGATGAAGTCTTAACCACTGGACTGCCAGGGAAGTCCCCAACATCTGCTTCTTTTGTCACATCTCTGCCTCTCTTTCTGTTCTCTCATAAGGACCTCCGTGATTACAGCTGGCCCACCAGAATAATCTGGAATAATTTATTAATCTCAAGATCTTTAATGTAATCACACCTACAGAGTTTCTTTTGCCATAGAAGGTAAAACATTCCCAAGGGTTTGGAGATCAGGATGTGGGGATCTTTGGGGGGACCAGTATTTTGTCTTCCAGATATGCCTTATATTTGTGTATCTGTAATACAGTTTAATCCTCATATACAATTTAGCTCTATATTTTATAGTCTTTCTAATTATTTTGTGTGGAAGTCTCATTTTCTCGTCCAAGTATAAATCCCTTAGAGGTGTATAACCTCCACACTGCTGGCCACGTACCTATTGGTTTTAGAATTTGTATTCATTGACAAGTACTGTCTCTTTGGTATAAAGACAAACACCAAAATACCCTCATTTTAATTAACTTCTATAAAAATGTGTTTGCTCTACTTATTTCCCAGGAGTCTCAATTCTCATTATCTAATAAAAATATATAAACTCTTATAATAAGCCTGAGGTGGAAAGTAGTCTTTATTAGCACCTTGTAATCAAGTTTTAGGAAGGATCATAATGGTATTCAGGTTGTTTTTGCACCAGTAATGGGGTGTTTGGGCTTTCCTGGTGGCTCAGTGGTAATAATCCACCTGTCAATGTAGGAGATATGAGTTTGATCCCTGGGTTGGGAAGATGCCCTAGAGAAGGAATGGCAGCCCACTCCAGTATTCTGCCTGGGAAATTTCATGAACAGAGGAGCCTTGTGGGCTACAGTCTATGGGGTAACAAAAGAGTTGGGCATGACTTAGCAACTAAACAACAACAAATAGGGTGTTTGAATTATTTAGTCATTGTACATTTGTTTTCAAATAATTTTTGCATGGTTAACTGAACTTTAGACTTTTTTCATTAAAAAAATTTCAAAAAATTGTAGAAAGAAGTGTCCAGTGATTACCTATAAACTCACAACCAAGACTGAGCAAAATATATACACATACATGACTTTTTGGATGACTCATTTTAAGATAAATTACAAATAATCATTTTTTATTCAATGCCTTTAAAAAGTGACAATTAATATACATTTCTTCTGTTTCTTGAGAATCATTAAATTATGGCTGGAGTTGGTGAACATTTTGTTTTGTATAGGTTTTCTCTCCTTTAAAAAATAACTGGTGTGCTTCAGGTCACTGTAAACTGAGGCCCCTTCTCCCCACTAGAACATCTGTAAACAGTTGCTTTTCTCTTTCAAACACATAATTGATTTTGCTAAATTTTTTTTTAACAACTATACTCTCTACATTCCTTTTAATTTCTTAACTAGTTTCCTGGAAAACAGTCACTTAATTTCCATTTAATTTGGGGTCAATTCTCATTCCAAGTTGTTACAGTGATGTTTGCATGCTAGGAGACTAAAGGAGCAATTGCTCTGGTCTTGATGTTCTCTATCCTGTCATATTTGTACCACATTTGTACTAGTTCTTGGCTGCTTTGTTTCTTTCTCAGAAAAAAAGAATTTGGACATAATTTAACTTAATATACACTTACGCAATCCCTTTGCTCTTGCTTTGACAAAAGGAATTATGGGTACTCTTTTTTTACTTTCTCCAAAAATTTTTGTCATGATTAGAACCAACTAATGTCAACCTTAAAATAATTAAAGTATCAAAACCACAATGAGGTCCTACTTCACACTTGTTAGAATGGCTGTCATCAAAAAGACAACACATAGCAAGTGCTGGCAAGGATTTGGAGAAAAGGGAACTCTTGTATACTGTTGGTGAGATTGTAAGTTGGTACAGGAACTATGGAAAACAGTAGTGAGTTCTTTGCCAAATTAAAAATAGAACTGCCATATAATCTAGCAATTTCACTTCTGGGTGTTCCTCTGAAGAAAACAAAAACCCTAGTCAAAGAGATATATGCACACTAGTGCTTATTGCAACACGATTTACAATAGCCAAGATACAGAAGCAACCCAAGTACCTACCCATCTACAGAGAGATGGATAAAGAAAATATGGTATGTATGTGATGTATGTGTGTATACACACACACACATACACACACACGAATATTACTCAGTCATAAAAAATGAAGTCTTTCCATTTGTAATAATATGAATGGATCTAGAGGTTATTATGCTAAGCAAAATAAGTCAGACAGAGAAAGACAAATACTACATGATCTCATTTATGTGTGAAATCTAAGAAACAAAACAAAAACAGACTCATAGGTACAGAGAACAAATAGGTAGTATCTGAGAGGAGAAGGATAAGGGGATTAGGGAAATAGGTGAAGATGGCTAAGAGGTACAAACCTCAGGTTATACAATAAACAGATCACAAGGATGTAGTATATACCATAAAAGAATAAGGTCAATAATATTGTAATACCTTTGTATGAGGACAGATGATTACTAGACTTATTGTGATGATCATTTCATAATGTGTGCAAATGTCAAATCATTAGATAGTATACCTGAAATTAACATAATATTGTATATCAGCTATATTTCAATTTTAAAATAAGAATGATAAAAATACAGTTTTCAAATAAACAAAGCACTGGAATTTTTGCTGTAAATCGCTCATTTCAGAATGACAAATTATCTCCCAATCACACATCTTTCACTTAAAAATTTGAGTTCAGCAAAAATCTCCAAGCTAGAGATTTGACTTTTAGTAAGTCAGATGGTTGCTGTTCCCAGAAATTTGAGTTGTCTAGATGAGCTAAGTATACTGCTTAAGACAGTCTTTAGGAGAGAGACATGGTCACTATTCTCCCTCTCTCTTCCTGCTTTTCTCCACTTCTAATTAGTAAATATTCACAAAGCAGCTTCACCCTATACCTAGGTAAGAACTCTCATGGTCATTATCCTAATAAAAGTAGTTTGTCTTTCTAAATGTAAATCCCTTTCTTATCAAAGACATTCTCAAGCTTTATTCCCTCTTTCCATCTCAAGACTTTAAACTTCTATTTAACCAATGATCATAGCCAGCATTTTCATTTAACATATTTCACAGAGTAATCTAGAGCTTTTATTGTCTCAGGTAATCCTCTTATTTTTAGCATAATTCCTGGCTTTATTTAGAGTAAAAAGCCTCATCCATTTCTGTTTTAAAGTATCCTTATTTTATCTTTATTTTTTTTCAGATTAGATCAACATTTACTGCAAAACTACAAGCAGGTTTTCTCATCCAAATGCTTTGGCTGTACTGATACAAGGGTGTATTTGGAGAAAAATCAAGAGTTTAAGATAATACAGTTCCAATTATCTGTGTATATATACACATTTTGCTTTATTTACTTATTTTTATTCTTTTCTATTATGTTTATAACAGGATATTGAATATAGTTCCTTATGCTATACAGTAGAACTCTGCTTTTTATTCATTCTATATAGAATAGTTTGCATCTGCTAGTCTCAAACTCCCAATCCAACTCTCCTCCATCCTTCCTCCCCACTGACAACCATAAGTCTGCTCTCTATGTCTGTGTGTCTGTTTGTTTTATAGATAGGATCATTTGTGTCACATTTTAGATTCTAGATGTAAACTATATCTTATGGTATTTGTCTTTCTATTTATGACTTATTTTGCTTAGTATGATAATCTCCAGGTCCATCTATTGTATCCATGTAGCTACAAATTGCATTATTTCATCCTTTCTATGGCTGTGTGCATGTATATGTGGGTGTCTCTCTGATATATATTTATATGCTTAGTTGTGTTGGACTCTGTGACCCCATGAACTATAGTCTCCTATGGCTCTTCTGTCCATGGAATTCTCCAGGCAATACTACTAGAGAAGGTAGCCATTCCCTTCTCCAGGGGATCTTTCCGACCCAGGGATAAAACTCCGGTTTCCTGCATTGCAGGCAGATTCTTTACTGTCTAAGCCACCAGGAAAGCCCCATGTAAATGTATGTGTGAGTGTGAGTGTGAGTGTGTGTGTGTATTTAAAATCACATCTTTCTCTATTCATCTGTCAGTGGACATTTGTGCTGCTATGAACACAGGCATGCATGTATCTTTTTGAATTATAAATTTGCCCAGATATATGCCCAGGAGTGGGATTGCTGGATCATATAATGATTGTATTTTCTTTCCTTTTTTCTTTTTTTTTTTTATTCTTTTTTTTTAATTTTTCAGTGGGTTTTGTCATACATTGATATGAATCAACCATAGAGTTACACGTATTCCCCATCCCGATCCCCCCTCCCACCTCCCTCTCCACCCAATTCCTCTGGGTCCTCCCAGTGCACCAGGCCTGAGCACTCGTCTCATGCATCTCACCTGGGCTAGTGATCTGTTTCACCATAGATAATATACATGCTGTTCTTTTGAAACATCCCACCCTCACCTTCTCCCACAGAGTTCAAAAGTCTGTTCTGTACTTCTGTGTCTCTTTTTCTGTTTTGCATATAGGGTTATCATTACCATCTTTCTAAATTCCATATATATGTGTTAGTATGCTGTAATGTTCTTTATCTTTCTGGCTTACTTCACTCTGTATAATGGGCTCCAGTTTCATCCATCTCATTAGAACTGATTCAAATGAATTCTTTTTAATGGCTGAGTAATATTCCATGGTGTATATGTACCACAGCTTCCTTATCCATTCATCTGCTGATGGGCATCTAGGTTGCTTCCATGTCCTGGCTATTATAAACAGTGCTGCGATGAACATTGGGGTGCACGTGTCTCTTTCAGATCTGGATTCTTCGGTGTATATGCCCAGAAGTGGTATTGCTGGGTCATATGGCAGTTCTATTTCCAGTTTTTTAAGAAATCTCCACACTGTTTTCCATAGTGGCTGTACTAGTTTGCATTCCCACCAACAGTGTAAGAGGGTTCCCTTTTCTCCACACCCTCTCCAGCATTTATTGCTTGTAGACTTTTGGATAGCAGCCATCCTGACTGGCGTGTAATGGTACCTCATTGTGGTTTTGATTTGCATTTCTCTGATAATGAGTGATGTTGAGCATCTTCTCATGTGTTTGTTAGCCATCTGTATGTCTTCTTTGGGGAAATGTCTGTTTAGTTCTTTGGCCCATTTTTTGATTGGGTCATTTATTTTTCTGGAATTGAGCTTCAGGAGTTGCTTGTATATTTTTGAGATTAATCCTTTGTCTGTTTCCTCATTTGCTATTATTTTCTCCCAATCTGAGGGCTGTGTTTTCACCTTACTTATAGTTTCCTTTGTTGTGCAAAAGCTTTTAATTTTCATTAGGTCCCATTTGTTTATTTTTGCTTTTATTTCCAATATTCTGGGAGGTGGGTCATAGAAGATCTTGCTGTGATTTATGTCGGAGAGTGTTTTGCCTATGTTCTCCTCTAGGAGTTTTATAGTTTTTGGTCTTACATTTAGATCTTTAATCCATTTTGAGTTTATTTTTGTGTATGATGTTAGAAAGTGTTCTAGTTTCATTCATTTACAAGTGGTTGACCAGATTTCCCAGCACCACTTGTTAAAGAGATTGTCTTTTTTCCATTGTATATCCTTGCCTCCTTTGTCAAAGATAAGGTGTCCATAGGTTCGTGGATTTATGTATTTTCAATTTTTTGAGGAATGTCCATACCATTCTCCATAGTGGCTGCACCAATTTACAGTCCCACAAGCAGTGTAAGAGGGTTCCCTTTTCTCCACATCCTCACAAGCATTTGTTGTTTGTGGACTTTCCAATGATGGGTGTTCTGACTGGTATGAGGTAGTGCTTCATTGTAGTTTTGATTTGCATTTCTCTATCTTATTTTATCTTTAAAAAGCCAACAATGAACGTTTATTGTTTGAATAAATAATAACTCACCTTAGTGTTTGAATCTATTGTTTCCCACCATAAATTTTTGTCACAAGTATGTCTTACTTAGAAAAAATGACCTAAGTACTATCATGAAAAGTAAGTACTATCATAAAAAGGCAGTAGTATATGTGATTTTTATTTTAGAGTTACATGTCATAAGACCATTCCATTCTGATATTATAAACAAATATTATACAACAGTAAATGTTATTTCCATTCATGTTAAACTATTGGAGTTTGAAGAATTCTTAAAATAATCTAAAATTGGTATTTCATGTTTAGCATTTGATTTCATTTGAGATCACAAAAATCATCTAGTCAGCTAATAATATAATGTATTTATGCAATAACTCAGGTGTATTTTCCTAAAATGTCTTAAGAACCTCAAATAATTTTAGAGAAATGTTTCTTCTAAGAAAGGAATGCTTTACACTTGTAATAATAGAAAAAAGTGTTCTGTGAAAAGAATTCAAACAACAGGATTCTCAGACTATTACTATTCTGACACCAATTCTCTGACACCCACTAGGTGTCCTGCAATTCAATTCTGACACTAATATTAACACCCAGATTTAGCATAAACCCCACAGGCTTCAGAGCTCAATCCTCCAGAAGGCTACACTCACTTCAGACTCCAGCCCCAAGTCTCAGAGGCCATCTTCCCTTCTGGAGACCAGTCATAAATTTGTGGTTCCTCTGACCCCTTCCCATTCAGGAATTTCCTAGCACGACTCACTGAACTCACTAAAAGCATTATACTCACCATTGCGGTTTCATTATAAAGGATACAAACCAGGAATGGCCAAATGGGGCAAGCTCAGGGGAATACATGGGGCAAGGTCAGGGAAGGGGGCATGGAGTCTCTCTGTGTTCTCTTCTCATGCAATCCCAACATCACTATGCTCACCAACCAGGAATCTCCTCCAAGCTTGGGTCCAGAGTTATTATTAGGGTTTCTTTCCTGGGCATGGTTGATTAAATCATTGGCCATATGATTGAACTCAATCTCCAGCATCCCTGCCCTCTCCAGAGGTCAAGCTTCCTAAAGTTCCAACCTTCTAATTGTGTGATTGCTCTTTTTGATGGCCATCCCTCACCCTGAAGTTATCTAGGCACCCATCAGGAGCCACCTCTGTTCAAAGACACTTCTATCACTCTGTATTAATGTGATGAGATAACTAAAAGAGCTTACCATGGACATCTCTCTCCACTGATGCATCAGGAACACACCTTCAGACACAGAAGTGCATGCAGAACATGAGCTGAGAGTGGATGGGGGTACCTGACCAGTGGAAAAGAATATATAGAACCACACAAAATTTGGTAGGGTGAAGGAACTAGGAGGAAAAATGGGAGTGTTAGCAGGACTGGACCTGCCCTTGGCGGGTGAGGGAACTGAAACAGGGGTCCGGTCCCCACATTGGGGCAATTGTCTGTGTCAGAGGAGAAACATTTAAGGCTGAGAGTGAAAAAGCTGATCTGTGGTAGCCTAAATGGAGTGAGAATCAGACAGTCCTTGCTGCAGACATACATAATAGGTCCCCTGGAAGGCGTTGTACCTGGGAGCTAGAGTTTATGGATTGTGAGGCAATCCTAGGGAGAGGGCTGCTGTTGACTGCAGAGAGACGGGTTGAGGGGATGTGAGGGAGGATATTGTGGTGGGAAATGTCTGTGGAGGAAAGCCGGGCAGACATGAAAGCAAGGTTGAGTCACACATAGTGGGTGGAGCCATCACCATAGTCTCTCCCTCCCCACATGCCAGCACAGGCAGCTGAACAATAGAGAGGCTGGCCCATCAAATGCCTGACACTGAACTACAGAGTAGGACCTACGCAGGGCGCCCCTGTAAGTGCCTGACATGCCTATCTGCAGAGTAGGAGCCCAGCTAGGGGGGCCCCTCTATGTGCCTGACACGCTGAACAACAGAGAAGGACCCCAGGCAAGGGAGCCCTCTAAGTTCCTGAATGGGCAGAGCTACAGAGAAAGACTGGCCAAAGAGGCCTTCTGATCACCAGCTACAGGAGGCTTTAGAAAGACTCTGATAGGGCCATGATTCTTGTGGCGGAGGCAGTCCATGTCCCTGCACACTTGGACCCCTGGGTCCCTGCAAGCCAAGCAGCTGTGCTAGCTTCATACTCAACTCCCACTGGGGCAGAACTGCCACAGGCAAAAAAAATCTTGCGTCTACACATGCAGTGTCACTTCGGTCATGTCCGACTCTTTGCCACCCTGTGGACTATAGCCTGCCAGGCTTCTCTGTGGGGAGGAGGGTTCTCTGTAGTTCAGTGCATTCAGGGGGGCTCTCTAGGCAAGAATACTGGAGCGTATTGGCCAATACTGGTTGCCATACCCTTTTGGAGCACTATATTTCCTGCTGCCCTAGCTGCCAACTCCTCTGAGTACCTGGTGGTACCAGAACCCCTGCGACCCAAGCAGCTGTACCATCTCCACACCTGGCCCTCACAGGGGCAAGCCCAAGTCATCCAGGGCAGCCTCAGGAACAAACCCCAGTGGATGACCCACATGTAGAGGTGGAAACAAAACCACAATGGAAATTCAGGGGCAGTGTGGCTAAGGAAGAAGATCCAAAACCTTCCTGTACAAACTGCAGATTAAATCCACATGATCAACTAGGCAGACTCTGTGTCTATGGAGTATACAAAAGGTCATTGAAAACTTCCACAAAAGAAAATGCACTAGTTCTGATGGCTGTGGATATTGGAGGCAAGAACACACAGGAGTAGTTACAATCTGAGCTGCCACCACAGCAGGTCCAGAGATCAGCGCAGTGTCGGAAGGCATTCTAGGGAGCTGAGGTGGACTGTGACTCCCAGTGAGGGAAAGGACTCTGACAGCGGTGACTCAAGAAAAACATTTATTATTCTTATGTTTTGACTTGTTCTGCAGATTCTTTAGGATTCTTTTTTTTTTCTTCCCCCTCCCCGCCCCCTCAAGCTCTCACTGTTTGCAGATGACATGATACTGTACATAAAAAACCCTAAAGATAGTATCAGACTATGGCTGTGACATCATGACTATAGCTCAGATCATGAACTCCTTATTGCCAAAATCAGACTGAAATTGAAGAAAGTGGAGAAAACCACTAGACAATTCAGGTATGATCTAAATCAAATCCCTTATGACTATAAAGTGGAAGTGAGAAATAGATTTAAGGGACTAGATCTGATAGAGTGCCTGATGAACTATGGAGGAAGGTTCATGACATTGTACAGGAGACAGGAATCAAGACCGTCCCCAAGAAAAAGAAATGCAAAAAAGCAAAATGGCTGTTTGAGGAGGTCTTACAAATAGCTGTGAAAAGAAGAGAAGCGAAAAGCAAAGGAGAAAAGGAAAGATATTCCCATTTGAATGCAGAGTTCCAAAGAACAGCAAGGAGAGATAAGAAAGCCTTCCTCAGTGATCAATGTGAAGAAATAGAGAAAAACAATAGAATGTGAAAGACTAGAGATCTCTTCAAGAAAATTAGAGATACCAAGGGAACATTTCATGCAAAGATGGGCTCAATAAAGGACAGAAATGGTATGGACCTAACAGAAGCAGAAGATATTAAGAAGAGGTGGCAAGAATACACAGAAGAACTCTACAAAAAAGATCTCCATGACTCAGATAATCACGATGGTGTGATTACTCACCTAGAGCCAGACATCCTGGAATGTGAAGACAAATGGGCTTAGGAACCATCACTACAAAACAAAACTAGTGGAGGTGATGGAATTCCAGGTGAGCTATTTCAAATCTTGAAAGATGATGCTGTGAAAGTGCTGCACTCAATATGCCAGCAAACTTGGAAAACTCAGCAGTGGCCACAGGACTGGAAAAGGTCAGTTTTCATTTCAATTCCAAAGAAAGGCACTGCCGAAGAATGCTCAAACTACTGCACAATTGCACTCATCTCACATGCTAGTAAAGTAATGCTTAAAATTCTCCAAGCCAGGCTTCACCAATATGTGAATCATGAACTTCCAGATGTTCAAGCTGGTTTTAGAAAAGGCAGAGGAACCAGTGATCAAATTGCCAACATCCGCTGGATCATTGAAAAAGCAAGAGAGTTCCAGAAAAATATCTATTTCTGCTTTACTGACTATGGGAAAGCCTTTGACTGTGTGGATCACAATAAACAGTGGAAAATTCTGAAAGAGATGGGAATACCAGACCACCTGACCTGCCTCTTGAGAAACCTATATGCAGGTCAGGAAGTAACAGTTAGAACTGGACATGGAACAACAGACTGGTTCCAAATAGGAAAAGGAGTAAGTCAAGGCTGTATATTGTCACCCTGCTTATTTAACTTCTATGCAGAGTACATCTATGAGAAACCCTGGACTGGAGGAAGCACAGGCTGAATCAAGATTGTCGGGAGAAATATCAATAACCTCAGATATGCAGATGACACCACCCTTATGGCAGAAAGTGAAGAACTAAAGAGCCTCTTGATGAAAGTGAAAGAGGAGAGTGAAAAAGTTGGCTGAAAGCTCAAAATTCCAAAAACTAAGATCATGGCATCCGGTTCTATCACTTCATGGCAAATAGATGGGGAAACAGTGAAAACAGTGGCTGACTTTATTTTTCTGGGCTCCACAATCACTGCAGATGGTGATTTCAGCCATACTCCTTGGAAGGAAAGTTATGATCAACGTAGACAGCATATTAAAAAGCAGAGACATTACTTTGTCAACAAAGGTCCATCTAGTCAAGGCTATGGTTTTTCCAGTGGTCATATATGGATGTGAGAGTTGGACTATAAAGAAAGCTGAGTGCTGAAGAATGGATGCTTTTGAACTATGGTGTTGGAGAAGACTCTTGAGAGCCCCCTTGAACTGCAAGGAGATCCAATAAGTCCATCCCAAAGGAAATCAGTTCTGAATATTCATTGGAAGGACTGACGCTAAAGCTGAAACTCCAATACTTTGGCCACCTGACGCGAAGAGCTGACTCATTTGAAAAGACCTTGTTGCTGGGAAAGATTGAGGGCAAGAGGAGAAGGGGACGACAGAGGATGAGATGGTTGGATGGAGTCACCGACTCAGTGGACATGGGTTTGGGTGAACTCTAGGAGTTGGTGATGGACAGGGAGGCCTGGCGTGCTGCGGTTCATGGGGTCGCAAAGAGTTGGACACGACTGCGTGACTGAACTGAACTGATTACTAGAGCTAATCAGTGAATTTAGCAAAGTTTCAGGATATAATGGAGAAGGCAATGGCAACCAACTCCAGAATTCTTGCCTGGAGAATCCCAGGGACAGAGGAGCCTAGTGGAGTGCCGTCTATGGGGTTGCACAGAGTTGGACATGACTGAAGTGACTTAGCAGCAACAGCAGCAGCAGCAGCAGAATATAAAATCAATACACAGAAATCACTTGCATTTCTTTATACTAACAATGAAAAATCAGAGAAATTAAGGAATCAATCCCATTCACCATTGCAACAAAAAGAATTAAATATCTAGGAATAAACTTACCCAAGGAGAAAAAAGAACTGTACACAGAAAATTATAAGACACTAATGAAAGAAATAGAAGACTACATAAACAGATGGAGAGATATTCCATATTTCTGGGCAGGAAGAATCAATACTGTGAAAATGACTATACTACGAAACTCAATCTACAGATTCAGTGCAATCCCTATCAAATTACAAATGGCATTTTTCACAGAACTAGAACAAAAAATTTCACAATTCATATGGAAACACAAAAGACCCTGAATAACCAAAGCAGTCTTTAGAGAGAAGAATGGAGCTGGAGGAACCAACTTTCCTGACTTCAGATTATACTAAAAAGCTACAGTCATCATGACAGTATGGTACTGGCACAAAATAGAAATATAGAAAAACGGAACAAGATAGAAAGCCCAGAAATTAGCCCATGCACCTATGGGTATCTTATTTTTGACAAAAGAGGCAAGAATATACAATGGGGCAAAGAAAACCTCTTCAGTAAATGCTGCGGGGAAAACTGGACAGCTACATGTAAAAGAATGAAATTAGAACACTTCCTAACACCATACACAAAGATAAACTCAAAATGGATTAAAGACCTAAATGTAAGACCAGAAACTATAAAACTAATAAATAGTAAATGAAACCACTGACAAAGGATCAATTTCCAAAATATACAAGCACCTCATACAACTCAATACCAGAAAAACAAACAACCCAATCAAATAGTGGGGAAAAGACCTAAACAAACATTTCTCCAAAGAAGACATACAGATGGCTAACAAACACATGAAAAGATGCTCAACATGTCTCATTATTCACTTCAGTTCAGTCACTCAGTCGTGTCCGACTCTTTGCGATCCCATGAATCGCAGCACGCCAGGCCTCCCTGTCCATCACCAACTCCCAGAGTTTACTCAAACTCATGCCCATCGAGTTGGTGATGCCATCCATGCATCTCATCCTCTGTCATCCCCTTCTCCTCCTGCCCCCAATCCCTCCCAGCATCAGGGTCTTTTCCAATGAGTCAGCTCTTCGCATGAGGTGGCCAAAGTAAACTACAATGAGATATTACCTCACACTGGTCAGAATGGCCATCTCAAAAAGTCTATAAACAATAAACGCTGGAGAGGGTGTGGAGAGAAGTGAATGCTCTTGCACTGTTGGTGGGAATGTAAATTGATACAGGCACTATGGAAAACATTATGGAAATTCCTTTAAAAACTAGGAATAAAACCACCATATGACCCAGCAGTCCCACTCCTAGGCATATACCCTGAGGAAACCAAAATGAAAAAGACACCTGTATCGCATTGTTCATTACAGCCACTATTTACAATAGCTAGAACATGAGAGCAACCTAGATGTCCACTGGCAGATGAATGGATAAAGAAGTTGTGGTACATATGGAATATTACTCAGCCATAAAAAGAAATGCATTTGAGTCAGTTCTAATGAGATGGATGAACCTAGAACCTATTAAACAGAGTGAAGTAAGTCAGAGAAAGATAAATATATTTGAATGCATATACACAAAATCTAGAAAAAATGGTACTGAAGAATTTACTTATAGGGCAGCAATGGAGAAACAGACATAGAGAATAGACTTATGGACATGGGGAGGGGGAGGAGAGGGTGAGATGTATGGAGAGAGTAACATGGAAACTTACATTACCATATGTAAAATAGATAGCCAGTGGGAATTTGCTGTCTGGCTCAGGAAACTCAGACAGGAGCTCTGTATCAACCTAGAAGGGTGGGATGGGAAGGAAGATGGGAGGGAGGTTCAAAAGGGAGGGGTTATATGTATACTTACGGCTGAGGTTTGACAGAAAACAACAAAATTCTGTAATGAATTATCCTTCAGTAAAAAAATAAATTATTTTTTAAAAAAGTATACCATGGACTGGGTCGCTTAAATAACAGAACTTTATTTTCTCACAGTTCTGGAGGCTACAAATGCAAGATCAAGGGGTGAGCAAGCTTAATTTCTTCCGAGGCATCTCTCCTTTTCTGGTACATGGTCCTCTTCTCCCTGCCTTCACAAGGTCTTCCCTCTGTCTGTGTCCTCATTTTCTCTTCGTATAAGGACACCAGTCACATTGGGTTAGGGCCCCACCCTTATGACCTCATTTAACTTAATTACCTCTTTAAACGCTCTCTCCCAAGACAGTCACAGACTCAGGTAATGAAGGTTAGGACTTCACCTATAAATTTTGAGGTGACACAGTTCAGCCCATAACACTCAGGAAATCCTAAAGGTTTTTGAAGCTCTGTGCTAGGAACCAACGACCAGATACATTCTTTATTATTCCATAATAATCTTCACATATTCCATTTGCTCATCTCCTTCATAGAAACACCTCTAAGTATTGACTAATAGCTATGTCCTAGAGATAAGTTCAAATAAGTGGCTTTGTTTTGCTGCCTAGAGATCGGTGAGGCAGACCACCTTTTTGGAGGGAATGCTCTGTCTGCTTCTGGAACTCATATTCTGAAGACCCTGAGGAATGTCCTATTTAAAAACCTGAAGTAGACTGAAAAGAGAATTCCTTTATTTCAGATCCATTTTCTGCTGTTCATTTCTTCACTTCTCAGCACCTATACATTCCTTCCCCCAACTCAGGCTTCCTTCTGTCCACACTAGACAAATGAGTTCAGAAATAATTTTGTCCACATTTGATCTGAGTATGCACTTAAATGAGTATGTATATTTGCACTAAGGTCTTATCTTCTCGAATTCTTATACTCTTGAAATTGCCCCAGGATGGTGGCTTCTTGGCTATAAGTTTGGTGTTCACTACAAAGTGTGTGTTCACTACAAAGTGCCTGTGTCTGTGTGTGTGTGTGCACATGTTTAGTCATGCCCAATTCTTTGCAGCCCCATGAACTGAAACTTGTCCAGCTCCTCTGTCCATGGAATTTTCGAGGCAAAAATACTGGAGTGGGTCACCATTCCCTACTCCTGGGTCAGGAAGACCCAGGGATTGAACCTGCATCTCTTGTTTCTCTTGCATTGGCAAGGAGATTCTTTACCACTAGCACCACCTAAGAAACTGCCCCCCTTCTCCCTGCCCTCCACCTCACTCAGTACAAGGTAAATGATACTTTTAGATTTTTTCCCTTTATAATTATCTTGTTTCTGAACTCATCAAATGTAAGATCACAAAATGCCTCAAATTCAGTTCAGTTTTTTAGTATGTATGTACCTTGTCAAAGCGCAAATATTATTATTTTGATAGAAATTTAATCCATGTTGCTTGTTACAGCTCTGAAAACTTTCTTTAGGTCTTGGCTTCACTTCAACTGTAGAAACTTGTGATTCCTGAGGGCAGGCAGGAAATAGAGTTGAGAGTGAGATTATTCTCTCTCTAGTTTCTGAGAAGATGGGCAGCTGAATTTGACTGTCACAGAATGATTTTATTTTAGAATTGAGAGGTGAGAAGGGCACAAAGATCCCCCCGTGAGTGGTGGTGTAAGTATTTGGTAAAATAGATGTGGGAAGACAACTTTCTACATGTGGTTAATAAGCATATACTCACATGTTTGTGAGATACTAGAGGGAAAGGAGTAAATAATGCACGAGTGCTACTTCAGTTTTTACTCATTCTGTTTTTGTTTTTTAATTTGGCCACACCACATGGTATGTAGGATCTTAGTTCCCCACCAGGGATCGCGCCTACAACCTCTGTGTTGGAAGCACAACCTCTGTGTTGGAAGCACCACTGGACCTCCAGGGAAGCCCCTACTCATTCAAGTTTAATTATTTGAAAGAATGGCTTATCCTGGCCCCAGTTTAGAAACATTGCAACCTAGGACAGCAACCCAGGGTCTCTTTCATATGACAACATCTTGATAGCATCAGGAAGAAAGATTATTTTCTTTTTGTGTGAGTTCATTCTTTCCATGGCATTCAATAGACATTTATAAAGAGGACTTTACATGCCAAGCACCCAACAGAAATAAACCATCTTGTTTAAGATAGATGGGCTAAAAGTTATTGAAGAAATATTCCCTCATACTAAAAAGTGAGGATTTTGTTAGTTTTCATGATAGTAATAGTAAGAAATGAGTCAGGCAATTTATCTCCTCATCTGTAAAATAAAAGGTTTGTTATTGATAATCTCCAACATTTATTCCAACTTTAAAATTCTAGGATTCTGTAGTTTCTGTCATCATTTCTAATATAATTGATGCTTTCTTGTATAGAATTCTCTCCCAACTGAGAATTGGGAGAATTGCACAGTACATGGTTTTTCAATATTGCACTGGGTTCTGAGATTCTGAGATTGGTAGAGAGACACTAGTCATAGTTACTATTTCTTAATACGTCTCAGGAATTTTTTTTTTTTTTTTTTTTTTTGCCATTTCCAAGAGCCACGGAGGGGTCTGGTTTAAGGAAAGCTTTTTTTCTCAAGCAACTCAAATCCTGCTGTGAAACCAGAAATGCCAGAATTAGAGATTTACTTTACTGTTACTTGAGTCTTGTTCTCTGTCTAACCCATTAGGATGAATAACAAACTAGAAGTTCCTGGCTTTTCCACTGATTCAGCAAGGATGCTTTTGGGTAACAGAATACCCAACTCAAAATGATTTAACCAGTAAACAGCAGGTTTCTCACATAGCATCAGAATTGGATAACTGGGTCCCAGGTCAGCTTCTTTTATACCTGTTGGATTTTCCCTCATGGGCACAAAAAGGCTGCAGCAGTTACTAGCATTAGGTCCTCACATGAAAATGTCCAAAGGCAGAAAGGATTGTTTGACTTTATGAGCCTCTTTTTATTAGGGAGGAAACCTTTTTTTGAGGCTTCCAGCAGATTCCCTCTTACTGGCAAGTACTCTGTTATATCCTTAAGCCCCTGGCTGCTCAGGGGTTAAAAGTATCTTACATCCTGTCAGCAGAGGAGAGGGTGATGGGAATGCACTAGGAAAGCAGTAATATCTGTCTCATCTTTTCTGGCCAAGAAACTCGACTACAGATCTAATTGGAAGGGAAGTGATGGAAGGTATTTTGTTCACATGTGTATATGATGGGGGTGCTCCCTCTTCATGCTTTTAGCCCACTACCCTTAATTTCCAAGGGCCCTAGATAATGACTGGTGAAGGTGAAGTTGAGCCTATGAGTAGTGTGGCGTATATGCAAGGAACAGAGACCTATACACAGGGAGCAGACAGGGGGAGGCCCATGAGAAAGTTGAGAGTGAGGCTGCGGCTAATGGAAGCAGAAGAGTGCCAATGGCGCAGGCAGCAGTGGGTGGGATTCGGGCCCTACATACTCTGATATATGGTCTGTTTGACCTTTGCTGAGCATCAGGGAAATTTGTAGTAGATTCCTGTGATAGCTTGTACCAGATTATAGCTCCACTGACATTTTACATATCTGTAGGATGTTTCATCTCTGATGATTAGCCAGAGAGTATATAATTATCTTAATTCTCTGACTTATTGCCCAGGGTAGATGATCCAGACACAAATAATGGGCTCCTGAGTTCTGATGCTGAAAGTGCTCTTTGGGGGTTGGGGATCAGTTGAATGAAAACCTATTCCCTTAACATGTAATTAATTTGCTCATGTAATTTGCTCAAGTTCAGTCAAGTTTTTGACTTGAAGTCATTGTGTGGGTTAATGGGTGAGTGCTTTAAATGAGAGCACAGGCATTTAGGAATGAGGGGTTGGAAGAATTAAATGAGACTTGCAGGTAAGGGTGACCCTAACATTTCCTGACATACAGAGTGCACTTAATAAATATTAGTGTCCTTCCCTTGTCTGGCTTCCTTCCTAATTACCATGTCCCCAAATTCTCAGCAAAACGATCTCATCCTCCTTTTTTGGAGCATCTTCTATCCCTACTCTTGAAAGAGCAGGAAGAGTATAACCCATATTCCAAGACAAGGTAATAAGAGATGAAAAGATGGAGGAAAGGGAGTGACTTTTTATC
Organism: Muntiacus reevesi; assembly: GCF_963930625.1. Classification (NCBI taxonomy): domain Eukaryota; kingdom Metazoa; phylum Chordata; class Mammalia; order Artiodactyla; family Cervidae; genus Muntiacus; species Muntiacus reevesi. The sequence continues at coordinate 97,123,979 of NC_089249.1, forward strand.
ATGCACTGAACATCTGTGATAGATCCATTAAGGATTCTGAGTTAAGATACATACTCCAATCTGAAGGAGCTCATTCTCAGAAGGGAGACTTAGAGGGAAATAATGTGAGACTTGAAGACTATGAGAGTAGAAACTTGCACAGGGGGCAGGAGGGCACTTAGAATGGGCACCTAACTTACAGTGCATAGGGCATCAAGGTGGATGGCACTGGGAGTCTTCTTTGGAGTAACGGTACCTAGTGGTGAGGCTTGTCCCTCACACCTCGATTGGGCCACAGCGCCTAGGACTCCTGTTCACCGAGGAGGGAGATGGAAGCAGAAGATATGGATTTTTCCAGAAGTCCTGGAGAGAGCCAAGGAGCAGCCACTACTCATGGACTTGTAGGGTTGGGGGCCATAACACGTGTATCAGGAGGCTTCTAGGTGGCTCCATTTCTTAAACACACAGTTCTGGTGCTTGTATTAGTAAAGTATGTGAAACATCCACATACCTAAGCCACGACCCTTGGGTCCTGGTACAGTCGATCTGGAATGGGATCTGCCGAAATCTGGCCCTGGGGTATAACCAGGGCAGGTGAATGGCTGCAATGGGATGAGAGGTACATGGAGAGAAGTAGCACTATCTGCTACTTATTTTCACATGTGTCATCTAATTTAATCTTCAAAGCTTCATGAGGGAGAGACTAGGTAGCTGTTTTGTAGATAAGGAAGCTAGAGAAGGTAAGTGAACTGCCCAGAGTCACTCAGCTGGCACCTGGCAAGATGAACCTGTGGTCAGCTCTCTTCAGCTCAAGTCTCGGGCATCTTCCATTATGCAACAATTAACTGAAAACATTTAACTGTGTCCCATCTCTTCCAAAAAGGTATAGTTGCACGTGCACATATCTGTGAATATGTAGGCACAATAATATATTAGAAATAGAAAATAGAAGCATGGATGACAAGGGTAACCAACATAACACGAACTTCTGCTTGAACATCACAGTATGCTCTGAGTTTCCTGGCATTCAGAGCAAAAACAGAAACTGTCTAAATAAGAGTTCTCATTATTACCAAGGAGGGAACTTTACAAAGGAAACATTTTCTCTGTAGAGGAGGATTCCTTTATTCTGAGGTTGTTCTGATCATGAAGGAAGAGGAATATTCGTTCCTCAAGAAAGTGATAGATCTTGGAGGTTGATTTCTAGCAATTTGCTGCAAGGAAAATTGAATCATACAATGAACAATATTCTCCACTAGAGTTTGCTAACAAATATAAATGTGGTATTTACTTGACTTGGGCTTTTTTCATTTGTTTAATGTGCCCAAATAAATGGTCCAGGGATTGAACCCACATCTCTTATGTCTCCTGCATTGGCAGGTGGGTCCTTTACCATTATCGCCACCTGGGAAGACCCACAATGGCAATAGTCTACAATAACAGCAACATAGCCATTTGATGGGATCAAATATAGGATATATATAAATTTACTTCATTTCTTCTTCAAATATTTATTGAGCACTTGATATATACCAAGTTTACCTTAATAATTACTAAGTGAGTTCCCGAATTCATTGGGAAAATTGGTAAAGTAATTTGGGGGTCAGTTATATAGATTTATAATTTAGAAAAGCAGTAAAAACATCTTGCCAATGTCCAGCTCCTGCTCTCTGTTATCATGTTTCTTTGGTAATACTTTCTGAATTGGGGCTTCCCAGGTGGGGCAATGGTAAAGAATCTGCCTGCCAATACAGAAGAGGCAGGAGGCTCAGGTTCAACCTCTGGGAAGTGAAGATCCCCTAGAGAAGGAAATTGCAACCCACTTTAGTATTCTTGCATGGAAAATTCCCTGGACAGAGGAGCCTGGTGGGCTATAGTCCATGGGCTTGCAAAGTCCATTGGATGTGACTGAATATGCACACACACACACTTTCCAAATTTTAAGTTCATGCCATTTGAGGAAATTGTTCATCAAGACAGGCCTAGAGAGAAGGGAGATCTAGAATGATTTGAGAGGGATTAGCCTGAAAAATTCAACTTCAGAATTCTCAGATTATACATATAGAGCTCATTGGAACATCTGTCTGTTTCAAGCATGTAAATTATGTGTGTTGTGCTAATGTGGGCTGACACCAGGCGGGTAAAGGACAGCAGGACTGGGAACTGGCTGCGGAGACTTCCAAATGCCTCCCCAGCAGGACTGGGAGAGACTTGCTCGTCAAAGGTCTGTGTGGAACCACAAGCCCAATTAGTTTCCTGCCTCTCATCTCTGTTAGACCTGGCCACCTCCCAAAACGCAAGCCCTCTGGACACGCTTCCTTGAATGTACTTATCCCTGTGTTGTTTTGAGCAGTTTAGCCCCTGATTCATCCTCCCACTGCTGTGCCTCTGCCAACCTTCCGCGCCTGCCCTCTGCAATCCCCATCCAGCTGTAAACCCCCCACCCCCTCACACACTTGTTTGTCACAGAATGTTCCCTCCACTTCCTCACCTTAACTGAAACGCTGCTCTCTGCCAAGGACAGGGGTTTCATAGAGAGCTTGCTGTTTCTCCCAGGTCCCAAAGACCAAAGAGTTGGGAGGCAGCCGGAACATTCTCTCAGCTGCCCTCTGCTGCTTAGCATCTTTTCTCTGGTGCTGAGATACCTTCTTTCTTTGAAGCTCTTGGAGCCCGGCTTCCCCTCCCCTCTCCTCACTGCCTTCACAGACAGACGGACAGTGGTCGCTGGTCACAGGTGCCTGTGGAACTCTTGAAATGTGCCATAAGGGTAAATGTTTCCAAGTCTCAGTAAGAAAAAGAATAAAAAATGTCTCAATATTTTTATACTGATTGCATATTGAGATATAATAATGCTTTGGATATGTTACATAAGACAAATTATTAAAAATAATTTCACTTCTTTCTATTTCTTAAATGTGGCTACTAGAAAGTTCCAAATGACTTAAGTGGCTTCTATTTGTGCCTCCTGTTATTATATTTCTATGGACTATCCTGCCCTGATGACTGCCAGTGCCAGAGAGGATCTCAGACTCTGGTCTTCAGCTCCTGTACTGGCTGAGGCTTTTTTATGAATTAAAAAATACTTTTATTTTCTTTTTTACATATTACAAGGTAAAAAAGTTCCATTATAAAATTTTAGAAAATGTGGATTATAAATTTTTAATAGAGTGACCAGAAATACATAAATATATATGAGAGAATATATACCACTTTTTTGTAATCATCTATACTTTCCAACAAGTCATAAATATTTTTCTGTGGCATATGTATTCTTCTGTGATAATTGCTTTACAATGTTGTGTTGGGTTCTGCTGTACAATAACATGAATTAGCCATAAGTATACACATACGTCCCCTCCATCTTAAACCTCCCTTCCACCACCCACCCTGTCCCACCCCTCTAGGTTGTGTGACAATTTTAAGAAATGGTCAACTAAAAAAAAAAAAAAAGGTCAACTACTTTTTTTTCTTGTAAGTTATACCATAACTTATTTTGCCAGTCTTTGTTTATTGGGCAGTATTTTTGAATTTTTCTATTATGAATGAAGCAGAACGCCTTTTCATAAATGGTTTTTAGAGATAGGGCCTTCTTTAATGTTGCCAGACTTCTCTAGCTATACAAGGAGGAGGTCAGTCACAGAGGAGCCCACTTGTTTAGTTCCCATCACATGACTGTCACATAGTTTTAGAATAAATTTACACTGATTATTCTAGGAAAACCCATAGATTAGTGCTGTAAACCAAAGGCAAATGCTTCAGACTCAGATGGTAAGTGTGTGTCCATTTATTTATTTATTCTGACTGCCTTGGGTCTTCCTTGCTGTTGGTGGGCTTTCTCTATTTACAGCAAGCAGGCTTCTCCATGGGATGGCTTCTCTCGTTGCAGAACACGCCCTCTAGGCATATGGGCTTCAGTAGTTCCTACACACAGGCTCAGCTGCGTGACGGCAATTCCTGGACCAGGAATTGAACCCATGTCCCCTGCATCGGCAGTCACATTCTTAACCACTAGACCACAAGGGAAATACCAGTAAGAATGTCTCAATTGGATAACTACTATCTCCTTGGGAGATGGACTTTCAGGTGTCAAGATTCTGGGTCTTCTCTCAGTCGGGCTGAACCCTCTTCTCCCCCGTGGAATGCTGTTGGGAGCCAGGCACCCCAGATGGGGTGAGGTCCTGGAAGCTGTAGAGAGGAATGGGTCTCAGCTTACAGAGCCAGGTGAGAGCAGATGGCCAGCCGAGGTGACCAGTGAGTCCCAGCAGGGATTGCAGAGTGTCTGTACTGTCCTCAGAGAACCCCAGAGACACTCAGGGGCCATTCCAAAGCAGGCACTGCCATCTTGGTCCTACGCAGGTGAAGACTGTTAAGTTGTTGATTGTTTGGGTTAAAAAAATGGCTGAGATTTCCAACAATGTTCACCAGCTTCCATCAGAGGCTGGAAGCATGTCTGTCGGGAAAATACTCAAAGCTAAATCTGTTCCTAGGCAGAGAAGTGTGTAAGCTATTTAATTATATACATATCCACAAAGACATACAATGTAACAACAATTAAATCAGAATTAACAGAATCAATAGTTTCCAATTCTAGGACTGTGTCAGATATGTAAAAGGGGTATAAAACAGTCTTAAATGGACATATTTCCAGGGTTCACATAGTGTTCATTGCTAAAGTTCCAAGGCAGGTGAATGTGGGAGTCAGATGGCCTGGATTTGAATCCAGATCCACAGCTAGTGACCCTGGACATGTTACTTAATCTCTCAACTTCTTGCAGAGACTTTCGGAGAAATAAAGGAGATGGCACATGCTAAGGGTTTAGCATGACACCTGGTGTATAATCAGTACACAACGCGTGCTAATGGTTCTTATATTGTTATTTTCACATTATTTTTCCTGTGTATTGTAATAGCTTCCTAACTAGGTCTCACTGCTTCCACTCTTCCTCTTTCTCCAATATATTCTACACATAGCAGCCAGAAAATTAAACATTCAAAGCCAATCATGTCACTCTCCCGTTTAAGACCATTTTCCCACTACTGCTCTCTCACTGCATTAAACTCCTTGCTACCATCTATGAGGAAGGCCTGGTCAGGTTTGGCGTCACCTCCTTCATTACAACCCTCCTTTTCCCACACTTCCAGCACTCCAGCCCTGCTGGCCTGCTTGCTGCCCCTTGAACTTCCTATGCTTGTTATTGCCGTGTAGCCTTCGTACTTGGGGTGCCCCCACCTGGAATGTTCCTCCATGTGGCAGACTCCTTCACATCATCCTTATCTCAGCTTAAATGGCACTGCTTCAGGAACCTTTCTCTGAAGACCCAATCTAATCAACTCACCTGATGGTTGTAACTGCATCGTCTTGTTTATTTTCTATGCAGCAGCATCCTTCTGTTAATTTATTTGATTTCACATTACTGTCTGTTTCTCTGCACTGGGGTGTAATCTCCCTGACAATAAGCACCTTTTGTGTCTTGTTCAACATTAACCCCCAGTGTCCAGAGCTGAACCCAACATGTGTTAGGAACTCTAGAAGTATTTGTAGAATCAGTGAATGAATGAATGATTGAATGGTCTTGATATGATACCCTATTCAAAGAAAGATTATTTCAACCAGAGTTAAAAAGTGCCTGTATGGAAAAAAGCACTTTAGTCGGAGTACTAATGATGGAATTTGGAATTGATAGAACCTTATGACCTGTCAGTTTCTAATTTTTTTGTTTTCTTTGTTTCTTTGACTGCATATGGTCTTAGTTGTGGCCCTTGGGATCTTTCACTGTGGGCTTTCCTCTAGTTGCAGTGCGTGGGTTCCAGAGCATGTGAGCTCTGCAGTAAAGGCATGTGGGATCTTAATACCCTGACCAGGATCAAACCTGTGTACCCTGCATGGAAAGGTGAATTCCTAATTAGCAGACCACCAAGGAAGTTCCTAGACTGTCAATTTCTGAGCAAATTTTTTTTTCTATATATATACTGAAAGGATCCTGGATTGAAGAGCATTTTTCCTAAATATGTGGCATTCTAAAGACTCAATTGGGGCCATAACTCAAGAGACATAAAAAATGATGGTCTCAGTTCAGTTCACTTCAGTTGCTCAGTTGTGTCCAACTCTTTGCCACCCCATGAATCATAGCACGCCAGGCCCCTGTGTCCATCACCAACTCCCAGAGTTTAGTCAAACTCATGTCCATCATGTCAGTGATGCCATCCAGCCATCTCATCCTCTGTTGTCCCCTTATCCTTCTGCCCCCAATCCCTCCCAGCATCAGGGTCTTTTCCAATGAGTCAACTCTTCACATGAGGTGGTCAAAGTATTGGAATTTCAGCTTCAGCATCAGTCCTTCCAATGAACACCCAGGACTGATCTCCTTTAGGATGGACTGGTTGGATCTCTTGCAGTCCAAGGGGGCTCTCAAGAGTCTTCTCCAACACCATAGTTCAAAAGCATCAATTCTTTGGTGCTCAGCTTTCTTCACAGTCCAACTCTCACATCCATACAAGGCCACTGGAAAAAACCATAGCTTTGACTAGATGGAAATTTTTTGACAAAGTAATGTCTCTGCTTTTTAATATGCTATTGAGGTTGGTCATAACTTTCCATCCAAGGAGCAAGCGTCTTTTAATTTCATGGCCACAATCACCATCTGCAGTTATTTTGGGGCCCCCCAAAATAAAGTCTGACACTGTTTCCACTGTTTCCCCATCTATTTCTGATGAAGTGATGGGACCAGTTGCTATGATCTTAGTTTTCTGAATGTTGAGCTTTAAGCCAACTTTTTCGCTCTTCTCTTTCACTTTCATCAAGAGGCTTTTTAGTTCCTCTTCGCTTTCTGCCATAAGGGTGTCATCTGCATATCTGAGGTTATTGATATTTCTCCCGGCAATCTTGATTCCAGCCTGTGCTTCCTCCAGCCCAGCGTTTCTCATGATGTACTCTGCATATAAGTTAAATAAGCAGGGTGACAATATACAGCCTTGACGTATTGCTTTCCCTATTTGGAACCAGGCTGTTGTTCCATTTCCAATTGTAACTGTTTCTTCCTGACCTGCATATAGATTTCTCAAGAGGCAGGTCAGGTGGTCTGGTATTCCCATCTTTTTCAGAATTTTCCACAGTTTATTGTAATCCACACAGTCAAAGGCTTTGGCATAGTCAATAAAGCAGAAATAGATGTTTTTCTGGAACTCTCTTGCTTTTTCAATGATCCAGCGGATGTTGGCCATTTGATCTCTGGTTCCTCTGCCTTTTCTAAAACCAGCTTGAACATCTGGAAGTTCACAGTTCATGTAATGCTGAAGTCTGGCTTGGAGAATTTTGAGCATTACTTTACTAGCATGTGAGATGAGTATAATTGTGCGGTAGTTTGAGCATTCTTTGGCATTGCCTTTCTTAGTGATTGGAATGAAAACTGACCTTTTCCAGTTCGTGGCCACTGCTGAGTTTTCCAAATTTGCTGGCATATTGAGTGCAGCACTTTTACAGCATCGTCTTTCAGGATTTGAAATAGCTCAACTGGAACTCCATCACCTCCACTAGCTTTGTTCGTAGTGATACTTTCTAAGGCCCATTTGTCTTCACATTCCAAGATGGCTGGCTCTAGGTAAGTGATCACACCATCGTGATTATCTGGGTCATGAAGATCTTTTTTGTAGAGTTCTTCTGTGTATTCTTGCCACCTCTTCTTAATATCTTCTGCTTCTGTTAGGTCCATACCATTTCTGTCCTTTATCGAGCCCATCTTTGCATGAAATGTTCCCTTGGTATCTCTAATTTTCTTGAAGAGATCTCTAGTCTTTCCCATTCTGTTGTTTTTCTCTATTTCTTCTCATTGATCGCTGAGTAAGGCTTTCTTATCTCTTCTTGCTATCCTGTGGAACTCTGCATTCAAATGGGAATATCTTTCCTTTTCTCCTTTGCTTTTTGCTTTTCTTCTTTTCACAGCTCCTCAGACAGCCAAATGCAAACATTTCTTTTTCTTGGGGATGGTCTTGATCCCTGTCTCCTGTACAATGTCACAAACCTCTGTCCACAGTTCATCAGGCAGTCTATCAGATCTAATGCCTTAAATCTATTTCTCACTTCCACTGTATAATCATAAGGGATTTGATTTAGGTCATACCTGAATTGTCTAGTGGTTTTCCCTAGTTTCTTCAATTTAAGTCTGAAACCTGGCAATAAGGAGTTCATGATCTGAGCCACAGTCATTTCCCAGTCTTGTTTTTGCTGACTGTATAGAGCTTCTCCATCTTTGGCTGCAAAGAATATAATCAATCTGATTTTGTTGTTGACCATCTGGTGATGTCCATGTGTAGAGTCTTCTCTTGTGTTGTTGGAAGCGGGTGTTTGCTATGACCAGTACATTCTGTTGGCAAAACTCTATTAGCCTTTGCCCTGCTTCATTCTGTACTCCAAGGCCAAATTTGCCTGTTACTTCAGGTGTTTCTTGACTTCCTGCTTTTGCATTCCAGTCCCCTATAATGAAAAGGACATCTTTCTTGGGTGTTAGTTCTAAAATGGTGGAAGTGCAAAGCCTGACAGTGAAGAAAACAATTTGTCCTGAGCCCTATAATCACCCTGGGGAACAAAGGGAGGCGAAAGGGTCTGCTACTTCTCCCTCCCACGTATCTGACACTGCGGAGCTCATGGGTCACTTGTGAAAGGCTGCTCTCAGAAGCTTCCAGTCCTCTGCTTCCAGAGGCAGTCATGCCTTTCCTTCTGAAATTCAATTAAATCAGCCCTGATGAGTGACTACGCAGACAGGGGGCTCTTGTTTACAGAACACAAGGAATAATAATGAGGCAACATTAATTAGGATTGCCATTGCTAATCAGAAAAAGTGATTCTCCACCTCAACAGCAGGGCAGATATCTCCTATCGCACAGGTTTGAGAAACAGAGAGACTTGTGGTCTTTGTTTATTGCCATGAAGTAGATGTTTGAGAACAACACCACTAAAATTTTCCTTTGTTCTACTTGCTTTAGTCAATTCCACCAATCACCATTCACTCTTTTTCTGGCTGTTGCCACTATTGAGTTTTCTGAATAAACACAGGCAACCGAGTTTTAACCACAATGATAAAATACTTAAGAAAAAAAAAGTCTGTGGGCAAAGGGCCACAGCAGTAGGAGGGTTTGACATACGGATCATGTTTATCCTTTGATCATCTGTCATTTTGTTAGAAGAAAGCATATGCCATCCTCTGCTCTGTTTTTAAAATAGATTCAGAGGAAGTGAGGAATTAATCTTAACCTTAAACACATTGAGCCCAGTATTTCCTATCCAACTGTAGAATGCACTATTTAGTTTCCTACACCTCGCCCTTGCTAAGTTTAGGTTCTTTGGGCCAGCTGTCAAGAGGGAAAAGGAGGGGGAAGGGACCTTTTCTTTAGATGGATAAGGCATTGCGCTGTCCACCATCAATCCTGGCTTATTTCCTCTCGATGCCTTTCCCCGTTCCCCACAGCGACAGAAGCAAGTATGACCAGAGCTAATGACCCTTGTGATTTTTCAGACGTTTGTTTCGAAATGGGATTGGCACGAATCTCTTTCTCACTGTGTTCCGCTTCATGGTTATGTGCTATGAGCCCTGAAAGTGAGTCAGCCCGTCAGCAGTGCATATCTTGCCCATCTTCGTACTCTCTAGAAAACAAAGCTTGACCTTGCTTTTTAAAAATGATTGCTCAGAAGGGAGGCCAGCATGTCATCAGCTCACTGGCTCTGCACTCGGTGGAGGTGGTGTGGAGCAGCAATATTTGGAGACTTTGTCTTTGAAAGCTTTTCTTCCTCCGGTTAACATTGACTTCGCAGACAATTCAGTCGATGTTCTTCAACTTTTAAAAACAATGAAGCTTTAGCTATTGCTGATGGCAGCACTTACTCTTAGACAAATGCTCTGTGTTCAGTGTGCAGACTGGACTCAGGATGGGCGTTCAATCTGTGCTTCGTGAATTGAACCTGAGTTAATATCTAAGTGCCCTGTGGGGTGCTGTGGGCCCTCTAGGGCAGGCGAGCTGCTCCCAGACTGGGTAGCTTCTCAGTGCACTTCAGTGGGGGGTGCAGCTCCTGCCTGTTTTTTTTCAGCCCCTTCAGCCTGCTGCCCACTCATTTCCCAAGCGCTATGCCTGGGTACCGCCCTTCTGCCAGAGCAGAATTCTGCTTTCCACACAAGCACAAGAGAATCAGAGAAAACGTAGCAATATCTGCAGTCCCCGAGAAAGACAGGGCAACCCACTCCAGTATTCTTTCCTGGAGAATTCCATGGACAGAGGAGCCTGAAGGGCTACAGTCCATGGGGTTGCAAAGAGCAGGACACAACTGAAGTGACTTCACATGCATGCATGCAGTGCCTGTGGGTTCTGTGACTTCAGGGTGTGGTGAAGCTTGCTGAAAATGTTTATGAAAGGAGCCATGTGAGAGAAGAATAACTATGAAAAATATTCTGTATCCAAGAGTCAACACTGCCTTTTCTTTTTTTTTTTTTACAGAAAATTTAAAACATAAAGACTAAGCAAAGACTAATGTGATGAACACTCATATACCCATCATGCAGCTTCAACATTTATCAATTTTTTGCTAGTTAGTTTCATCTATGAACTCTTCCAATTTTGTGTGCATGTCTGCGTGTGTGTGAGGAAACCAGTGAAACTTGGCCTTTGCATAATATTGAGTCCCATCTACTCCCATATTTTGTGTGCATTCTCAATTGCTCAGTCATGTCTGACTCCTCATGACCCTATGAACTGTAGCCCGCCAGGCTCCTCTGTCCTTGGGATTCTCCAGCAAGAGTACTGGAATGGATTATAATTTCCTCCTCCAGAGGATCTTCCTGACCCAGGGATCGAACCCTTGTCCCCTGTCACTTGCATTGGCAGGCAGATTCTTTATCACTATGCTACCTGGGAAATCACACTTCCATATTATTTAGGCACATATACACAAAAATTTATAAATGAAAATGTTACCATTGAGTCTTTTATTGCAATGCCCTATTTTTAGGTCTTGGGACTGACGGTTCCAGCATGTTTCAATTAAATGCTAGTAATGTAGAAAACAGCCTTTTTCAAGGCCTCATGTCCCCTTCATCAGTGGCTTTTAGCCACTTCCTTCTGTCTGATTGAATTCTTACACGTGTCTCTGGTGCTGCTGGTGGAACTTGTGTTGCTTTGTCAGTCTGACTGCTTCTGGCACCCACACACAGCAAGTACAAGCTTCCTTTGGGCATTTGAGACCATTGGAGCTCAAACTTTTCTTAATTGCTGTATTTGCAGTGAATGTCCTTTTGTCACAGTGCAATGACCCATTTTTTTTTCAACCACAGAGCTGATGGAGATGGGCTGCCAAGTCACATCAGGGGAATGGCTCAAAGAAAGGAGCAGTGGGCGGCAGCTGCACCCACGATAACCTGGGGAGTGCTTGGTTTTTATGGAATACGTTCATTTTATAGATTGTGTTCTGTTACTGGCGCAGTTGAGAAAGATAAGGTGATGTCATCTGTTTTGATTTACATGCTCATAAAATAAGAAAAATCAAATGGAGTCCATAAAATTACCAGACCATCTCATTAAAATTACTCCCTGACCAGATGTGGTTCCTTGATTCTAATAATTAATGATGAATTTGAATAAGTCAAAAGAGAGTAAACCTTGTTTTTATTATACACATGTTCCTGATGCTGCAGAGATTTTAATATGCCAGTCATTCCCCCACATAGATTAGAACAAACTCAACAGGATGATTTATATTCATAGAATTTTATTTTATTTTATTTTATTTTTTTTTAAATATTATTTTATTAGTTGGAGGCCAATCACTTTACAACATTTCAGTGGGTTTTGTCATACATTGACATGAATCAGCCATACAGTTACACGTATTCCCCATCCTGATTCCCCCTCCCACCTCCCTCCCCACCCGACTCCTCTGGGTCCTCCCAGTGCACCAGACCCGAGCACCTGACTCATGCATCCCACCTGGGCTGGTGGTCCGTTCCACCATAGATAGTATACATGCTGTTCTTTCAAAACATCCCACCCTCACGTTCTCCCCCAGAGTTCAAAAGTCTGTTCTGTACTTCTGTGTCTCTTTTTCTGTTTTGCATATAGGGTTATCGCCACCATCTATCTAAATTCCGTATACATGTGTTAGTATACTGTAATGTTCTTTATCTTTCTGGCTTACTTCACTCTGTATAATGGGCTCCAGTTTCATCCATCTCATTAGAACTGATTCAAATGAATTCTTTTTAACGGCTGAGTAATATTCCATGGTGTATATGTACCACAGCTTCCTTATCCATTCATCTGCTGATGGGCATCTAGGTTGCTTCCATGTCCTGGCTATTATAAACAGTGCTGCGATGAACATTGGGGTGCACGTGTCTCTTTCAGATCTGGATTCCTCAGTGTGTATGCCCAGGAGTGGGATTGCTGGGTCATATGGCAGTTCTATTTCCAGTCTTTTAAGAAATCTCCACACTGTTTTCCATAGTGGCTGTACTAGTTTGCATTCCCACCAACAGTGTAAGAGGGTTCCCTTTTCTCCACACCCTCTCCAGCATTTATTGCTTGTAGACTTTTGGATAGCAGCCATCCTGACTGGCGTGTAATGGTAGCTCATTGTGGTTTTGATTTGCATTTCTCTGATGATGAGTGATGTTGAGCATCTTTTCATGTGTTTGTTAGCCATCTGTATGTCTTCTTTGGAGAAATGTCTGTTTAGTTCTTTGGCCCTATTCATAGAATTTTAAAATGAGATTCAGAAGAATGAGTTTCAGATGTCCGTTACAGCATGAGCTTCTCACAGGAGTGGTAAAGCGACTGCAGTGATCCTCAGCAGGTTTCCCCAGATACCCTCCTGGTCCTTCCCTGGCAGACCGTGTCTCTCTGACTTTCCTGTCACGTGGCTTCCTGTCAGTTTCAGCCAGTCGGAAGACTGAAGTGTGGGAAGAAGGGACAAGCCAAGTGTCTCAGTTTCCCGTTGCTGCTTTAAGAGGTTATCACACACTTATTGACTTAAATGATATGTTTATTACCTTTCAGTTCTGGAGATCAAAAGTTTGGAATAAGTCTTATGGGGCCAAAATCAAGATGTCAGCGGGGCTGCCCTCCTTCTCGGTGCTCTAGGAGAAGCTGCTTCCTTTCCAGTGGCTGCCACCTTCCTGGGCTGTGACCACATCACTCTGACCTGTCCTTCTGTGGTCACATTGCCTTCTCTGACCCTCGACTCCCTCTTATAAGGATCCTAGAGATGACACTGGTCCACCTGAGTAATCTAGCATACCCTCCCCTCCTGAAGAGTCTTTCCTACTCACAGCTGCAAAGTCCCTTTTGTCCTGTAAGGTAACATACTTACAGTTTCTGGCGATTAGAATGTGGACATCTTTGGAAGAGAGGGTGGCATTATCCTTCCTTGCACACCAAGGCATTTCTCCCCATCCACACTCATGGTGACCTGGGCCCCTGCCCTCCAGTAAGGCTCCTGCTCCCTTGATCCCTATGGCCTGGGGATGGCAATGGCTTCCTGCTTTGCTGACCTCTGGGTGCCACCCTGTCCCCAGGTCGGCCAATCAGTCTCTTTTGTCCCTTGTGTAACAAATTCCTAGCATCAAATTCACTTGGTTTGAAATACAAAAAGTTGTTTGCTGTTTTCCTGGTTGGTGTCTGACTAATGAGGTAAAGTGGTGATGCCTGGGTGCTGATGGTCCGCATTGGAGAGTACTGTGGGAGATTACTCAGGATTAGCTGAGGCCCTGCCTTCCATTTAGCAGGAGTTTTCTCCCTCTCTGGGCCAGGACTTGCAAGCATGGTGGAGCTGTTAGAAGGATGGCCGGTGATGTGAGTGAGGTACATAGGCTTCTGGTGTAGACCAGTTCAGCATCTCGGTGCAGACATGAAGAGCTCCCTAACCAAAGATTCTGAGCTATGCAAGAGGACTACTTAAGAGAAGTTATCAAAAGTAAATGTGGGAAGAGGTATTTAAGTCTGAATACTTGGATTAAGTTCATCTATTTGTTCTCTGCATGATTCTGAACAATCACCTACTTTCTCAGTCTCAGTATCCTCGTCTATTAAAACAGGAAAATCATACTTCAAAGGTTTGCACAAAGGCTAAATGATATAATGTATGGAAAGCACTAAGTAAATGTCTTTTATTGGTTAATTCTAAAAATAATTACTGAGACCTCCCATGGGCTGGCTACTGTCCTAAATCCCTGTTCTTGTGGAGTTTTTGATTTATTGAGAAGATAGATGTTATTCAAATAATCACAAGAAATGTGCCTCTAATTAGAAGCACAGCTTTAACAGAAAGGTGCATAGTTCTTTGAGAACGTGTGACAAAGAAGTCTGCCTTTAACTAGAAGTTCAAGAAAGCATCTAGGCTGTGATTTGAAGGATATGCAAGAGTTAAGCAGGATTTAGGGACAAGCAAGTATAAAGTTTCTGGGATTGAACGGCACATGTGTTCAAGGATTTGAAAGAAGCCCAAAGAGCAAGAAAAAAGTACAAGGTAAAGCTGGAGAGATAGTCAGGTCCAGACCATGCAAGGCCTTACAAGGACTTTAATGCTAAGAGCCGATGGGGAGATGCTGAAGGATTCGGGGCAGGGTGTCTGTGTGATAGGAGCAGCTCTGTGATGAAGCAGCAGACGCTTGCCCTGGCTGCTTCCTGGAGAAGAGACTGCAGAGGGTCAGGAGAGGATGAGGAAGCGCTAGCCTGGGAGGGGCTGGCGTGGTCTCCATGAGAGCACGGAAGAAAGCCTGGGTTTGGGGGTGTGGAGACTGAGGGAGAGGCAGGGGTCTCAGCTTGCCCTGCAGGATGAACGGTGATGCTGAGCTAGAGGCAGAGAGCACTGGAGAGAATGCAGATTGGGTGGGGAACGATCCTGAGCTTGGCGTTGGATATGCTGAGTTTGAGGAGCCTTGGAGAAGTCCGGAGGAGACGTTCCGTTAGCCACTCAGGAGAGGTCTGCCCCGGATTTAGAACTTTGGGTATCACAGGCTTGTAAGTGGTAACCACTTGGGCTTAGATGAAATTGTCTTCCTGACGAGCTAATGTGTATTTAGGGTTTATTCTGTGCCAGGCACAATTCTAAGCACCTTACTTGTATTAACTCATTTAACCTCCATAACTGCTTTTTGAGATATTTTCCCCTTTTTACAGATGGGGAAACTGAGGTAACAGAGGACTGCCGTGATTTTCTCTGGTTAAAACGTTTAGTTAAAACTTGAAACCAGGATCCGAATCCAGGCTGGCTCCCATATTAGTGTGATTAGGTGCTTTGCCACACTGCCCCTCGCTGTCAAGGCGCATGGCTCCGAATTCCGAGGACTCGCAGTGTTCTCACGCAGGACTTGTTGCAGACTGTGCTCACTGGTTTTCTCAGGGTACAGGAAATGTTGCTGTTTCTCGTTGCCACAGTTTGCATAATATACATTCCTCACCTGCTGGAATCCTACTGTGGTGAGGAGCAGCTGCCAGGAATTGCAGAATGAACATGTACCGGCAGCAAAGCAGAGCAAGTGGATAAGAGGGTGAGGATGAGGAGAGGCACACCGCAATTACCCCTTCAAGCGAAAACACGTTTGAGATGCCTTTGGTTACCAGAAGGCTCTGCATCTTTCCACGGATGGAGGCTGATCCCGCCAACAAGGTAACCACTGTTTGTAGGTAAACTGGGCTTATTAGCTTTTACAAACTGGGGGACTGTTGCCTTAAAGTTCTATCTATAACTCGCTGTCTGTATTTCACCTTGAGAGAGTTACATTGCCAAGGGGAAAAGATTCACTAACTTTATCCTAATAATGCTTTAGCACAGGCCCCATCAAAAAGCAATTGCCTGCAGCTGAGTGGGTGTAATTCCACGCCCCAGAGAGGAGAGGGAGGATGAGGCTAAGATAAATTATATAAGCTCTTGAGCAGAGCTACATATAGATGGGTTCTGTGAGTGTGACGCGCTTTATCATGAGAGGGGACGGTGTCCTTTCCTGGAGTGTTGTTGCAGCTGGCAACCGGTTCAGCCAGAGGCAGCTTAATGCCCCATAAAGTGATTAGATAAGGATGAAGGCAGATCATACTTGTGGGTTCTGTTGCACAGCTGAGGAGCATTAACTACGACACCTGGTGTGGATACTGCAGGAAAGTCTTCCATTTGCCGGGCCTGCTGAGGATGCCCCATGAGTGGCCCTGCTGCACAAGGAGAGTGAAAAGTATCTGTTTTCCCGTCTGTTATACCTTCTTCATCCTTGTAGTTGGGATGGTCCCACTGCCTCAGGGTGTCCTTTTTCTGCACTGCTGAGCTATTTGCTTAAAAGTCCAGAGGGCAAAGGGGACATCGAGAGCTCTTGATTCAGTGCAACAAAACTTGGGCACCTACTGTGTGCTCCTTGCATAAAGCACTTCAAAGGAGAAAGTGCGCGTCTACCCACCGGGACCTGGGGTCTGGCCTTCATGGTTGTCAGTGAAAAGACTAAGACATATGGGATTCCCCGGTGGCACAGTTGGTAAAGAATCTGCCTGCTAATGCAGGGACCACAAGAGATACAGGTTCCGTCCCTGGGTCAGGAAGATCCCCTGGAGGAGGAAATGGCAACCCACTCCAGTATTCTTTTTCGGAAAATTCCCTGGGCAGAGGAGCCTGGTGGGCTACAATCCGTGGGGTCACAAAGAGTACTGACCAAATAACTGAGCTCGCATGTGCTAAGCATGTAATGTAAGCCTGAGGCAGACTGCAACACTGGGCTTGCATCCAGAAAACTTGGCAGATTTCTGAGAGGGGGTGCCAGAGAGGGTGGACAGGCCAGTTATCAGATATAACTCAGTTGGTGATAGCAGGTTTCTACCTAATGTCTGAAGGGCTTTCATGGTAACTTGAGCTACCCCCAGACAGGCTGGGTTGCTTCAAGATTGAGGGTGCTTCTGGTGGCCTTCATCTGAAGAATAGAGGACTGCTTGTTACAGAATTTTTGCTTTGGGGTTTGCATTTCATGCCCCACAGAGTCCTCTCCAGCTCCATGTTCCTATTTTTCAAGCCCCCCAAAATGAATCCCTGCCTCCTTGCCCAAGAACTTTTTTAGCATAGTAGGCAGACGTGACTAAAAATATTCCACAAAGATAATCTTAAGAGTCCAAAAGTTTTCTGTATTTGAGAGACTAAATGGATATTTAGCATTATCTAAATATAGCTTTCTCTGAACATTGGCACTCTTCACAGAGTGAAATTTATCTGTTAAAATTATCTTTAAGTATTTGTTCCAAAGAGATGGAACCAACTGCATGGTTCCTATGGACATATTTTTTAAAAATATGTTAAATTATTCTTTTTTGAAAATAAGCATTGCAAGCACATCTTAAATAATCCAAATATACCAAGCATGTCTGCCTTCAAGTTCATCCTCTAATTCTGACTCCTCCCCCAAGCAACCACTACAATTGGCCTCTTAAGTATTCCTCCAGAAAGAGATACACCCAAACAAGGACTTGTTTGTGCAGCATGCTCTGTGCACTGTTCTAATTTCTCTGGATTATTGCTTAGTTATAGCTAAGAATTGCATAGTATTGTTTGTGTATTATATATATCTGTAGTTTCCTACTATGTTATCTATATATTTTATCTATCTATATTTAGAGAGATGGGTCTTTCCTAGTGACTCAGTGGTAAAGAATCTGCCTGCCAATACAGGAGACCCAGTTTTGATCCCTGAGTTGGGAAGATTCCCTAGGGAAGGAAATGGAAACCTACTCTAGTGTTCTTGCAGGGGAAATTCCATGGATAGAAGAGCCTGGCTGGCTACAGTCCATGGGGTCACAAAAAGTCAGACTTGACTTAGTGACTAAAAACAACTATAGAAATTTAGAGAGATAGTATGAGATCAGTATGTTCTATATATTACATAGCATAAGACTAGTGTATATTGCATGATATAGCATAATACTAGTGTATATTACAATATAGTATATTATAGAACATAGTGTAGTATCCTATGGTTTATTCTGTACTCTGTATATTAGTCTCTTTTTTTAAAAAAATTAATTAATTTTAATTGGAGGCTAATTACTTTACAGTATTGTAGTGGTTTTTGCCATACATTGACTTGAATCAGCCATGGGTGCACATGTGTTCCCCATCCTGAACCTCCCTCCCCATCCCATCCCTCAGGGTCATCCCAGTGCACCAGCCCTGAGCACCCTGTCTCATGCATCGAACCTGGACTGGCAATCTGTTTCACATGTGATAATATACATGTTTCAATGTTGTTCTCTCAAATCATACCACCCTCACCTTCTCCCACAGAGTCCAAAAGACTGTTTTATACATCTGTCTCTTTTGCTATCTCACAAATAGGGTCATCATTACCGTCTTTCTAAATTCCATGTATAAGCATTAGTATACTGTATTGGTGTTTTTCTATTGGACTTACTTCACTCTGTATAATAGGTTCCAGTTTCATCCACCTCATCAGAACTGATTCAAATGCATTCTTTTTAATGGCTGAGTAATATTCCATTGTGTATATGTACCACAGCTTTCTTATCCATTTGTCTGCTGATGGGCATCTAGGTTGCTTCCATGTCCTGACTATTATAAACAGTGCTGTGATGAACATTGGGGTGCACGTGTCTCTTTCAGATCTGGATTCCTCAGTGTGTATGCCCAGCAGTGGGATTGCTGGGTCGTATGGCAGTTCTATTTCCAGTTTTTTAAGGAATCTCCACACTGTTTTTCATAGTGGCTGTACTAGTTTGCATTCCCACCAACAGTGTAAGAGGGTTCCCTTTTCTCCACACCCTCTCCAGCATTTATTGCTTGTAGACTTTTTGATAGCAGCCATTCTGACTGGCATGAAATGGTACCTCATTGTGGTTTTGATTTGCATTTCTCTAATAATGAGTGATGTTGAGCATCTTTTCATGTGTTTGTTAGCCATCTGTATGTCTTGTTTGGAGAAATGTCTGTTTAGCTCTTTGGCCCATTTTTTGATTGGGTCACTTACTTTTCTGGAATTGAGCTGCAGAGCTGCTTGTATATTTTTGAGATTAATTCTTTGTCATTTGCTTCATTTGCTATTTTCTCCCATTCTGAAGGCTGTCTTTTCACCTTGCTTATAGTTTCCTTTGTTGTGCAAAAGCTTTTAAGTTTAATTATGTCTCATTTGTTTATTTTTGCTTTTATTTCCATTAGTCTAGGAGGCGAGTCATAGAGGATCCTGCTGTGATTTATGTTGGAGAGTGTTTTGCCTATGTTTTCCTCTAGGACTTTTATAGCTTCTGGTCTTACATTTAGATCTTTAATCCATTTTGAGTTTATTTTTGCTTATGGTGCTAGAAAGTGTTCTAGTTTCATTCTTTTACAAGTGGTTGACCAGTTTTCCCAGCACCACGTGTTAAAGAGATTGTCTTTTCTCCATTGTATATTCTTGCCTCCTTTGTCAAAGATAAGGTGTCCATAGGTGCGTGGATTTATCTCTGGGCTTTCTGTTTTGTTCACTGATTTTCTATTTTGTTACATTGATTGTAGTAGTCTCTTGTACTGATGTTCTGTAATTCATTTAATCCTGACTGGTCTGTTTTGGTGCTACCATCATCTCCCATCTTTCATGTTAGAATGTAAAACTCCACAAGAGCAGGGACTTAAAAAATTTTTTTTTTTTATATTGGAGTATTGATTAACAATCTTGGGTTAGTTTCAGGTACACACTAAGGTGATTCAGTTATACATATACATGTATCTATTCTTTTTCAAATTCTCTTCTCATTTAGATTACTATAGAATATTGATTAGAATTCCCTGTGCTATACAGTGAGTCCTTGTTGATTAACTATTTAAATATAGTAATGCATACATGTTGATCCCAAACCCAATTTATCCCTCCCTGGCAGCTTTTCTCTTTGGTACCTTTGAGCCCCGGGCTTACTTTGTTTTCTAAGCCTGTCTGCTTCTGTTTTGTAAATAATTTCATTCAGATCATTTTTTTTTTTTAGATTCTACATATAAGTGATATTATGTGATATTTGCCTGTGTCTGACTGACTTCGCTTAGCATGATCATCTTCAGGAGGGGCTGGGTCATGTCAGTACCCATGACCCACAGCATTTAGAGCAGTAGCTGAAATGTGGCAGGTGTTCAGTAAAAATTGGTTGAATAGTGAATAAATTGCAGAGAAATATTTAAATTAAAATTTTCTATTTATAACCAGATTTCTTCATTATGAAAATTTTGAAAAATCAGGAAAACAGAGAAGTTAGGGATGATAGTTTGGTTACTCAGAGATCACCATTGTGAACATTTTGCTATCTTTCCTTTAGATACATTTCAATGCAATAGTGATTTAATTTCTCTCATAACTTTTTATCCTGCTTTCTTTCTAATACAGAATAATTCATATGTTATAATGTTATTAAACCTTGATAAGCATATTTTTAAGTGGTGACTCTCTAACAGAGATATGTTTTAAATTATTGACATACTTTTCTCCTTTGTCTTCCTGAGTACTTGGCCTTCACCTTTCTTGCTTTGGCCAAGATATCTTCCTCCTTGGCATGGGAGTCATGTAAGGAGGAAGACTGAGGTCATATTTAGTTTCTGACATGTGAATAGGATTGTGTTGCAGGAGAAAGAATTTGCTATTCTTTTGGCTGATGCCTTTTCTTGCACATTACAAGTAAATGTTAATGACCTGGGCTATAGAATCCCCCTAGGGGGTGGAGATACTTCTTCTGTCCTCCATAGCAGAGCACAAAGCTCTCTGCTCTACTGTGTTTAAGACAAAAGGAAGCAAAATATTGGGTTGGCCAAAAAGTTTGTTTAGGTTTTTCCTTAAGATGGTACAAAACATCCAAATGAACTTTTTGACCAATCCAATCAAAGTTACTCTTTTTGTTCCAGAGGGAGGTGAGGCAGAGAGGAGAGAGGAAGAGAAGAAAGTGAAAGAATTAAATGTGGGTCCTAATTTACTATGCATTTTATGCCTGGAGGGAGCAAAGCAACTCCAGGAAACTCCCCCATACCCCTCCCCTCCCCCATATGTTTAGAATTTGAGGAGAAGACTTCTGTGCATAGCGGAGTGGTTCTGGCTGATTACAAAGAGGAACTGTGTGGTCAGACTGGACCAGAGAAGGGTCTGGTTGGCACTTTTTGGAAACCCCTCCATTTCCAGTGAGCCTGCAATGTTGAAAGCAGTGAGCCTGAAATGGTCTGTTCTGGTTGGACAAGGGAAGCCAGCAGCAAAGCCTGGGGGTGGAATGCAGGCCAGGGGCTGGATGGGGCCTAAGACAACCACTTAGCTGTGTTCAGCCATCAAGAAGCTGAGGCAGGGTCTAGTCAGCCAAGGAGAGCATGGGGGCCTGGCCAAGCCCAGAGATGAGCTTGAGCTATGATAGCAGAGCAGCCGTCTGCACCTGGGATTGGCAGCAAGACGCAGAGCCGCCTTGGGTCTCTTCCAGATACCAGAGGAGGGAGTCAACACTGTGCTCCAGGGCACCTCAGTTTTGCTGCCAGAAGGACATGTCAGCACCCCACTTTCCCCAGATGCCTCCTTAATGAGAGAAGTCAGGGAAGTGAAACCATGTGAGAGATTTAACCCTTTTCTCCAAGGAGACCAAGAACCACCTAAATTATCAGTGCAGATTAAACTTTAAGGCAGATGGAAAATGTGTTATTTTCCCCCTTTCTGCGCACCCCACTCCCCAAACAGTGGAGCAAAACCAGAGGAATTAGAGGTTAAGTAATCAGAGTCTTTGGTACATAAGAGTCATACCTGTGAGTTAAATTTTGTGATCCCTGCTGAACACACTACTTTATTGAGTGACAAAATCATAATGAATTCCCTGCTGGTTGGAATTTAAGTTTTTCTAGTTCTGCATTATTAGAGAGGTTATAGGAACATCTTTGTGCATTTGAACTTGTGGCAAACAGGAGACACTAAATATATAATTCCTTAATAAATTTTGAAGTGATATTTTGACCAGGAATGTAGAATAATTTATGTATGTGATCTAAGCTTGCTTCTTAGAAGTTGAGTGCCTAATAAGATGGATTAGTAAGAGCCAGAACAACAAAAGAGATAACTGATCTTCTCTGCATTAGGAATGAACAGAATATTTTGAATGTGGGATTGAGAGAGAAAAGGGGAACACAATATGATGGAATATTGGAAGCCAAGTCTGAGAAGTGGCTGAGATACTTCTAGGAATAGAAATATCAATCAAATAATTTTTTAATTGAAATATAGTTGATTTACAATGTTGTATTAGTTTCAAATATGCAGCAAAGTGATTCAGGTCTACATTTACATATTCTTTTAAGTTGCATATCTGCTGTGTACAACCTGCCATTGCCTAAACTTTGACAAAGGCTTCCATTCTCACAAATACCTCTGTGATGGTTTCATTCATTTTGTTGGCTTCTTGATTGAGGGGTGATGAAAGTTAAGGGGAATGGTTGAATTCAATATCTGAGTCAATATGATTAGGAAGTAGGACCACATAATTGACATGATGAGATGCTCTCTAAAATGCTGATCCCTAAAATGAACTTTTCAGTATAAGGGGGAACTCAGAGCTGGAAGTGACTACAAGAGGTTCAACTCCCAGGTCCTCTAGGAATCGAGAAATGTTACAGAGGCCATGGAAACTCCCAATTAATGGAGTGGGAATTGAATCAATCTTGTCTAATAAGAGTCTGGGCAATGCCAGTTGACAAGCAGTATTTACATAGATCTTTGCTGTCACCATCCTGTGGACGGGAGAGCTTTCTGTCACTTGTTTTAGAGATTCCCTGCTGTCCAGTGTCCTATGTGATGCAGGACATATCCGTTGTCAACCTACTAAAGGGTAAAAACAATGGCGGGACAGAGAGTACACACGAGAGGCTCTACATCGAGGGGTGTAGTGACAGCATCTTATGTGATTTATTTTAGGTAGCACCAATTAATAGGCCAACCAACTCTTCCAAGACTGCTCTTTCTTTCTATTCCTATACCTACTCTAACCTCTTGTGACTCACTCTTCTCAGGGAAGAAGCATAAATTTTGTAGAAGTCTTAGGTCCACTGCTTGGTTCCAGGTTGAAATATCC
Source organism: Muntiacus reevesi (assembly GCF_963930625.1). Lineage (NCBI taxonomy): Eukaryota > Metazoa > Chordata > Mammalia > Artiodactyla > Cervidae > Muntiacus > Muntiacus reevesi. The sequence continues at coordinate 97,147,025 of NC_089249.1, forward strand.
CATGGATATTCAAGCTTCAGCAAATTTCCTGGACTCCACCTTAGTCTAGAAATTTCTGTTAAGTTATTTCTGTTAAGTTATTCTGTCTTGCTGGAGAGAACAGTCCTGTGTGTTCTCTATCTGTGCCCCTGAGCCCCTTCTAAAGGTCTTGCTTTGCTCATTGAACACATCCCTTTTCCTGTGACCTCATGCGTTGCCTGTCTGGCCCTGCATCCCACACTTCTACACTTTCACTTTCCTATTTCCTCTTTTTGCTTCAGTTTTTGTCCATTTTGCATAGACTGTTCCACCATTCTTATTGCAGAAGGTGAGGCCAGCCTGGCCCATATCTGTGTTCATTGCCAGGACAATAAAGCCCATATTTGATCTGACAGTTGTCTTCATAGTAATAAGTAGCTTACAATGGAAGAGGGAAGTGCTTGGGGAAACAGACTTTCCTTGAAACATCTTTGACATTGAAAAGTAGGAAAGTCATCAATATCGTATGATTAATGAAGTCTGAACAGGGCTATCAAAATAGGCTGAAAATATTGTTAAAGAAAGGAGATTACAGATTAGCACCCCCCAAAAGGAGTAAACTTAATTTTAAAATGACTAAATTTTATAAATTGCTGACATCCCTTAAACAGAATTTCTGGAGCCAAAGTCAATTTCAAATTCCTTTACTCTTCCCTTAAGCATTAGCTGTCCTCGGCAGGGCAGGCTGAGAGTTAAAGACTTTGTCCAGTATGGCCAGATGCCTTGTATCTGCCAAAAAGCAAGGAGTTGAAAGTAGCCTGATAACCTGACTGCAGGCAATCTGAAGCTTGGCATAATTGTATAACATGAGGCTCTTGGGAGAATGATGATAAACCTAATTGGCAGACTGCCCCTGCCTTCCCAGAGGTGGAGAAAAGGGAGAGAAAGTATTTAGCAGGCAGGTGGGGAAGAAAACCACAAATACAAGCCCTCCTTGTAGCTTTCACCTTCAGAAATCATAAATTGGAGGATATTTGAAGAGTGGAAAGTTGGAGAGGGATAGAGAAAAACAAAATGGTTATTCTGTGGAACACATATCTGCAGGAAGTTTTCCTGGGTTGAGATACCTTCGCTAGGTTAAGTTCAAAGCAGTGTTTCTCAACCTGTGAACTTTTCCCCTTTCCTCTGTTCCCTTATAAGTGCCCCATGTTTAGTAGATGGATTGAAATCTTCATGCTTTATGCACTTTAATATTTCAATTAATATTGTAATACTTAATAATATCAAGCCGCATGTGGAGGAAACATGATTTTTTTTTTTAAGATTAGTTTTTGGATGTGGGAACTAATTTTTTTAGTTTTAGGATATGAAAACCATTTTTTTAAAGTCTTTATTGAGTTTGTTACAAAATTGCTTCTGTTTTGTTTTCCTTATGCTTTGTTTTCTTTTGTTTTTGGCCAGGAGGCACAGTGGGATCTTACTCCCTGACCAGGGGTTGAACCCCCATCCCCTGCGTTGGAAGGCGAAGTATAACCACTGGACCACCAGGGAAGTCCCCTATAGGTTAATCATATCTTTCACAACCTACAGAAGCTTATATCATCACAACAGCCTTAGTGAGGTAACAAGGCAGATATTATTCCATCCCATTCTACACACAAGGAAACTGAGACTAATGGACTTGTCTGCTCAAGTTTCAAGAACTTCAGGACTTGGAATCAAAATCCATGTTTTCTGATTTGGAAACACTTGCTTTTTTTACTGTTAACTTCCATTTACACAGACTTTCAGGTCCATGAAACAAGAATTTACTCCTAAGAACTCTCTGCTTGACCTTAGTTGTACTTGTTTTAGTGTAGAATATGTAAATGTTTGGATTTTCTTTCTGTGACTGTGATAAACTGGCATTGGACAGTTATTTAACAAACATGTTGAACGTCTGATAAGGTCAGGCACTGAACTCAGCTCTGGGGCTACAAAGACCAATATGGTGCAGCCTTTGCTCTTGATATGCTCACTGTTTATCCCAGGGGATGTGGCCTTGGGAGGATACAATACAAAATAATAGATACTGCTAGAGATACATGAACAAGAAAGTGTGGAAACATGGAGGACATGACATCTAATTCTACCTGGGGGAACTGGAAGGAGGTGATATCAGAACTTTGTCTTTAAAAGGAGAGGGGTCTGCCCTTTGAAGAAGGAGGAGAAGAGTATTTTAGTGAGAAGACCCAGTGTTTGTATAGCGTGGGGAGAGGACTGTGCACAGAGGGCCAGGAGTAGGGAGATTGATAGGGAGGCAAGGCTGGGTAGGGGACCAGCTTGCAGATATCTTTGTAGACCAAGCTAAGGAACTTGTATTCTGTTGTGCAGGCAATGGGGACCACTAGAGGACTTCAAACAGGTAAACTAACATATGAAGGAAGATTCAACAAAACAGATATATTGAAGTTAACCTTTTGGGACTCAACATAACTTATTTAAAAATAAATTTTCATACCTCTAGAGCAGTGGTCTCAAACTTCAGTATGTACCAGAATTACCCAGAGAGCTTGTTCACTCACAGGCTGCTAGATCCCCTCCCGAGTCTCTGATTCAGTGGGGCTGGGTGGGGTTGGAGAATCTGCATATCTAACAGGTTCCCAGGTGATGTTCATGTGACTAGTCCAGGGTCACATTTTGAGAACTACTGCTTTGGGGAAGGGTTCATTGCCTAGAGAGGACCCAGAAAGAATAACTCTAGTTTATTAATAAGGCAAAATTGAAACAAGAGGTATCAATGGAAACATCTGAGATATAATAAAGGTTTTTTAAAAAAATCTAAATCAAGGGTGAAAAATAGAAGCTTGCATGAGGTCCTGGGCTAGATAGTTGCAAGGAGAGCTAACTGGATGTGGCTCCTTGTTCTTGGGAGTTCATGATGATGCCTGGGGAAAGGCTGGGACACATAACTGACCATTCTTCAGTTTACCTCTAGTATGCCTTCTGTTCGTTGCATTAAAAAAAAATCACAAAACCATAAACCTTTGAAAACAGCTAAGATAGAGTTTGTCATAAATTCTGAGACTTTCACCAAAATTATTCTATCACATTGGTAAAGTTTGGGTGTGGAAGGAGGAAGTATGTAGCAACCATAGACCATCTTATGTGACAAAATTGTCTTATGGTTAAGAATCATCTGACCATTAATTGGTGGAAATAGGAAAAGCCAGGAGCTGAGTAATAACAGGAACACCATTTGGAGTAGGGGAACTGGATCATGTAACGAATACTGCATGGCTTTTCGTTTCTAAAATAGATGCCTCTCTAGAATTCTTTCTTTAAACTTCTGCTCTGGGATGTTGTATCCTTTGTCTCAATTATAACAGCCTCTGAACGTGACATGAGTAGGTTTCAGATGAGCTTTCCAACGTCTGCAGTGACTAACCCTCTCTGACCTTCAGTCTGCACTCTCATTCCGGGGAGTCTGTTTCATGAAAAATTGATAGAGGAGATTACTTCAGAGCAATGCATACAGAATGAATGATGTTTCTTTGATGTGTTAAGCCATCTTCCTGCCTTAAAGATTGTGAGGCAAAAAATAGCCATTAAAAGAAACCATTCTTAGAAGGTCTCTTTGCTTGATTGACACTCACACTTAAATATGCATGGCAGGTTTCAGGCCTCTACTCTCCTAAGTAGTACTAGCCCAGCACTCTCCAATATAACACCCCAAAGTGCTGATGGCTCTGTCTGCAGTCCGGAAGACTGAATTTTTCACCTGCATGACTGTAGTCACCTACTGATATATAATTTGCCTGCCTCTGGTCACTCTTGTCTCTACTCCATTCTTTTTATTTTTTATGTCAATACCAAGCTATTTTTATGACCATAGATTTATAATAGAATTTGAAAATCTTGAAGTATGAAGTCTCCAGTTTTTTCTGATTTCTCATGATTGCTTTGGTTCTTTGGATTCTCTCGTGTGTGTGTGCTAAGTCACTTCAGTTGTGCCCAACTCTTTGGGATTCTTTTGTGGCCACTGCACAGCATGTGGGATCTTCATTCCCTGACCAGGGATCGAACCTCTGCCCCTTGCATTATAAGTGCAAAATCTTAACCACTGGGCTGCCAGGGAAATCCCTCTGTTCTTTTTAGATCAGTTACTTTCAACTGGTGTGCCCAGATACACAAGTGAACTTGAATCTATTACAGATATAAAGACAAATTTTGATAAGTATAAATAATTTTGGCTACAACTAAGTGTAATAGCAGCAGCAACAGCAAAACCAACTAACATGTGTATTACTCTTACTAAATACCAGGCACAGCTCAAAGCACTCGATGTATACTAATTGACTTAATCCTCATGAAAGACCTAATGAAGTACATTCTACTGTTAATCCCATTTTCAGAAGAGGAGACTGGGATATAGAGGGGTTGAGTAAATTGCCTAAGTTGTTACCTAATAGTAAGTGGTAGAACTGGGTTTCAGGATCTGCTCTAGAAGCACTGTTAGGATGAAACAAATCATCTTGCATCTAAAGGTTCACTGAGCTAATTCCTGCTCATCCGTCGAGATCCAGCTCAACTGTCCTCTCCTTTGCAGATTCCTCCTGCTTCCTCCCCACTCCTCCCCTGAAGAAGAAATGACTGCCATATCCGTGGTCCAGTAACCTCGCATACTGACCTCAATAATAATGCCTATCCCACCTAATCACCCTGCTAGTCTGGGGGTTACAGAACTGTGATTTATTCATGCTTGTGTTCGTCAGTCTCCTGCAGGTCTCAAGGGCTGTTAATCTTTGGTAATTCCTATGACTTGAATGATGGAAATTATTATATTTTATGTATAACTTTTAGAAGAAAAATTATATCTTCTTTCAGGTATATTTTGAAAGCTGGCCACTTGAGTTGTGAATTCTATTTCATTCAGTTATGCAAACAATATGAAGGGAATGGCTTACATCTACTTGGACACCATGCTAGGATTGAGGGACACAACAGTGAGCAAAGCAGACGGTGGCAGCATCATGGATCATAGAGACCTTTGTGGGAGGCAGATTACCTAATTATAGTAGCAAGTACTGAACACCGTAATGACGGTAGAGTGTAGAGTCTAAACCGGCCCAGGGGTAGGAAAGATTGGTGGTGGTGTGTGTGTGCTCAGTTCTCAGTCATGTCTGACTCTTTGTGACCCCATAGACTATAGCCTGCCAGGCTCCTCTGTCCATGGAATTTTTCCAGGCAAGAATACTGGAGTGGGTTGCCATTTCCTGCTTTAGGAGATCTTCTCAAACCAGGGATTGAACCCTTGTCTCCTACATTGGTCGGTGGATTCTTTACCACTGAGCCACCTGGAAAGTCAATAACTGTAGAATGTAAAGACTAACCTGGAGCAAGGTGAGGATTTTCCTGAGATAGTGATATCTAAACTGAGACCTAAAGGAGAATAAGAATTAGACAAAGAGAGGGAGAATTATATTCTATGATCTGACTTGTTTAAAATATGGGAACATTCTCACCTACTCTGTAAATGTTTTAGTTTTATGACTTGTTTCCTCTAAAATCCTATGTTCATGATATTTTAAAATAAATGCAAACCTAAGGGATGCATCCAATATCAGGGACACTGGGTTATTTCTCTTAATCTTCGAAACAACCTTGCATGTTAGGTATTGATATCCTTGCTTTTTCAGATGAGAAACTGAGGCTTGGCAAAGTCAGGTGACTTTTCTGAAGTGTCATAGCTAGTAAGAGCGAAGGGGAAAGTTGGATTTCAAATTAGGTGCAGTTGGTAATTTCTGCAATAGCTTTATTACGTAGGTATTATCACTTCCATTTTACTATTCAGACACAACGTAGCTACTGAACAACAACAACAACTGATGGAGAAACTGCGATCCAAAGAATGTTGGCCTCAGGTGACAAAGCTCCTGAATGCGGGAGCTTCTGGATCCCAGTTCATGTCTATTTGTCTCCAGAGACTACGCTCTGAAGGGCTGCTACTTAGATAGGAAGTTGTTCCATAGACTCTCTCTGATCTGAGCCCATGTGGCATCTCTGTGATTGCTATCCTGAGGTGAGTTAGGAGGCACTCTGTGGCTCCAGAAAACTCCAGACTCTTGTGACTATGGGGTGGCCATCCATGGACTAGAGGCATCATCATTACCACTTAGGAGTTTATTAGCAAAAGAGAATCTCAGGCCCCATCCTAGGTCTATTAAATCCAAAACCACATTGTAATGAGATGCCCAGGTAACCCCGGATAATGCTCATTGAAGTTGGTGAAACTCTCATGTAAAATATGTCTTGGAATTTCTCTTGCAGTTATAGATTATGGAGTGCTGACTTTCTTGGCCCAAGGACAGGCCCATTGTGAGACTGTAGACTTTCAGGGAGAGTCCTGGGGGGACTGAGCTGGATTTCCTTATTGACTCCTAGGAGGTCCCAGTGACCTGTGGGGACTGAGTCCGCAGTGGGATCTTTGAATTGGTGTTGAATATATAAAGGACCCTTCAAGGATTATTATTACCTGTTAGCTGAATTTTTAGCTTCTGGCAGTTTTAAGCTACAGATTGAAATTTAAAACCTGATGAATTATACTAATAACCTGCTGAATTATAATATCCTTATCAGGAAGAAAGATAAATACCTTGCTCACATTATAAAAAGACATGCAAGAACCAAATAACATTCCTCATAAAACCCTGCAAATTTGTGGCAGGTCTGTAATTACAATTCTGTTCAGGTCACTTCCTTGTTTTTTTCCAGCTAATAAAAGACCATAATAACATTATTGAGTTTTAATTAAATCTGCCATCTTTATCTTTATGGTTGACTGCTCTGTCTGCTTATTTATTCATTCATGAACACTTACTGAATGTTAGGCACCACCCTTTACTGAGAAAACTATTGTTTATTGATCGATATACTAAAGACCCTGAAAGACTGAACAATTGTTATATGAGGTGGTTGAAAGTAAGAGTTGCTCAGTCGTGTCTGACTCTTTGTGACCCCATGGACTTTACAGTCCTTGGAATTCTCCAGGCCATAATACTGGAGTGGGTAGCCATTAGAAATACAAATGTATACAGTGCTATGAACAGCACTATTCTAGTAACCAAATGACTTGACTTTCTTTAAAAAAAATCTTGGTCCCATTTCATCTTCAATTGGAAGGAAAGGACTTCCAAAATAGTGTTGTTCCTAACACTGTATACATTTGTACTTCTTGTTGGATAAAAGGAATTGCTGGTAAAGCATAAGAAATAACATTTATAATGGGTGTGGCAAAGTCCTGGAAACAGGTTGCCTCTCTTCTGCTTTGATTAGATTGTCAAGACCTCTTTTGCTTAAGGTGAACCTGTTTCACTTAGGGAATTTGTGAAGAGACAGAAAAAGAGAAACAGAGAAAGACTATGACCATAAGCCAAAAAAAAGGCCAGGACTCTCTGAGTGGTTTGTTTTTATTTCTATTTCTTGTGGGAAAGAGATTCATTTCCAGCAGCTCTGAGTACCAGAGTTGACAGCAGGTATTTAGTATTCATTTTTTTTCTCTCCAAAGTTTAGTCTATGGGACTGAAAACCGTGGTTGTAACATTAAACAGTTTAAGTGCACTATCTCTGTGCCAAGTCCTATGACAGAAGGGCTTTTCTAGTATACACCAGGGAGGCATGGGCTCCAGAAGGCCTCTTCTTCTCTTTAAAAATTAGGTCATGACGATTTAGGAGATCTCCATTTTAGGTGATGGCGAGTTTTCCAAGTTGGCATGATGTCTGACTCTGAAAAGACTGTCAGCTCCAAGAATGCCTGTGTCATCTATTCATGAGGTGTTTACAGAGAAAGCAGGCAAACGTGGAAATAACGGACTGGCTTGCCTCTTGAGTTGTGCCGAGTTTGTTTTGGATTCTGTGAGGATGCATGAGCATGCATTATTTCACTTACAGGCCTGTTTTCAGAATTGATATTATATATCTCATAATAAGAAGGTGCCCCTCTGTGTAGCAGCAGTGTCCTGAGGTAGAAAGTGCTAATGTAATCACAACCAGAAAGCCCACCCTCCCAGGGAGAGCCCAGGTACAGGAAAATTCCTGCTTCTGCCCTTCCGGTATCTTCTATTTTCTTCCTTTGTTCCTGCAACAGTCCAAAATATGAGCAGCACTTTTCAAGCCGAGGAAGTCTAGGTCATATCCTGTGTGCAAAAGCTGGCAGATGCTCGTTTTCATTTTTTCCTTTATCTCAGATTGTACTACCGCCTCCGTTGTTTATATAACTCAGGCATTTAATCATTCTACAAACATTTGGTAGGTTTGCAAGTACCAGGCACCATGGGAGGTGCTGGGGATGGGAGGATGAAGCATCACCTCTTCCTTCAAGAAGCTCACAGTTCTATTAAGAAGACAGGCATGTAGACTGTAATGCAAGGTTAAAGAGCAAAAACAAAATGATAAAACCACCTTATAGAGGCATACAGGAATGCAAACAGAGGAGAAATAGTCAGCTTTATGTAAGAGCACTGAGGATGGCCCCACCCACAGTGGAGGGGCCCCTTGAGCTGAATGTTGGGCAGTGAGTTTCAATTTTCCAGGCCAAACAAAATCCTTTCTCCTTAGGTGACTCTACTGTGAAGTAATCATGACCCATCCATAGGGCATTTATCGTGCATGCTTTTTCTTAGTCAAATATTTCTGCTGCAAATGAACTGTGGAAAACAGATGCCTGGGAAAGAGAGCGCTGCCATTTACAGTTCTTGACTTTAGGAAATTTGCTTAACCTCATCATAGCCTCTCTTTCCCCCTCAGTAAAAAGGCATAATAACACCAATCCCAGAGGATTGAGGTGAGGCTTTAGTGAGACAATGAGTGGAAATTCCACTAAATTCCACTGCCTGGAACCTAGAAAGTCCTCAATACATGCTGTTGTTATTATTCAAATACAAGCATTTTTACCTCCTCCCTATCTGCTGCTCCAACCACCAGGTGGTGACCTAAGGGCCTGCTTGTAGAGCAGTCTATTCTTGCCAAGATGTAGTCATTAGATGGTTGACAGGATGCATCTAGAGTCAGTGGTTTCTAATTTCAGGGTCTAGTTAGAGATTTAAGCTTTAGAATTTTAACAAATTGGGTTATTTCACAATAATTCAATTTATACAGCATGGACAAAATCATAAACAGATTTACTAAGCAATCAAAACAAACATATGTAGCTCATTATATTCTTATATTACCATAAACAGAGTGCATAAATGTAAGATGACCTCTCACCAATTCCTCCTTACTTGAGAGTTAGTATCTGATTGATGGCCATTCTTTGGCTTCTTGACTTTTGATCAACTTTTTAATATGCCATCATATCTTCATTGATTTTATTTGCTGAACTAATCGTCATCTCATGAAAATATTTTTATTCACATTAGTAGGTTACTATGGCAATAGTCTCTCCATATTGCACAATCCTCAAGAACAGCTTCATTCATTCATTTAGCCACGAGTTAGGTATTGACTATACATAAAATATCTATTATTGGGAAACAGATGATTTATTGTCATAAAGAGCTTACAGTTTGTGGGAAAACCAGAAAAGCTACTTAATAGTTACCATGCAGTGTGGTTAGTGCTGTAATCAGTCAGTTCAGTTCAGTTGCTCAGTTGTATCCAACTCTTTGTGACCCCATGAATCACAGCACGCCAGGTCTCCCTGTCCATCACCAACTCCTGGAGTTTACTCAAACTCATGACCATCGAGTCAGTGATGCCATCCAGCCATCTCATTCTCTGTCATCCCTTCTCCTCCTGCCCCCAATCCCTCCCAGCATCAGGGTCTTTTCCAATGAGTCAACTCTTCACATGAGGTCGCCAAAGTATTGGAGTTTCAGCTTCAGCATTAGCTCTTCCAATGAATACCCAGGACTGATCTCCTTTAGGATGAACTGGTTGGGAGTGCTGTAATTGAGGTTAGCAAAAAGTGCCAGAAAGAAGAGAGATGTCAACAACAGCCTAATATGTCAGGGAAAACTTCCCAAGCACAACACTGAAGGAAGGAGTGAGAATCAGACCAGTGAGGAGAAAGGCAAGGACATTCCAGGCAGAGAGAATAACATCAGTGGAGCCAAAGCATCAGTAGACTCCTCTGAAGTAAAAGGAATTCTGACTTGTGTATGATTGGTGAGGAACTTGGTATACCTGGCCCACAGGACACATATAAAGGAATGGATGAATGACAGGAGAATGGAACAGTAAGTTGGTAAGGACAAGACTGAGTCAGACTAAAGAATTTTGTTTTTGTTGTTGTTCAATCACTAAGTGGTGTCTGAGTCTTTACAACCCCACGAACTGCAGAACGCCAGGCTTCCCTGTCCTTCACTATCCTGTAGACTTTGCTTAAACTCATGTCCATTGAGTCAGTGATGCCATCCAACCATCAGTCGCCCCCTTCTCCTCTTGCCCTCAAGCTTTCCCAGCATCGGGATCTTTTCAAATGAGTTAACTTTTCACACTAGGTGGCCAAAGGATTGGAACTTCACCTTCAGCACCAGTTCTTCCTGTGAATATTCAGAACTGATTTTCTTTAGGATGGACTGGTTTGATCTCCTTTCAGTCCAAGGGTCTCTCAAGAGTCTTCTCTAGCACCACAGTTCAAAAGCATCAATTCTTCATCGCTCAGCCTTCCTTATTGTCCAACTCTCAGATTCATACATGACTACTGGAAAACCATAGCTTTGACTATATGAACCTTTGTTGGCAAACTGATGTCTCTGTCTATTAATATACTGTCTAGGTTTATCATAGCTATTCTTCCAAGGAGCAAGTGTCTTTTAAATTCAAGGCTGCAGTCACTGTCTGCATTGATTCTGGAGCTCAAGAAAATGAAATCTGACACTGTTTCCACATTTCCCCCATTTATTTGCCATGAAGTGATGGGACCAGATGCCATGATCTTTGTTTCTTGAAGGAATTTTAACTTTATGTATGGGACTTCCTTGTAGCTCATAAATTAAAAAAAATCTGCCTGCAATGCAGGAGACACGGGTTCGATCCCTGGGTCAGGAGGATGCCCTGGAGGGAGGGAATGGCAACCCACTCTAGTATTCTTGCCTGGAGAATCCCATGGACAGAGGAGCCTGGTGGACTACAGTCCATGGAGTGGCAAGGAGTTGGACCTGACTGAGCGGCTGCTACTACTACTACTGCTACCTTTATATTAACAGATGATGAGACCCTTTTGAAAGGTTACAGAAAAGGTCAGTTTTTTGATTTGGAAAATTCACTTTGGTGACAATATGAAGAATGAACTGGATGAGGACAGAGCTGGATAACAGGGAAGCAGTTACAATCATTTAGACAAGAAACGATGACCTGAATTGAGATGAGGGCAAATGGGCAAGAGAGAAGGGCAAAGGGAAAGAACTTGGTAAATGGATACAGGGTGAGCATGGGACCATTAAGTACGAATGAAGACAAGGAGCTGGTTTGGAGTGGGGAGAGAAAAGAAAGGAATGCTATTGTTTCTTCTTCTGTACCTTTTGTTTTCATGGAGCTGTTGTCTGTCACTTTACTTTTTCTCTTGTGCGTCTCTCTCTTTCTTGTATAGTCTTTGTTTTCCACCCTCTGTGTGCAAAAGACTAGTGTGATCCAAAGAGCATGAAACTTGGATTGAGATTAGCCTGGGTTAAAATGTTAATTTTGCTACTGCTAGCTCTATAATCCTTCACAAATTCAGTTTCTCTCATCCTTCTTCTGGAAAATGGTCACCGTGTTGGGTGGGGAGGAGGCAGAACTACAGAGGTGCAGCTGTAAGGGAGGTCATTTTTTCAGGAAAATAGAAGTCACTTTGGATGTTACAAACAGTAAAAAGTTTAGCACAGGAGAATGAATACTTAAGAAACATTTGGAGGAGTAAATTTCACTCTTTGAAACTCTTTTCTGAGTGTTGGAGACACAACACTTTTCCTACCCAGGCTGGATACCATTGTTGTTATTGTTGCTGTTGTTATTTTGATTTTTGTTTGGCATTCAGCATCCAAATCCAGGGCTTTTTATGCTCTCCCTGTATTACAGGGCTATAATCTGTGCAACTAGATTTCCAGATTCCCTTGCCCGAAAGGTCACGCTTTAAAGTCCTGCCAATGAGAGGCATTTGTGTGAGATTAGGAAGGCAGAAATGAGACAAGTTATTTTTCCTCCAACAGCACCTGGCTTGTGGGAGGTTTGTAGCTATCTCCAGCACTCTTGAAAACTCACCACCTCCAAACACTGGTAGATATGATCACTCCAAGAGTTGCTGCAATTTCTTACAATTTTCTAATTTTCTGAAGGACAGCAATAAATCTGAGAGCAATGTTTCCTGCTTTCCTACTTCCTGATAGGTTTGTGAGCACCAATCTTCTGGATCTATTTGTTGTTGTTCAATTGCTCAGTCATGTCCAACTCTTTGCAACCCCATGGTTGTATCATGGTTGCACCCCTGCAGCATGCCAGGCTTCCCTGTCCTTCACTATCTCCCAGAGTTTGCTCAAACTCATGTCCAGTGAGTCGATGATACCATCCAACCATGCCATCCTCTGTCACCACCTTCTCCCTACCCTCAATTTTTCCCCAACATCAGTATCTTTTCCAATGAGTTGGCCCTTTGCAGCCTGGATCTATAACTTCCTATGTAAGCTCTCAAGAGATTGGTTTCCTGGACAAACACCAATCAAAACCTTTCTGGCATCTACTTCTCTGTATTCTTTGCCACCTTTCCCACTAAAACTCAAAGACTCTCAGGGCTTCATCTGAGACCCTTTTCAAGCTGCAATCCCTAGGTGAACTCATCCAGTCCTGAATCTTTCGTTTATGGGCACACCTTGGACATCTTGCAGGTTTGGTTCCAGACCACCATCATAAAGCAAATAGTGCTGTAAAGTGAATTTTTAAATTTCCCAATGCATATAAAAGCTGTGTTTATACTATACTATAATCAATTAAGTGTGCAATAGCATTATGTCTTTAGAAATGTACAGACCTTAATTTTTTATTGCTAAAAAATTGCTGTATTGTGCTAAGTCACTTCAGTCGTGCCCAACTCTTTGTGACCCTATGGACCATAGCTGGCCAGGCTCATCAGGCTCATGGGATTCTCTAGGCAAGAATACTGGAGTGGGTTGCCGTGCCCTCCTCCAGGGGATCTTCCCAACCCAGGGATCAAACTTGTGTCTCTTAGGTCACCTGCACCGGCAGGCAGGTTCTTTACCACTAACAACACCTGGGAGTTCCCTGAAAAATTTGTCATCTAATGACACAAACCTTCAATTTGGTTTTGTTTATTTATTTTTTTTTTTTTTTATTTTTTTTTTAAATATTATTTTATTAGTTGGAGGCCAATCACTTTACAACATTTCAGTGGGTTTTGTCATACATTGACATGAATCAGCCATATAGTTACACGTATTTCCCATCCCGATCCCCCCTCCCACCTCCCTCCCCACCCGACTCCTCAGGGTCCTCCCAGTGCACCAGGCCCGAGCACCTGACTCATGTATCCCACCTGGGCTGGTGGTCCGTTTCACCATAGATAGTGAAAGCAGTATCTATGAAGCACCATTTAGCAAAGTGTAATAAAATGAGGTATGTCTGTATTTCCTATAGCCAAAGAAATCTGGAAATTTTATCTCAAGCCCAGACTCTCCTTTGAGATCAGTTCAGTTCAGTCTCTCAGTCGTGTCTGACTCTTTGCGACCCCATGGACTGCAGCATGCCAGCCTTCACTGTCCATCACCGTCTCCTGGAGCTTACTCAAACTCACGTCCATTGAGTCGGTGATGACATCCAACCATCTCATCCTCTGTCATCCCCTTCTCCTCCCACCTTCAATCTTTCCCAGCATCAGGGTCTTTCCAAATGAGTTAGTTCTTCACATCAGGTGGCCAAAGTATTGGAGTTTCAGCATCAACATCAGTCCTTCCAATGAATATTCAGTACTAATTTCCTTTAGGATGGACTGGTTGGATCTCCTTGCAGACCAAGGGGCTCTTGTGAGTTTTCTCCAACACCATAGTTCAAAATCATCAATTCTTTGGTGCTCAGCCTTCTTTATAGTCCAACTCTCACATCCATAGATGACTACTGGAAAAACCATAGCTTTGACTATATGAACTTCTGTTGGCAAACTGATGTCTCTGCCTTTTAATACACTGTCTAGGTTTATCATAACATTTGTTCCAAGGAGCAAGTGTCTTTTAAATTCAAGGCTGCAGTCACTGTCTGCATTGATTCTGGAGCTCAAGAAAATGAAATCTGACACTGTTTCCACATTTTCCCCATTTATTTGCCATGATCATGAGATGCCATGATCTTTATTTTCTGCATGTTGAGTTTTAGGACAACTTTTTCACTCTTCTCTTTCACTTTCATCAAAAGACTCTTTAGTTCTTCTTCGCTTTCTGCCATAAGGGTGGTATTATCTGCATATCTGAGGTTATTGATGTTTCTCCTGGCAATCTTGACTCCAATTTGTGCTTCATCCAGCCTGGCAATTCTCATGAGGTACTCTGCATATAATTAAATAAGCAGGGTGACAATATACAGCCTTGACATACTCCTTTCCCGATTTGGAATCAGCCTGTTGTTCCATGTCCACTTCTAACTGTTGCTTCTTGACCTGCATACAGATTTCTCAGGAGGCAGGTAAGGTGATCTGATATTCTCATCTCTTTAAGAATTTTCCACAGTTTGTTGTGATTCACACAGTCAAAGGCTTTGGCATAGGAAATGAAGCCGAAGTAGATGTTTTTCTGGAACTCTCTCACTTTTTTGATGATCCAATGGATGTTGGCAATTTGATCTCTGGTTCCTCTGCCTTTTCTAAAACCAGCTTGAACATCTGGAAGTTCATAGTTCACGTACTGTTGAAGCCTGGCTTTGAGAATTTTGAGCATTACTTTGCTAGCATGTGAGATGAGTGCAATTGTGTGGTAGTTTGAAAATTCTTTGGCATTGCCTTTCTTTGGGATTGGAATGAAAACTGAACTTTTCCAGTCCAGTGGCCACTGCTGAGTTTTCCGAATTTGCTGACATATTCAGTGCAGCACTTTCACAGCATCATCTTTTAAGGTTTGAAATAGCTCAACTGGAATTCTATCACCTCCACTAGCTTTGTTCATAGAGATATTTCCTAAGCCCACTTGACATCACATTCCGGGATGTCTGACTGTAGGTGAGTGCACACCATCATGGTTATCTGGGTTGTGAAGATCTTTTTTGTATAGTTCTTCTGTGTATTCTTGCCACCTCTTCTTGATATCTTCTGCTTCTGTTAGGTCCATTACCATTTCTGTCCTTTATTGTGCCCATCTTTCATGAAATGTTCCCTTGGTATCTCTAATTTTCTTGATGAGATCTCCAGTCTTTCCCATTCTGTTGATTTCGTCTATTTCTTTGCACTGATCGCTGAGGAAGCCTTTCTTATCTCTCCTTGCTATTCTTTGGAACTCTGCATTCAGATGGGTATATCTTTCCTTTTCTCCTTTGCCTTTAGCTTCTCTTCTTTTCTCAGCTATTTGTAAGGCCTCCTCAGACAGCCATTTTGCCTTTTTGCATTTCTTTTTCTTGGCGATGGTCTTGATCACTGCCTCCTGTACGATGTCACAAACCTCCGTCCATAGTTCTTCAGACACTCTGTCAGATCTAACCCCTTTAATCTATTTATTACTTCTACTTTATAATCATAAGGGATTTGATTTAGGTAATACCTGAATGATCTAGTGGTTTTCCCTAGTTCCTTCAACTTAAGTCTGAATTTGGCAATAAGGAGTTCAAGATCTGAGCCACAGTCAGCTCCTGGTCTTGTTTTTTCTGACTATATAGAGCTTCTCCATCTTTGGCTGCAAAGAATATAATTAGTCTGATTTTGGTATTGACCATCTGGTTATGTCCATGTGTAGAATCTTCTCTTGTGTTGTTGGAAGAGGATGTTTGCTCTGACCAGTGCGTTCTCTTGGCAAAACTCTATTAGCCTTTGCCCTGCTTCATTCTGTACTCCAAGGCCAAGTTTGCCTGTTATTCCAGGTGTTTCTTTACTTCCTACTTTTGTATTTCAGTCCCCTATAATGAAAAGGACATCTTTTTTGGGTGTTAGTTCTGGAAAGTCTTGTAGGTCTTCATAGAACTGTTCAGCTTCTTCAGCATTACTCATTGAGGCATAGACTTGGATTACTGTGATATGGATGGTTTGCCTTGGAAACGAATAGAGATCATTCTCTTGTTTTTGAGATTGCATCCAAGTACTGCATTTCGGACTCTCTTGCTGACTATGATGGCTACTCCATTTCTTCTAAGGGATTCTTGCCCACAGTAGTAGATATAATGGTCATCTAAGCGAACCCCCATATTCAACTTTTCCTGCCATGCATCCACTTGACTGTTTCACAGGCCTCTCAAATTCCACTTGCATGAAACTGAATTCATGGTCTTCCCCTCTCCTTCTGCTCCTAACCTCCTTCTTTCTCTTTCTAAGAAAATGACCTCACCCTTCACCCTGATGTTTAAACTAGAAATCTGAGACTCATCCTTGACTCATCCCTCTCCTTCATCTCCCGCGTGCAACCAGTAAGCGATCCTTATCCCATGTACCTCTCCCCTCCACCCTCACTGCCCTTGCCCTCTTGGGTACCCCCAGCCTTGATAAGGGGATCGTCCTTCCTGTTCTCCCTGCTTCCAGGCCTGCCGGCTTCTGTTCATGCTCCACGCTAGGACCAGAGTGATCCTTACAGCATGTAATGTGACGTTGTCAGTGTGTTAGTCACTCAGCTGTGTCCAACTCTTTGTGACCCCATGGGCTATAGCCCACCAGGCTCCTCTGTCCATGGAATTCTCCAGGCAAGAATATTGGAGTGGATTGCCATTCCATTCTCCAGGGAATCTTCCCGACCCAGGGATCGAACCCAGGTCTCCTGCATTGCAGGCAGATTCTTTACCTTCTGAGCCACTAGGGAAGCCCTGATGTGACCTTGTCAGTATCTTGTCTAAGCCCTTTACCTCCCATTGTTTTAGAACAACTTGTGCTGAGTTGCCAGACCCCAGGGAGTTCCTGCCTCCTCCACCCCTCCTGCTGACTCCTCCTCACCCTGGTTCTGCTGGGTACACACAGTTTTCCGCCAGGAACAGTTCTCCCACTCTTTCTCCACCTAATTCTTCATCATCCTTTGGTCTTACTTAAATATCTCTTCCTCAACCCTCTGAGTTTGATTAGGTCACTCGCTAGTCATAAAAATAGCAACATGTACTTCTCCTAGCACTCATCACAGGGAAAATAACTTGTTAAAAATCTTTTACCCTTTTTTAGAAGGGAAACTGCCCTGCCTGTGTCTTCAAGCAGCCATCTCAACTCCAGGCACCGACCATCAATCGGATCTTGATACATATCCTTATTCTAGAGCAAAGAACATAGACAGAGACGTGATTCATTTGTACCCTGCCTCCTTTACAAAATTATATAAAGGGACTTTATAAGATTCATTAGATAGGAAGAACTGTTGAGACTTTTCAAAAGAGAAGGAAGCAATTATATTGAAACTGAAGGCTAAAACAATTAGTGGTTTCTAAGCTAACTGATGGAGAAGGCAATGGCACCCCACTCCAGTAGTCTTGCCTGGAAAATCCCATGGATGAAGGAGCCTGGTGGGCTGCAGTCCATTGGGTCGCTAAGAGTCAGACATGACTGAGCAACTTCACTTTTACTTTTCACTTTCATGCATTGCAGAAGGAAATGGCAACCCACTCCAGTGTTCTTGCCTGGAGAATCCCAGGGATGGCGGAGCCTGGTGGGCTGCCGTCTATGGGGTCGCACAGAGTCGGACACGACTGAAGCGACTTAGCAGCAGCAGCAGCAGCAAGCTAACTGATAACCAAGGCAAAAGGGGAAACTATGTAAACAGTAACCCTCACCATCAGACAAGATCAAATACAGCAATTCATCAGAGGAACATTTTAAGAAACAGTACCTTGAAACTTTTTTAAAAACCTATTTATTGATTATTCCATGTGTTCAATTCAATTTCACAAGCATTCTTTAGCAGCCAGGCACTAAACTTGATACCAAGGGTTCAAGGACAACCAGAACATCATACCTACTTTTACAGATGTGATATAAATGATTTAAAATCCAAGAATCCCATAGCATTGTTTTGTTTTGAAATAGCTTTGTGAATATCATCATATATTTGTTCTCCAAAGGACATGGAGTTCAATTTACACATGGTCTGAATTATAAAGTCCCTTTCTCCACCTCTCACTGATCCCCAAATTTTTCCACACTAGAACCAGGGTAATCATTTGAGAATGTAAATATGACCATGTTTTGACTTAGCTTAAACCCCTTAGATGCCTCCCATTGTTTTGATTCTGGCTTTGACTTTGTCAATGGAGGAGCTTTGGATAAGTGGAACATTTAAGGTTATCACCTGACTTATTTTTTTGTCTGAAGTATAATTGATTTACAATGTTGTGTTAGTTTCAGATGTACCAGAAAGTTATTCATATAGATTCTCTTTCAGATTCTTTTTCATTATAGATTATTACAAGATATTGAATATAGTTCCCTGTGCTTGTTGTTTATCTACTTTATATATAGTAGTGTGTATTTGCTAATCTGAGCCTCTTAATTTATCACCCCACTGCCCCTTACATCTCAGAAGAGACTTACTTCCCCTAGATGAAGAACTTCCTGAGTGCAGGGAAGTGAGAGAGGGTGACCTCATAAGGGAGTGGTGGATGTACCCTGAAACCTGAACTTCTCTTATTCCGTGGTTTTCCCACATGCTGGTTCTGATTTTTCACTTCATATGGGATCTAGATTTCTGGTTTTCTATATATAAAATATGCAGGCTCTAAGTTTCCTCTCCTCTTCATGGTGGCCTGAAGAGTCCTTGTCTTTACTGTCTCATGACTCAGAGCTTTCATTATAGTTCTTCCTCTGAGCTCCTATAGCTCAAATTGTAGTGAATTTTCCACCATCAAATGATAAAAGTGCCTTCTACATTTTCTAATATGAGCAGATAAGTTGTAACCCCCTATACTTCTTTTCTGATGACTCCTGTAGGAATCTAATGACTAGGAATCCAGGGAAAGAATTCTAAGGAGGAAAATCAGTTCTCTTGTGGAATCCTGATTCTACAGGGTGAAAATCATGTCTCTACCCACCCAACACTCCATTTGTGTCATCTCAGTGACTCTCCTCCATTCATGAGCAGAAGGACATGAAAATGAGGCTTTGAAGGACTTTCCTGGTGGTCCAGTGGTTAAGACTCTGTGCTTTCATTGCAGGGGGCACAGGTTAGATCCCTGGTTGGTGAAAAGATCCCATAAGCTGTGTGGCCCAAAAATATGAGGCTCCAAGATAGTGAATGCAGTTGCTACTGGATCACCCAGGCAGGAGGATTGAGAACTGGGTTTGTAACCTTCAGGTGACTAGTCATCCAGCTCTGAGAAAGGAATAAGAGATTAAAGAATGTTTTCTGGAGAGAATTGTTAGTGTGCTGTGGGTTTCAGTCTCCCCCATGGAGTAAGGGAGAAAGTGATCCCTGTCCCTTTAAGCCTGTTGAGAAGAACTTCAAGGAAACCACTCAGGGAGTTTGACCAGTGTCCCCTGGAGTCCCTGAAGGCACTGAGGTGGGTGGTGGATCTGTGACTAAGCAACCTAAATGTGCAAGGCAGCTGGATCCCAATAGAGAGAGCCAGTGTGGAGTAAAACTAGGGACTTGGGGAGGACTTGTGAGCAGCTTCGAGAGGAGAAACAGCTTTCCCTAAAGAAACTGACAGTGAGAAGTCCTAGGAAACAGGAGGCGGGAATGCCTCTAAAGAAACTACTAGAGTGTCCTGGAGAGAGGCAACTTTAAACATCTGTCAATATCAGTTGATTTAAACATCCACTATGATCAGAGAAAACCGAGGCCAATTTTACTCTCCTTGTTTGGTTCCCGTCACCTCTTCAATCCTGTAGGAGCCAGGCGAAGGGGAGGCAGACAGGTAGGGAAGCCACTCCCTGCCCCCAGTCCTGCTGTGGTCTTCCCACCTTCAGAAGGTTTAAATCAGGAAGGAGAGAAACTTGAATTCAAATGAAATTTGGTCTTTTGTTTATTACATAGAACTGGATGTGTTAATGACTAAAAATCAAGCGTCTTGCAATTAAAAGCAAACAAAAGATTGTTATCTAATACTGGTCACTGTGTTCAGTAATGCCCAACTCTTCTGCTATCCCATGGACTGTAGCCCATCAGGCTCCTCTGTCCATGGGATTCCCCAGGCAAGAATACTGGAGTGGGTTCCCATTTCCTTCTCCAGGGGATCTTACCCTGGGATCAAACCAGAGTCTTCTGCATTGCATCTCCTGTACTGTAGGTGGATTCTTTACCACTGAGCCATTAGGGATGACTCTATTATTTAATAGTAACTGAAAAACATGTGCCTAAGATTTCAGCAGGAGTTAGGGAAAAATACAGCTCCATGAAATGTATTGAATGGGAGCAATGGGAGGAAATTCTGCTTCATTGCCCCTGGTTCACTGTCTTCCCCTTCACCACTGTTCACATTGCCTTTCTTGGTGACCTCATCATCCATTTTGTGATAGTTTGGATTATCCTTCAGCACATATTCACTCTTGTTCCTGAACTTTTGGTGTTGGGCTTGGCACCATGTGGCTTACTTGGGCCATGTAATGTTGGAGGATATGATGAGTGTGCCTGCAGGGTTTGGCTTGGCTCTTGCCATGATGATCTGCAGAAGATGAGCATGCCCCAAGTCACTACTACCCCATCAGCCTGGACCCCAGAACAAACACATTTGCAGCAGACCTGAACCAAACCCAAAATACTCGCGAACTGGGCCAGACCAGATGAGCCAGCTGACCTGCAGGCCTGTGAACCTGATGCCAAGTGCTCAGTGGTGGTATGCATCATTAAGTTTTTTTTTTTTTTTTTTTAATTGTAGGATAATTGCTTTAAATGTTGTGTTGGTTTCTTCTGTGCAACAATGTAAATCAGCCATAAGTGTACATGTATCGTCTCCCTCTTGAGCCTCCGTCCCCTCGCCAACCCCTCTAAGCTGTCACAGAGCACCAGATTGAGCTCCCTGTGTTATATAGCAACTTTCCACTGGCTATCCATTTTACATATGGTACTATATATGCTTCAATGCTACTTTCTCCGTTCATCCCACCCTCTCCTTCCCTCACTGTCCACAAGTCTGTTCTCTGTATGCATCTCTATTCCTGTCTGCAAATAGATTCATCAGTATCATTTTTCTAGATTTCATATATATGTGTTAATATATTTGTTTTTCCTCTTTCTGACTGAATTCATTCTATATAACAGACTCTAGGTTCATCCACCTCAGTTTAACCAACTAATTCATTCCTTTTTATGACTAACTAATATTCCATTGTATATATGTTCCACAACTTCTGTGGTATATATGTACCACAACTTCTATCCATTCATCTATTGCTGGACATCTAGGTTGCTTCCATGTCTTGGCTATTGTAAGTAGTGCTGCAGTGAATATCAGGGTTCATGTGTCTTTTTGAATTATGATTTTCTCAGGGTAACATCATTAAGTTTTGAGGTAGTTTGTCTAATGGATTGTTGGAGTGATAGCTCTCTAATTCATGCATGGATAAACACCATGGTCTCTGAGCCACTGACCTCTTTGCCTCTTATGATCTTCTCTTCCCTCTAACCTCAGCCACCTATTATTTCCATGTTCGCATTCTAGACTATGTTATCATCAATAACGGTACCACCTTGAAAGACTGATTTCAAGAGTGTGACTATTTGATCACCTCCAGCTCACTTGGTCTATTACCTCTACTCAATATTTCATGTGCTCTTCAATCTACTGGCACCACACTTTTTCACTTTCTCTGTCATTTTCTCATTTCCCACCTAACCCAGCTTAAGTTCCATGGCCCATCATGACAATCATTCCTTTGCAAAATAGTAGCAGCTAGTTATTATGTAGGACTCACTGTATGCCAGGCACTGTGCTTAGCACTTTCCATGTGGTCTTAACTTGGGTTCCCCCACAGCTGAGCTGAGCCAAAGACTTATGTATATGTAGCTTATTTGGGAAATGATCCCAGAGAACAGGAGTCAGGAACACAAAGGCCAATGAAATACAGAAGGAGGGAAAGTCCATACAAGGAAGCCTTACTGAGTAGGTGACCACCATGGGTAATTGGCCCTCTGCAAGACACCTTATAAAATGCTTTTCAAGACTGTTTGCCCAAGGAAAGTGGTGATACTTGTTCATGATTTCTTTACCTCTCAGATCAAGAGTGGGTCTCTGTGAACTTCAAGATTGCACACATACCACCAGTTTAGAGTGGGTTCCCACGGGTGTTCTCCACCGGAGCATTAGAGAAGCTCTGTGACAGGAAGTGAAAGTGAAGTCGCTCAATCATGTCTGACTCTTTGCGACCCCATGGACTACAGACTGCCAGGCTCCTCCATCCATGGGGTTTTCCAGGCAAGAGTACTGGAGTGGATTGCCATTTCCTTCTCCAGGGGATCTTCCTGACTCAGGGATTGAGCCCAGGTCTCCTGAGTTGCAGGCAGACGCTTTAATGTCTGAGCCACCAGGGAAGCTCTGTGACAGGAAGCAGTAGGTATGCAAAGACTTCTAGGAGTGAGGTATCCTCACGGTACCCCTAGGGGGAGCTGGTCAAGCCTGAAGGAAATCTTTCAACAGAGAGGGAGGTAGAGCAAAAGGAGGGCCCAAAGGAGTTGGAGTGGTACTCAAAGGTGGTGGAGACACATGTGGCTTTGTTCATTTCTTTATGGCAAACCCATTTTTCAGATGAGAAATGTGAGGCAGTGAGGTGTTAAATAACTTGTCCAAAGTGATGTAATCAGCAAAAGGCATAGCTGAATCCAAACCCATTCAGCCAGGATCCAGTCTGTGCTTCCAACCACTACTTCATGTGCCTTTCAACTTGGACACACAATTGATGGCACTTTTAACTTTGCTCTCGTACAATTTAACAGTCAGAACCATCTGAGGTGTCCAAAATTCAGTGAATGTAATTTTATGGATAAGAGTTGTATCATCAAAAGAACATGAAAGATGGCAAGATTCTATCAAATTAGAAAAAGTATATTAATGTAGCTTAAGACCCCCATCAAAATTTGTTTTAATTGAAGCATGAGTGATTTACAAAGTTGTATTACTTTCAGGTGTATGGCAAAGTGATTTAGTTGTGTTTGTGTATATATAATTGAATATGTATATATTCTTTTTAAGATTTCTTTCCCTTATAGATTATACAAGATAATGAGTGTAGTTTCCTGTGCTATACGGAAGATCCTTGTTAGTTATCTATTATATATATAGTAGTGTGTATATATGGCTTTCTTCAAATTTAAGGAACTTTAGAGTTAAAAGAAAAATAAATGTACATATCTCAAGATTCAAGCTAAGTGATCAACAAGGTGGAGTTATAGACTTCTGGGGAGACATAAAACTAGGTCAAGTGATCTGTGAAACTGCTCTTCCAAAGACCCCATCTCTGAACACTACCTCACTGAGGATTAGGGTTTCAACATGGATTTGGGTGGGACACAAATATTCAGTTCATAGCAGAAGACAACAATGGATGACAAAAATCCAACTCATGGGCTTCCTGAATGTTTTCAGGTAAAATATTTCCAGAGCTGCTCTCTACACCTCAGGCTCCCAGAGATTGTTTGATGCACTCTAATAAGAAAAGGAGTACGTCAAGGCTGTATATTGTCACCCTGCTTATTTAACTTATATGCAGAGTACATTATGAGAAACACTGGGCTGGAAGAAGCACAAGTTGGAATCAACATTGCTGGGAGAAATATCAATAACCTCAGATATGCAGATGACACCACCCTTATGGCAGAAAGTGAAGAGGAACTAAAGAGCCTCTTGATGAAAGTGAAAGAGAAGAGCGAAAAAGTTGGTTTAAAGCTCAGTATTCAGAAAACTAAGATCATGGCATCCAGTCCCATTACTTCATGACAAATAGATGGGGAAACAGTGGCTGACTTTATTTTTCTGGGCTCCAAAATCACTGCAGTTGGTGATTGCAGCCATGAAATTAGACGACGCTTACTCCTTGGAAGGAAAGCTATGACCAACTTAGCATATTAAAAAGCAGAGACATTACTTTGCCAACAAAGCTCCATCTAGTCAAGGCTATGGTTTTTCCAGTAGTCATGTATGGATGTGAGAGTTGAGCTATAAAAAAAGTGGAGTGCTGAAGAATTGATGCTTTTGAACTGTGGTGTTGTAGAAGACTCTTGAGAGAGTCCCTTGGACTGCAAGGTGATCCAACCAGTCCATCCTAAAGGAGATCAGTCCTGGGTGTTCATTAGAAAGACTGATGTTGAAGCTGAAACTCCAGTACTTTGGCCACCTGATGCAAAGAGTTGACTCATTTGAAAAGACCCTGATGCTGGGAAAGATTAAGGGCAGGAGGAGAGGGGGACGACAGAGAATGAGATGGTTGGATGGCATCTCCGACTCAGTGGACATGGGTTTGGGTACTCCAGCATCTGGTAATGGACAGGGAGGCCTGGCGTGCTGCAGTTCATGGGGTTGCAAAGCATCGGACATGACTGAGACGGAGCAACTGAACTGAACTTACCTCTCCCCACCTGTCTTACTGAAATTAAAACTCCGAGTCTTCAGGGACCTTGTCTCTCATGCTGCACTATCTCCTCAGGACCTAGACACTGCAGGCACACAATGTCTATATAAATTAGTGAGAGGATGAAGAAAATGTTTCAGGCTAGAAGCAGCAGGTTGTAACACTGGCAAATGTGCTGTGCGTGCCAAGAGAACTTTTCTGGCTCCGAATGATAGAATATAAAATAAAATACAAAAAAAAAAAAGAATACAAAATAAATACAAAATTTAAAAATCAATAAATAATGTGATTTTTCTCGGCAGCTGATTTTTAGAATAATGAAAGAAATAGTATGAAAAAAACTTGAATTATCAAAATTTACTTTTAAAAAATTTCCCAGAACATTTTTTTAGACAGTTTTGTTGATATGTATTTCACATACCATTTTAATTCACCCATCTAAAGTGTACAATTCAATGTTTTTTAGTATATTCACAGCCATCACCAGCTGTGGCAATTTTTAACTATGATTACAGTCTAACTGTAGAATACTTTCATTAACCAGCACCCCACCCCCATCAAAAGAAACCCATTCTCATTAGCAATTATTCTCCATTTCCTCCCTCACCCCAGGCCCTGGAAACCACTAATTACTATCTATAAATTTGCTTATTCTGGACATTTCCTATAAAATCAAAATCATACAACATTTAGTTCTTTTGTGACTGGCTTCTGTCAAATGAAAACATGATGTTTTCATGGGTCATCCATGCCAAAGTATGTTTTCAGGCATGTCATGTCCTTCTTATGTCTACTCTCCCTGCTTCCCTCAGTCATCTCCTCTCGAGGGACATCTGTCTCCGTTTACGTTTCTATAGCATGTAAGATATTTATTGTTCATTTTGTATCCATTTGCTATGTAATTCTATCACCTTTCTACATCTCTCCCTGCTACATTGCAATGCTGGGTACCATACTGTTTGTACGGCCGCCGTAACACAGGGCTTTATCCATAGGAGGGCACTGACTAACGTACAATGATCACTGGTCTTTGTGATGAGTGCCCTGTAACATCACAAGATTCAGAAGCCTCCAAAGAGATTCAAAGCCCTCAGAAGCTCACTGTGTATTGCACTCCAAGTTTGAAGTTTCTCAGGTGCTGAAATGCCAGATGGAAGAAGCCAAGTGGAACATTTGTGGCATGAGAAAAAAACGATAAGCATTCCCAGGATGACCCTTGGAATTGTCTCTGTAGCACAATGCTTATCTCTGCGGTGGTGACTCACCACCGTAATTGACAGTTGGAACAATTGTGGGCAGGAGAGAGAGGCTTGGCCACCCAGCCAGAGACTAAACAGCTGGGTTTACATTATCCTCAGGGAACGTGTGAGCAAATCTGTGGGTCTGGTGAGTTCTTATCATCGGCTTCTGCGGGCCTCCTCTGCTGCTCCTCTATTCCAGAGCTAGCATAGGGAAGCTAGAAGCTGAATGGGTTCTTAGCTGTCAGCCTTCACCTTGGTCATGGTGTGGAGAACCATTTGCTATAGGGAATGTAGAAATTTTCAGTAGAGATCTGGGTGGAAGTTCCTGTAAGAATGGTTTTTGAGGCTCTAGGCACTATTTATTTGGGGCATTGTTTCTCAACTTTGAGAGAACCAGACCTCAAAGGTGGAGTGTTTCAGCCAATAAAGCAGAGATTTAGGGACCTGGCAGAGTTGTTTTAGTTCTTCACAAGTCACTTTCTTTTTGGATTTTCCTTTAAATCTTCTCAGGCCCCTCTCCTGGTGATGGGTGAAGTTGACTAACCATCCTCATCAATGGATTAAAAATATTTAAATAAAAGTATAGAATCTTTTATATATGAATTACTGTATTGTATACACACATAATATTTGTAGATATTATCTTTGTAGATGTAATTACAGATGATTTTTTTCCCCCTTAGAGTGAGGAGATTAGCGAGAAGTGAGACAAAACCCACTTGTAGACCAAGTAGTGAATTTGAAGGACTGGTCTCAAAGTTCCTCTACCTGCAAATCTTTCTCCACCTGGCCCCCCACAGTGGCTGATATTCTTACATCACTCTTTTAAAGAGAGGTTTTAAAGACAACCTTTCTTAAAATGAAAGTAATCTTTGTATTTTTGCACACTAATTAATTTTTCAACCATAACTATTCTGGATTAAAACAAGTTTGTTAAAGACTTGACAGGCAAACTTTTCAGTTCCATAAAGTAATAGGAATTGAGATACTTAGGCCTTCTTGGGTGGACTAGATTGAGGGGTGAGATGAAGATGAAACAGGAAAAGAAAGTACTTGGCAAAGAAGCTAGTGGAAGTTGTCATGGATATCTATCATTTTTGCCTGCCAGCATCTATTCTAGCTTGAACACTAATTTTGGTTTGGGGGAACAACTGCCTCTTGTTGGATTTATGTTCAACAACAGTCTATCAGGTTATCTCCTTTTCCTGTCTAAGGCCAGGCCAATCAAATATAGCCTTCATAGATTTTAATCCTGGGAGAGATGAAAAGAAATAGACTCCATCATTACAAGGGCAACCCCCCCCCCCCCCCCCCGAAACTCTTCATTAGGACCTGGCACTAAGATCCAGAGCTACTCTGGTTCCTGTCTGTTCTGAAGTCCAAGTCTCCTGCTCTTCTTCAGTTATGTGAATTAACCCATATCCTTCTAGGTTTTTGTTTTGCCTGCGTGAGCCTGAGTTGGCTTCTGCCAGTTATTCTCAATGACACTGGGATGCGTCCTTGTGAGGGCTTGGGTAGACCAGAAGGACTGGCCTTGGGAGACTAAGGACTTTGGAAACTAATGATGTCTGAGTGGAGGATAAAGGGTACAGAGCGAGGAAGAGAGAGGCACCAATAGCACCCTTGTCCTTTTGCATAGAGGTGTTTCTGGGTGACAATCTGGCCCTTTAAAAGCTTCCTCCTTGTCAATCGAGGCACCTCTTTCTTTCTACCTGGCCTAGAGGCCCCATTGTGAAAGCTCTTCTGGTGAAACAGCAGAGTCTTACTTTAAGCTTTTGGAGTACAGCCGATTAACAATATTGTGATAGTTTCAGGAACATAGCAAAGCGACTCAGCCATACATATACATATATCCATTCTCCCCCAGACTCCCCTCCCATCCAGTCTACCACATAATATTGAACAGAGTTCCTGGTGCTATGCGGTAGGTCCTTGTTGGTTATCCATTTTAAATATAGCAGTGTGTACATGTCGATCCCAAACTCCTTGTCTCATCAACCCTTACCCTTCTCCCCTGGCAAACACCTTAAGTTCATTCTCTAAGTCTGTCAATCTGAAAAACAGTGTTTCCCCCCCCCCCGCAAATTCATTTATTCTACAAATATTTATCTAGCCTCTACTTATTGTCTGGCTCTTGGCTAAGTACCAAGGG
Organism: Muntiacus reevesi; assembly: GCF_963930625.1. NCBI lineage: Eukaryota > Metazoa > Chordata > Mammalia > Artiodactyla > Cervidae > Muntiacus > Muntiacus reevesi. The sequence goes on from NC_089249.1 coordinate 97,175,004, forward strand.
TTCAAAGGTGAATAAAACACAGTCCTTGTGTTTAAGAGACATAAGGTCTAGACTTGCATAGTCTGGTATGGCAACAGCTAGCCATATGTGGCTATTAGCATTTAATTAATTAAACTTAAATAAATTAACATTTATTTACTCAGACCTACTAACCACATTTCAAGCATCCCAGTAGCCACACATGATTGGTGGCTACCATTTTGGAGACTACAGACATAGAAGCTCTCCATCGTTGGAGAAACTTCCTTTAGACATTGCAGGTCTTAACAGGTAAAAGGCAGGTCAACAGAGAGTAATACATGCTATAAAAGGCATAAGCTGGGGCATTAGGGGATCTGATCCAGACTTAAGGAGTCAGGCAAGCTTCCATCTGAGACCTGGAGGCTAAACTGAAGTGTCCAGGCTGGGGGAAGGGGAAGTGTTCCAGAGAGAGGAAACTGCATGTAAAAGGGCCCTGAGTTGACCAAGCTGAAGTGCACTCAAATAACTGAATGATAAGAGAAGCCCTTAGCATCATTTTTGGCGTCATGCTTGGTTTTCTAGATTAGCTTACTCTCACTTTTCTGTGCTGAGGGCAGGGTCCTGAGCGCATGGGGAAAGGACCCACCCATTTTGATATGTTAAAGTGAGGGTCTGTGTGCTCAAATTTTGAAGCACTAATGGCATATGAAAGGGATTTGCCAGATGAAAAGTCAATGGATTTGGGCAGAGACAATAGCAGATACAAACAAGGTCTCATTCAGAACTCAAAAGGCTGACTCTTACGATCTCAAGCAAACCATCTCTTATACTTCAATCTTTTTACACTTAAAACCCATTAATTTTTCCGATCAGTACCCAAGTTAAGGGAGTCAAGAATTTGTTTTACAAATGATGGCCGTATCTTCCCAGTAGATTATACATCTGTTGAACCTAAGTGTGTTCATGTTTGGATACAATTGGTTAGGTCTGGGTTAATTTAACTGCTGTATATTATGTTTTAGTGTGTGCGTGCTTAGTTGTTCAGCTGTGTCCTACAGCTGACCTTTTGGACTGTGGCCTGCCAGGCTTCTCTGTCTGTGGGATTTCTCAGGCAAGAATACTGGAGTGGGTGCTTTTTCCTTCCCCAGGAAATCTTCCTGAACCAGGGATCAAACCCACATCTTCTGTGTCTCCTGCACTGGGGGAGCTACTGAGCTACTGGGGAAGCCTTAATGCTAGTTTAAGGGGAAATATGGGCTTCCCAGGTGGCTCAGTGGGTAAAGGCTCCACTAGCAAAGCAGGAGATGTGGGTTTGATCCCTGGGTGGGGAAGATTCCTTGGAGCAGGGCACGCAACCGACTCCAATATTCTTGTCTGGAGAGTCCCATGGACAGAGGAGCCTGTGTGGGCTACAGTCCGTAGGGTCACAAAGAGTCAGACCTGGCTGAAGCCACTGAGCACGTACACAGGCATCAGACGAAAACAAGGGGCTCAGAAACATCTAACTTTTGATTAAATTGCACTGTCATCAGGAAAGACTGCACCAGAGGGAGATTCCTAAACCCAAAGACTAAGGCCCTTTTTTAGGAAAGGAAAAATTGCCACTTGCTGGGCACCTACAGCATCCCCACAGGCTTCATTGGTGATTTTTCTAGTCTCCTCCCAATCTCCCGGGAAAAGGAGGAGGGCCAGAGTGGAGAGCTTGCTTCTTCAACAACGTGGTCATCTCTAGCTAAGGGAGGATACGAGTGTACCTGATTCAGAGCCCCTGCTTAACTGACATTTCAAGGGGAGCAACTGCTACTGGGGTGGGAGCATCTCTGTGCGTCAGTAACACTGGAACAAGGGATAGAGGTCAGCCTGGATTTGCAAATGCTTGCCAGGGGCAATGAGAGCCTGAATCTGACAGAGGTCCAGTGGGAGAAAATGATGCCTTAAATTCGGGGACTTTTCAACATCCCAGGTACCTTAAGTGAGAAAAAGTCTGAAGTTTCTCCTTAGAGGAGAAAAGGAGAAATGAAAGATAAATTAGATTTCATAAAGTGTATATCTGGTTCATGGAATTTTAGAACTGGAAGGGGTATTAGGAAAAATCTAATTAAAATCTCTCTCTTTCACAACGCAGAACTTCAGAGGTAATAAAATAAATTGCCCAACATACCTTGTCAATGGTAGAACTCAGAATTAAACTTGTATCTGTTCATTTCTAATGCAAGGCTCTTCCTATTAACCTTTTCTAAGTTTTTTGGTTTACTATTTCTTTAAAATGTTTTTTTGACTCATGCATATCAACATGTATCTTAAAGGGTAGTATTGGAAAATCTCTATGGATTGTTTTATTTCTAGATCAAACCTAAAGAGCTTTGAGATCTAGTCTCAGTTATCTACACTCAACCAGGCAGACAGGTTCATCCAGTGTCAGAAATGCAGACAGAATGCCCAGAAAGAGATAAACATGGATTGAAAATCTTGACCCATGTCACATGCAACTCATCTCCAGTGAACCTGCATTGCTGTTTTGTGAAAAGAAAGAGCAAGATATTTGGGGCAGGGGGAGGTGGGGGGAGCCAAGTCTAAATGCCCTCTACTAGTTTTGTGATTTAGACAAGGTGTTTAACTTTTCTGTATCTCAATTTCCAGATTTGTAAAATACAAATAATATGATCATTGTTCTCCAGAGGTGGGTCTTTAAAGTCAAAGCTAGAATGGGAGTCCCCTATGGGTGTGAGCTGAGCTTACTTGTGAAATCTTGATCTTCCCACAGCATCTGTTGACTGACTGACTGACCCACTGCTGAGACTGGGAGGGTCAGATGGGTGGGGAAGCTGTGGCTGTTGAGAAATGAGGAAACCAGAGAAGGGGCATCCAGCTTCCCTCCTTTGCAGTATGACCTTAACATGGGAGGATCTCTTTCTTGCTTTTAAAAGGATAAAAATAATGGAGGGAAAATAGACATGTGAGTAATGAAATGGAGGCAAGCAAATAGAGTAAATTCTAAAATGGTAATAAACATTTCTGCTAAATGATAAAATGTATTTTCAATGAACAGTCGAATCTGCCTATTTTAATGAAGATGACAGAAACCTGCCTCCAAAGACCTACTCAACCACGGTGGCTGGTTGGGGGTTCTGGAGAAGGATTATTTCTGGGGCGGCACTGAGAGTAGAGAACCAACTCAGAGAGAATGCTCAGTTTGGGAATTTGAGGGCAGAGTGTCCCGGGCTCCTGCTGGGGTGGATCTGCAGTGGAGAGGCAACTGAGCTCCCACTCAGGGAAGCTCACGTCTCACTCTTCTCTCTCCATCCCCCTTCCCTTCTACTCACCTTCCCTTTTACCTCCTCCTCCACTTCCAGAACACACAGCTTACTCAGCCCCCTCACAGCCCTGAATAAACCCAATATTCTCCAACCTGGCATTCTCCCACATTGCTGCCTCAAAATCCCGGCAAGTATTTGATGAGGGATGGACATTTAGAAGTTTGAGAAACTGCTACTTTATCAAAGTTGTGTCTCTTTCTCAAACTTGCCGTTTTGACTGGAGTGAAAAGTATACGATTTATAAAACTCTGTCGTAAAGCTGAGACAGTTGATCTGGAAGGACATTACCCTGAAGGTTGGCCTCCATGAACAGCCCAAGCTGAGTGGGATACACAAAGTGTGACCAGCCAGAAAGAAAGCAAAGATCAGAGGCCAGGGAAAATATGGTGGCATGATTTGGGGTATGTGTAATTGACAGAGTATAATGTGAAGACAAGGTTGGTAACTACAGTGAACAGTGGTAACTGTAATGTAGTTTTTTTCTGTCCAATGAGCTTTGCTGTATCCTTCTTCTGTTTCCTCTGGGGAACTCCTCCTCTCCTCCACATAATCTCAGGAAAGCTGTCAATCAGAGTGTATCTCTTCCCTACCCTATCCCCACTATTCAAAACCCAAGAGAAGGGCAGATGTCTTAGGCTGGGCAAATTTGTAGGTTCAGGAAGAACCAACTCGTTCTAAATCAGGCCAGTATATTCCTTGTTATATCTCTAGGGGAACTGGCAGAGGAGCCTGGGAGAGCATAAATAACATCAGAGACTAGGGGAGCGAAGGGCAGAGACGGGGGAGAGACAGAAAATGAATGTGAGTTGGCATCGTTAGCTGGATCCAGCCATGTTAGGTCCACCTCTTGATTTCCCAGCTGAGCCAATACTTTTTCTTTTTCCTTGCATAAGAAAGAATTTCGTTTCCTTCACAGGGAACCAAATGAATCTTGATGAATTTCATCAAGGTGGGCCAAGGTGGGCCTTCTTCCCAAGGTGGGCCAGATCGTAAATGGAGCAAAACTGGATGGTTTAGGAACTTAGGCATTGAATGCTGGGCATGTGTGTGAGTTCTTTACAATACATCCCAGGCACCCCGTTTCTCAGAAAGACACGAAGTTTATGAAACCCGAGGCTATGCTGAGAGAAACATCATGTTGGAGATCTTCAGAGTTCACTCACTGATTATTCCAATAGCTAAGTCTATCTACAACAACTACTTATGCTATATGCAAATTGTGACAACTGTATGATATTGTTTTCCCTATGACATTGAAAAAGATCCAGTAAAAAACCATCTAGTACTGACAAGAGTGTACCTGTTGGTGAATGAGCACTCATACATTGCTACTAGAAGGGTAAATTGACTCAATTACTAAAGGGACATTTTGTAATATGTATTAAAGCTCTGAAAACGTACCTATTTTTGACCTAGCAATTCTGATGTTTCAGGTCCAGTATAGATGGCTCCCACTTTCTCAGAAGGGACTCTGGGAAATAAAATTCCAAGTTAAAAGACCCGTTTGTATAGGCTAAGAATAGTACCTAAATTCATACCATTTGTTACCACAATTCTGGCCCCAAGTTGAAGCATCTGGCAAACACTGTCCCTTACAATGCTAACGATGAAACTTTTTAAAAATATTTGACTTGTACTTTGAGTAGTAAATTAGCTTTGGAAAAGGTATACACTGCTCTCAATTGAATAAACACCACCCACCACATCCCCTCAGAATATAAGTTTTGTGAGGGCTAGGATTTGTGTCTCTTCTGTTTACTATTTTGTTTCTACTAACTAAATAGTACCTGGCATACTAAATACTTGTTGAGTGAATAAATGAGTTGATATTTCTGGAAAATGACTTGGAAAGAGAAAACCACCATGTGCTTGATTTTCTGTATTATTACTATGAAGTATGACAAAGACTAGTGCTTTATACTTCTTAACTCTGAATTATGTATTGTGAATTAATGTAACAAGTAGAAGGTTTGATTTTTTGAACCTAAAGATAGTGCTTCTGGAACATTTACAGTTACCTATATGTTCCCATTTATCAGGAAGAAAATGAAACTCTCCTCTGTAGAAATTTCTAGAAACATTAGGGATATTACATTGGGTCAGTGGCTATGACAGAGTTGTTGCCTTGGATCATAATTAGGGCATAGGATTCAGGCTCTAGTGCAGGTGCTGGTAAATCAATAGAGGGTAGGCAGCTGGCTGGTTATGAGTACTCATTTGGGGGAGCTACTGATATTTTATAGATGACTAAGAAGCCAATTTTAGGTGTTATGGATACCTAAGTCTTTTATTAAAAGAAATACTCTCTTCATGGCAGGCTTTTAGGTGGTCTAACTCCAATTCTTGGCAGAACTCCCTATTAAATGTTGAATGCCCACATTTATTTAATCCTGGTTTCAATTTGATGTGGGCACAGAAAGAGACTCTGTGGCTATTTAAGGCCCCTTGAATCCAGTTCTGTTTATACAATGAGCTTTTAGTAAATGTGAGGCAGTAATTTACCTTTGAAGGGTTATGTTATTACAGTTTTCTCCACTGCCCAGAAAGTTCTTAATATTAGGTGTAACCATATAGTCCACATTTCTGAGTCAATCATTAATAGGGTTAAAGCCAATCACTTCTAAAAACAAGTTTCTGGATGGTGGGAGTGGAGGTGGGTGTAGTATCCCCTTGGGTAATCAAACCCCAAGAAGTCTGTTCTCCCCGGGCAGCACTATCTGTGCATTTGGACATCTAACACAAGCTATTTCCTGGAAATTGACCTCTTTCTTTCTAGGCATAAGAAACGTGAAAAAAAAAAAAAAATTCATAGAGGGGGGAAAGGAGTGTTCTAAATGGTTCTGTAAAAGGGAAATCAACTCTCTGATGTGTTTGCAGAAGAGCAACAGAATGCAATTGCTCCAAGTATTAAACTCCTGGAAGTGTAATTTCACGAACTTCTTAAAACCTCCTCAGGATAAATAAGCTGTGCCCTTCCTCCTTCATCTCCTGAATGTGTAGTATGTCAAAGATGCATTTTAAAATTCTACAGTATAGAAAGAACTTAAATGTGGTGGAGAAAAATCCATTGAGTCTCTAGACTGCAGAGCTGAAGAACGTTTTAGGCAGCAGTTCTTACAGAAATTTCCCTTTCCATGTTTCTTTCCAAAGATTAAGCAAAATGTAGGTAAACCATTCTTTTCTGGTTGATTACAAAGTAAACTATTAGAAGCTTGTTTGGGGTAATTCAGTAGGAGACATAAGCTGATTTTCCCCATCTGTTAGGCAGTTGGACCTGAGGAATATGCAGGCATTCAAAGGTAGTGCTAAAAAGCATTAAAAATTATACTATTAATTAAAAAAGAAGCCAGTCTGTAGCCACTATCAGCATATTCCATTCGCCAGCCCAGAGTCTATCCTTCAGACTGGAACCTCATGAAACCAGTTCTGTGAGTCTCGTTTAGACTCTGCGTTTATTTTATGGGACTCCTGGCTTGATTCCTTCTGATCCTGAGCCCTGTTGATTTACTTGGCTGCACTAGGAGGCTAATTGAACTGTTTTGGTATCAATAATTCTCTCTCCTCTCAGTAGAAACTTCAGGCTTTATATTTAAAGCTTGCTTTCTATATCTGTCAGAAACCACCTGCAGTACTAGACCCTTTAAATTTTTGGCTTATCCAGTATCGGTTCTCTCATTCTTCAAACAGCTGCAGATTCAGGCTTAGTCCCACACAGACCCTAATTCTTGCCCTTACAGGAAATAGTATAGTAGGAGCCACTAGCCCAGATGTCCTTTGCTCTGGTGTCAGGCAGTTCTTGAGCAGTGGTCCTGTATCTATCTTTAATATTTCACTTCCTGGGTTCAAAATCCTCACCTGTTCCTCGCATGGATAACTGTGTCCGCTTGGCTACCTGGAATCCCAAGCTGTTTGGATTGTTGCTTGATCTGTGTGTAGGTAGAGACTGTAAATTTGTTTACCATCTTTCTTTGCATTTGTCCATATTTTATATTCTATTTTAAAAAGAACAGGAGGATTTTTCATTTATTAAAAATTATCATAATATTTCAATTGATCTTGTTGATATTTATCTTATGAGCACTGAGGTGATTTTTTTCCATCTTTACCTAAATATATAGTATGAACATGAATTTAATAGTGTGAGGCTTTTTGATGTTAGTAAACATTTCCCAGAACATGATTTTTAATAGCTGCATTATATGAATGGCTAAACTAATTTCTAGTGGTTGATATTTAGGTTATTTCCAATTTTTCACTGTCATAAATAATTCTATATGTATTATCCATGTAAATGTGGATAATACATATACTTAAAGTTTTTCCTGAATTTTAAATTCAGGTTTGGAATTATTGGGTCAAAATGTAGAAATGTTTTTAAGACTCTTCCTACTGTCTTGCTAAATGGCATTTGGATAAATTTTACACATAGCAGTGTATGTAGCTTTTGTTTCATTGTAGTCTTATCAGAATTAGTATCATTTTGATAATTTGATAAAGTAAAGCAATCTTATTAATGTTTAAATTTTTACCTCTGTATAAGATTGTTTTTCATTTCTTTGATGCACATTAAAATTTCTCTTGTTAATTGTCTATTCTTTATTCATCTTCTGTAGTGGTTCTTTGCCTTTAATTTTCAATTTGGATGAAGTGCTTAAGAATATTTTCCCTTTATCTACTACTTTGCCACATTTTTTTCAGTTTGTTGTGTGTATCATTTATTTGATGATAATCTTTGATTTGCTAACATTTTGAATTTTTTAAATTAAAGTTGACTTACAACATTATATTAGTTTAGGTGTATAGCATAGTAATTCAACATTTTTTATAGATTATATTCCATTAAAACTTATTACAAAATGATGGCTATAATTCTCTGTGCTATACAATATATCCTTGTTGCTTAACAGTTATATACATAGTAGTTTGTACTTCTTAATCCCTCCCTCTCCCCAGTGGTAACTACTAGTTCTATATCTGTGAGTCTGTTTCTGTTTTATATATACATCTGTCTGTATTATTTTTGAGATTCCATATATAAGTGATATTAGACAGTTTTTGTCTTTCTCTGACATTTCACTAAGGATAATACTGTCTAGGTCTATCCCCATTACTTCAAATGGCAGAATTTCATTCTTTTATATATAAACATTATGTATACACTATATTCCTTTATGGATAAAGAATTTCATTCCTTTGTAATGGATATAAGAATACATACACACACATAATGGAATATTACTCAGCCATTTTGAGTTTTTGTATGCTAAATCTGTCACCTTCCTTTTGTTATTTCTTTTATTGTTTTTGTACTTGGATAGTTATTCCTTGTTCAGTTATCAGGTAAACATTCATTCACTTAAGGTTTATCACCATGAGAACTACGGTATAAGAAATGCTACTATTTATAATAGCCAGGACATGGAAGCAACCTAGATGCCCATCAGCAGATGAATGGATAAGGAAGCTGTGGTACATATACACCATGGAATATTACTCAGCCGTTAAAAAGAATTCATTTGAATCAGTTCTGATGAGATGTATGAAACTGGAGCTCATTATACAGAGTGAAGTAAGCCAGAAAGATAAAGAACATTATAGCATACTAACACATATATATGGAATTTAGAAAGATGGTAATGGTAACCCTATATGCAAAACAGAAAAAGAGACACAGATGTACAGAACAGACTTTTGGACTCTGTGGATGAAGGCGAGGGTGGGATTTTTTGAGAGAACAGCATGCATATTATCTATGGTGAAACAGATCACCGGCCCAGGTGGGATGCATGAGACAGGTGCTCGGGCCAGGTGCACTGGGAGGACCCAGGGGAATCGGGGGAGGTGGGAGGGGGGTTGGGATGGGGAATACATGTAACTCCATGGCTGATTCATGTCAATGTATGAAAAAACCCACTGCAATGTTGCGAAGTAATTAGCCTCCAACTAATAAAAATAATTGAAAAAAAAAAGTATGACAATGAAATTTTAAGACATAACAAGACAAGTATTTTAAACAGACATAAGACATTCAAAAGCATTCACCAGAATGTAAAATGATTTTAAAAATCAAATTTTGAAAGGGTTGTAAATAATAAATTTCCCAATATGAAAAAAAAAAAAAAAAGAAATGCTAAAGGAAATTCTTCAAGTTGAAAAGACACTAACAATACAAAAACAATACAAAAGTATAAATCTCACTGTAAAGATAAGAATGTCATCAAATTTAAAGTACTCTAATATTTGAGTACTCTCAAATTTAGAATACTCTAATGGTGGTACATACATTCCTTTTAACCCTAATGTAAAAATTAAAAGATAAAATTATTTAAAATAACTATAGTTATAATAATTTGTTAATGAACATATAAGATTTAAAAGATGTAAATTGTGACATCAGTAACATAAAATATGGAGGGAGAAGTTAAAGTGTAACCTTTTTGTATACAAAGTTGTATACAACAGCTTAAAATAGACTATTATAGCTATGAGATGTTTTATGTAAGCCTTGTGTTTTATGTAATCACAAAGGAAAACCTGCAGAAGATATACAAAACACAAGGAGAAAGCAATCAAAGCATACCACTGCCAAAATTTCATCAAATCACCATGGAAGACAGAAAGAGAGGAAGAAAGAAAGAAACTACAAAACAGTTAGAAAACAATTAAGCGATTGGCAGTAGTGTTTACCTACCACTATTTTCAATCAAAGGACAAAGAATAGTTGACTGGATTAAAAAAACAACAACAACACAGGATCCTATATATGTTCCTCAGAGACTCACTAGCTTTAAGGACACACATAAATAGAGAGGTGGCAAAAAATATGCCATGCATTAAGGGGAAAAAAAAGAAGACAGGAATACCTATATTATATCAGGTAAAACGGTCTTAAGTCAAGAGCCAAGAGCCAACCAAAGTCATTAGATAATAGCAAAGGGATTAATTCATTAAGAGAAGGTACAATTATAAATATATATGCACCTGATATCCCAACACTGGAGCACCTGAAAATATAAAGCAAATATTAATGGAACTGAAGGGTGAAATAACCAATAATACAATAATAGTAAAGGAATTCAGTACCTCATTTTCAACAATGGATAGACTATCCAGACAGAAAAATCAATAAGGAAAGTGTGGACTGGAAGGCCACTATAGACCAAATGGATGTAACAGAAATACATAGAACATCCATCCAGTAGCAGCTGAATACATGTTGTTTTCATATACACATGGAATATTCTTCAAGATAGAGTCACAAAACAAGTCTTACAAAATTTACGAAGATTGAAATCATATCAAGTATCTTTTATGACCACAATGGTGTGAGACTTAAAAAAATCAATGTGTGTGTATTCAAACACTCAGTTGTGTCTGACTGTTTGTAGCCCTGAGGACTGTAGCCCACCAGGCTCCTCTGTCAATGGAACTTTCCAGGCAAACGAGTGGATTGCTATTTCCTACTCCAAGGGATCTTAACAACCCAGGGATTCAATCTGTGTCTCTTACATCTCCTGAGTTGGTGGGCAGATTCTTTACCACTAGAGCCAACAGAAGGAAAATTAGAAAATTTTCAAATGTGGAAATTAAACAAAAAATCACCACAGAACAACCAGTTGGTTAAAAACAAAAAAAAAGTCAGAAGAGGAATAAAAAATATCTTGAGACAAATGAAAATGGAAACAAACCATACCAAAACTTGTGGGATACAGTAAAAGCAGTTCTAAGAGGGAAATATACAGCAATAAACAGCTACATTAAGAAAAAAAGATCTCAAACAAGTAACTTTACACCTCAAATAAGCAGAAAAAGAAGAATAACCTAAGCACAAAGCTAGCAAAGGCAAGGAAATAATAAAGATCAGAGCAGAAAAAGAATACAGACTTTAAAAAGATTAGAAAAGATCAACAAACCTAGAGATTGGATTTTGAAATATTTTTTAAATTGACAAGCCTTTAGCCAAACTAAGAATAAAAAAGAGAAGCCTTAAATAAATAAAATGATAAATGAAAGAGGAAATGTTACAACTGATACCACAGAAATGCAAAGGACTATGATACAATACAAACTGACCAGAGTACTATGGTCAGTTCAGTTCAGTCAGTCAGGAAAAGTGGCATGTGACAAGCCCACAGCAAACATCAACATCATGGTCAATGGTGATAAGTTGAAAGCTTCTTCTCTATGATCAGGAATAAGATACTCTCACCACTTCTATTAAATATAGCACTGGAAGTCCTAGCCCAAGCACCTAGGCAAGAAAAAAAGGTATCCAAATCAGAAGGAAGAATTAAAATTATCTGTTTGCAGATGACATGAACTATTTGAAGAAAATAACTTAAAAACTCTATGAAAAAAACTTGTTAGAACCAACAAACAAGTTCAATAAATTCACAAGGTACAAAATCAATATACAAAAAAAAAATCAGTTGGGTTTTTATACTCCAACAATAAACTACCCAAAACAGAAGTTAAGAAAACAATCCCATTCATAATAGCATCAAAAACACTTAAAAACTCAGTAATAAATATAATCAAGGGGGTGAAATAACTGCACAGTGAAAGCTATGAGATACTGATGAAAGAAACTGAAGAAGGCAAATAAAAGGAATTTCACACGTATGAACTGTAAGAATCAGCTCAGTTCAGTCGCTCAGTTGTGTCCAACTCTTTGCAACCCCATGAACCCCAGCACGCCAGGCCTCACAGTCCATCACCAACTCCCAGAGTTTACCCAAACTCATGTCCATTGAGTCGGTGATGCCATCCAACCACCTCATCCTCTGTCGCCCCCTTCTCCTGCCCATAATCTTTCCAAGGATCAGGGTCTTTTCAAATGAGTCAGCTCTTTACATCAGGTGGCCAAAGTATTGGAGTTTCAGCTTCAGCATCAGTCCTTCCAATGAACACCCAGGACTGATCTCCTTGAGGATGGACTGGTTGGATCTCCTTGCAGTCCAAGAAGAGTCTTCTCCAACACCACAGTTCAAAAGCATCAATTCTTCAGTGCTCAGCTTTCTTTATAGTCCAACTCTCACATCCATACATGACCACTGGAAAAATCATAGCCTTGATTAGACGGACCTTTGTTGACAAAGTAATGTCTCTGCTTTTTAACATGCTGTCTAGGTTGGTCTTAACTTTCCTTCCAAGGAGTAAGTGTCTTTTAATTTCATGGCTGCAATCACCATCTGCAGTGATTTTGGAGCCCCTCAAAAATAAATTGTGCTTTGCTGGAGCAGCCGTGAAGAGATACCCCACGTCCAAAGTAAGAGAAACCCAAGTAAGATGGTAGGCACTGAGAGAGGGCATCAGAGGACAGACAGACTGAAATCACAATCACAGAAAACTAGCCAATCTGATCACACGGACCACAGCCTTGTCTAACTCAGTGAAACTAAGCCATGCTATGTGGGGCCACCCAAGACGGACGGGTCATGGTGGAGATGTCTGAGAGAATGTGGTTCATTGAAGAAGGGAATGGCAAACCACTTCAGTATTTTTGCCTTGAGAACCTCATGAACAGTATGAAAGGGCAAAAAGATAGGACACTGAAAGATGAACTCCCTAGGTCTGTAGGTGCCAAATATGCTACTGGAGATCAGTGGAGAAACAACTCCAGAAAGAATGAAGGGATGGAGCCAAAGCAAAAACAACACCCAGTTGTGGATGGGACTGGTGATAGAAGCAAGGTCCAATGCTGTAAAGAGCAATTTTGCATAGGAACCTGGAATGCTAGGTCCATGAATCAAGGCAAATTGGAAGTGATCAAACAGGAAATGGCAAGAGTGACCATCGACATTCTAGGAGTCAGTGAACTAAGATGGACTGGAATGGGTGAATTTAACTCAGATGACCATTACATCTACTACTATGGGCAGGAATCCCTTAGAAGAAATGGAATAGTCATCATAGTCAACAAGAGAGTCCTAAATGCAGTACTTGGATGCAATCTCAAAAATGACAGAATGATCTCTGTCCATTTCCAAGGCAAACCATTCATTATCATGGTAATCCAAGTCTGTGCCCCGACTAGTAACACTGAAGAAGCTGAATAAGAATGGTCTATGAAGACCTACAAGACCTTTTAGAACTAACACCCAAAAAAGATATCCTTTTCATTATAGGGGACTGGAATGTAAAAGTAGGAAGTCAAGAAACACCTGGAGTAACAGGCAAATTTGGCCTTGGAGTGCAGAATGAAGCAGGGCAAAGGCTAACAGAGTTCTGCCAAGAGAATGCAAACACCCTCCTCTAACAACACAAGAGAAGACTCTACACATGGACATCACCAGATGGCCAACACCAAAATCAGATTGATCATATCCTTTGCAGCCAAAGATGGAAAAGCTTGATAGAGTCAGCAAAAACAAGATGGAGCTGCCTGTGGCTCAAGATCATGAAATCCTTATTGCCAGATTTCAGACCTAAATTGAAGAAAGTGGGGAAAACCACTAGACCATTCAGGTCTAAATCAAATCCCTTATGATTATACTGTAGAAGTGAGAAATAGATTTAAGGAACTAGATCTGATAGACAGAGTGCCTGATGAACTATGGATGGAGGTTTGTGACATTGGAAGAATAATTGTTTTTAAAATGTCTGTAGTGATCTACCCAAAGTAATGCAACAGATGCAACACCATCTCTATCAAAACTTCAATGGCAATTTTCACAGAAATAGGAAATCAACTGTAAAATTTGCATGAACCCACATAAACTCAGAATAATCAAAACAATCATTATCAAAAAGAAAAATACTGGAGATAGTACATTATGTGACTTCAAATTATAAACAAAAGCAATAGTAATCAAAATAATATAGTACTGGCATAACAAACATAGACTACTGGAAGAGAAAAGAGAGCCTGAAAGAGTCCATGCATTTATGGTCAACTGATCTTCAACAAAGGTGCCAAGAACATACAATGGGGAAAGGACACTCACTTTAATAAATAGTTTTGGGAAAACTGGATACCCACTTGCATAAGAATGGGGCTGTGTATCAATCTAGAGCAGTGGGATGGGGTGGGAGATGGGAGGAAGGTTCAAAAGGTAGGGGTTTTTGTATACCTATGGCAGATTCATGTTGAGGTTTGAGAGAAGACAACAAAATTCTGTAAAGCAATTATCCTTCAATAAAAAAAATGAATGAAATTGAGCTGTTATTTCATACCATTATACAAATCAAATCTAAGTGTATTAAAGACTTTAACATAACACCTGAAACTTTATAGAACAAAACATTGGTGCAAGCAATGCTTTTTTTAAAATATGACACAAAAAGCATAGGCAAGAAAAGCAAAAATATACAAATGACACTGAATCAAACTAAAAAGCTTCTTCCCAGCAAAGGAAACAACAGAGTGAAAACCTATGAAATGGAAGAAATTATTTATAGACCATACATCTGGTAAGGGATTAATATCCCAAATATATGAGGAACTCAACTCAATAGCAAGAAAACAAGGAACAATGTTAAAAAATTAGCAAAAGAAATGAATAGACATCTTTCAAAGGAAATGGTAAAAATGACCAATGGGTATATGAAAAAAATGCTCAACATCACTGTCGTCAGGGAAATGCAAATCAAAACCATATGCGATGTCACCTCATGCCTGTGTGAATGACTATTATAAAAATGACAGGAAATAGCAAATGCTGGCAAAGACATAAAGGAGATAGATTCTTGTTACTTTTGTTGGTGAGACTGTAAATTGGTTATGAAAAATGTGATCAAGTTTCCTCAAAAAAAATCAAAAGTAGAACTACCATATGATCTAAAAATTCCATGTCTGGGTACATATCTGAAAAAAGTTATATCAGCATCTCAGGGAGATATTGTAGTATTAATTACAATAGTCAGATATAATTTAAGTATACAAGGTCTGATGTATAGATAAAGAAAATGTGTATACTTATAATGGAATATTATTCAGCAGTGAAGAAGAAACCCTGTCATTTGTGACAACATGGATGAATTCAAAGGACATACAAAGTAATACAAGCCAGGCACAGAAAGATAAACATTGCATGATTTCACTTATACTTGGAAACTAAAAGAGTCAAACTTCTAGAAAGTAGCAAGTACAATAGTGATTACCAGGGGCTGGAAGGTGGGAGAAATGTAAGTTTTAGTTATGCAGGATGAATAAGTTCTGGAGATCCAATGTACTGCATGGTGACTACAGTTAATAATTCCATGTTATGTACTTGGAATTTTCTGGGCAGGCCTTAAATGTCCTCAACCCACATTCACACACTCATAAACACACACACACACACACACAAGATAATTATTTGTGTGTTTTTTTTTTTGAGATAACTATTTGAAATGATGGATTTGTTAGCTTTATTGTAATCATTTCAGTGTATACATATATCAAAACATTACATTGTACCCTATAAACATATATAATTTTTATTTGTCAATTATACATCAATAAAGTTGGAAAAATACACTAGAGTTCAGCTTTTTAGTACTTTGTATAAGAGTCATACACTTATAATCATGAGTGAGACTTGTCTGTGGTTTTCTTTCTCATATTATTCTTTTCAAGTTTTTTGTTGTTTTGTTGTTGTTGTTGTTGTTTTTTTTTTTTTTTTTTTTTTTGCTTCATCCAGTTATTTTGTAGCTTTTCAGGTTTTCATGTTGTGGAATATTTTATGTATTAAGACAGTTTCTGTGCCTTGTGTTTGCCCACTGGATCAGATATATACTAGTTTTATCAACTCAGTCTAAGCCTCAATTTCTACTTCTTTTTTTTTTTTTTTTTTGGTAAAACTTGGAAAACACAATTCCTATCATAAGGTTTTTGTGATGATTAAAGAGGCAAGACATGTAAGTCACTTGGTGCAATCTCAAGCAGATAGTAAATGCCTAAAAAATGTAGCTACTAAATGTAATCATAGTTTTGAACTCATTGATATAATCCTTGTGCATAGAAGGTATTTGAAAGATAAATCTTGGAAACTTTCTCTTTATTTCTTGATCATTGACTAAGAATCAGGAACTTTTTGAGTCTATTCATTGGATTAACATGTTTGTGTCTATTTTGATTTCAATTTTTCCAGGAAATCATCAATTTCATTAAGGTCTCCAAAAGTTTTAGTATACCGTTTTGTGTAATATTTGCTTGTGATTTCTTTTAAAATATCTTTAAAATTTGCCGTTAAGTCCATTTTAAAAAGTTCTCTTAAATTATCCAGAGGTGTTTTATTAACTTTTTCTCCAAAGATTTATCTTTTGAAATTTATTTATCAATTCTGCCATGGGCTGCATTTGAGAGTCTAGGGTGGCAGCATGTTATTTATCAAAGTAAATGGAATTGAACATACACACTATTAGAAATCCCAGATGAGGAGGTTGGGTTCCCTCAATGTCTTCTACCCCTTTTTTATCCAGTCCCTGCTTATACTTTTTGAATTGAATGTCTAAGGAGTAATGAAATAGATAGGTCCTTAGTAAGTACTTTGGACTTTTACATTTTTTGAAAAGAATTTAAAATAAACCTTTACTTTGATTCTTCTTGAACTTTAGGGCAGCATGAACACATTCAGAATAAGGTGGTGTTATTATAGCTAAAGAATTAGCTACTTGAGTTCCTTTGTAAAATGTTAATGTCTGTATGGTGTGTGTGTGTGTGTGTGTTTGTGTGTGTGTGTGTATGTGTGTGTGTGTGTGTGTGTGTGTATGTATTTCCCCCACATCTCAGCCTTCAAAATCCATTAAGTTTGGCACCAAATGAACCGTTTAAGTGAAGTGAGGTGAAAGTTGCGTCCGATTCTCTGTGACCACATGGACTATACAGTCCATGGAATTATCCAGACCAGAATACTGGAGTGGGTAGCCTTTCCCTTCTCCAGGGGATCTTCCCAACCCCGGGATTGAACCCAGGTCTCCCACATTGCAGGCGGATTCTTTACTAGCTGAGCTGCCAGGGAAGCCCACAAGTCTTTTCACCAGAGACTTGAATAGAAGATGTGGGTTCGATCCCTGGGTTGGGAAGATCCCCTGGAGAAGGGCATGGTAACCCAATCTAGTATTCTTGCCTGGGAAATCCCGTGGACAGAGGAGCTTGGCAGGCTACAGTCCAAAGGGTCCCAAAGAGTTGGATGCAACTGAAGCGACTTAGTACATGCGTGTTATGAGTGTTGAGAATGGATGCTAAGTGTGGGTGCCTGGGTGAGTTGCAGTTGCCTCCAGTGTAGAGTACCCCCAACTTGTAGACAGAGCTGGTAATTGTATTGCATAAGACAATGAAAACTCCTCAGCTTTGTGAAAATTCTTGATATATTCTTGTCAAGGACATGCTGATGATCCTATTTATAACACTGTAATCTGTGTGAGCCAAGCTCTCCAGATAGTGAGAAATGTATTCCAGATGCCTTTTTGTGCTATCATTTAGAATAATTGCTCCATCTACCCTTAACAAAACTTTCCAAGAACCTGACAGATGGGGTAAACATCAAGCACCAAATTACAGTGCTTCTATCTAATTGAGGCCATCACCCAACTGGGTTCCAAATTGACGGACAGAGCAGTTGTTTTACATGTATTTGTTTTTCTAATTCCTCTTGCTGATTGATGGAGTTCTTTTGACTGTTTTAGTCAGCATATACTGGGGACCATATGCACTATTGTTTCTAAAATGTACTTATTCCTATTTTACCTTTTTGCTTTAATTTTTGGTTCTCAACTTAAATATATAGGGATGAAATATGTTAGCTCTATTGTTGAATATTTCCCTCCTCCTATTCTAACCTATCAAGCATGTTACTAACATTCTCAAATGCCATTTTTCCTTATCAAATCCAAACCTAAATTGTAAAGTTTCAGACTCACTAAGACTGTAAAATATAATCTCTAGGATAGCAAAGCATTGTGGCTAATGATATTCAAAATGCCTCTTTATTGTCTGAGTTGCACGAAGCTATATAGTAAAATGTATATGCTTAATTTTTCTTATTTTGTTTCTCACCATCTTGTTTCTCAGAAATAAAAGCAAATGAACAATAAAAAATAAGCCCATGATGGTGAAGAAGTGGAATGGTTAAGAAAATGGAGGAAATTTATGAAATTCAGAAGCAAAAGCATTGCAGTACTTTACAGCCTCCAAGCATTTTATAAGCAGTTTCAGGAACAAAACTTCAACTCCTTCCATTCATAATCAAGTTCAAAGGGAGAATGTAATACATGTAATTTTCCTAGATATTTGTTTGTTGGTGTTAGACAGTACAGAAAAACCCAAACAAGCCTTTTGGCCAACCCAATACTTCAGTGCAGAGCTAGCTTTATGCAAATTGGAAAGTGGACATCATTTTTTATTTACATGTAATCTTTGCTTTGCTTTTCAAATACCAGAGATTGAAGTTAATATATTTCCCATGCCCTTTATCTCTTTCTAGCATACAGCCTTAAATATTTTAACATTTATATGAACCTTCATAGTCCAATACAATAGTACTAGACACTGACCACTTGTGCTATTTAATGAAAATTGAGCTTTATTTTCTCTGTCACTCTAGCTACATTTCAAATGGCCTAAAGCCATACTAGTGACTACCATATTGTCAATGCAGATCACAGAAATTTCTATTGAACAGCGTTTGGTGCATATTAGGTGCTCAATGATGTTTAGTCATTACTTTCCTTAAAGTTTATTCCTCTAGTCTAGGGCATGGTTCACAGAAACTAGAAGGATAACAGTTCTGAATTTATTTCAGATTAACTAATGAGCTTATTCTCACCCCCAAGGTTCATTTTCAATATCATCTGTACTTAATACATTGACCTTTGTTACCTACTGACCAGTTTGGAGTTTTGGGCCAGGATAAGGAAAAGCTGGGGTCCCCTGTAAAAAGTTAAGAAAGGTGACTATGCGGGAAAAGGCTTCCCAGGAGTCCCTTAGACCAGAGTCATCATTGTCACTCTAATTTCATAGGCAGTTTAGCAAAGTTGCAAATTCACTCACTGTACTTGTTGTTCAGTTGCTAGGTCATGTCTGACTCTGCGACCCCATGGGTTGCAGCATCCCAGGCTCCCCTGTCCTTCATTGTCTCCTGGAGTTTGCTCGGATTCATGTCCATTGAGTTGGTGATGCCATCTAACCATTTCATCCTCTGCCATCCTCTGTACTACTGAAAAGTGAATATATTTTCTTGCTTTTATCTAT
Source organism: Muntiacus reevesi (assembly GCF_963930625.1). NCBI lineage: Eukaryota > Metazoa > Chordata > Mammalia > Artiodactyla > Cervidae > Muntiacus > Muntiacus reevesi. The sequence continues at coordinate 97,194,456 of NC_089249.1, forward strand.
GACTAACCTAGACTTCCTGGTGATCCCCACTCATTGCAGAGCAGGGGGAAAATGGTCCTTTATGGCTTTAAATTTATCCTGAACTATTAATGCAAGCAGCCCTTTAGATAATTTTTGGTTTTTCTCTATGCAATAATTGCATACTCAGTCATACTTCCACTTCTACATCCACTTTGAAGATGGGTTAAGTACAAGATCCTTTACCGCTGAGCCACCAGGGAAGCCCCAAGTACAAGATAGATGGCATTTGGGTACATTTGCAACTATGGGGTTGTTTATGTAAACTTAGAGTAGCAGAGAGAGTAGCTGGGGTGTCCCAGAATTAGACTGACTTGGCCCTCTTCGGCCATCTGACACAGATGCTTGAAGTCAGTGAATTCATAGTTACTCCTGCTCTCCTCTGTCAGGATCCATACTTAGTTCGAGCTGACTGACTTCCCCCCAGCTCTGGAGGTCCACCTTTGTGCATGTGTACGCGTGCTCAGTCATGTCCAACTCTTTGTCATCCAATGGACCTGACAGGTTGCTCTGCCCATGAGATTCTCCAGGCAGGAGTCCTGGCATGGGTCGTCATTTCTTCCTCCAGGGTATCTTCCTGACCCCACGGATCAAACTCACATCTCCTGCATTGGCAGCAGATTCTTTACCACTGAGTCACCTGTGAGGTTCACCTTTGAGTTTCTTCTATATCCTCCATCTGGACTCCAGCCTAGGTGGTTCATTCTACAAACAGACCATTGTAGGAGAAAATAATTTCACATTGTATTAAAACTAGAAATGTTTAGAGGCAACATTTATTCATTCAATCTGCAAAGGAAAAGTTAGACTAGGGAGTCTGGAGCTCTCTCATTTACAAAAGAATCTACACAATCTACATAATGATATGTCAGTTGACACAAGTTGGATGTTAACATTTACAGTTTAAATGAACAACTTCTGTTTCCTATAATGTACCTCTATATGCAATATGCTTTACAAATTTTGTGGATATTGTATGTTTTACAATAGAAGGTTCATTCCTGAAGGATTAAACAAAAGGCCTTTTGCTGCTCCACAAACAAAACAGGTGATGGATTTTGTCAAAATTCATTGTTTCCTCACCTGCCAAGTCTCTTAAAAGGGCTCCTTGTTCCTCTGCTCCTGAAGCCATGGGATGCAAGTATTGCTTAGTATTCTATTTGTTAAATTCTGAGAATACACCCTACCTTGAGAAGTTAAAATGCAAATGACAAAAGGGTTCTTTTCTCCTCCGTTTTCTCATTAGGTATCACTTTTATATGCAGTCTTTTAATTTTAACTTGGACTAAATCAAAGCACATATGTCTTATTATTTTTTCTATATTGTCCAGGTCTCTAATTGCCTTCTGTCATGCAGCCACCATCCCCCAATCATCAGATAGAAAGGGCTTCTCTTTTTCTTCTTCTATTTCATGGCCTCCTTTGGTCCACCTGCAGCTTTGTGGCTAAACTTTGGGGGAGAAGGATCGTATATGTGATTGATGAAATTCTATGATTTAGGTCTTCCAGGTTTGGTTCTTAATATCTTAGAAAGTGAAAGTGAAGTCGCTCAGTCATGTCTAACTCTTTGCGAGCCCATGGACTGTAGCCTATCACGCTCCTCCGTCCATGGGATTTTCCAGGCAAGAGTACTGGAATGGGTTACCATTTCCTTTTCCAGGGGATCTTCCTGACCCAGGGATTGAGCCCAGGTCTCCTGCATTGTAGACAGATGCCTTACTGTCTGAGCCACCAGGGAAGTCCTAATCTTAATATCTTAGAGGAATTTAAAACATCTTCTGAAAGGATTATGGCCTTGCTTGGGCACAGAGCGGGCCTCTAAATTCCTTCAGCATGCCTACTTATTCCACCATGAGTCTTTTATCTTTTGATGTCAAAAGTGGATAAAGCGAAACATATTAGGGGGAGGTAAAATTTATCAGCTTCATAGTTGCTAAAATATCATTTCTATTACAATAATAAGTACTGGAGGCATTTGATCCTGAAGACTATTTCTTAATCCCTCCCAATAACTGCTTTAATTCTCACTGGCATGATATGCTCCAAGAAAGATGTGCATTTGATGTAGACAGCCCTTTTGCATTTGTAGTTTAATTACATGTAGGGCAGCTTGGAGGGCTTCCCTGGTGGCTCAAAGGGTAAAGAATCTACCTGCTATGTGGGAGTCCTGGGTTCTATCCCTGGGTTGGGAAGATCGCCTGGAGGAGCGCATGGCAACCCACTCCAGTATTTTTGCCTGAAGAATCACATGAAGAGGAGTCTGGCAGGCTACAGTCCATAGCGTTGCAAAGGGTTGCAAAGACGTCTAAGCACACAGCATACAGGGCAGCTTGGAAGAGGGAAACATCACTTGGAGATGTGGGAGAGCAGCGGGTCTATTTTACACACTGGTGATCATTTTTGGCATGCTGAAGATGGTTTTATCCTCAGCTTCTTGAAATGCCAATTCCCAGTGTGATTTAAATTAGCAGAGTGCAATAGTAAAGAAAAATGTCTACCCAGAAGTAGTGAGTACATCATATTTTAAATTATGATAGCAATAATAAGGGTTCATATCTGAGTAACTTTAAGAATTGTTTTTTAAAAAATATTTATTTGACTGTACTGGGTCTTAGTTGTGGTACACAGGGTCTTTCATCTTTGTTGCAGCATGCGGGATCTATTCTATTTGCAGCATGTGGAGTTTTTAGTTGTGGCATGCGGACTGAGTTGTGGTATGTGGGATTTAGTTCCCTGACCAGGGATCAAACCTGGCCCCCTGCATTGGGAGCACAGAGTCTTAGCCACTGGATCTTCAGGGAAGTCTCAAGAATTCATATGAACTTTGGCACTCCTTTAATTGCTCATTAATTGGAAGATGCTTAGTTAACTAAAATGATTCAAACTCATTATTTCCTCCAGGTTATCGTCTTTAAATTGGGGCCAGCTTTAAAGAGCTCATCTGTGTCCATCTGAATAGCAGTATAAGCCTGGGGTAAGTAATACACATTTTTTTGCTATGTTTTCTATATAGTTTGGGAGTAAATGTGTCTAGAATATTTATAGGTGACTATTATAGGTGATGTATATTGAATATAATAGGTGATGATATGTGTCACAGAGATTGAGTTGCTTGACCCTGTGACACTCAAAATTCAAGTGATCACAATTTGTTAATCATGTGGTGTAATTCAACTTTGGTATGCTCTTGGATTCTGGCTCATGTAGAAGCTATTTGAATACTACTGATAGGTGCAAACTATAAACTGGTTTGATTTTTTATTGTTAACCTGTGTATGCACACAGTTTAAATAATAAAGCCTTTATAACTGGATGAGATATCAAGAATCATCTCCCTGAGCCATTTTCTAGATGGGGCTGTTGATGTCCAAGTGGTTAAATGAGAGGCCATGAAGGAACAGAGCAGGGACTAAAACCTGTATTTCCTGGGATTCATTCAGTCTCATTCATTTATTCCATTCTCTCCTTTGGTGTTCTAAGTTCATTTGATTATTTAATCTATGCATTCACTCTTGGGCTCTTTGTATTGAATCCTTGTCACTATATGAGTTTACATCCTGTAATTAATTATTGGTAAACTGAGTGTGAGTTTGCAAAACATTTCTAAAGCCTTACACCAGGGTACTCTTCCAACTCAACACGTGTAGGCAAAAGGATGGATGTTCTTATTGTCAAAATATGAGTGTAAACAGCTAAACTCTTTACCCTAGAGACACAGTAAAAAGGCTCTTGCGTGATGTCTAACCTCTTTTGAAGCCCAAGGAATTGGCCAAGTCATTCTGCTCAGTCATGAGGCCAATAGGCCAGGCCCTTCCTGAATGTCGCCTGACCTGAAGGGCAGTGTGACTCAGTGCTGGCTGATCTCTGCTCCTCCAAGGGTGATTCCCCAGCTTGGGCCAAAGCAGAGGGGAGGCCAGCTTCAAAGCCTCTCCTGGGCTGTGGAAAAGCGCAGTCTGGAGTGGGGCAGCTGCCAAGTGCACCACATGAATGTTCGTTTTGCTTGGCTCACGGTCAAACAACAGCAAAAAAACAGGTTCAGCGTGAGTAATGGGTTAGCATAGCTCTTGGTTTGTCAGCAGACAGAGATCTGGTCTGGAGTATCCAGGGGAGGACATGGGTTCGCAGTTGTGGGTCTATTTTCCAGGTCAATTTGTGATCCTAAGCAGGGATGCTTTATTAATTCCTGTCTGGAAAAGATCTAAGGGAATGGTTTTAAACAGGCCCTTGATTCTTTCCTTTGTGCTGCTGAAAGATCACTTACTATTCAACAGCAGTGTCCTGCAGGCTGGCTGTCTCTTCTGTGGGCTAAAATGGACAGAAATTTGAGATGGCTGAAGAGGCCAAAATGTTATTATTAATTCCATTACTGAGAACAGCAGCAGCAGTAATAGTAATAAAGAAACAACACAGTACAGAATGAAGGATGTTCTGGGAAGACGCTCCAACCAGAAATGTCCAAACCCACCCAAGCTTTGTATTTTGAGTTGCTACAGCCCAGGTGAGCATTCAGCTAGCTTGCTTTTGTGGCCTTTTAAGGAAACCTGGCTTGGTGTTAACTCTAAGGTGCCTATTTTCTCCTCTCTCCCTCACAATACAAATTTAAACTTACCCAGGGTAATAAAAATTGTCCTCCTAAAACATGTGTGGTTAAGAAGAACCTCCACATAAGACAGGGTAATTAAAATACAAAATTGATTAAAAAAAATTAAAATATAGTTGATTAACAATGCTTTGTTAGTTTCAGATGTGTAGCAAAGTGATTCAGTTATACATATACATGTGTCTACTCTTTCTTGAATTCTTTCCCCATTTAGGTTATTACAGAATGTTGAACAGAGTTCCCAATGTTATACAGTAGATCCTTGTTGTTTGTTTTGTTTATAGTGGGTTATATCCATTAATCCCCAATTCCTAATTTATCTCTCCCTGCTCTTCCCTTTTGGTTCCACAAGATTGTTTTTTGTCTGAGTCCATTTCTGTTTTGTAAATACATTCATTTGTATCATTGTTTTAGTTTCCACATGTAAGTGATATCATATGATATAAAATTGGGTTTTAAGTGAGCTAGTATTTGATACTAAGCCTTATGTTAAGACAGTGAGGTTTGGAGAGGTCTATTACAAGGAGGGCAAGAGTTAGAATCTTCCCTGGCAGTCCAGTAATTAAGACTCTGGGCTTCTACTTGCAGAGAACATAGGTTCCGTCATTGGTCAGGGAACTAAGATCCCACATGCCCAGAGGCATGGCAAAAATAAAGTTTAAAGCTCCAGAGAGAGACTATTACTTAGGAAACATACTTTACATGCTAAAGGAAAAAAGGAAGCCAAGAATGAATGAATCAGTATAAAAGGAGAAACAAGAGTGGAACGAGAGGGAGAAGAGGGGCTTCTGACCTCTCTGAAGGCTCCAGAAAAGGTGTTTTTCCAGATATTTGTGTGACTAGGGTGAAATAAAAAAACTGAAACTCTTGGGGCCCAGATAAGAAAGACTGTTCCTAGAGTGGCCAGGTGGTTGAATGAAATAACTCTGGCATCAGCATGGAAATAACAGTAAAGGTGGATGAGCAAGGCAAACGTGCCAAACTTCTTTTCTTCATGTCACGTCCTCCTTTGTATTTCCAAAGCTTCATTGGTATACCTCAGTTATTAGAGGATATTATACCTCATTCTAGTCATAAAGTACAGTATTCGAGCTTAACTCCAGAGCCTCATGGTCAGGGCTCTTACTTGTTGACGTATAAAGACCATGGCCTATTAAAGGGAGCCAAAGTTCCTTGGAGACACAGCTGGTTCCAGATGTGGGGCATGAAAATGTGCTCCTAGGATAAGTTATTGTGTCGACATGCAAGGAAGGGCTCAAAGAATCATGAGGACATGGCTAAAGGATAAGGGACTGCCTTGGGGTCCCTTCAGGAAGCCCAGTTTGGAAATTGTTTGCACATTAAAAGTTAATCATGGGACTAAATTATAGTATACTGACTTTTCAAAAAGAATCAGTTCCCCAGAGGTCCAGTGGTTAGGACTCTATGCTTCCACTGCAGAGATCCTGAGTTCGATATCTGGTGAGGGAGCAAAGATCCTGCAAGCTGTGTGGTGTGACCCCCTCGCCCCAAGAAAAAACACCAAAACCAAACAAACAAAAATCAACATTCCATACCAATGCTTCAGAGTATGCAAGAAGTAGAAAGAAAAAGTTGTGTTTTTGTACAAGAATGACAGAGAAAGATTTTAGAAGAAATTACAGAATTAGGAAAATCTCCATTTTGCTGCCAAAAATATACTAAATTCTTCAGACAAGCATCATTAACGGATAGTGAAACTACTGGATAAATGATTTCTGGAGAACAGAATATAGTGTTTGAAAACATCATCCTGCACTTAAAAATTGCAATGGGAAGAATGTACATTTATTTGCAATGAAGATATAAGCTGAGTATGAATTTAACCAAAGGATCAAAATGAGTCTATCCAATATTAGGCCAAATTGATATTAGGTCATAACGTGCCAGCAAATTTGGAAAACTCAGCAGGGCCACAGGACTGGAAAAGATCAGTTTTCATTCCAAACCCAAAGAAAGGCAGTGGCAAAGAATACTCAAACTACCGCACAATTGCACTCATCTCACGTGCTAGCAAAGTAATGCTAAAAATTCTCCAAGCCAGGTTTCTACCATGTGAACCATGAAATTCCAGATGTTCACGCTGGATTTAGAAAAGGCAGAGGACCAGAGACCAAATTGCCAACATCCGTTGGATCATCGAAAAAGCAAGAGAGTTCCAGAAAAACATCTACATCTGCTTTGTTGACTATGCTGAAGCCTTTGACTGTGTGGATCACAACAAACTGTGAGAAATTCTTCAAGAGATGGGAATACCAGACCACCTGACCTGTCTCCTGAGAAATCTGTATGCAGGTCAAGAAGCAACAGTAAGAACTGGACACAGAATAACAGACTGGTTCCAAATCCAGAAAGGAGTACATCAAGGATATATATTGTCACCCTGCTTATTTAACTTACATGCAGAGTACATCATGTGAAATGTCAAGCTGGATGACTCACAAGCTGGAATCAAGATTGCTGGGAGAAATATCAAGAAACCTCATATATGCAGGTGACACCACTCTAATGGCAGAAAGTGAAGAGGAACTAAAGAGCCTTTTGATGAAGGTGAAAAGAGTGTGAAAAAGCTGGCTTAAAACTCAAGGTTCAAAAAACTAAGATCATAGGATACAGTCCCATGGCCTCACATCAAGTGGAAGGGGAGAAAGTGGAAACAATGACAGATTTTTTTTTCTTGGGCTCCAAAATCACTGCTGATGGTGCCATGACTGCAGCCATGAAATTAAAAGACACTTGCTTCTTGGAAGGAAAGCTATAACAAATGTTGACAGTGTACTAAAAAGCAGAGATAACTCCTGGAGTCAAATCTATGGTTTTCCCAGTAGCCATGTATGAATGTAAAAAGTGGACCACATAGAAAGCTGAGTGCTGAATTAACATTGATCTTTCCCAGTACTGTTTAATAAATAGTCATCATATAAATTCTGCTCTCTCCTGGATTATTAGTGGAGTATGAGTTGATAAGTACAGGAACTAATTCTTTTTCATCTGAATTTTCCAGCACTTGGCATGTGATATGGCTCAATAAATGTTTCTGGATATAAGAAATGACATAAGACTGAATAAAGTCATATTAACATTTTGGTTTGGAGAGAGAGTCAATTTCTAGGCAGGTTGATAACATGTCTGGGATCCCCAAGAAGGAGAAAGGGGTCCAGGGCTCTCAAGGAGATAGGGGTCTGGAATTCTCAAGGAGGAAAGTGAAGCTGCTCAGTCGTGTCCAACTCTTTGCAATCCCATGGACTGTAAACCACCAGGCTCCTCTGTCCACCGGATTTTCCAGGCAAGAGTACTGGAGTGGGTTGCCATTTCCTTCGCCAGAAGACCTTCCAGACCCAGGGATCGAATCTGTGTCTCCTGCATTGTAGGCAGATGCTTTACCATCTGAGCCACCAGGGAAGTCCCCTTCTCTCAAGGAGGAGGATAGAACAAACCTTTCTTTTTTTTTTTCCTCTACAGTCCTTAATCTTAGTCAAATAAAACGCTTTTTTTTTAAAGCCTGGAAGTGATGATTACACAACAAACAACACAGTTTATACTAAGGGTTATGTAACAACAAGGAATTCTGCGTGAGGACAGTTTCTCCTTCCTGAAAACCTTCTGGCTAATCCTCTTGTCTTCAAATGTATATTATGGGAGTGAGTCTGGTAAGATCTTTCCACTGTTAAATTCTAATCCTGTTACCTTAAAATGTAAATTGTGGGAGTGGGTCTGGTAAAATTTTTACAACTTTGAGACATTCTTTGATTTATTTTAATAACCGATTGAAAAAGTATATAGCTCCCTTGCTAACACTAGCAAGGGGGGCATCTTCATCCCCCTTCTGATGTCTGTGTCAGAAGCTTTCTCTGTCTCTTTTCATTTTAATAAAACTCTGCTATACAAAAGCTCTTGAGTGATCAAGTCTGGTCCCTGTTCCCAAAGCTAAATCTTCTTCGGAGATCAAGACCCCGGCACCGTTCACCATAAGTAGTCGGTTTTAAATGGAGGATATCTCAGTAACATTTGAAGAGACTGCACTGTAATAGCCTACTTTGCATATGATTTGTATCACCAGATTGCTATTCTGCTGTAGTAGTTTCTTATATTCCCCAAATGGTCAACTTTGTGCTTCTATACTGTAAGGCAGAGAGTCTCAGATTTGGAATCCGTAAGAATCAGCTGGGAGGCTTGTGAAAACACAGGTTTCTGGGCTCCCATAGCTGCTAGCTCTGCAGATCTGGAGTGAGGTCTGAGAAGCTGCATTTCTAACAAGTTCTCAGGTGATGCTGATGATAACACTGCTGGTCCCAAAAGTACACTTGGGGAACCACTGCTGATGAGGATCTCATGGAGTAGGAACAGCCCAGGAAACATGGAAGTACTACATCTCCCTAAGTAGACTCTTTGCAAAAGAGCCCCCTTGATGCACATGTTTGGCATTTTTGGGAAAGTAACCCAAGAAGTGAAAGGTGCTGGTTCCTATCATCTATCAATATCCCCCTGATCATTCTGCAACATTTAGACATTAACATTACATAGCTGAAACTCTAATACTTTGGCCACCTGATGCGAAGAACTGACTCATTGGAAAAGACCCTGATGCTGGGAAAGATTGAAGGCAGGAGGAGAAGGGCATAACAGAGGATGAGATGGTTGGATGGCATCACCGACTCGATGGATGTGAGTTTGAGCAAGCTCCAGGGGTTGGTGATGGACAGGGAAGCCTGGCGTGCTGCAGGGTTGTAAATAGTCAAGACATGACTGAGCGACTGAACTGACACTGACTGATTACATAGAGATAGCAGGAGTTTTAAAGATCTACAAAGTGATTATGCATGATATATATAGGTGTGTGTGTGCACTTATATGAGTGTGTGTGCATGCGTGCATGCTCAGTTGAATCCAACTCTTTGCAACCCTATGGATTGTAGCCCACCAGGCTCCTCTGTTCATGGAGTTTTCCAGGCAAGAACACTGGAGCAGGTTGCCATTTTCTACTTCAGGGGATCTTCCAGACCCTGGAACCTAACCTGTGCCTCTTGTGTCTCCTGCATTTTCAGGTGGGTTCTTTACCACTGTATCACCTGGGAGGCCCCTATGTAGTGATAAAGAATCCACTTGCCAATGCAGGAGATGCAGGTTCAATCTCTGAGTTGGGAAAATCCCCTGGAGAAGGAAATGGCAGCTGACTCCAGTATTCTTACCTGGGAAATTCCATGGACGGAGGAGCCTTGCAGGCTACAGTTCAGTTCAGTCAGTCTCTAAGTCACATCCAGTTCTTTGCAACCTCTTGAACTGCAGCATGCCAGGCTACCCTGTCCTTCACCATCCCCTAGAATTTGCTCAAACTCACGTCCATTGGATCGGTGATGCCATCCAACCACCTCATCTCTGTCATCCCCTTCTCCTCCTGCCTCAGTCTTTCCCAGCATCAGGGTCTTTTCCAATGAGTCAGCTCTTCACATCACATGGCCAAAGTATTGGTGCTTCAGCTACAGAATCAATCCTTCCAATAAATATTCTGGGTTGATTTCCTTTAGGAAGGACTGGTTAATCTCTTTGTTGTACAAGGAACTCTCAAGAGTCCTCTCCAACACCACAGTTTAAAAGTATCAGTTATTTGGTTGAGAAGAGGATGGCAGAGGACGAGATGGTTAGATGGCATCACCAACTCAATGGACATGAGTTTGAGCAAGTTCCAGGACAGGAGATGGTGATGGACCGGGAAACCTGATATGCTGCTGTCCATGGGGTTGCAAAGAGTTGGATACAACTTAGTGACTAAATAACAACAACATAATAATGATATATATGATCATTATGTATGATACATCATCATCAAATAAAGATAAGCATACATATTCCTAAGTGTGTGTATAAAATCTAACATCTTCCTAGTTTGGGCCTTTATGAAGCAAAATAGCAATGAGAGAGAGAGGGAGGGAGGGAGGGAAAGAAACACCATTCTTGACTACTTTAATTGGAATTATCTCCTGCATTAATGTACAGTTCAGCACAGAAAGAAAACCAGGCCCAGGGAAGTTAGTAAATGATGTGGCCCAGATCATAGCAAAACTGGACTAGAATGCCAGATGTCTGGATCCACAACTAGGTCACACTGCCCTGCTGCAGTTCCTGGAGGGTGATGCTTCTTGGCCTCCTTTTCCAACCCTCCTGTGTAGCACATGGAATAGAAATGCTACCCTGCTTATTTCTCTGCAACCTGTAGATCTTTGAGTGAAGTTCAGACTTTTATATAATCTAGAAATTCAATTCTTGCTGAAAATGCAATGAGAGCAATGAGGTTTTGATCCAGAACTTTTCAAAAGAAATAGCCTTTGTGAATTATAATACCTGCACTTACTATCCATCAAAAAAGGGAAAATCACATTTTTTGGAGTCTGCCAACACAACTCTAACTTTAATTTCTCTTTTCTGGCTGTTAAAAACAGTGATTTTTCTTCTTAAGGTTGGTTACCTATGAGCAGTAGAACAGAGAAACAAAGAATAGTCTTTATAATTAATACACACAGTCTCTAGAACTCCCTTAAGCCTGTTGCTCCTGGTTCTCCTAAGAGGAAAATGTCCTTGGCATCTTTTAAAAGAATCATGTGTGCCAGTCTGGCTAGACATTCTACATTCTTTTCTATGACCCTAATCTTTATTTTCCAATACACTAGTATTTTCTAAGTAAACTATAATAAAACTGATGAAAGAGTGAATAAGAAATAGGACAATCATTCCATATTAAAGTGAGTGCTGACTCTGGCTGTTTTAATGAAAGGAAATATCCCCTCTAAATCCTGGGAGTTCCTGAGAATGTAAACCATCCTTCATGGTATGTCTTTGGAATCTGAACAAGCTGAGAGCTCCCAGGGCTGAGGGGCTATCATTAATAGGTATGTAGATTAAATTTATATTCCTCTAAACTTTGCAACACAATTACAACCACAAAATCCTTTTCCAGCTCCTTAATATAGCCACTGCACAGTAAGGATAACTATAAGTAGACCACTTAGCTCACATGGTAATTTCATTTCCTCCTGTGAGTTCTCATTGTATATTGAATAGCAAACATTTCTATGGCCCTTGCTAAGTGCCAGGCAAGCTTAAGCACTTCCACATGTTAAGTCATTTAATACTTAACAATAGAACAGAAAGGCTAAGTACCTTGCCTAAGGTCGCCTAGAACCAGGATTCACACTTGGGAGGTCTGGCCCTGAATCTCATGCTCTTAGTTGCTACTCAATATTGGTGGAAACCCTGTGGATTTGGATTTAGACTGCCACTAGCTCCCTCAAGCTCCTAATGCTGCAATTATATGGGTTTACTTACTCTGGCGCAGACGGGTCTTGGCACAGATTGCTTGAACTTGAAAGAATAGGCCTTCTTGCTTTTGTACACAGAACACTCTGCAAAGTCCTCTCTCTTGAGAGCTCAGATAAAGTCCTGTCTTTTCTGAGAAGTCTTCCTAGATTCCTCAAGCAACATTAAATCTCTCCTTTTGATCATTCAGAAGTGATATTGTTAGTACCACTGTCATTACACCTAATGGAACTGTTTGCATCTTTGTCTTCCAGAGTGAATGGTGAGGTCCTAGGGGACAGGGTTTATTCTCTGCTATCTCTATAGCCCTCTTAGCAGAAGCACATAGCAGGCATTTACTAGAATACCAAATTGAAGGCGGATTTTTGACTGTTTAGCATGCAATTGTTCATATTTTCCTATGAAGACTTGCTATGTGCAGGTAGCCATTTGTCTTTGATTGCATTTAGTTATTTTTCTGGATATATGGGTTTTTCACAATGAGGGAGAAATGCAGAGGAAAGATCAGATACAATCCCATGTCCAATGCAGAAGCTAAGGAATCCTCCATAAATCAACATCTTTGTGTTAGCATAACTACTGAAATAATGAAAAAAATTTAAATAATTCTTGGGAACCCCTGTAATGCTTCCTCCTCATAACAACCATTGGGCTACCTTCTACAGTTGTATATGTCATGGTTCCTCTTGTGAACTCCTTGTCAAGGACAGTCATTTATTTGTATTCATTATGCCTAGCTTAGGTAGATACCTAAAATATAATTATGTAACATTGACGGTGGTAACAATGTCAAGATGGAATCATCAAACACAGGAACATTCTGTTTATAAAAATGTCAATACTTATATTTATTGAATGAATGAATGCATACCCCTAGATGGAGACTTGTGTGTCCTAATGTGAAAATCACTCAGTCACATCCAACTCTTTGCGACCCCACGGACTATAGAGTCCATTGAATTCTCTAGGCCAGAATACTGGAGTGGATAAGCTGTTCCCTTCCCCAGGGGATCTTCCCAATCCAGGGATTGAACCTTGGTCTCCTGCATTGCAGGCGTATTCTTTACCAGATGAGCCACAAGGGAAACCCAAGGAGATTTAGAGGTCATCTTATTCTAACTCATTAATTCATTAATGGGAAATATGATGCCCAAAGATTTAAGCCTTGCCAGTGGTCCAGAGGCTGACTAGTGATAGAGTTGGGATTTGAACCTGGTCATTTTGCTTCATCACCCAGTGGCACATATTTTCATCCACATGGTCAAATTTGGGCCTTCCCTCATTTGGGTTTCTTTGTAAAAGGGATCTAGTTACATAGACTAACTGTATGATTGCAAAACTGTGTAATGTAATTTTCTAGATAGCCCCCCCCTGCCTTCCCCTCCCCCATTACATTTCTTTCAGCTTGCTACCAAAAAAAACTTTGGAAAATTTATTAGAATATACTACTGCCTAAGTAGTATATTTTGACCTTAATGGAATCTTTTTCAATAGTTTAGAATCTCACTGAGTAGGAAAACTATAATTTGAAAAGATACATCACCCCAGTGTTCATTGGAGCACTATTTACAATAGCCAATACATAGAAGCAGCCCAAATGTCCATCAACAGAGGAATGGATAAAGAAGATGTGGTACATATGTACAATGGAATATTACTCAACCAGAAAAAAGAACAAAATAATGCCATTTGTAGCAACATGAATGGGTTTAGAGATTGTCACACTGAGCAAAGTAAGTCAGAGAAAGACAAATATATGATATTGTTTATATATGGAATCTAAAAAATGATACAAATGAACTTATTTACAAAATAGAAATGGACACAGATATAGAAAACAAACCTATGGTTACTGAGAGTAAGGGTGCACATTTGCTCAGTTGTGTCTGACTCTGTGTGGCCTCATGGAGTGTAGGCCACCAGCCTCCTCTGTCTATGGAATTTTCGAGGCAAGAATACTGGAGTAGGTTGCCATTTCCTACTCCAGGGAATCTTCCTGACCCAGGCGTCAAACCCACATATCTTGTGGTTCCCGCATTGGCAAGTGGATTCTTTACCACTACCATCTCCTGGGAAGCCCTATGAAAGTAAGGGAGGGAGGGACAAAATGAGAAATTGTTATTGACATATACTTACTACTATATGTAAAATAGATGACTAAAAAGAAGAACCAAAATTCTAATTTATTGGGTTCCAACTAGTTTGAATTTTAGAATTTTTCTGTAATTTATGTATTGCAGAGTAATCCCAGATGTAGACACATGCAAAGTAAAACAAATGTGTGTGAAATTTTGTAGTAGAAAAAACAGAGGTTTTGGAATCAGGCAGGCTTGGCTTTGAATCCCAGCTCTATACAGTCTGAGATGTAGGTCTGATTATTTAATGTCTCTGAATCTCATTATTTTCATATGCAATGAACATTTAATAATAAATTTCTCATAGAGCTGTGCAGTTTAAATAAAATGCTCGGTTCGTGCTAGGTGTTTTCTATATTTTGGTTCCTTCACCTAATTTTCCCTATAAAAGGTAGATTTATAACATAATGCCATATACTATAAATAATAGTAAAAAGTTAACATTAGTTTTATATGTTATCATATATGTGTTATATTGGAGAAGGAAATGGCAGCCCACTCCAGTATTCTTGCCTGGAGAATCCCAGGGACAGAGGAGCCTAGTGGGCTGCCATCTATGGGGTCACACAGAGTCGGACATGACTGAAGCGACTTAGCAGTAGCAGCAGCATGTATCATCTATGATAAGTTATAAAACTTATATATAACATACATAACTAATAGCTCGAGTGCTAATTAGATTAGTAATGCTTGGTGAAAAAATTTTAAGGGTATCAAGAAACAGACATATAGAGATAAAATGAAAAGTTAAGGGGATATCTTTTGGGGTCCATTAATACTGTCCTTCTTGACTATAAATGGTGAATCTTACAGAAAGGGGTATATTGAACCAAGTTGATTCTACTTAAATTTTCCTTAGCAGAGTTGAGATGCTGCCCCTGGGGGCAGCTGTGAGCTGCCAGTTCAAGTTTTAAAGCAACTAGATGAAGGATGAAGTGTTTTTTGTTTTTTGCTAAGAGGCACAGCTTTCCCATCTTCTTGTGACCTTTCGTCTACGAGTTGCTTCTCTTCGGGGAGATGTTGGAGGGGCAGGATTCCATCTTGGGGGAAAGGGGGGTCCTTGGCAGAAGCCTGCTCTGTCCTGGGTCAGCCAAGTGGATTCCTCTGCAGGAGTGAGGAGTCCGTTTCTATGACGATCCTCAGCTGCTCTGCCAAGACTGCCAGCCGAGGTGCCCTGCAGTGCTAATTACTATGCGGACATCCGTTCATTAGACTTTGACCTAGAATTACCATCATCTTTCACAAAGGTAAGCAATGAATCATTGTTTTTGGCTCTTCCTTTGTCTCCTTCAGCCTAGGTTTGATTTGGATCAGAACGCAGTCTCTGGAGGTCATTGCCCATCTCAGCCAAGAAGGTTCCTGAAGGATAACTTTTTTACCAGGCTAAGGTTTTGCTGGAAACAGAGTATTAGTTAACAGTCTAAGAGCTCAGAGGGAACTGATTGTAACCCAGCTCTGCCACTCTGTGGCTCGGTGACTCCTTTAAGCTAGTCACCTCATCTGTCAAACAGGACTAACAGGATTTCCATCCCCGCAGGATTGCCTTGGGGTGTGGGCTGGGGTGATGTGGAGAGAGTCTCTGATGACAATGTTGGAATCTGGAATGAGAAAGTGCAGCTACATGGGTGGATATCTAGATGGCTGACACCTGAGTTCTACTCACTTGTGGTCCATGAGACCATCTGGTTCTTCCCATTAAGGTTGCATCCTTAGTAATCCAGCTATTTCCCATCATACTTTACCCTCCTTGACCTTGAGAATACTGAAAAGCTGTGAAGAAATCTATGAGAACAAAATAATAATGTGAATCCCAATTACTTCTTTCAGTAATAAATCAGAAAGTTCACTTTATGGTTTGTATAACTCCTATTTTATACTCTAATCTTACTCCTCGAATTCTAGAGAGAGAACTATAGATGCTGAGTGCTTCCTTTGGTTAGCTTGTGATGGAATACACTAAGAGGAGGTGAAGTTCAGAAGTTACCAAAAGAAGTAAAAACAGTGATGAAGACTAAAGTTTTATTGAAAACCTCATATTTGCCAGTTACTGTGGACATAGAGTCAGTAATACAAAACCTGAGACTGTGAAACATGCTCTTCTAATTCTATCAAGGTCACATAACAAATGCAAAGAACTAGGACAGATTTGAGTCTGAGCTCTTCTGCTCTGCAAGTAACTTCTAAATTCCCTGAGGCTCCTGTTGATATCTACAAAATTAGGCAATTCCTGTAATGCTTAGCACAGGATTTGGGACTCCTAGAAAATAATAGTACTTTAAAAAAATCTGTGCATCAAATGAGAACATTGTTACTGGAGGACAGATATGAAGCCACTGGAAATGAGAGCTTAAGTTCCTCCAGGGAACTTTTTAGAGGGAAATGGGAATTCAGCACTACTAATTTCCCATGGACCATTTCCAAAGAGACAGTGTGATGGTAGAACAATTTCCAAATGGGATTTTACTGATGCAAAAACAATTGGACATAAAAATAGAAAAAAAAATTGGAAATGTCTGTATTTTTAAAAAATGTAGTGCAAATACCCAAATAAAGTTTGGGGTTTTTTCCCTGTGATTATAGTGTGACTTTGCATAAAGCCAGTTAATTCTCAGGGTCTATCACAAACATCACTGTCTCACTGATTCACTGATGCTGGAGCCAACAGTGTCCCAACCATGACTCACTGGAAGCAACTATACAAGTGAAAGGAGTTTGTTTTTCTGCACTGTTGTTTGTTACAACTTTTGATTTGTCTCTGTGAACATGGATCTTTGTCTTCTCAAAGGATACTTTCTCTTGTCCTGATAGTCAAACTACCTAAATGTCAGATGTTTATTGTTGTTCAGCTACATTAAAAAACAAAACAAAACAAAACAAAACAGAACAGGTATTAATCCTCCTCCAATCTCCACATCTTCTGCTGTTGCTCTGTCTCTTATACACGGGACCAGGGAGTACTGGGCAGGCAGCAAAGTCTGGACATGTCCTGGTGTGGGAGGGGATTCAGTGAGTGAGTTGGCTGCCACATCTGGGGGAGGCCTGGGTGATGAAAGATGGCAGCTGTGATGATGAGAGAGGAGCCCGTTTCCGGGAGGCAGGGGCAGGCCCCTCTCTTATTCCTTCCACCTCGATCCAAATGCCATTTGTGTGAGTCAGCTGCCACTTGGCCTCAAGGGACTTTGCTGCCAGATGCTCCCCTTCCCCCCTCTTGAAGCAAGAGCCAAACCCCCTCCTGACCCCTCCACCTGCAGTGGACGTTTCTAGGGCTAGACTTTATGGTCTCCGGGAGTGCAGGACCCAGCAGCAGGCTTTTTTCTCACGCAGAATGTTCACAGAACTTTGAAAAGAACAATGAAGGGATCGGAGCTGCTCCTGGTTGCATCACTGAGCCTCTTTCCTGGCACTTTCCCTCCCATTGTTGAGCACTTACTGTGTGTGGGTCTCTATGCTAAAGGCATAATATGCACCATCTCATTTATCCCCAGAAAAATGCTCTGAGATGGCTTTGTGCTCCTCTGAACTGTACAGATAAGGCAGAGGAGGCAGGACATAAGTCCTGGACTGTCAGCTGTGTTACTCTCCCTTATAAACAAAGACTCTAAACTGTGAGGTACTAGGGGAATCTGCTCTTTGTGGGTTTGAGTATACAAAGTCTGAGTATACTGAGTCTACTTTCCATTGTAGCGGAAATGGAAGAGCGCTGTGATTCAGAAGAGCCTCTGAGGCACCTGCATTGCTCTCAGAACTCTTCCATTTCCTGGAAAAATTGCTAGTCGGACACTAAGTCAGAAGTGATAGGAAGGCTCCTGCCACGGCTGAGCAAGCGACCCTCAGCTTCTGCACATGTGGCAGCACACTCTCATCGCCTTCCTTGTTGGCTCCAGCTGGTTGTTCAGGGGGCTCTGATATTGCTCTGAATGGTTCTGCAATACCACCTTGGAGGATACACTCCACCTTCTTGCTGCTACCCTTAGCCTTGTGTCAGCGGTGACTCAGCGGGTCCATGGTGCTGGCCTCACTCACCTGATGGCGTGCCTTGCCCAAGGTGCTTCTTAGAACCTGGATTAGCGCTTGAGAGAGCCTCTGTTGGCTCATGCGTGCAGAATTTTCCATTCCACACCCAATGTTTACTACCTGCCTCCTCCTCTCACACCATTTTGAAACACCTTGGAAATTCTAGTGAACTTATATACAGCTGTGAACTTAGTGTCCAAGTTTCTCATCTCTTTCCCTTGTGGTTGCTTTCTGATCTTTCCCTTAGGTTTACGAGGCCACTGAGATGTGTGAACTGCAATGTATTCTTTAGGATTCTTTGGTTTCAAGCAAGAGACCAAGCCTGGCTAACTTAACACAATAAAAATGAGGGAGAGAGACAGACTGGGGATGGGGAGAGGAGGGGGGTGGTAAGAGACTCTAGAGAAAAAGTGGGGGAGAAGAAGAGCAGAGAGAGAGGAAGGGTGAGGAATGATTTAGATTCAATCATTTCTTGAATTTAGATTCAATCATTTCTTGCTCTTCTGTCACTGTGCTTTTGGGGAAGGAGACTACTGTAGCTGGACCCACATGCCCTTGGTAGGACGTGTTTGTTGACCATTCACCAAGACTGTGTAGGATATGTCCTAAAGGACTGGCTAGAAGAGAAAGTGAATGCTGCTCAGGCACAAAAAGCAAATGTCCACCAAAGGAAAATAGAGGTACCTTTGTCACCATCTAAAGCATCTCTCCTGGGCTTCCCAGGTGGCTCAGTGGTAAAGAATCCACCTGCCAATGCAGGAGACTTGGGTTCGATCCCTGGGTCGGGAAGATCCCCTGGAGGAGGAAACGGCAACCTACTCCAGTATTCTTGCCTGGGAAATCCCATGGACAGAAGAGCCAGGTGGGTGATGGTCCATGGGGTCACAAAAGAAACATGACTGAGCAACTCAACAGTAACAACAAAGCATCTCTAGAAACCTTTGTTTAGTTTTAGTTTCTTTATAGCCTAGAATTCAACTTGGGCATTAAAAATAAGCCATTTTCTCTAAAAATGAAAGTTGCCAAAGAGTTATGGTTTACATGCAGACTTTTGTATTTGAATATTTAGATTGCTGGTAGAACCGCACAGGGTCATCTGTGTTCCGCTGTGTGTGTTACAGAGCAGCGACGTGTAAGAGCCCATGTGCTCCAAGGCTGCATGAAGAGGGGTTTTGCATCCTGGTTTCCCTTGTGGCTCAGCTGGTAAAGAATCCATCTGCAATGTGAGAGACATGGGTTCGATCCCTGGGTTGGGAAGATCCGCTGGAGAAGGGAATGGCTACCCATTCAAGTATTCTGGCCTGGAGAATTCCATGGACTGTATAGTCCATGGGGGTGCAAAGAGTTGGACACGACTGAGTGGCTTTCACTTTCAGTCTGGATACAGCTTTCGGATGTTTATGCTGACATACTTAAGGCTGAGCCTCTGCATCTCTCAAGAGTGCCCATGCACATTCTCACTGTTTGCTTTAGTATTTGTGCCTCAGGCAAACATGGCCTTATGCTAAAAATACTACTAGGTGGCTACCCTTCCTGAAGTCTCTCCCAGGATCCTGGCCCTGGACCTCTCCATCTCTGTTATCACGTGGTCCCTGTGTTCCCAGTTTAGTTATACAAAGGTTTTCATAACAGTTTGATGTGTTCAACTTTCTTCCTCTGTGAAGCCAGGACTTTTGTGGTCTTAGGAACAGTATGCAGTCGGTTGGCTCCTCAGAGATGCCTACAGAATCATGTTCTAACACAACTCAATTCTACTAAGGATCTCACTGGCAAGATGTCAGAAGAATCTCATTATTACAGTGATTTCATCCCTCAAGTGTGGGCTTTGAGGACAACTTTCTTGCGGGGGTGGTGGTGCTGTGGGTTTCTCTGCTGACTTTTTATGGTCTGTCTCTGTCTGTCTCTATCCTCTTCTTCAACCATTCAGTTCAGTTCAGTCGCTCAGTTGTATCCGACTCTTTGCGACCCCATGAATTGCAGCATGCCAGGCCTCCCTGTCCATCACCAACTCCCGGAGTTACTCGGACTCATCCCATTGAGTCAGTGATGCCATCCAGCCATCTCATCCTCTGTCACCCCCTTCTCCTCCCGCCCCCAATCCCTCTCAGTATCAGGATCTTTTCCAATGAGTCAACTCTTTGCATGAGGTGGCCAAAGTGTTGGAGTTTCAGCTTCAGCATCAGTCCTTCCAATGAACACCCAGGACTGATCTCCTTTAGGATGGACTGGTTGGATCTCCTTGCATTCCAAGGGACTCTCAAGAGTCTTCTCCAACACCATCGTTCAAAAGCATTAACTTTTCGGCGCTCAGCTTTCTTCACAGTCCAACTCTCACATCCATCCATGACCACTGGAAAAACCATAGCCTTGACCAGACAGACCTTTGTTGGCAAAGTAATGTCTCGACTTTTTAATGTGCTATCTAGGTTGGTCATAACTTTCCTTCCAAGGAGTAAGCGTCTTTTAATTTCATGGCTGCAGTCACCATCCGCAGTGATTTTGGAGCCCAATAAAATAAAGTCTGACACTGTTTCCACTGTCTCCCCATCTATTTCCCATGAGGTGATGGGACCAGATACCATGATCTTAGTTTTCTGAATGTCGAACTTTAAGCCAACTTTTTCACTCTCCTCTTTCACTTTCATCAAGAGGCTTTTTAGTTCCTCTTCACTCTCTGCATGAAGGATGGTATTATCTGCATATCTGAGGTTATTGATATTTCTCCCAACAATCTTGATTCCAGCTTGTGCTTCTTCCAGCCCAGCGTTTCTCATGATGTACTCTGCATATAAGTTAAATAAGCAGGGTGACAATATACAGCCTTGACGTACTCCTTTTCCTATTTGGAACCAGTCTGCTTCACACAATTCTTTTCCTTCATTTTTTCCCCCATTGTGTTGAAATAGGATTTATTTAAAATAGTTATTTGTTAAAAAAATTTTTTTTAAGTTTAGCTTTCAACACATATCCAGGCCACTGTAACAGCCTTCAGAAATATTAAAATCATAACCATCAGTGAACACTCCAAGTCTTCCTTAAACATAATACAAGTTCCAGTCTAATACCCTTTAAAGCAAAGTTGTATCAATTCTCACAATTTTGACATTTTGTAGTGTTTATAATTTAAGAGATCAATGTAAATAAGCTGTTGTAAGCATCATCATTGCTTCAAAACTGTACATAATACATGCCAGGAAAAGAGAGAAAAATACAGAGATCTGTCAATTGTTCATTGTATAGAAATAAAACTCTACTAAAATAAAACTTAAAAAAAAAAAAAAACTCTACTAAAAACCTTCCATTAAAAAGTGTAGCAACTTTCTACTTTAGTTTCCAAGAATCCAGGAAACTGATCTCAAAATTTGAAGCCTTACAACACAATGCCTCCAATTCTAGGGTAATTTTTTTGATTTACACCAGTTTTACATTATGCTGATTGTCCCACTGAAGAAAATTCCCTTCCTTCTTACACACAATATATTGGCCTCTCCAGACAACTTACTGGTCTCTGAGTTTGTTGAGTACCTTTAGGCATCTGAGCTTTTGCATGTGCTATTTTATTCTTATAATGCCAGTCCAGGCATGCATTTTGACTGTCTCCCACACTAGGTAGTGACCCTTGGCACATAGCAGATGCTCAGTGAATTTGAATGATCATAATGGGAAGTAGTTTAGGCAAAATACAGTTAATATAAATGCACAGAGGTCATAAAGGATCCAAAGTAATTATCAGAACCCAAAACTACTGACAATAGTACTTGAATTGAAAAGTCTTGACTAGGAAGGGTTTGGTGCCTCCTGAATTTTTTCCTTTTGGTAATAAGTTGTATTTCCTAAGAGCTCGGGCCTTCCTGGTAGCTCAGCTGGTAAAGAATCTGCCTGCAATGCAGGAGACTCCAGTTCAACTCCTGGATTGGAAAGATCCACTGGAGAAGGGATAGGCTACCCATTCCAGCATTCTTGGGTTTCCTTGGTGGCTCATTTGGTAAAGAATCTGCCTGCAATGCAGGAGACCTAGGTTCGATCCCCAGGTTGGGAAGATTCCCCTGGAGAATGGAATGGCTTCCCACTCCAGTATTCTGGCCTAGAGAATTCCATGGACTCTATAGTCTATAGTCTTTATAGTCCATGGGGTCACAAAGAGTCGGACACGACTGAGCAACTTTCACTAACACTTCATTTAAGAGCTCTCTCATAGGATCTGTAGTTGCAGGGCCAGAAGCTAATGGGAACAAGCCCTAGCCATTGCTGCTAGAGCAGTCAGGTCTGTTTTGGCTAAAATCACAAAGTATTCAGTATATTAAAGGGAGTGAACAGTACATTGTGCTTCCTGCTTAACTATGTGGAGCTAACTCATGACTTTGATTTACTGCTTTGTTCTGTGAAAGGAAAGAGTACCCCTAAAAACTTGTTAGACACAGGCAGCTCATTGCATGGAAATGTAGATGGTTTTTACACCAGTGTTAAATCTTGAAAACTGCTTCTTGAACTTTACTTGAAAACCTTAGCTTCAACTGATAGAATTCTGGTGTCCTCAACAGGGAGAGGGAGAGGGAGTTTTGCATTTTGTATATAGCACAAGGGAATTCAGAACCGTGTTGATCTCTGATTTTTATATTTCTGCATGTGACCTTTTGAAATATGTTTATTTTGTCACCCTCATTTTTATAATGTAATCATTTAAAAGCCCTAAACCATCACTTAAAAATAATCTTAAAATGTATTTGCAAAGTGAAAAAGCACTCATGCTTTATTTATTCAATTACAGATTTTCATATAGATACTACCAAGATGTCAGCTGGCATCATTGAGTCAGATAATGTCAATTTAACATTCTCCCTCCCAAGACCCACTGTTTTGATGGTCTTCAAGAATTCAGAGATTTCTTTAGGGTTTTGAAAGTTCCAGAGAACTTATTTCCTCTTGGCCCATTCTGTCTGTCAATCTACTATAACCCTAAGTCAACTAGGTTCAAACTCTTTCATGGGTTTCCATTTTTGGGCAAAAATTCTCCTTACCATCAAGTGATTCATGAGAACCAGAAGGTTTTACTATCTAATCACATGATTAGATAGTAATCAAGGCACATCACTCTGCCTTCAGACTTTTATTTTGTTTTATTTATTTATTTTTTTAATTTTTTTAATTTTTATTTTTCAGTGGGTTTTGTCATACATTGATATGAATCAGCCATAGAGTTACACGTATTCCCCATCCTGGTCCCCCATCCCACCTCCCTCTCCACCCGATTCCTCTGGGTCTTCCCAGCTCACCAGGCTCGAGCACTTGTCTCATGCATCCCACCTGGGCTGGTGGTCTGTTTCACCACAGATAATATACATGCTGTTCTTTCGAAACATCCCACCCTCACCTTCTCCCACAGAGTTCAAAAGTCTGTTCTGTACTTCTGCATCTCTTCAGACTTTTTAATCATTCTCTCTTTTAGATCTTCTCTTGCCAGAGTTTGTCCTTCAGGGTCTTAATATCTACTTCAAATGAGCTTGTAAAAGAAAGTCTTCTCCAAATGGTGGGCTTGCCCTGGTACTGCCCTCAGTCACAGGCAGAAGAGGCCCTTGCCTTGGGCCCTGTGGTGTAGAAGGCCCATCCAGGGTCTGCACTCCACACCCTACACCACAACACAAGTACATCAGAGCAGGAAGTCACAGGACTGGGGGAGTCTCAATGAGACTCTGCACCCCCCCCCCTCTTTTACACTATGCTTTTGGTACCTAAGATTGCCCAATTCCCTACCATTTCTCCCTTCAGCTGGCTTCCAAAGCCCTGCACAGCTCTCTTCTTCTTGCCCCTCCTCCCTTCTCAAAGGCTGACGTGCTAATGAGCACACACTCCCAGGCCCGGTGTGTGGCCAAGGGACAGCGTTTGTGGGCAGAGTTGTAGACAGGACTGAAGTGTCCACATGCATGTGCATGAGTCTCTGGTGGGGTAAGACAGAGCCAGGGATGCAAGGAGAAGGAGAAGTGGGCCACAGGCAATAGGCTGTGGACAGAGGCCAGTTCGATCTCCCTGTTCCTCCATGTTGGTCTGGGAGTTCTTCATCCTACCTGACTCAGATGATTTCGGAAGTACTTTTATCAAGGTAGAAGTGTACACCATACTGTATTCAGCAGTTTGTTGGTTTGATTTATAACTTTTAAATATTTAGATATAGGATATGTGGCTTCCATTTGTACTCTTGCTCCAGGCTGGCCTGAAGTACTATTTAAAAAGTATTTTACTTCTAGTTGACTATATAATGTTTTTTTCCATCTTGTGATATGTGGGTTTGCTTAAAGCAGAGTACCCTTGAATCTAAGAGCAAGATAGAATGGTTATAAAATATAGAGTATCTTGATGCTGGTAAACTAATTGTGTTTCTGAATAACTTATTGACTTTTTCACATGCATTAGAAGTACAAAATACAGCTACTTGTATATTGTATTAAATGAAACAAGAGAGTTTATAAAATGAATAATAGATTATATAAATATCAGAAAATTTTAATAAAATGCTGAATGAAAAATGTTCTAAAATAGCATGTACAGTAAGCAGGCACTTTTATTTTTTTAAATATATATAACATTAGAAAAGATGGAAAGAGTACACACCAAAATGTTAAAAGTCTTGGAGATGGAATTCCTGGTTATTTATTTTATATATATATATATATATATATACACACACACACACATATTTAACTTTCTGGGTTATATAAATATATATATAACTAATAATATATATAAATATATATTTATATATATAACTAATAATATATATATAAATATATATATTTAACTTTCTGGATTGATTATATATTACTTTTGTGTGTATATATATATTTAACTTTCTTTTATATATGTATATATATACTTTTGTATATGATTTAAATAATTACACAGGGGAAAAATATTTGAGAGTTACAGTAGTAAAAGACATCATCAAGTTTCTTCATTGATTATATGACAATAAGATGGTTATAATTTGTGTTCCACTCAAAGAAAATCTTTTAACAGGGTCAGATCTATAGTGCCTGGTAGGATTCTCCTGAGTTTATATATGTGTGTTTAATTTCAGTTTTAAGGAAGATTAAAGACAAATCAACATACATTGATGGAATAAAGGGAGCTTTTCATTTTATCTGAAGCTCCTGTATTGGGATGTTTGCTTGCTTCTTTTAAAGATGTTAGTAGACTCAGAGCAGATTTCATATATCATAAAAAAGTATCAAGATTTCCACCATATCTTTTTCATTTTGTGATCATTAAATGAAATAGTAGAACACTTTCAGATGGGTAATCTTCTGTAATTGTTACATAGATTTTCCTGAAACTTGGGCAAAGATTACAAAAATTTGATTTACTGAGAGAATTCTATAGTTCACAGACCCACTAACCTTTGCCTGAGTTGTGAGCATAATCAAATTGTCCATCAGTTTCTCTTGTGTGTTAAGGGGATTAAAATGCTTAGATTTTAAGTTTTCTGATTAATTATCAACCCCTAGTAGAGTCCATGTGGTTTTATAAGTTGGGGACATTTGCAGCCATTCCATTTTATTGGCTAAGGAATTTTCAACCACTTGGATTTTCTATGAACAGAAAAGCTTTGGTTCCAAAAAGTACTCCTTAAATTGTCAAGCCAGATGCCTTCCCCTTGGAATCTTAATCTAGCTCATACACGGGAGAACCAGTTAACTAATCTGTTACTGTACTGCTGCTGCTGCTAAGTCGCTTCAGTTCTGTCTGACTCTGTGCGACCCCATAAACAGAAGCCCACCAGGCACCCCCGCCCCGGGGATTCTCCAGGCAAGAACACTGAGTGGGTTGCCATTTCCTTCTCCAGTGCATGAAAGTGAAAAGTGAAAGTGAAATCACTCAGTCATGTCTGACTCTTAGTGACCCAATGGACTGCAGCCCACCAGGCTGCTCCGTCCATGGGATTTTCCAGGCAAGAGTACTGGAGTGGGGTGCCATTGCCTTCTCCAGTTACTGTATTAATGTTGCTCATTCAGAAAAGATTGCCCAACGTCTTGAATTATTGCAGTATTTAAAACTCTTGGTACTTTCTTCTGAAGCAGGAAGCTCTTGTGAATATTTTTTATGTGCCTATTAATGTGCAAAGCAGAAAAGAGTTGGGAGGAGAGATGGCATAAGGCATAAGGAAGTCAAAGGAGAAATAGCAGTGATGGCATGTGTCACGGGCTGATCTTGGCTGTTAGTATCAGACAGAGTCTGATTTGAATTCTGGTTCTGCTACTTACTGGATCAGTTGTGTGACAGTGGGCAATCTATTTAATCATCAAAGCTTCAATAAAAAGCTTGATAAGATCCATCTTCCAGAGTAGTAGTGAACAAGATGCATATGAGTGTCTGGCACATGATTGAGGTAAGCCAGGGAAAAGGAACAGAATGAGATGTGGCAGGAACACAATCATGGGGAGGGAAAGGGAGGAGGGAATAAATGGAATTTGAAAATGGACAGTAAACAACTCCCAGCGGGGTTTCAAGGGCCCTTTGTATTCTAAAGGTTTTTATTTAACCTTTAACGTTCCTTTTTGGGGATGATTAGTTCTGGCTCTTTAGTCTTTCCTTATAATCATCATTTTCCAACCCTTTAATCATCATTATAGCTTTCCTCTATAGATTTGTAGTTCTCACTCTGGTTGTGGATACTGGAAGTTTGAACAGTACTCTGTGCCCATGGAGAGAATGGCATCACTCTTGCTCTCCTCTTCTCTCTCTCTCTTTTTAAAAGTATTTATTTGTTTAGCTGCACTGGGTCTTAGTTGTGGCATGTGGGATCTAGTTCCCTGACCCAGGCCAACTGCATTGGGAGCACAGAGTCTCAGTGATTGGGCCACCAGGGAAGTCCTCTCCTCTTCTCTTTATAATTAGTCAGGAGAAAGAGAAATGGGCAGCAGATGACAGTTTAAATATATGTGCCTATGTATGCACTGCTGCATGTAAAACAGATAGCTAGTGGGAACCTACCATACAGAGCAGGGAGCTCATTGTGGTGTGGTGCTCTGTGATGATCTGAACGGATGGGATGGGAGTGGGGTGGGAGGGAGGCTCGGAGGGAGCATATTATACATATATTTGATTCACTTCATTGTACAGCTGAAGAAATTGACATAACACTGTAAGGCAACTATACCCCAATTTTATATGTATATATATATATATATGCCTAAATACATGTTCCTGACCAAGCGCATTACAGAGGGCTAGTGTGATAGTAGTTACCAACACTTTTAGATTATCTACTGTCACTATTCCAGGTGCTTTATACACATGACCTTGTTAACCTCACCACAATTCAATCCACATGTATTAATGTGTCCCCACTGTATGGACCAAAGTACAGAGGAGTTGTTTCACATACTCAAAGTTGCAGAACTAGCAAGTGGCAGACCTAGGAGTTGAATCTAGGCGATCGGACTTCTTCAAAAGTACTTAAAACCACTGTGCTATGCTGCCTTTCTCTAGTTGAAGGCAGCAGGTCTTGAGTACTTGAATAAAGAATTTTGAATATATGCAGGAATTTATACATATTTTATATGAATTATAACTGGCTAGCTTTGGGAGTTGGAATGGAGTAGTTTCAAGATGAGACACCATGGCTGACAAAAGGCCAGAGGGAGGTGAACCAGTGTCTCTACTGTATTGGAGAATAAGGTTTGATTGATGAATTGGAGCCAAATTATTTCTCAAAATGTATCATATTATCATCTCTTATGAAGAATCTCTAATAGGATAGGCTATAGGGAGCCCTGAATATTCATAGTTAGGAAAGATGTTGAGAAGTGGATATGTACCTTGGGAAGACTGAAAACAAGGTTATGGAGCATGCCTATGGTCCAAATGAGAAGAAAAGCCAACCAATCAAAGAAAAGATGCTTGATGATAGCTTAGATGAAAACGATGTAGTTAAATCTCATATTTTTGAGTCTGATGGACTGGGAAAGAATGTGGGTGCTTAAGAATCAGAATTTTCAGTTGGAAGCAACTTTAGAAATAATCTAGTCTTACTTAATCACTAGGTCAAAGAAAACCAAGACCTAGGAGACTATTTCAGGTCACATAGGCAGATGTGGGGCAGTTAGTGTTAGATCCCTAATTCTCTGCCTTTGGTCTAGTGTTACAGTGATATTGATCTTCCACATATTGGCTGACACTTGCTAGAATTAACATTGCTTTGATAACTAGATGCCACGTAGATGGTATGTATGGTTGGGGGGGGGGCACATGAAACATTCAGTACCATGCTTTCTTAAGTCATAACCAGCTATGTGACTGAAATGGAAAATTGAGAAGCAGAGTCATTTTGGCAGAAACTTACTGTATCAGTTCTTGGTGGGGAAGGCAGAAATAGGGTGAAGATGATGATTTTGAGTCTACAATTTCTCTGAATGTAGAAAAAGAATGTCAACTGTGTTAAAGTTCGCTCTCAGAAGTTAGTAGTTTTGGATGAATATTGCTTGACCCAGTTTACTTTGAAGGAAGAGCATTTTTCATTCCCAGAGATTCAGAACTTTAGATATTATGCATGCAATTTTATTAAGAATTGATATTAATTTTATTAAGAATTGGTAACCATGTAGAAACTGCAAAATTCACTTTTATTTAGAGTATGTTAATGAATGATTTTCTCTATATCCTGATAATTCTTTGTTATCCTCTGTTGAATTTCTGATACATTTTATCTTTTGAAATAGAAGATAGGAATGTGTAATTTGGTTCTACAGGATTAATTTATTACTTCTACTAGAAGCCTCAGGGCTTAAAATACTTTATAATTGAATATGTATTCCATGTTTCATTGAAGTTACAAATTCTGTGCTAAAATAAGTAAAGATAAGTTAATCCATATTAACATGAAAGCTTTCATTCAGCATGTGTTTTGTTGGGAATTTGGGCACTGTTATTTCTCTATGGGAAGAAAAAAAATCATTTTTACCTCATGCTCTGAACTTCTTAGATGAAAATATGTGTTTGATGGGAGCTTAACTGTTGTAAAGCCATGAGAACTACAAAATTGATTGTGTATTAAAATGTCTTACTTTTCTTTTCTTGACCATTGAGGAAAACTCTCCTTTCTACACTGAAATTAAATCTATCATTTGATCCCTTCCTATTATAGCTAACATCTCTCTCTTGTTAAAAGCATTTTTTAATAGCAGAGAAATTGTTTCCTCATCATACAAAATTCATGAAAGATAAGAGAAAACGAAAACTGAAAATGAAATAAGATAGTAACAATTGCCTTATAAATTTTTAATAAAAGATTTAAGCTTCTGAGTCTCCTTAAAACTTAGAAAAACAACAAAGCTTCAGCTGTAGAACAGTGTTTACTTCCAATGATGAACCTCATGTCTGTGGACAATCTTTCTCCCTTAGGAGCCTCAGTAAAGCAAGCCATTTACTTTTCATGGGTGCTACTTGAAACAGTGTTCCTTTTGAAACTTCTATCTGAGAATTATTTAACTTGGATGTTAGTCCTATTATTTTTGCAGCATAAAACAATATGCTTTTTCTCAGGATTGATTTAACATTTATTAATTAGAAAAACTCTATATTTTTATAGTGAATGTTGTTTAGAAGAAAATAAAAGAATGTCTAGATAACTCTACAGGGAAGCTACCCTAAATGAGTGGTGACAATATCAGTGGTGAAATATTTGAATCATTTATGATTAGAAAAAAATAGAAATCTTGTTTCTAAAAGTATATGATTGAAGATGCATTCTCACTGAAGTGAAACATTCTCTTTTAATGTATTAACAAGGCCAGGTAGACATGCAATTTTTTAATAAAAGTTATTTATTAATTGAAGCATAGTTGATTTTGGGCTTCCCTGGTGGCTCAGATGGTAAAGAATCTGCTTGCAATGCAGGAGGCCTGGGTTTAGTCCCTGGGTCAGGAAGATCCCCTGGAGAAGGGAATGGCTGGCTACGCACTCCAGTATTCTTGCCAGGAGAATTCTATGGACAGAGGAGCCTGGCAGGTTACAGTCCATGGGTCACAGAGAGTTGGGCACCACTGAGCAACTAGCACTGTAGTTGATTTACAGTGCTGTGTTAGCTTCAGGTATACAGCAAAGTAATTCAGTTTTACCTATATATTCTTTTTCAGATTCTTTTCCATTAGTTTATTGCTAGTTACAACTTACTGAACATAATTCCCTGTACTATACTGTAGGACTTTCTTGTTGATAGATTTTATATTTATTGTTCTTTGAATCTGTTAAATGGATATCCTTTTAAGCACTGCATTTTTCTTGAAAAAATCAATTTTCCTGGATAAATAAAATCCCCTTAATTAAAAGTGACAAAATCTGTTTGGTTTTCTAAAGGAGCCTATAAAATTATTTGCTCTAACTTTTAATAAATGGGCAGAAACGTGAAGCTGGAACCAGCAAGTCCAGTTCTCTGAGTCTCACACCCCATCCTTCTTGAAATTCCCTTCTGTCTTAATTTCTAAGATACAATGCAACTTGGATGTTGGAGGAAAGAAAGAAAGAATTTTTTTCTGCTTTTTGTGGTCAGAATCATTGATTTTAAAATTTCTTATATGGGCTCAGGATTTACAAAGGATTTAGAAACAGGTACAAATGGGGGAAGGCTGTTTCTAGAGTGACGGGTGTTGCTCTTCCTAGTAGCACCATACTAAGGCCTCAGAGGGTAAGACTATTTGTTCCCAGCCAGTGACAGAATGAGAACCACATGGGTCACAGGAACTTGAAAACGAGGATTGAATACAGAAGTGTAATAGCAATGGAAGATCAGGGAGTAGTTGGTACCTTCAGTTTCAGCAGAAAGAGAGGCTGCTCAAGGGACTGGGGATATGATGTAATTGTTTAGTCACTAAGTCATGTTCAACTCTTTGTGACCCTATGGACTGTAGCACACCAGGCTCCTCTGTCCATGGGATTTCCCAGGCAAGAATACTTGAGTGGGTTGCTGTTTCCTCTTCAGGGGAATCTTCCCAATTCATGGAGTGAACCCACATCTCCTTCATTAGTGGGCAGATCCTTTGCCACTTAGCCACCTGGGAAATCAGATCAACTACTGACCCCGTGCAATTTAATTGAATATGGACGCCTTTGAAATCAGAAGGTCTGATGCTAGTCATGGCAGGTAGACAAGGAAGTACAGCTTTGAGTTCAAATGTGAAATCAGAGTTCAGATGTGCACATAACCAAAAAGGCAGTGGCAGAGATAGCACGCATAATTGATACAGTTAGAAACAGCTTGCTTTATTTTGGAGAGAATACTCATTAATCATTAGTCACTGAGCAAAGTCAGGGGGGAGACTGTAAACTCCATGAAGGTAAAGACTTTGTCTGTCTTCTTTGCCACTAAATTGTGAGCATTAGAAAAGATCATGATCAATAGGCATTACATTGAATCTGTAGATTGCTTTGGGTAGTATCATCATTTTCACAATATTGATTCTTACAGTCCAAGAACATGGTATATCTCTCCATTTGTTTGTGTTGTCTTTCATTTCTTTCATCAGTATCTTATAGTTTTCTGAATACAGGTCTTTTGCTTCCTTAGGTAGGTTTATTCCTAGGTATTCTATTCTTTTTGTTGCAGTTGTAAATGGGATTGTTTGCTTAATTTCTTTTTCTGGTCTTTTGTTGCAAGAGATTTATTTGTATTAATTTTGTATCCTGCAACTTTACCTAGTTCATTGATTGGTTCTAGTGGTTTTCTGGTGACATCTTTAGAATTTTCCATGTATAGTATCATGCCATCTCCAAACAGTGATCATTTTATTTCTTTTCCAATTGGAATTCTTTTTATTTCTTTTTATTCTCTGATTGCCGTGACTGTGACTTCCAAAACAATGTTGGATAATAGTGGGAAGAGTGAATATCATTGTCTTTTACTGATCTTAGAGGAAATGCTTTCAGTTTCTCACCAATGAGAATGATGTTTGCTATGGGTTTGTAGTATATGGCCTTTATTATCTTGGGATTGATTCCTTCTGTGCCTACTTTCTGGAGAGTTTTTATCATAAATGAGTGTTGAATTTTGTCAAAAGCTTTTTCTGCATTTATTGAGATGATCATATGATTTTTATTATTCAGTTTGTTAATATGGTGTGTCACACTGATTTCTGTATATTGAAGAATACTTGCAAGCATGGGATAAATCTCACTTGATCATGGCATATGATCCTTTTAATATGTTGTTAGATTCTGTTTGCTAGCATTTTGTTGAGGATTTTTGCATCTATGTTCATAAGTGATGTTGACTTGTAATTTTCTTTTTTTGTGAAGTCTTTGTCTAATTTTGGTATTAGGGTGATAAGTGGCCTCATAGAATGAGTTTGGGAGGGTTCCTCCCTCTGCAATTTTTTGGAAGAGTTTGAGATGGATGGGTGTTAGTACTCCTTTAAACGTTTGATAGAATTCATCTGATTCCATCTGAAGCCTGAAGCCATCTGATCCTGGATTTTTGTTTGTAGGAAGATTTTTAGTAACAGTTTCAATTTCATTAGTTGTGATTGGTCTGTTCATATTTTCTATTTCTTCCTGGTTCATTCTTGGAAGATTGTCCTTTTCTAAGAATTTGTCCATTTCTTCCAAGTTGCCCATTTTATTGGCATAAGTTGATTTTAGTATTCTCTTTTGATCTTTTATATTTCTGTGGTATCATTTGTAACTTCTACTTTTTCATTTCTAATTTTATCTTGAGTCCTCTCTTTTTGGTCTTGATGAGTCTGGCCAAAGGTTTATCAATCTCATTTATTTCCTCACTGATCCCACTATTAGTTTCACTGATTTTTGCTTTGTTTCCTTCCCTTCTATTTCATTTATTTCTCCTCTGATCTTTATGATTTCTTTCCTTCTACTAACTTTGGGCTTTAGTTTTTCTTCTTTCTCTAGTTGTTTTAGGTGTAAGATTAGGTTGTTTATTTGAAATTTTTCTTGTTTTCTGAGGTAGGATTGTATTGCTATAAGCTTTTTGTTTTCCTCCTCCATCTCATGGGTTTTTTACATCTTTGTTTAGCCATAATTGATTTCTAATTTCATAGTGTTGTGAAGATAATGATCAATAAGTACTGATTTTATAGTCAATTGTTAGTTGTCACAGACCATTTTGGAATTCTAGAAAGGAATATATGGACTCAGATAAGTAAAATAAACCCCTAAAGCAGAATTGAGACCTGACTCTAGCTACCTAGGATAGGTAGAGCTCCTAATCCCTCAAGGAGGAGGGATTATAGCCCAACAAGACCAAACTATAAGATACCTATGTATGTTAGTCATTCAGTCATGTCTGACTCTTTTCAACTCCTTGGACTGAAGCCCACCAGGCTCCTCTGTCCATGGAATTCTCCAGGCAGGAATACTGGAGTGGGTAGCCATTCCCTTCTCCAGGGGATCTTCCAGACCCAAGAACCAAATCTGGGTCTCTCAGATCATGGGCAGATTCTTTATCATCTGAGCCACCAAGAAAGCTCCTAAGACATCTATGGACTAGGCCTGAAATGAATATTTTATGATACATGTATAGTTTACCATAGATTGCTTTGATTACCTTGCTAATTCATTTTATCCTCTATAGTCCAAGTTTTAAAAGATATTTTTAATGCTCTATAAGTCAGATATATTGAATGAGGGTTGACCCTAGATTGATTATATGGAAGTCACTACAGAAACTATACGGCAGGGCTTTCTATCTGTTTAGGACCCGTCAGGGGCAGTTTTATAAAGGGCATCCACACAGGGACTAATGTTGAAGTAGTGCTCTGGTGGGTACCCATTTGAAGAAGAAGAAGTGAAGTCGCTCAGTCGTGTCCAACTCTTTGCGACCCCATGGACTGTAGTCTACCAGGCTCCTCCTTCCATGGAATTTTCCAGGCAAGAATACTGGAGTGGGTTGCCATGTCCTTCTCCAGGGGATCTTCCCAACCCAGGGATTGAACCTGGGTCTCCTGCATTGTAGGCAGATGCTTTGGACTGGGGTAATTCAATGACAGGTCATAGTGCTACTAACCATTTCTTCTCTGGCTATTCTTTTCCTCTTGTTCCCTCATCTGAGCAGATCCCTGAATCTCACTATTGGTTTCCAATGAGCCTTTCCTTTGATTTCCTATTTATCACTGTTTCAACCATTCCCTATGCTCAACCCTAGCTTTCCCACCCTCATTCTGACCCAAACAGTAATCTCCTGTCTCTGATGTCTTCAGTAAAACTCATTCTGATATTCCTTAGTTCTTCTAAATGACTCAGTTACAAAATCTCAGAGTCATTCTTAACTCTTGCCTCTCTGTTGTCCCCACCAAGTTCAACTGTCTCTGTAAAATTCTCCATATCCATCTCTCAAGTCTTGATCCTTTTCATCTTGTGCCTAATTCAGTGCAATAACTTCTTCTCTGGTCACCTCAAACTCCCAACTTTATCTTTTCCAAACATACTGTGGCTAGAGTTTTCTTTTTGAATTATCACTTTGATCTTATTTCTCTCCTATGCAAAAATTCTCAGTGGCTTCCTGTTACCTCTGTTCTGTCTTACCTTTGAGAACCTCCGTGATCTGGCTACTCAGATAATCCAGTGCAACTTCCTGATATGATCTCTCTGGTCCAGCCAGCCTTTTTTTTTAATTCTTTAATCTTCCAAAAATAATTTATTTGTTTTGAATGCTGTGTTTTTCACATGTTACTCTTTACTTGTGAAGTCTTTTCTTGCTAAATGTTCAGGTCCAAGTCTGAATCTCTTCTGTAAAGACTTTTAAATGATTTCATTCTTCTTTGATCTTCCACTTTCTGATAATGCTAAAATGCTTATTATCTACATCATTATTTTTGGTTACAGAACATTTTGAAATAGAATTTAACTGTTAAGTATGTCTATTTAATCTTCTCCACTAAACATATTTTAAAAACAGTAATATGTATTTATTTCTTTAGACACATTTTAGTCCTCAATCCAGTGCTATATGAGTATAAAGGAGGTCGATAAATATTTGGGGACTTGATGCATACCAGCTATGGTTTAATGGAGGAAAACAAACCCTATTTGAAGTTGTATTATTTAGATTTGCTTCTCAGCTCTGCTGCTCCCCAGCTAAGTGACAATGAGAAGGTCATGTAACCCCACTGGTTCTCAAATTTTATTTTAAAGGATCACCTGGATATTTCATTCAATGAACATAGAAATTATAGCATCACAGGGCAAAGTCTGACCAATTAAAAATATACCCACTCCTTTGGTATTGATAACTGTTGAAACTGGATGATAGGTGCATGGGGATTTAGTAAAAGTTCCTTCAAAGGTTGAACATTTTCATAATAAAAGGTAACATCCTTTTATTAGTTTAAAAGCACTAGTTTAAAAAAAATGCAAGAATTTTGATTAAATAGATTCCTATGTTGACCTCATACATTCTAATTTAGTGACTTGAGGTAGATTCAGGAATCTTGTTTGTGGTGTTTTTTTTTTTTTTTTTTTTTTTTTTAATAGTAGATTGATATAAACATGGTTTTACCTCTTGGAACCTTCTTCCTAACCTGCAAAATTGGGACACAAAATCTCCACAGGTCTATTGTGTATGAAATAAGATGTGTGAAGGCATGTAGTTCAGCTCCTGGCTCAAAATCGAAGCCTAGTATATGTTTAAGTTAACAGATGCCTACACCCTTCAAGAGAGACTCCTGCTCTGATAAATGGCCAATGGTCATTTATAACCCTGAAGATGAATTTAGGTAACCAAGGCCAAGAGTAAAAAAGAATTTAAAAAGTGAAAGAATTTGATTAAGGATAGTACTGACACATCCTCTTTTTTTTTTTTTTTTTTTATGTTCTGCTAAGTGATTTGACCTCTTCTGGGAATGAACTGTAACCATATTTAATTTAAATAGCTCAGAGATGACAAATTGTCAATAACCAGGGTATTTCATGGATGGGCTCACTAGACTAGTGACTAAGCTAATTTCACAGCTGGAAGGGCTTATCTGTCTCACACAGATTTTGTATAGTTCAGATATTATGGAGAAAATCACTTTGAGAAACAACACTTTCTATGTGAAGTATGTTTTAGAGTGAAGTATGATTTAGGCTTATTGAAAAAATTCTGAGACTTCTATTAGACATATATTTATTTTAATGACATTTTATTTATAGTAATTGCTTAAGTAAATAGATAACATTTACCACCAGAGTTGCACTAAATATTTTGTCTTTTTTAGCACTTTTGGAGTAGTTTTGCTTTTTAATTGGATGGCTCATTTCTAGGTTATATTTGTCCTCTGTCTTCAGCCACCACTACTTTCTAAAACTTTCTCTTCACTCCTTCTTACACTGCTTAGACTGCTTCTTATACTCTTCTCCAAATTTTTTAGAGAAAACTGTTTAAATAATGTACAACCTAGGCAACAGAAGGTTAAATATGCACAAGAATGCTGGAAATAATATGCAAACTTTTTGTAACTTATGACTAGAGGCAGTATTGTCTATAGGAATAGGTCTTAGACCACTCATTCATTTATTCATTCATTCAATAAATAGTGAGTTTTCGAAATTCCTGGATGATCTAGACACTGTCTTTCCTTAAGGACTCCTCTTAAGGACAACTATGAGACAAGGTAGAAATAACACAGGTGGGGATGGGTGAATGGCGGTGGTGGTGAGGCAAGGATGAGGTTTTCTTTCATTATCAGGGAAGGACCTCCCAAGGAGGTGGCCTTCACCTGGACTTGTGAGAGTCTAAAGTGGGCAGAGGGAAATGCTTCAACCTAGCTGGATCCTTCCACTCACTCATACATGTCTCAGGTACAGATCTGGCCACGTTTTGTGGTCATGGAGCATAGCCAAGCTTGCATGGTTGATGTAGGAACTGAGCCCACAGACAACACTAGTTTAGCAGCTGCTCTCATTTGCCACAGTATGTAACTTGAATGAGATGCCAGTTTAGTTTTTGATCCAGCTGCAGATGGACCACTGCTTAGCTCATTCCTGAAAGATCCTTTGAAAAAGTGGAATTCAGGGCTTGGATTGTCTCCAGTGTATCTGCAGAGTCAGAATATTGTGGAGAACTTTTGGATAGAAAATCTAGAGGGAGGATAAACAGATCACACACAGACAACATCTTTAAACTTGTGTCTGCTTTGAATCTGTTTTTGTAAACAGCAAAATATTATCTCTGTCTTTAAATGCAGAGAAATGAAAAGCTGACTTTGAAAATAATTAGATTATAATGTAAAAGATGTATGAGTTTTTTCCTCACTGATACCAGTTTCTGGTTCTTTAGAGATAAACACTTTTTAATCTATAAACTACTGCCACTTTTGTATACACTCTGGAAGGTGTTACTAAAGAACTTTTAATCTTCAAAAGTGAGAGATGTTATGAGACTGAAAAAGCAATGATGAGGCAGGTATCTGCCATAAAATGTCTGAACCAGATATGGTAGTGAGGAAAGACCTTTCTGTTCATCCCTGTTCTAGCGCTGGAGACCCACTGGCTTTAGGTCAGGAGCATCCATCTCCTTTTCCTTTTCCAAAAATTCAACTGGTAGCTTCAATGGAGATATGGGGCCGCAGTTATCCACCATCCACATGCAGATCACAGCATGCAGCTGTACAGAGAAATTTCAGCCAGCGGCCACATCCTCCCAGGCACTTTAAAATAAGAGATCAAAATGAAAGTCACTGATAGACAGTCAGCAGCAAAATCTCATTCACTTTGATTCAAGTAACTCAATTCCCCATCAGTGGGAGGAAGAGAGGCTGGGTGACCACAGCCCTTGTGCTGGTATTGATCACCTGTCTTCCCCAGCGGCCAGGAGCAGCCCCTGTCCCACTGTATTCTGAGAAAGCTGAACCATTTAGTGCTGAAGCAGGATAGCTTGGGACATATGTGCTGATACGGGAGGAAGGGGGGTTTGTTATGATTTACCTCCATTAGTCAGAATTTTCGGCACTTATGAGTTTTTAATTAGTGCTGTCAACTCTTTTTGCTTCTTCGAATGGCATCAGTGTGAACATTTTTGGGCCTGGGGGCACCCAGAAGCTATTCCTGGTTCCTGATAATTAAAGTGATTAAGGAGACAGAGGGAAAGGGACATGAATGTGGAGAGATCAGGATTCCAGAAGATAACAGACTTCATTTAGCTGGCTGCTCTTCTAGGCCAATGGCAGACAGCAAGAAAAAGGTGTTGTATGTTTGTTTCATCTAGCAATCCTTCTATCTCAGTGCTGTTCATAAGTTTACTCTAGTTTCAACCTCTATAAGCAGCTGACATTCAATATAAAAACTGCACCTTGCAGAAAAATCTGAGGTCTTTGTGCCGTCTTTCATATCCTTGCCTTGTAGTGTTGGCTAACTTTTCAGAGATTTAGGATGGAATCCTGTGTCACTTTCATTCTGTAACCTCACATAAAATTCAACAGAGTGCCTTTGCACTTAGAAAATGCTAAGTATTTATTTCATGCAGTAGGTAAATCAGATTTGATATATTGGCAAATTTATTTTTTAATGGATAATAACCTCCCCCTCTCCCTTTTTTGAAATGATTGTTCTTCATGTGTTGTAATGACATTTAAAATGTACAAAAAGTAAGGACTTCCCCGGTGGTCCAGTGGTTAAGAATCCCCCTTCTGATGTAGAGATTGTGGGTTAGGGAAATAAGATCCCACATGCTGTATGGTGCAGCCAAAGAGGGGGGAATATATATATATGTACACACACACACATGCACACACACATATATATGTATTATGTGTATATATAGAATATGTGCGTGTGCATATATGGTGAATATGTATGTATACATGTATGTATATACGTATGTGCATATATGTATAGACTGAGTGACTTTCACTTCACTCACTATATAGTGTCTGACTCTGCAACCGTGTGGACTGTAGCCCACCAGGCTCCTCTCTCCATGGGATTTCCAAGCAAGAATACTGGAGTGGGTTGCCATTTCCTTCTCCTTCGTGTGTGTGTGTGTGTGTGTGTGTGTGTGTGTGTGTGTATGTGTATATAAAAAGTAAGTATCCTATTTTCTTCAGGTCTACCAATTTCATCCTCTTCTCTAAAATAATCTGAATTATTCCTGTTCTCTCAGAGCCACCCTCTGTAGACTTAGCTCTTTCTTACACCCTAACACTATACTCTGATCTAAAGAGCCCTGAATTTTAATTCCTGAAAAATGTCAGTGGACAGGAGGACGGAAACAAAGTTAGCAGAACATATGAGTTATTTCCAAAATCTAGGAAATTTCTGTAAGAACAACTTAAAAGTTACAGCCAGCAACAAACCAAATAGTCTGAAACAGAAATTATTACTGTGTTTTCATTCTGACCAGATACCTACAGCATTCTTTTAGTGCTGCCAGTGTCTCCCTGTTGTGTTTGTTTGAGCAATAAACACCCGGTTAACATTTTACAGGTAACCCAATGCCACAGTGACAGGATGGAACCTAAATGGTCTACAAATACAGGAATGTGAGAATACCTTTCTGTCTGTGTGTGCACATGTGGAAGGTGAATAAGGCACATTGTTTCCATGTTGGTGCTTTTTAGATTTCTCCTGTCACTTCCCAGAAAAGCTGGTTTACATTTTTTAATGAAATCGCTCCCATGTTGTCAGAATGAGTCTAATGATCAAAAAAGATATCTGCAAGATTTCTAAAGCACAGCATTTTAAAACCTCGTGTTAGTCTGAAACATAACAAGACACAACAAAATAAAACAAAAGTGTTATATCAGAAAAGAATAACTGGAATGCTTAACATTAAAAACATTTTTTTAACGGAATGGTGGTGGTTTTGTCTTTAAGCTGTGTCTGACTCTTGTGACACTATGGACTGCAGCCCACCAGGCTCCTCTATTTATGGGATTCTGCAGGCAAGAATACTGGAGTAGGTTGCCATTTCCTTCTCCAGGGCACTTTCCTGACCCAGGGATTGAACCCGGGTCTCCTGCATTGCAGGTGGATTCTTTACTGACTCACCCACCAGGGAAACCCCTTTAAAAGGAATATTTAAGAATAAAATAAAGAGTTAAAACAACACTGCTTTACCAAACAGATTTAGATTCTTTTCCTGATAGGTGAACAGCAGTAGGGAGGAATGTCATTCACGTAACTATTAAAACTGTATTTATTCATCAGCTTGCACAGGTGTGGAACATTTAAAGCTGGTTATGTTAAGTCGTCTCGTTGCAGTCTGCCCTTGGCAATCTCTCTCTATAAATCTCCAGGGAAGCAGAGTGGCATCATGTGTGGTTGTGTGGCTCCCAGGTGGATCTTGGCATTAGGATGTTTGGGCTTCAGTGTTGGTTCTGCCACTTACCAGCTGCTTGCATTTAGGAAAGTTAACTGAGTTTTCTTAGTCTCAGTTTCCTCATCCATAAAATGAGGAAAATAATTGTGCTTACCTCAGAGAGTTTATGCAAATCAGATAAAATGTGTAGAAAGTTCAATAGCTGCCTGTTAGTGCTCACAATAAGCTCTCAACAAATAACAGCTGCTGTTGTCACTATCTTATATCAGACATGAGGTATCAACTGAACTAAATGTTACCTTTTCCAGGCAGTTCCCAATTTTGGGATGTGCTTAGTCGCTCAGTCATGTCCAACTCTGCGACCCCATGAACTGTAGCCCGCCAGGTGTCTGTGGGGATTCTCCAGGCAAGAATACTAGAGTGAGTTGCCAGCTCTCCTCCCGGGGATATTTCCAATCCAGGGATTGAACCCAGGTATCTCACATTTCGGGCAGATTCTTTACTGTCTGAGCCACCAGGCAAGCTCAATTATTATTATTATTTTTTTAATAATGGATTTCAATTGTTAAAGAAAATTTAAATGAAAATCAGTTGGCTTTTTAAAACTCCTGCACTTTCTTCACATAGATAAAGCCAATCAGTCTGGCAGCATTGGTTTATTTTCCTAAGGACACTGTTGGTGACAGGAATAAATTTGAGTGAAATGTGGAAATGGTAATGGGAGCTTAAGCCTTGCTCCTCTTCTCTCCCAGGATTACTGTCATCCCATGATTTGCATCTTCTTCATTTCATTTATCCCTCCTTCCCTCCCTTTATCTCCTACTAGGTGCTAGACATTGGAGATGTGACATGAATTAGTTACAGTCTCTGTTCCCAAGGAGCCCGCAGGAAGGTCATAGTGGGGGTACTGGGAAGATGGTGGTGGTTTTGGTGTTAAAGAGATAATTTTTCTACAAGGAACTTAGTATAATGTTTGAGATTTGCGTAGAATTCTGTGGAAACAGGAGCAGCAAGGACTTCCCACAAAAGTTTCCTTAAGGATTTTAACATTCACCATTGCAGTGTGAAGAGCTCCCTCTTCCACAGTTTGTTTATACCAACAGCAAATAAAATGGGAGTGTTTCACAAATTAGATTAAGGCCTTTAGTTGCTCACAGGAATACATAATTATTTAGCTTTTCCCTCTAAGTCTGACCGTCTCAGTCATCTTTAAAACATAATGTATACGTGAGTCACAGCTATTGTCTGACAATGGACGAATGTCTAAGCAGGGCTTGAGGGATACAGCATGTTTAATGTGAACCAGATTCTGAGAAGACCCAGCTGAGGGGCAATTAATGTGGTGAATTAAACGTGTATGTGTGTGTGTGTGTGTGTGTGTGTGTGTGTGTGTGTTTTCCCTACAGAGAAAGGGGGAACAATTTTACAAATGAAATAAATTTCATTTATTTGCACATTGGTTAGCTATTAGCTCATCCCTTGTAACACAGTGACAGTCATGTTCTTACCCTCCTTTTTAAGCTTCTTCTTTGGAAGCTACTTGTGTCATAAATTATTTCTAGTGAATTTCTTTTGTTAGATGCTAAGTGACATTTTGAAAAAGGGCCATTATTGTCATTGTTGTTGTTAGCATTATCAAGACTTAAACATGTCAAAAGAGAGAAAATCCTGAGATCCTAACAAGATCCTGCTCAGTTGTACCTAAAAATCTTTAAATTCACACTGATTTGGGAACATTTATTTTAAAAAATGATTGTTAGAGAAGTCCCACTCTACCACCATCCTATCTTCACAACGGCTTTCTGGTATTTATTTTTAAAACAGTATCAAAGTACTAGAAACGTAAAGCCTGCGTCCCTAATGTTTATGTGAAACTAATCAACATTTGATTGTAGTTGAAGAAAATTAACCTAACAGGCTATATTTCAGTTTGCAGTATACAATAATTACATGTTTGCTTTCTAAATTATTTCCTAAAAAAATTTCTTTCCTAGAACTGATTTATCTTCAATAAGCTTCAAAATGACATACTTCTTTTGTGTTATAAAGTAAGAAATAAATAAGGAATAAGAAATTTGGGTTTCTGAATTTCTTGGTGGTAGAAAGCTCTTAGCGCTTTTCTAAACTTAGGTTGAAAGAACAAGAAGAAAAAATGGTAAAGATTGAGTGATAGCACCAATTCTAGCAAGCAGTGGATTTATGTGGCTCTCACCAGCTTTCCTTAAGTCGTTTGATACACTAGGACTGAGGCATAAACCAGTGAATTCTCTAATCCTTACTTTTCTGATTATTGTGTAATTTTGAACATGGGACAAGACCTAGAATGTGGTATCCATCATTTATTGTCTTATCTTTCCTAGAGCTCAGAAATCCACCTGTCCCATTTCCCACTTGTATAAAGCATCGCACCAAGGCAAAGATCCAAACCGCAGAGGCATGCAGGAGAAGAGTAGGTCTGCTACGAGGGAGGGTCCAGAAATGGCGGCAAGACCCACAGGTGGTGAAACCATTTGGTGTCATTTTAGGGACTCTAAACAGCTCCGGTACCAAAGTCCTTTATGTCTCAACAGAGACAAGAATTCAGCAAGAGGCAAAGTGACAGATGAGAAGTGATTTTTAGAATAGGGTGCCTATTTGTAGGCACCTGAAGCTCATCCACACGCTACTGAATGCCGGGCCCTCTATTGCACACTTTACACACGTTATCTGCAAGTTAGAGGAAATCACCACCACCACCATCACTGATGAAGAACCAAGATCAAAGGCATTTATCACCTTGCTCCTGGTTACAAATCTTGTGTATCATTTGATCCAGATGACCAGACAGTGAGCTGAATATTATTTTCCCCATTTTACAGATGTGGAGGAATTAGATCATCTTCCCAAGGGCATATTGCTAGAAACTAGCACTGCTAGCAGTGCAGAACCCAGTTCTGCTTCCTGATACATATGCTTTGGGCTTTGAAAATGTCCTACAACACCCAAAGTTGATCTGATGCTACCTGAAACAAAGTTTATGTTTTTGTTAGCTATTTCTTCCTTTTTAAGGAAACTTCCTTTCTAGTTTAGATTTCTCCTTATGCTGGACCTTTTGTTACAGAATGATTCAAATGTGCTGGATTTTGTTTCTAAAGATGATATGCAAGGTTTATTAAAATTTTTTTTTAACATTTAGCATAATTGACTTACCATGCTGTGTTAGTTTCAGGTGTGAAGCAAAAAACTTTTATATGATTTATTTGCCAAGATTACAGGTTAGGAAACACTGTACCGTTGATGCAATCTGATTTGAACACAAGAGGAAGTTGCTGGGAAAGGATGCATGTGAGGAAAGGAAATCCTCAGGCCGATTTATTGTTTAACGCTCAGTGTACAGTGTGCTGTGTTTGTCACAGGCTAGTGGAAAAGGAGTGCTTGTCCTTAACAGAGCAGATACACTTTTAAGAATAACATTTTGACCTGCTGATAAAATTAATTTGGTTCATAATAGAACATCTGAGCTACAGAAATATAATAGTAAAATAAAAAATGATCTAAAAATCCCACCGATTTTCATATTTTATTTTTATTTAAAAAAATGTGTAGAATATATCTCGAAACAGAGATCCAGGACCACATTTACGGAGAAGTGCAAGAGTCCAAGTGGTAATAAATTATAAATCATTTAAACACTTTTTTATTTTGAGGGGCAATAGGAGTAAAAGGGGGCAGTTAGGAGTCCCCCCAAATTTAAGAAATGCGAATGCACTGCTCAGCCAGCACTCGAGTTCTGGGGTCACGTTCCAGCTTTCACGAAGGGTCTCAAAACAGCTCAACCCGTCCCGCTGAGAACTAGAGTTCTACGCGCTCAAAACCGGCCCGCCGCCGACGCATGCGCAGTGCGGCCGCCGTGGCTCGGTGGGCGTTTCACAGGCCTATTTCTCTCCCGCAGGTTTTGTGCTTTTAGTGAAAGGGCCGGGACTGCGACGCCAAACAGTTCCGAGCCCAAGACGGCAGAGGGAAACCATCTCTACGTGAAAAACACATCGCGTTGAAATAAGCTACGGGAAGGGGTGGGGGTAGGTTCCGCAGGCGTCTCCAGATACACGCTT
The DNA here is from genome assembly GCF_963930625.1 of Muntiacus reevesi. NCBI lineage: Eukaryota > Metazoa > Chordata > Mammalia > Artiodactyla > Cervidae > Muntiacus > Muntiacus reevesi. Next base: position 97,238,880 of record NC_089249.1, read on the forward strand.
TTATTGTGGCAAAACATCTTCACGAGCAACTAACTTGGAGGGACAGGAGTTATCTGTAGGAAGAGAATTTAGAAGGTGGAAGGGGTGAGGGGTAACGATCTCTATAACTTTCAGCGTTGCGTTCTCAAGATGCCCTGTGCCTTTTTTTTTTTTTTTTTCCATTTCTTTGGGGAGTCCGGATGCCCCAATTAATCCTTCGCTCCTCTCAAACCCTTTAAAAAATTGTGCTTAGGAGGTCCTAATAGAAGCCCCCACCGAATTACACTGTTTAGACACACTCTCCCCAAGCAGATCTCCGGACGCCTGGGGCTGTGCGAGCTCCGCCGACCTGAGGGCTCGTGGTGGGCGGGGGCGCCTTGAGGGATCCCCTCGGCCGCCCCGCTCCCCTCCCTTCCCCTCCCCCCCGGGCCGTCGACCCCGGGCCAGGGCGGCGCGCGCTCTCCCACCCGCGCCTCTGGGGACTCGCAGACGGCAGCCAGAGCGGCCCGCGCGCTGGGCATGCTCAGTCGCCCGGCGCCGGGCTCGCAAGTCGGAAGCTTGTGCGCGACCGCCGCCGCCGAGCCGGCTGGAGCGCACGAAGAGCGCGCGGGACTCGCTGCGGCGGCGGCCAGGAGGCGGCGGACCCGGGCCGGGATCGGAGCCGAGCCCGGCGCGGGGCCCGGGATCCGCCCGCCGCGGCGCCTGCTCCTTCACACCGTCGCACCCTCGCAGGCAAGGGGCCGGCCGCGGCTGGCGTCGGCGGAGCCGAGGAACGGCGGCGGCGGCGTTGGCGGCCGCCGCCGCATCTCCGCTGCCTGCCCCGGCCGGGCAGCGTCCAGGAGCCGTCGGGCATGGAGCCGTGGAAGCAATGCGCGCAGTGGCTCATCCACTGCAAGGTGCTGCCCGCCAACCACCGGGTGACCTGGGACTCGGCGCAGGTGTTCGACCTGGCCCAGACCCTCCGCGATGGAGTCCTGCTCTGCCAACTGCTCAACAACCTCCGGGCGCACTCCATCAACCTGAAGGAGATCAACCTGAGGCCGCAGATGTCCCAGGTAACGAGGCCGGCGCGGTCGCCTCCGCCTCCAGCCGGCATCTCCCATTAATCAGCCGGCTAATGTCTTTGTGTAAATGCAAACATCTAGGTACTCTCTGTTTGCCCTGCCTTCTGCTTTGCGGACCGCTTCGGCTTCTTGTACCTTGGCTTTACGTGGTTTAGCTCTTTAGTTGAATGCTAGAGCCCTGTGTCCTAAGATGGTATGAGGATTTCTTAAGGGCTTTCTGTGAGGCGGGAAAGAACAAGCTGTCCTAAGGTGCCCTTCACCTACTGGGGGTGGGTGGATGGGTGTGTATGTCTGTGTGTGTGTGTGTGTGTGTGTTGGGCGCAACAAAAAGAGTTTGGTCCAGCTCTTTTTTAATAACGATGGGCAGGCATGGAAGGAGCTGATGGGGGTAATTATGCCTTTAGTTCTTTTGCTTGCATTTCGTCCCCTTGTTTTCTTGAAAGAGGAAGCATGACATAAAGGAGGACTCTAGGAAGTGGAGGGCGTTCCGGTACCGTTATCTGTACGGGATTGACACTGCCAAAGGGCGGAAAAGGGAGCACAGCGTAGCGGCTGCCCTGAAAGCCCCCTGAGCTTGGGGCCAGCTGGCAAGCTTCATGGTTGTGTTTATAGCTCGTCCTAAGCCATGTGAGAAGGAGCCAGTCCAACCTCTCTCAACAGCAGCAGGAAATGAGAAGTTTCGCTCCAGATTCCGCCTGCCTTCATTCAGTGCTTGCTCAGGTGGTATGGTGCACTGTTGGCTTCTGTGGCTGGAGCCCTTCCTGGAGGTGCCTCTTTGAGGAGTTAAAAAAAAAAAAAAAGCAACTCTGGAAGAGTCGCTACACAGTGGAATGGTAGTTTCTTGGTTCTGTCAGAAAGTTTTTATGCAGAAAGGTGTTAAAGTCAACTCAGTACATCTATTTTCTCTTTTAGAGAAAAAGCCACTTTCAGAGTAAAAAACCACTTTCAACTTGAAAGGGAGAGGAAACCGTTCCCTACATGATACACTTTAAGCACACTAATCCTGAATGATACAGAGCCTCAGCTACTTAGCAACCAGAACAGTGCCTTTTACAGCAGAACTTTATATAATACAGACTCGAGGTAATGTAATAATTACGTTTTTAAAGTTAGAGCACACACATTCCTCTCTTCTGGATGTCAGCGTTTTATCAGGGCCCGTCTGCACCTCCAGTTCTGCATACCTTGCCCGTCTACCTTCAACCTGCTGGTTAGTGGTTCCCAAGAAAGAACGGGCTTGTAAGTGGTGAGAACCATACAGTTTTAGAAGTGAGATAATTTATTTCATACTATCCCATATTCTGGGGTGGTGTTGGCTAATTCCATGGACCCCTCAAGAGTTGTTGCAGTTCGGAATATCCTGTCCAAGGATTTAACAGACTTTTGCTTTAAGCTGGAAGTTGCTGCTTTGCTGAGTTCTCTAGGGAGCTGCAACTGATTATCCAGTCTGCAGATCCCCATTTTCCACCTGACCTATGGCCTTAGGATGCTTTGGTCCACCAGCAGGTAGTATGGTACTGTGTGTATCCTGAAACTGAACACTTGGAGGTTGTTCATTAAGTGGTTCTCAATAATCAAGTGCTTTTGACAGCCGAGGTTCTCTGTTTCAACTTTCTAACCTTTACTTCAGTGTTAACAATGAATGAAAATTTTTCAAGTGTGTTTTTGCTCTTTGTTCTCCTTGTAGAATATAGTAGATGTAATTTAATATTTTTGACAACAAAGAATCTTCATTATAAGCATCATTCATGAAAATTGAGCTCGTACGCTGCTCTAAGAACTCTATTCCCTACTGGGAATACCACAGTGAACACCTCGGATCTTTGCCCTAAAGGAATCACTACACTATTCTATCAGATAAGTCACCATGTTGTAATGAGCTGAACAGTTGAATGACCTTCCTTAGACTGTTGTGCTTTGGGGGTTCTTAACCCTGAGCTTCCTGGTTCCAAATTCTCTGCAGTAATTTTCTAGGAACGTGACTTAGCGACTAAACAACTTTCTGTGAGTGTGAACTTCTTCCAAAAATGAACTGTGGAAGGCTAGTACCTGAATACAGTGATGTCTCTTCTTGCTGTCTTCCTGATTCTTGGCTCCATTGCAGAGAGAGAATGTTGCTGAACAACTGAATTCTACACAGGTGATCTTGTATTATGTAAGTTGTCCTTAAATCCTTAAATGAGACTTCGTAATGTTGTCATTAAATAATTCATTGACATATTTAACACACCTTCTGTGCCTGGCAGATACTATGCACTTAATAGGTGTTCACTTTTAGCAAAATTACTTAAAACTTTTTTTTTTTGGCTATTGTCACATTAAGAGGAAAAGATTACAATCAATTCTAAACATCAGTTGCAAAGTCTACAAGTTCCTTTGGGCTGACATCTCTGCCTCTAACTACTCCTGTCTTTCTTGGTGAAGGTTCTGTCTGCTTCTGGTTATCAGGCTCCTCATCTGTCAGCTCAATTCATACACTATAGTGAATAATCTAATAACCCAGTGAAACTCTGACATATGTCCCAGCAGACCTTACTCTTCTGAATTTAGAGTTGCTATTACTAGTTCTTGTGGCTTTTGCTATATCTAAGACTCATTCTGTCCACCTGGCTTAAGTTTTGTTGAAGATATTAATTTGAAATAGACTCTTTATAGCACCTGATCTTCTAGGCCAGGAAATAACTGGAGACTCTCAGTTCAGAGCTTTGTGGTATTTGAGACTGTTATGAACAGATATTGACACCAGAAATTCTAGTGTATCAGTATCTTGGTTATTGCTTGTTTTTAATTTTTCAGAAAGAGGCTAAAATGAGTAGTCTCTTTTAATAATGTTTATCTCCAATGAGTGGGATCTCTTCCACTCTTCTTGTTTAGTCTTTTACCTTATTTGTGTGAAAAAATGATAACCCTCAAATAATTAGACAATTTTAGGTTTGAATCTTGGGGTCTTAATCAGCTGTCCTCCAAAATAAAATTATAAATGGGATCTAGATTCTCTTACTTAGTAATTGTTGTTTTTGGCTGTGGACATCGGCCTTGTGGAGGTCTTGTATTGAAAGAGGAGAAATCAGTTCAATATAGGTTCTTTTTTTTTTTTTAAACCCTGATTTAGATTTTATTTTATTAGTTAAGGTGCTAAATATTAATCCCATTTAGTTACACATTAAGCATATTCCTTTTATTATAAAGAATAAAAGTTAAATAAAACCCAGATGATCCATGAAAATCCACACAATCTGTGAAATCTGATTTCTGTATATACTAGACAGATTTACTTTTCATCCAAAACAGTGTTCTAGATAGGATACCAAGCATATACACAATTCTGGAAGAAAAGAGCCTTTCTATGCTATTTGTACTGGGGAGGTGCTTTGTGGAAGACTGGGTTTTGGGCTTGATGTCACTTTTGGTGTTTAAGATGGTCTCCATAAATGCCTGTAATCAACCACAGATGTATTGTCAATGAAATTATCTTAATCTTTGTGTTAGTCACTCAGTTGTATCTGACTCTTTGTGACCGCATGGACTGTAGCTCATCAGGGTTCTCTGTCCATGGCATTCTCCAGGCTGGAATACTGGAGTGGGTTGCCATTTCCTTCTCCAGGGGATCTTTCCAACACAGGAATTGAACCCACTTCTCCTGCATTGCAGACAGTTTCTCTAATCTTATTATTTTGTAATTTTGCTTTGTCTTAGGATGGTAATAACACATTTGATAAATTTACTGACCACTGTGTACAGTATAGGTAAACTTTCAATTGTCTTAAAATGACTTATTCAGTTTTCAAGGGTTCCTTGAACAAATGGTTTGTTCCTACTATGTACCAGACACTGTTTTAGGTACTGGCTTGGAGCAGTAAACTCAATAGAGTCCCTGCCCTAAAAGGATTTATATTTTAGTGAGGAACAATAAATAAATGCCTATATAATGTGATGGGCTCCGAAGAGATGTGAGCTTGGGTAAGGGTCTAGAGGGAAATGTGATTTGATTTTATGGAAGTTAGTCAAGAAGGGCTTCCTCCGAGGATTTGACAACTGAGCAGGACCTGAAGGGAGTGCAAGAAGGCAGGAATGTGGATGTTTGAAAGAAGCAAGTTCCTGGCAGAAGGAACGCCCAAGTGCTAAGGTCGTGAGAGGTATTTAAATGGCAGGTAAACTGGAGGAACAATCAGAAGGTCAATGGCTAGAGGAGAGTGAGTATGGGAAAGAGTGGTAGGGATGCGATCAGAGAGAAGATGGGAACTAGATTTTTAGCACTTGTGAACTGTGGAGGACTTAAGACTTCCACCCTGAGTAAAATAGGAATCACGTGGCCTGACTTAATTTCAATAGGGTCATTCCGGCTGCTGTGTTGAGAGTAGATGGCAGAGCAGCCAGGATGGAAGAGCCAGGCTCAGGCAGTCATTCCAGCAGTGATGATGGTGGCTCTGACCAGGGTGATTGCAGGGCAGGTGATGGGAAAGAACCGAGCCTTAGGTATATTTTGAAGGTGGAGCCAGCAAAGACTTATCGACAGCATCAGATGACAGGGGTGAGAGGAGCCAAGAATGACTCCAGGGTTTCTGACCTGAGGAACTAATCTGATGGAGTCTTCATTGTCTGAGATGGAGAAGATGGAAGGTGGAGAGAGGGGGAGGACGATGTGGAGTTAGTTCTGTCTGAAATGCCCATCAGGCCTGTAGATGCTGAGCAGGCAACTACAGAAGTTGGAGATGGAGAGATAAAGTTCAGAGGCATCAGATATAGATGGTATTTAAAATCCTGGCAGTGTATAGTATCATGTAGGGAGTAGTGTTCAAAGAAAAGATCAGAGGTGTGAGCCCTGGGGCTTGCCCATGTGTCAAGGGTAAAGAGATGAGACCCTACAATGGAGTTGAGAGAAAATGGCCACGGGGTAGGAGGGGAAGCTAGCAGAATGTGGTTTGAGCAAATCAGGTGAATAAAGTGTTTCTAGGAGGATTGATTAGACATGTTAAATGATCAAGTGAAAACAAGATTGAAGATGGACTGTTGTATTAAGCAATATGAAATTCTTGAGTGACCTTGGTAGAAACAGATTTGGGGTGTGATGGGCAAACACTCCACTGGAGAAGAAGGGCAAATAGGAGGGGATCTAGACCACAAGTATAGTCATGTGTTTGGGGGTAATTTTGCTGCAGAGAGAGCAGATAAGTGGGATACTGGCTAGTAGGGGAAAAGAGATCAAAAGGGTTATTTTCTTATCATATAGAATTTTTATGTAATACCAATTACAAGAGCTCTTTTAGATTTAGACAAACTTTATCATATGGCACAGTTGTATATATGTGTATGTGTGGAAAAGATGTGTATGTATATAAAAAAACATAAGTGAAATATATTTAACCAGAAAGTGTTAGTCAGTCAGTCATGTCTGACTCTTTGTGACCCCATGGACTGTGGCCTACCAGGCTCCTCTGTCCATGGAATTTTCCAGGTAAGAAAACTGGAGTGGGTTGCCATTACACCACAGTGGCTCAGATTGTAATAAATCTGCCCACTGTGTAGGAGACCTGATTCGATCCCTGGGTCGGGAAGATCTCCCTGGAGAAGGGGATGGCAGCCCACTCCAGTATTTTTGCCTGGAGAAATGGACAGAGGAGCCTGGCGGGCTACAGTCCTTGGGATCACAAAGAGTCAGACACGACTAAGTGACTAACACATACACATATATGAAATATATTTAATGTGTTCCTAAAACTTCATTCTGATGGCTACTCTGCTGAATACCATTTCAATTCAGTCATTGATGTCCATGTTTTTTTCCCCAACATAATATTTTTCACCGAGTACTAAGCGTTGGTGATGCAGCATTGCTTAAAGAATTCACTACTTTTGTCCCCAGGATTTCCTTCAAAGCTCCTAACACACAATTGGGTTTTTTTTTTCAACTAGTATTTTGCTTATTTACAACTGATATTACAATGATGTCTTTTTCACCTACACAGTTGTGTTTTTATCGCTGTTAATGCTTAAAGAGAAGTTTATTTCTGCTATACATAACTACATTGTTTGAAAACCATAATTATATTGGTTTTAACTATAAGATGCTTTCCAAATGCAAATCTGCATCCCTACCGCCAGGTACTGCTGTGTGAAGATTACTGGGTTATATGGTTGAGGGAGAAAATAAGGCTATCCTTGTCCAAAAGGAGTGGTGTGGCAGTTTTTAGCCAGTCAGTTCAGAATAATGTCATTATTTAGTCTTTCTTCTCAGAAGTCAGTAACCTCTTTGCCATTTGTTGGCTTATTCTCTTGGCCAGCATAATTTTATATTTGACACCAATCAAGATCTTTTCATGTGAAGTAGCTCAGGCATCTTAAGCACTTGGTCTGTCTGCATACTTGATGGCTTAACCTGGGCTCTCTAGGAACCAGAGCTTGGGAGAAAGGATTGGAGTGGCAAAGCTTTACTGGTGAGGTACAATCCTGTGTCTGTCAGGGTGATGAAAATGAGACAGTGCCTTTTTTTTTCCCTAAGATAGAGAAAATTATATCATATTTGTAATGCAAATAGGATTGATCCAGTGTAGATCACCGCTGATAGGATCCTAAGTTTCAAATACAACATACTCTTTTTTTTCCCCCTTAAACCCGCAGTGGCAGTTTGTATTATTGACTTTGTGCCTGTCCTGAAATTCTAATTCTCACCACGCTACACTCTTCTGGTTCTCTTGTATTTTTTATGTTCTTTCTTAACTCTTTTCGCTGGCGTCTCTATAAACACCTTGAGAGTTTTTGAGTTTTCTACTTTGCTGCCTTTTTTGTGTGTGTCCTCTGCCCTGTATTATTTCATGACGCTGTGGTATTACCTCCTTTTCATTCTGTGATGGACCCGGTGTTCATGATGATAGCCTATATCTGCCTATTTTATGTCTCCATCTCTGGGGTTATAGTTTCTTCATGAATGGATGAATGTATGAAGATGACATGATCAGAGTTCACCATGGAAAGTTCTTCCACAGCACAGTGAAGGGTGAATTGGGCAGGATGGAGCTGGGTATGAGAAAGACTCCTGCTGAAGTTCAGTCAAGCGTAGATGAGGCCGGTGGATGCACGGCCAGAGAAGGGGCTGGAGTGGAGGTGCAGGGAGGAGCAAGAAAGATGAGAGATGATGAAGAGTTGTAATGGATCAGATTTGGGACCACTTGAGATGCAGTGAGAGTGGAAAGTATCCAGGATGAGCCTCAGGTTTTAGGCTTGGGTGACTAGGGGGGATAGAAAGGAGGTGCAGATTTCAGAGAGAAGGGCATATAGACAGTTTTGGATGTTGAGTTTGAAGTTGTTACCAGCTACCTTCCGTTTTCTGTTTCAAGCATCCTACTCTCTTACTAATCCTTCCTTTTTGGATTATTCTACTAATACCTAAAATTCAGCAATCTTTTGAACTCTTGGTCCTACCACCTCTTCACTGCCCTCATGTCTTCATTTCCTTCCTACTCATCTTAAACACCATGGCCATTGTAGCTACTTCCTTAGCTTCTCTTGGGTAGTGATATTCAATCTGTTTAAAATACAACCCTGGTTAAATCCAGCTCTTCACTTTCTGCCTGCAGCTCAGCTGCTGAACCCAGTGGAGGAACACCTATGCCTCCTACGTGCACTCACTTTAAATTCAACATCTCTGTCCTCAGGTAGGTGCCTCAGGTGACTCAGCCATCTGATTACATTTCTCTAGACCACACATTCTTAAAGTATGATCTGGAGACTTCTGTGAAAGTTAAAGTCACTTTGAAAGTTAAAGTCACTCAGTCGTGTCCGACTCTTTGTGACCCCATGCATTATACAGTCCATGGAATTCTCCAGGCCAGAATACTGGAGTGGGTAGCCTTTCCCTTCTCCAGGGGATCTTCCCAAACCAGGGATCAAACCCAGGTCTCCTGCACTGCAGGTGGATTCTTTACCAGCTGAGTCACAAGGGAAGCCCAAGAATACTGGAGTGGGTAGCCTATCCCTTCTCCAGTGGATCTTCCCAGCCTAGGAATTGAACCAGGGTCTCCTGCATTGCAGGTGGATTCTTTACCAACTCAGTTATGAGGGAGACTTCTGACAGCCCCTCAAATGCTTCTAGTTGTTCCATAAGGTCAAACTTTTAAAAATAATATTAAGATATTATTTGCCTTTTCTCAGTCTCATTTTCTCACAGGTGTATAGTGGAGTTTTCCCCAAGCTACACGCTGCTGATGTCATTGCTGTGGTTGTATGTTTGTGTATATGTTAAAGATTTCCCAGTTTTAAAAGATGTTTTTAAAGTTTTTAAAGATGTTCCCACTGAACATTTCCAATATGTTCAGTATTGTTAGATAGACTCCCAAACACAAAAGCTGCTGAGAATTCTCCATAATTATTTTTTTAGGAGTATAAAGGGGCACTGAGACCAATTGGAAAACTTCAGTCTGTGACTCTCCCAGATGCCTATTTGGTACTTTTTCTTCTTGAACTTGCATTTCCATTCTTCCTCTCAACTTGGTGATCTTGCTTCGTATTCCTCTGAGAAAACAGACACAGTCAGAGGAGAGTTTCTTCAGGCTCCCACCTTCCTGCATCTAACCCATAGACGATGCTTTCTCTCGTGTTCTGTGGGTGAATTATCAGTGCTCCTAGCAAAGGCCAGCCCTCCTTCCCTCTATCTCTGTGCTTTCCTATGTCTTTTATTGTCTCCTGGCTCTTTCTTTTAGCATGCGCAGGATACGTTTTCAAGATAGAGACACACAGACTTGCCGATGACCATCAGGAGGGATGGAGAATGAGTCAGGTCTCCTAAAGCTTAACCTGAACTACTAGGGCAGGTCTGCCGTCTACCCCCTTATAACTGTTTAGTGGTTTCCTATGGACCCTGGGATAAAATGCAAGCTCCATAGTAAGCACTCAGGGGCCCATGGGCTGGTACTGCTTCATGCCTGAAAGCTTTCTCAACTCTGCTCCTGACCTTTCTGTGGCTTCTCAAGTGAACTGTGCTGTTAAATGTCTCTCTGCTATTGTGTTTGCCCATTTCTCCACGTGAAATGCCCTTTCTCATTAGTCTGAATGAAGATTTGGTTCAAGGGCCCTTTGCAGTGAGGGTCACCCTACCCCTCCCTGTGTGTGGCTGATCCCTTATTGCGTCGTGCCTCACTGTACAGTGTACAAGGGTGCAGGGCAGCATTCCTTGCACTGTTTTGCAATCTTTTTCTTATCTTTATCCCTTCCTTGCTGTGAGCTTGCTTGAGGCTATCATAGGCTTTTTCATGTATATACATCTCTAGAATTTGACCTGGGGACTCATACATTTCTAGTATATATAAGTAGGCATTAGTGAAACTTATTGATGTATTTATGAAAATAACTCTTTACTACCTTGTCAAACACACCTATATAAAATTTAATAATATGTGCTGAGCACTATGTCATTAAAAAACCAAAAACATGTGTTCCTTAAGCAGCATTACTAACAATAGCAGATGACATTACTCTGCTACATACTGCTGCTTTCCCCCTGAGTGACTACCAGAAAGTGCCTGAACTTGTCTGTTTTTCAACTTCTTCATCTCAAAACAGACTTAACAAAAGAACCTACCTTCTAGAGTGGTTGAAAGGACCAAATGAACTAATTATCCCTGTGTTTGGCACATAACAAATGCTCAATAAATGTTAACTACTTTTACAATGATTATTACTACTGCTTTTGCAGAAACATGCCAGGCAATGTGTCAACACTTTGCTCACATTATCTCAGCCAGTCATCACAGCACCAGGAGGGGGACACTGCTGTTCATCCTCGTGATCCTCTTCAAGGCTAAGAAGAGTTAGTAACTTGTCCTAACAAGTAGTTCATGGTGGAGGCAAGATTAGAATGAAAACATTTAAAGTGAACTGAGATCCCAATTGCAAGGCTTTTGGCAAATCTGAAAGTGAGCTATGAGGAATTTTTCTTTGTTCCTCTGTCTTTTGCTCTTGTGGCATTCCTGCAGAAGAATGTACTGATTGGTTTTGTGGCTCTTGAACATAGCACCTCCATATGAAGTTGCATGTTGAGTAGCAACTTTGGATTAGGGTATTGAATCGGGGTTCCCTGGTGGGTCAAAGGTAAAGAATCCGGCTACCAATGTGGGAGATGCAAGTTTGATCCCTGGGTCTGGAAGGTCTCCTGGAGAAGGAAATGGTAACCTGCTGTAGTATTCTTGCTTGGGAAATCCCATGGACAGAGGAGCCTGGCAGTCTATAGTCCATGAAGTTGCAAGAGAGTCAGACAGGACTTAGTGACTAAACAACAATTGAATGTATTAGCTGGATGGTTTTATCCATATTTATCACATGTATCAGTGTAAAATGGGAGAGAGGCTTTTGACAGGTATGTGATGGGGAAAGGAAATAAAGGCAAAAAAACTGAGGAAAGGTGACAAGGGGAAAGGAGACAGTGAGTGTATAGCAGGTCCTTTTTGGCCTTTTAACACCGTGCCTTGTGACAGCTGGTCTCCAGGACGTAGTTTAATGCCCTGCTCTTGAGTGGGGTCAGGACTGCTCACATTTCCCTGGGCAGAACACCATTGTTTACATGGCATGTTTCCACATGATTATTCCTCCCCCCAGCCCCCCATGTTATAACCATTCTTCTTATAAATTCAAATACATCTATTGTTAGCTGTTATTTGGAATATTATATCCCACTCTTTTTTTCTTTTCCCCCTATTAACACAGACCCTGCTTAGAATTAAGGACAGTCACAAATTTACATTCTGCCTTTCCCCAGTCATGAGCATTTAATGGACAGAAGCACGGCCAGAGAAGTAGTAGCTACTTCTGATTTTCATGGAAAACTATTTTTGAATTGTACATTGTGCTACTGTCTGAATGTGCTTTCAAAATGTGTGTTGCAAGAAGTGTAGTCAGCTTCTCAGTGGCTTGCTTAACAGGAAGCCAGCAGCATATGCTGCTCACGTGGGAGTTCTCTAAAGGGTCAATTAATATGGAATATTTAATGAAACACTTGATACTCACCTTCCATGATTTTCAAAGTGCTTGTCCTAAAATAGATCTGTAACAGCTGGTCTGAAAAAACAAGCATCATGCCTCTGTGCCCAGTAATGTCAGGAGCCTTTTCCTGGGGGTGTGGGGTGGTGTGGTTTAATGAAAAGACTTCAGGCCAGAAGTCAGGAGACCCAGGTTCTGGCCCCATCTCTGTCTCTGACATGTGGCCTTAGCAAATAGCTGCTTCTCTTTGTCTCCACCTTCCATATTTAAATCAATGATAGAAAATACTTGCAGATACGATAGTTTGCTAAAAAGCAGCTAAATTTTTTTTACACATATTTAGATTTCATTTTGTCTTTCATGAGGAGAGCTTTGGAACCAGCCAGAAATATTTGTATCCCAGCTCTGGCACTTAACTTTTCCCAAGTTCATAAAATTGTTAGTTTCCTTGCTGAGTCTCAATTTCCTCCTATAAGAGGCTAGAAATAGTAAAAATCTACTTTGCAGGATTGTGGTGAGAATTCAGTAATATATGTAAAATGTCTGGGTATAGTAGGTATTCAGCAAGATTTTATTTCCTCCCTCCTCCCCGTACCTCCTTGATCCTCTTAGGTCTAAGAGGCAGGAAGAACATGATCTTATCTCTGCTCTGCAGAGAAGGAAATTGAGATGTGCAGTGGCTAAAGGACCTTTCTCAAGGTCACAGACAGGAAGTGGTAAAGTCAGGACTTGCGTCCAGCTGTCCTAATTCCAAATTCAGTGAAGTTTCCCATTCCTGGTACCTAGCTTAGCTGATGGATGGTGAATTGCAGGAGCTTGGAGAAAGCAAGGCCTACTCTGAAAACGTCAAGTGACATTACTATGTTGGTACTGAAGTTTTCTGTCTTTAAAATAGAAGCTTTTAAAATAATAAAAGCAGTTTTCAGTCATTTTAGAGTCTGATTATCTAGTTTGTGGATTATTTGCTTTTTGGTAATTTCAGAGCTCTTCTGCTTTCTGTTTGGTTCTGTTTTCATGGGAATTTGTACGTATGACTGATTGATGAATCAAATTATCCATTTGTCTGCTAAATATTGGGTTTTGTAGTAGATGCTTAGGATTCGAAGGTGATTAAAACTCAGTCCCAGACCCTCTGCTGCTTTCAGTCTAGAGCATGGATTTTACCTCAGATGTGCCCTTATAAGACAGGGGGATGGGAAGGGAGACTTGAGTTAGAATGATGAACATGGCAAATATTTGGTAGGTGAGTGATGCTGTTTTGGATGCACTGTTAATTTGCTGATGTGCAGGGCATGGCATTAATGGCACAAAGTGGATTGCGTGTGTGCCTGGCTCCTGGTATTTCTTTCCATAGACGTTTGTCTAGTGCCTCCCGCTGTGTGAAGGGCACTGAAGGCGTGAAGGTAAATCATAGGGAGTTTCTGCTTTTGAGGGGCTGGGAGAAAGCAGGTTTGACCTTGGAAGGAGGCCTTTGCCAAAATGCACAAAGAAGGTTAAGTCCCTGAAGGCCACAAGGTCAGTGCAAAAGTGCATGCAACTGGATGAGAGAGGAGAGATGAGACCAGGAAGAGGACAGACGTGAGTGGTTACTAGAGAGGAAGAAGGTTTGTGAAAGAAAGCTGGGTGGGGTGCGTGTGTGAGAGAGAGGATGTGGAGGCCTGCAAGCCCTCCCGCTAACCTCCTGGCTGGCCACCTCTCCCTCCCTCACACCTGTCTGAACCCTTCCTCATCCTGCCTGTGCTCTTTAGGTGACTGACCACTCCTCCTTCCCTGGTCCGTTGCCCCTGGCTGTGTACTCCTCAGTCCGGTCTGGATCTGCAGCCAGCCACTTTCACCCACACTCCCTTCGCCTTCTGTGGCCTCAGAGGGGCCTTCCCGGAGCCCCCTGCTCCGCAGGCTTTCCTGTTCTCGCCTGTGAGCTGAAGAGAGCCGCTGAAGCCAGCACTGCCGGCTGCGTCCACTGCCCAGCTTCACTGCGGCCTCACGCTGCTTTTCTCACTGCTTTGGAATACCTCAGGTTCTGGCTTCCTCTCATTCCCGCTTCAGACTCCAATCTGCTAAAGACAGACTCCCTGAGTCCCCGCCTCTCCCCCAGTCCCTGCAAGTTCACCTGGCCCTCACCGTGACCACCCGGCCCTCCTGAACTTGTCCTTGGCCCCGTCCACCTCATCCAGTCCCTGTGATGGTGACCATTATTGCTGTTACGAGAGGGAGTGATTGTCACAAACTCTCCAAGTACATGTGTACAGTTTTTGGCCTTCTGACTCCCAAGAGAGGAGTTGGGGTCTCGAAGGGAATATTTAATCAATGAAAATCCCAGAGGGAACCAGGTGTTATGAAAACTTTGAGAAGTTCTACATTTTGCATGAACAGTACTTCTTTTGGTTTGTGGTCTGCAGAACCCAGTGGTGTGTTTGAGTGAACGTCGACCGACAAACCAGAAGCTCCCAAGTCATTTTTGTCACTTCCCAGCAGGACTGAGGCTGCATGTCCCCCCTTGCAAACAGTTCACAGTGTCTGCTTATTTTAGTAAGCCTTTTTTTATGGTAATGTTATCTTTGAATTAGTGCGACTTTCACTTAATCACATATGTGGTGCCTAACAAAGGAAAGTAGATGTAGAATTATTGATCACTTACTGATACTCCAGAGTGCAGATTTAGCATATGATTATTAAATTCCCTGGCATTTGACTTGCAAATGTGAAAAAGCGCTTGTTGGCTAGTTAAAGTTTGTTAGCTTAGTTCATAGTCAGTCACACAAGAAATGCTTGACTTCAACTTTTTAATAATGACAGAGTACTTGGAAATAGAATCTTGCATTTGCCCATAAACTATACTTGGAGATTCAGTAGAATATAAGGCATTCATCTACAGTGAAGAGGAAGCAGGAACTGAGATTTCTGGAGCTCAGGATGAGCACCTCCATGAAAGATTTGGGTGCCTCCAGAGATAGTGTTTAAGGAAAGAATGTGATGTAATTATTGTTTATCAGCTTCATCCTGATAAATTCTAGAACGAGAAGCTGGATTCTTGAGCATATTTATGCAGCAGTCCTGAGAGTAAAGTTTGTTGAGTTTTTAATCTTTTCAAATATATAGTTATACTTAATGACCTTAGTTAAGAGAAAAATAGTAAAATTTGGTAAAGGATTTAATTTTTCCATTCAATGTTTAGTAAATGATTCACCAGTTTTAATGATACATATAAATTCTCACCTAGCTAGCACTAAGCTTTTTGGTACCCTTGCTCATTTGATAACTACCTAAAGCCCTCCTGGGTTTTATATAAAATAAGCTAAGTAAAAAAAAGTGCACTTAAAAAAAATAAAGAATACTAATAAAGCCCTTACTTCTCTACAGAAGATGAGAGAAAATGAATTTCTTAAACTCCATGTACTTGCAATAAGCTAGATGTAATTTAGGTAATCATTAGGGAGAGTCCCTAGATTCTGACTTCAAGGCTGAGGATGTTTAATTTACTCCCTATTCTAATACATGGCATTGTGTAGTAGAAAGCGTATGGGCCTTGGAGACATCAGCCTGGCTTTGAACCCTAGCTATGCCACTTACAACCTTGGGCAACTTAAAAACTCTGATCTTGGGTTTCCACGTTTATTAAATAGAGATAATACCTATTTGCAGTGTTGTATGTATTAAATTAATTAAAGTCATGCATATTTTATTTGGCACTTGGAAGATACTCAATAAATGTAGATTCCATTCCTTTCATTAAGCCTTTTTTTTCTTTCCCCTCCAAGTTCAAGGAAATTACAGGTTGCAAGTTAAAATGAGAAAAGAGGGAGGACTGAAAGTTAGGTTGCCAGTAGTCAAAACTATAAATCATGGACTCAGGAGCTCAAAAACCATGTTCATCTTGGACTATGGAGAATGCAGCCAAACTAATTCACATTCTGCATAAGGCTCTGGGGAAGGATGGTTCTGTTTGAATCGACCATTATAGTAACTGATTTTATTTTTCAAAGAGTTATACAGTGTGGAGCTGGAAGATGCCTCAGAGATAATTATAGTTCAGCTCCTTCATTTTAAAAATGATCAGTCTAAGACCCCTAATATATGCATCAATTTCCCCAAGTTTACTTGGTTTCCTGAATCATAGCACATTATTTTTTTTCTCAAATCACAACGCTAATAATGACCCAGAACTTCAAGAGAAACTTAAATCATATTATTTCTTAAAAACAAACCAGAAAAACTCTCTAAGATTGGAAAGTGATTGAGTTCAGAATTTCTTATGTGAGGTACTTATTATGAAGATCTTATTCACTCCCGTCCATCTATCAATCCATTCATTGGACAGAATAGTAAAGGGGAATCAGTGAGAATGGGGAACACAAGATCTCAGGTTTTGGAACTCAGAATGTCCTGAGAGAATTGACAAAAGCATTGAAAAATGATTAAATAGGAAAAGTTGTGAAGGCCAAGATCTCATACTTCAAAGAGAAAATTCTCAGCTATCCAGAAATTTAGCCATCCAGAATTACTCACCTCCTAAGAGAGCTGAGCTTTTGCCATTTCAAAAGAGATATCCCAGATGTGTCCCACATTGCCAAGAATATGAATATTCATTAATGGTGACACAAAAGCATTATTTCTCCTAGACTCTTGAGTTCCATGGGATTGGGGACCATTTGTTCAACTTTATGTTTCCAAGTCATACGTGGCACAGAGTGAGTGCTTGTATGAATGGCTGTTGCATGACTTTAGTAACATTAGCCTTAATATTGCTTGGACAAGAATGCCAGATATTATTCTGTCCTTCATTTTAATCACAGAATGCAAAAAAATATAACTCTACCAGTTGTGTTGCAGTGGGAGGCAATGTGGTTTATTGAAAAAAATACGAACTTTAGTGTCAGACTGGCCTGGGTTCACATCATACCACATGGGCTGTGACTATGGGCACATCCCTTAATCTCTCACCATCTTAGTTGTCTTGCTTGTGAAATAGGATTCTTCCTGCAGAGTGGTGCAAAGAGCAAGTAAATTCTGTTGGGCAAAATAGCCAGCACAGTACTAAGACATAGTAGGCACTTAGTAATAATGGGAGGTCCTCTGTCTCCCACCCCATCTAATCTTTTCATGATACAGGGCTTTTCCTACAGTTTTTTGGATGGATAACCTTTTGTTGGCCTTTGGCAAATTTTTCTTTTCTGTTGTACTGTCTTTCTGCAGATGTTTTCTTGAGATCAGTTGAATCCAAGCTTTAGAATATTGTGGCTTAAACATGATTTAATGTGTATATTTTATCTATCTATTGGTGATTTCTTATATGACAACTGTGATATAACAAGAGGCCTATATTGACATCGGGAGACCTTCATTGAAATTCTTGTGCTGTCACTAACCAGCTTTGTGATCTCTGAGTCTCAGATTGCTCAGTTTTTCTGAGCCTCCATTTTCTCTGATAATCGGGGAGTGGCATTTATAGTGAAGAGAACGTGGGTTTTAGAGTCCTGAGTTTGGATGTGCTACTGATTAGTTGTACAGTCTAGGGCAGCTCTTTGGCCTCTCTATTCTCAGCTGCCTGTAGAGAAGAGCACCGTCTACTCTGTATGTTGTTGGAGTATTTGTTAGGAGATGATATATGACAGGTTCCTTCCTCAGAGCTTTGCACATTAGAGAGCGGTAATAACAGTTCTTCCACTAAATACAGTTATGGTTGGTATTATTAATGCCAGTTTCCCTAGATGCTTGAGAAATTCATTAAGATAACTTAATCATTAAAGAATCTTTACATTCTTTAATCATAAAGAAGAACTTTAGCAAAGACAATCATTTTTCAGGATCACGTAGAAAGTAATAATGGAGTATTATGTAGCTCTGAACATGATGATTGGTCCTCCCCTGTTTACATAATTGTCACTTGGGTTACTTACAGATCTCTCTCTCTCATAGTTTCATCTTTGTTTTTAAATTTATTTTTTTATTGAAGTACAGTTGATTTGCCAGTGTTGTGCTAATATGCTATATAACAAAGTGATTTAGTTTTACACATAAGCATTCTTTTTTAAATATTCTTTTCCATTATGGTTTATCCCGGGAGCTTGGCTATAATTCCAGTTCTTTTCTTTTATAAATGGCATGATTATAAATGCCCTTGTACAGATTATTCCTCCTTCCCCACTTGGATTATTTCCTTCAGCTTTATTTTCCAAAATGAAGTTTTCAGGTCAAAGGATATAAACATACTTGCAGTTCTTGTTAGCGTATTGTCAGATGGTTTGTAGAGAAATATTTCTAATGGACAAAAAAAGGGTAAGACTTCAAAGTCTTGGTTGAAAACAAGGACTTTGGTGTCATTTAGAGTTGATTCATACATCAGCTGCTTATTGCTAAGTGAGCAAATGACTTACTAAATCTGTTTTTTCACCTGTAAAATGGGTGATGAGTGCTAAGTCATCGTGTCCAGCTCTTTGCGATCCCATGGACTGTAGTCTGCCAGGCTCCTCTGTCCATGAGATTCTCCAGATGAGAATACTGGAGTGACTTGCCATGCTGCCCTCCAGGGGATCTTCCCGACCTCGGGATCAAACCCACGTCTCATGTCTCCTGCATTGGCAGGTGGGTTCTTCATTGCTAGCGCCACCTGGGAAGCCCCGATAAGTAGCTACCTCACTGTAACTGTCAGCACTTTGCCTGTGGAAGGTGTTGAGGGCTCACCCTTCACCGTCTGTCCTGAGTTCACTTGTGCTCCTCCCCAACTCCCATCAGCTCTCACTTGGCCCTCTGCCTCCTCCAAGTTGGCATACACTCTGATGGTCTCCCCATGCCAATGCATTCTCCTACTGTCTTCAGCCTTGAAAAAAGGTTACTTAAATCTGATCACATGAACCCTTTCATCACTCTTAGAAAGCTTCCCATGCTCTGAGGGTGAAGTCCACAACCCTGAATAGGGCCCCCTGTGATCTTCCCCTTCATCCTCTCCAGCCTCAGTTTCCCTCTTTCTTGCTCATTCTGCTACAGCCATGTTGGTAAATATTTTTCCAATACCAGAATTTGTCATCACTTCTTTTTCTTTTAGATTTGAAACTTGCCATTTGTCTTGTTTCTTGGTTTTTAAGTTTTCCTTGTGCAAGCTCATCATCTTTGCTTAAAGACTGATTTTTTTCCCCCCTAGTATACCTAAGCCTTGTGATGGCAGGGCCCAGTGAGATTTTATTCACTGCCAAATTCCTGGGGACCAGCACAGAGCCCAGCATGGAGCACTCAGTAAATCTTTAGGAATGTATAATAATAACTTATTATTAGCAATAATCACAACAGAGAAGAATCTTAGGTCTTAATTTGTTAAAAGCGTTTGTGACTTCAAATTGCTCTGTGAAATTAAATGTCTAGGGTTTTCCTAGGGCCTTTATAAAACTCGCATGCATCTTGTAATTAAGGTCTTTTTTGCTTTTTTTCTTATATAATCTTTCATGTCAGTGAGGGCAAGTCCAAAGAGAAGAGGGCACATTCTTGTGTCAAATTTAGTTTAGCATCCGGCAGTCTTTCATCTTTGCCAACATCTTCATCCAAGACCTGTAATAGCATTACCTGAGCCATCTGGGAGGCTTGGCACAGAACCATCCTGAGCCAAACAGCAGAAGGACTTGATGCCGAAGATGAACATTCCTAAGAGATTGGATTATGCTCGGTCTGTTTCCTTGCAATTGAGACCTCCGACCGTTTTGGCTTGTATCTCTTAGGAGTGCAAGCTATTGA
The DNA here is from genome assembly GCF_963930625.1 of Muntiacus reevesi. Taxonomy (NCBI): domain Eukaryota; kingdom Metazoa; phylum Chordata; class Mammalia; order Artiodactyla; family Cervidae; genus Muntiacus; species Muntiacus reevesi. The sequence continues at coordinate 97,258,613 of NC_089249.1, forward strand.
ATATGATGCTGTTAACTTCTGCAAGTGTAAAGCCATATTTTGTTCATTCAGAAGCAGAGTTCATTCTGTCAGTTGATTGAACTCATACGATATTCAAACTCTGATTAGGCGCGGAAGGTTTAACAAACAGTTCGAGTTATAGGAGGGATCTGTTTCGCAAGATCGTCTCCCTTCCTATACGTTGTTTCCCTGGGGAAGAACTTCTGTTAACGTGTTAGAGGAACACCTGGGTCTGTGTGACTCAGCTTCTTCTGGGTCTTCTCTTTGAGACCTGCTAACTTGCAGAGAGGGTGGTGGTTTTCTGTTGTCCTTTCATATACTGGGGAGACTGAACAGAGCAGGTGCTGGCCTCAAGGGGGGGAGGCTTACAGTATTTTTTGGAGGCGGAGGGGAACAGGAGAACTTGCATGCTTCAGCCACACTTTCCCGTGTATCCCGCTTTTATCAATGAATAGTTCCCATTTACATCTTATTTCTGTTTCTGTGGTATCTACTGCTCATTAAGTTTCTCTCTCAGTAGAAAGGGGAACATTTATTGCTTTGCCCTTGGGGGACTGTGACGCTTGTGATGGTGCAGCCCATAGACCAGTGACTTCACCAGACTCAGCTATTGGTGATGGGGCTTCGGCCTCACCAAGTGCAAGTTGCATGGTCCTCACTGGGCTCTGTGGGTGAGCTGAGGCACTTGTATGTAGCACTTGGGTTTTGTGGGTTCAGCTTGGACTGTAGTTGCAGGTGAGGCCGGGGGAGGGGTTGGAACTTTTTAGTTATTTGGGGCGGAATAGCATTTGCTGCTTTTGCTGTGTTTCAGTCAAAGCTGCAGGCCAGTACTTCAGACTGCAGTAGTGATGAAGTTTCACGAGGGCTATTGTGTGAGCTTCCTCCTTTAAACTGTGAGAATGAGGCCAAGGTAGGAAGTGATAAAGTGGCCTCACCACATTTAGTTAATTTCATTCCAGGACAAACAGAGGAAGGCTCTGGAGAAACTAAGGTAATTTTGCAGTTTATCCAAGATCTTAATAGGCCACCTATCATCATATGACCATGGGCTTCCCTGGCAGCTCGGTTGGTGAAGAATCTGCCTGCAATGCAGGAGACTACCTGCAGCCAGGAGACCTGGGTTTGACCCTGGATCTAGAAGATCGCCTGGAGAAGGAAATGGCAACCCACTCCAGAATTCTTGCCTGGAGAATTCCCATAGACAGAGAAGCCTGGTGGGGCTACAGTCCATGGGGTCGCAAAGAGTCAGACATGATTTAGCAATTAAACCACCACCAACACCATCATATGACCAACCTCAACCCCCTCTCACCACCCCCCCCCCCCCCCCACACACACACCTCAAGCAGACCAGGAAAGCACTGTCTCTGCAGCGGGGCAGAGACAGCCCCAGAGGGAGCTGAGGCACATGGTGCTCAGTGGGACAGAAGCAGTGTTCTGACACTTGAACAGGTTCCTCTGCTCTGTCAAATACGACTTCGGTTTGTTACTTAAGTTCCTACCATTGGCTCATAAAACTATGGCTTCACCTATAGAAGAGTTAAAGAATTTCTTAAGAAGCGAACACAAAGGAAGCGGAATATCCTTACTTAGGAAATATGTTCTGCATTCTTGGGTTTAGATAGACCAGTGAGTCAGTGAAATTATTGCAAACCCAGATGTTAAGATGATGATTACAAAGGCCTGTGCCTGTGACACTCAGATTCAAGAGATTAGGTTTTCTTAGAGAATCAAGGAGGAACTAGAGTGGTTTGAAAAAATATGCTTTGGTATTATCTGGCAACCCACTTCAGTGTTCTTGCCTGAAGAATTCTATGGACAGAGGAGCCTGGCAGGTTACAGTCCATGGGGTTACAAAGAGTTGGACAGATCTGAGCTGACTGTAACTTCAGTCATCAGAAAAGGAACAGTGGTAGACTCAAAGGACTAAGTAAGCTAGGCGAAAGGTTCACATCTTGTGAGAGATATGAAGGGAAAATGGAGGTCTTACCTCAGGATAGACAGATTCAAAAAGGAAAGGAGATAAGGAGATTCCTCCTAATAGCACAAATTAGAAAGGGTAGTGGGCCTGTAGAAATATAGTTTAAAAAGAGAAAAAAAAAAGAAAAAGACTGGAACAATTTCTGAAAGGTTTTCACAAAGATTCAGAAAATAACTCAAAGTGCCCTTTTAAGGATTCAGCTAGAGTCTGAAACAGGAGCAGTTGGAAAGTAGATTTTCATAGCTCAGAGCTGGGTGTGGTTTTGTGTACTGCATAAAGATTTTTGCTGGCAGAGGTTGAAATGCAACTGACTTTGTTTTCCTGGTGAATTCAAGCCAGGCTTTACTTGTGCCCAAGAAGGGGGTACCTTCTGAGGCATGTAAGGCATTCTTCTGCCCTTTGGCTTGAGATGGCTCTGGGATAGTAACACCAAGTGGTTATAGCAAGTTTGCCTTTGAGAGAGAGGTACCAAGTACTGAAGAGTTCAGTGAGTGAGTCTCAAGGTAAAGGAGCCAAGTTTAATTGAGCCTGCAAGGATCACTTACACCCTGAAGGCTCCTGCTCAGGTTCTTTATGGAGTTAGGACTCTAAGGGAAGGCACAGGGGAGATGAGGTGTGTTTTAGGATCCAGCCCAGACCTGGCTAGAGGTGGCCGATAGCAGTATCTGACTTGGGAAGTAAACCGTTCATTTCTGCCCAACAGTGATAGCTCTAAAGTGGAAGAGAAAGAAAGGCAGGGGCCTCTGAATCTTTCTCAAAAGAAAATGGGATCAGCAGAGAAAAATTGAGTATGAGGCCTGTTGTTGTTCGTTGTTCAGTTGCCCAGTCATCTCCAACTCTTTGCGACCCCATGGACTGCAGCATGCCAGGCCTCCCTGTCCCTCGCCATCTCCCGGAGTTTGCCCAAGTTCATGTTCATTGCATTGATGATGCCTGACTTGTGGCAAAAAAAAAAAAAGGGAAAGAAAGAAAGAGAAAGATACTGAGGACCTGGCCATTAAAATGAGTAGGGACCTCTCTAGTGCCTCTAGATGGCAGTCCTCAGAACTCCAGGGATGTGGCTTCAGAAACAGTGGAAACAGCGTTGGAATCTGCTGAAGTTGAGCTGGAAGAAATGTGGGGACCAACATGGTTTTCCTAAGAAAGCGCTTTTCACAGCCCGAAGCAATGACACCGAAGAGGCAGTTGCAGCAGATACTAGGGCCCAAGACAGAACATTCCTGCTTATGAAAGACCATGGGGATGGCTGACTGTACTAGGCAGAGCCCACATTTATTTGGTATGTGAGTGAGTGAGTGCCAGAAATGTGGGACTCAGAGCCACTGCAGCTAAGAGGCTTTGCCTATGCAGGTTGGGAAAGAAAGTCTCCGCAGTTAGGGCCCGAGGGGCCTGGGGCTGCCACCATTGCACATTTCAGGATGGCAGTGGCCGTCTAGAAGAAGGCCGTGGCCTTTCTTTCCTTCTCCTGTTCCTTCCCTTTTCTATCTACACCCCTCCTTGTGCAGGGAACAGATACTTCAGTCTTGGGAATTGACCCTGTCTCCCCAACTATCCCTGATGTTTTAGTATGCTCCCTTAGTAGATTCCAGAGGGCCTCTGGCCTTTGTGGTACTTTATGGCAGCTCTTTCCCTCCTCAGCCTCCCTTGGCAGGGGTTCCCTTGGCCCTGGGTCTGAAGGATAGAATGGAGAGGTGTTGCTTTAAGTTGATTGGCTGTTCTTCTGGCTCAGGGATCTCTCCTTCTTTTTTAAAAATAATTTGCTTATGCGTTTTAAATTTTTGGTTGCATTGAGTCTTCATTGCTGCAAGTGGACTTTATCTAGTTGTGGCAAGCAGGAGCTAACTCTTCATTGCGGTACACTGGCTACTTGTTGCAGTGGCTTCTCCTGTTGCAGAGCACAAGCTCTGTCTAGGTGCATGGTCTTAGTTGCTCCGAGGCGTGTGGAATTCTCCCGGATCAGGGATTGAACCCGAGTCCCTTGCATTAGCAGGCAGATACTTAACCACTGCACTGCCAGGGAAGCCCCTCTCCCTGTTCTTTAGTATTGTTATTTTCCTGTTTCCATTCTTCTCTTTCTTTTCCTGGTCCCTTCATATTTGAGGGGTCTGGAACAATTGTAGCTCTTGGCTTCCCATGAGGGTTAGGGGTTAGCTCCATACCAGAAAATGTTAAGAAGATGGCAGCCGTGATCTGATATGATAAGTGCATTCTGTCATGTTGAAAGCAAGGAAGTAATGCCAAAATGATTTTACTTTCATTTTGTTTATTTTGAAGTGAGAGCTCCTGGCTGCTGGCCTAAGAGTGTTACCAACTTAGCCTTATTGGGAAAATGTATCCTAAATTCTAAAGACTAGAAACTTTAATGGAGTATATTTAAAAGTTTTTAATAAATTGAGGCTTACCTATATGGATGTTAATAAAATATAGGTATTTTAAAAACATGAATCTCTTTACATTTTGTGAAATTGTTGTATTGGCCCCCGAAAACCTTATGGTGAAATTAAAGAGCATTTTGGCTATAATGCTTAAAAGTAGGATAATGATATATTTGTGGATGGTGACTGTAGCCATGAAATTAAAAGATGCTTACTCCTTGGAAGAAAAGCTATGACAAACCTAGACAATGTATTACAAGGCATAGACTTTATTTTGCCAACAAAGGTCCATCTAGTGAAGCTATGGTTTTTCCAGTAGTCATATATGGATGTGAGAGCTGGACCATAAAGAAAGCTGAGTGCCAAAGAATTGATACTTTTGAACTGTGGTGTTGATGAAGACTCCTTAGTGTCCCTTGGTCTGCAAAGAGATCAAACCAGTCAATCCTAAAGGAATTCAACCCTGAGGATTCATTGGAAGGACTCATGCTGAAGCTTCAATACCTTGGCCACCTGATGTGAAGAGCCGGCTCATTGGAAAAGACCCTGATGCTGGGAAAGATAGAAGGCAGGGGGAGAAAGGGGCAACAGAGAATGAAGTGTTTGGATGGCATGACCCATTCAATGGATATGAGTTTGAGCAAGCTCCAGGAGATGGTGAAAGAGAGGGAAGCGTGGCATGCTGCGGTCCATGGGGTCGCAAAGAGTTGGACACGACTGAGTGAGTGAGCAGCGGCAGCAGCAGCGTTATTAGTGTGGTGATCGGGAGGTGTAAACAGCCGGGAAATAGTTGTAGGTTTTTCCTACTCTTTCTCATTTGACATATTTGTGGGATGTGTTTTGCTTAACTCAAATGGTAGAGGATACCAGCAGTGTTAAGACTTATATGGTCCTTTTCCTCAAGAAGAAAATGTTGAGTCCAGCAGGAAGGAAATGATGTTAGTATTTGGCAAGCAGAGATGGAAGTGTGAACAGCTTCTGTGCTGAGGTTTACATCTGCTGCAGTCACTGGCCACGCTCACTAGCAAAGGCAGGAGCATTCCTGAGCCAGTGTGGCAGGAAACTGTGTCATGCACTGATTTCATCCTCGCCTCTAGGAAGCAACACATCGTTGGTGTTTTTTTTTTTTTCATTTAAAAAGAAAGAAATCATTATATTTTGTGATATCTGTTTTTCAAATATCCAGACACTGTGATTTTGTGGGTCACCTGTATGTTATTTACTAAAACAGGATTATAGTATGAATGATGGAGCTTTTTTCAGGGCGGGAGAGAGGATATATGGACTCTGTGTCCGCCTTGCTGCGTATCTTCTCCCTATCCGTTTGTAAGGCGTGGCCATCTGGCTTCCTCTGGTCCTCCCATTGCACACAGTGTTTGAAAGTCTGAAGGCAGCATCAGAGATGCACTTTGAGTTGTCCCTTCCTTTTAACAAAAGACCGTGTGTCATAGTATCAGTTGGAAAACGAGCAGGTTGGATGCAGGTATATTTCATCCGTGATTAGGGATGAGATGTAAGCCCATAAATTCCAACCTGGAAAGGATGTGCTCTGAAAATGTCCGTGTTCCCCCAACAATTTCTTTGACATCCTCCATAGCCATGGCTCCCTCCAGCCCCCTCCCCAACATCCTTCTTCAACTTGAAATTCAGGCTTGGTGCAGTGAGCTATAGTCAGGCTTGTGGCTGCTCCAGGAGGTGAGCTGTGACTCATTCATGACTCATTTGGCCAGTTTTGGTTTCCTTACAGTCAATTAAGCAAATGAATGAAACAACCCAAAGCACAAGTTGCAAAGCAGAGCTAATGAATGAATTTGCATATAGCGTCACTGCTGTTTCTCCAGATTGTCTTGTTTTTAAAAATTCTCTAAGAAAAATTGGTTAGCATTAGAATCTAGATCTCTGATTTATAGTCTAAAAATTAGACCTGGAATCTGATTTACCTTTTGATTCTAAGCTAATCCTCTTCTATTTCTAATCCAATGCACAGTTCACCCATACATTAAATACAGAATTTATCATTGGCCAAATGCAGTTTCCTCAAATTTAAGTCGTAGAGGTTTCCCATTAGCATTCAGAAATGTAAGTTGCATTAAGGCATTTGTTGATTATTTAGATTATTTTCCAGGTATTTAAACATTGTATGCTTTCAGGATATTTTCGACAGCAGTTCACATTAAAAAAGTTTTTCCAGTCTAGGGACTTCAATTATTCCCTCCGCCCTCAAATCATAGAATTGATATGCCCTCGCCTTTCACATATTAAAAAAAACAAAACTCTCCTTTATCTGTCAACTTGCTTCAGATTTAGCAACAGCGGAGTTCAGATATTTTCACCTTTTTGATGTCTCTGCTTCTCTGATGTTGCTGTAGTTTCAGAGACTTGTTTCTTTTCTCCTGGGGTCTTCTGCTTCTTGGTTCTATAACCTCTGGGTACATTGTCTTTTCTTAAAATATTTATGGTTTTTGAGATTTCTTGAATGAAATCTTTCAATATCTTCAGGATAGAAATCCCAAATATTTTAATTCAACAGAGTCCTGCCCACAGTGTTGGGTTCATCCCTCGTCTCCTTCCCTACCCCTGTCCTTTCCATCAGACCTTGGCCTGAACAGGCCATGTTACCCTTCATCTCCTGGTCCCTGCGTCTGCCACTCTCAGGAAAGGCACATCTTCTCATCAGACCTGCTGGTTGACTCGCAGATGATTTCAGAACTCACACGGGGGACAGCCTTGACTGATGCCGCCCCGGTTTAGATGCCTCTTCTCTGCCTCACTGGCTTACCTTCTTTGTCGTAGCACTTAACAGGCCCCGCTGTCCCCTGTCTCTCCACAGTGGGTCTGTGAACCTCTTCAATGAACAGGTGATTTCTTATTCATTTTGGTAACTTGAGTGAATGAATGGACAAAATGTTTGTCCTCGTTATTCTGTTGTGGAAATGTATCCCTAATTTCTGTGAATGAGGACCAGCTCTATGTGATTGTCATACGCTTCCCTCTCTGTTTCCCTTGTTCCGTGAGTGGCTTGCTGCCCCGAACATTGGAGGAGAGACCACAGTGGTCTTTGCACAGTGGATGCTGCTGCTTGACTTCTGTAAAAATATGTTTTGTTGTTGTTGTTTAGTTGCTAAGTCATGTCTGACTCTTCTGTGACCCCCTGGAATGTCGCCCACCAGGCTCCTCTGTCCATGGCATTTCCCAGGCCAGAATACTGGAGTGGATTGCCATTTCCTTCTCCAGGGGATCTTCCAGACTCAGGGATTGAATCTGCATCTCCTGCATTGGCAGGCAGGTTCTTGACCACTGAACCACCAGGGAAGAGTTATGTTTTACCTCTTTCCTAAGCCTCATTGACTATGCCAGAGCCTTTAACTCTGTGGATCACAACAAACTGTGGAAAATTCTTAAAGAGGAATATCAGACTATCAGACCTGCCTCCTGAGAAATTTGGTGGAAGGTCAAAAAGCAACAGTTAGAACTGGACATGGAAGAATAGACTGGTTCCAAATTGGGAAAGGAGTACATCAAGCTGTATATTGTCACCCTGTTTATTTAACTTATGTACAGAGGACATCATGTGAAATGCCAGGCTGGATGAAACACAAGCTGGAATCAAGATTGCCGGGAAAAATACCAATAACCTCAGATATGCAGATGACACCACCCTTATGGCAGAACGTGAAGAAGAACTAGAGAACCCCTTAGTGAAAGTGAAAAGAGGAGAGTGAAAAAGTTGGCTTAAAGTTCAACATTCAGATAACTAAGATCATGGCACCTGGTCCCATCACTTCATGGCAAATAGATGGGGAAACAATGGAAACAGTGACAGACTTTATTTTTTTGGGCTCCAAAATCACTACAGATGGTGACTGCAGCCATGAAATTAAAAGATGCTTGCTCCTTGGAAGAAAAGTTATGACCAACCTAGAAAGCATATTAAAAAGCAGAGACATTACTTTGCCAGCAAAGGTCCCTCTAGTCAAAGTTATGGTTTTTCCAGTAGTTATGTATGGATATGAGAGTTGGATTATAAAGAAAGCTGAGTGCCAAAGAACTGATGTTTTTGAACTGTGGTGTGGGAGAAGACTCTTGAGAATCCCTTGGACAGCAAGGAGATCCAACCAGTTCATCCTAAAGGGAATCAGTCCTGAATATTCATTGGAAGGACTGATGTTGAAGCTGAAACTCCAATACTTTGGCCACCTGATATAAAGAACTGGTTCATTTGAAAAGACCATGATGCTGGGAAAGATTAAAGGCAGGAAGAGAAGGGAACGACAGAGGATCAGATGGTTAGATGGCATCACCAACTAAATGGACATGAGTTTGAATAAGGCTCTGGGAGTTGGTGATAGACAGGGAAGCCTGGCATGCTGCAGTCCATGGGGCTGCAAAGAGTTGGACATGACTGAGTGACTGAACTGAACTGAAACTGAACTGAAGCCTCATTGCTCTGCATTTTAACTGTTGCTTGAAGTATACGTTCTTTGCTTTTCTAGGGCTTTTTCCTTAGGAAGGGCTCAGTGTTTGACTTGAATGGAATTAAATCACGTTTGACATAATTGCTTTAAAATGAATGAATGAATTACAAGTAATCGCTTTGCTTTGGAGAGCTGTAGGAGTCTTGAATTGTGCAGCTGGTATTGCCCATGGAGAAAACCTTAGGGAATTATCTTAAAAATAGATTCCTTACAACCATCTCATTGACCAGTTGGCTCATACAGATATTTGCCAACTGTAACCTGGCTCCATCAATTAGCTTAATCTATGAGAGGTGAATATATTGTATGGAGGAAAGGGATGGAGGAAATTTAGAAGCTATTATTACTAGTACTCAATGGGATCTTAGACAAACTTTCAAGTGCCCTGAAAAGTTGTCACCCTCCTGTGATCTATTCAAAGCTATAGACATTATTGTAGTTAGGTTTTCTTATAGGAGTTTCTTTCTTGCAATATTTCTCCTCTCATATGCCTTGGTGCACAGCTATATTTTGCTTAGTGTATGGTTTTATCTTAATAATAATGTAATGATTTATAAAATTCCTCAAAGAGGATGTACTAAGTCTGAAATTTCCTGAATGTAATATTTGGAAATTCTAAAAACAGCACATAATTTAAGTGGTTAAGTTTTTGTCACAACTTGTTTTGGGAATGCAGGTTTTCTTTATTTGATAATGCAGGTTGTGTGTGTGTGTGTGTGTCTGTGTGTAACATGGGTATTATTTTTAACAAAGCTTTCTGTTTTTGACTTTTTGTTAGAAGTTTACTTTTCTTAGGAACCATTCCTCCTGAGGTCTTTTCTTTGCCTGAAATAATTAGAAATTCTTAAGTAACTATTTCTATGATTCACTAGTAATGGCTCAGAAAAATAATTCCGCACTTGAAAGATACGGAATCTATTTAGTTCTGTGTGTGTTTTAGGACAGGAAAGAGTGGGAAAATACTCTGTTCTCAGATCAACCTTTTTTTCAGTATTCTTTCCTATCACCTTAAAGAATGTTTAAGCTCAGTAGAGGTATATTTGTTTCTATTCTAGGGATGACATCTGAGAAAGTCTAAAGTTTTTGCAGCATTTATATGTAGCCATTTTACAGAATAACTTTAAAGAGTTTATCCTTACCAGTATTAAAAGGTATCTGTGATGGCTCAAATGATAAAGAATCTGCAATGCAGGAGACCTGGGTTTGATCCTTGGCTCAGGAACATCACCTGGAGAAGGGAAAGGCTACCCACTCTAGTTTTCTTGCCTGGAAAATTCCATGGACAGAGGAGCCTGGCAGACTACAGTCCATGGGGTTTCGAAAAGACATAACTGAGTGACTAAACTTTTTTTTTTTTTAACATATTTTTAAATGAAATAAACTATGGAGTTGTTACTACCCCAAGATAAGCATATAAGTCCCTTTTTAAATTTCCTTGAGGAAATCAAAGTTTCTTGAATTGAAATTAAGAAGTGGAGGCTTCTGAGTACAGTCATAAAGATAATGGTCAAAACTGTTTTGTATTTGCCATTCAAACAAGACAACCCTGAGACCAGTGGTGGAGCTGTCAGATTTTAATCTGATCATCGTGTGAGCCAGGCTTATGCTAAAGGCCAAGGAAGAATATGTAACATTCCTCTTTACCTGTGACTGAAAGAACATTTACAAAAATTTTTTTAATTAAAAATTTTTAAAAGATTTTTAAAAATGTAGACCATTTTTGAAGTCTTTATTGAATTTGTTATATTATGTTTCTGTTTTATGTTTTTTGGTCATGAGGCACTTAGCTCCCTAAACAGGGATTGAACCTCTTCTCCCTGCAGTGAAAGGTGAAATCTTAATCACTGGACTGCCAGGGAAGTGCCTTAAAAAAAATAAAATTTTTAAAAACTTTATATTGGAGTATAGTTGATTAACATGTTGTATTAATTTCAGGTGTTCAGCAAAGTGATTCAGTTATACATATACATGTATCTATTCTTTTTCAAATTCTTTTCCCATTTAGGTTATTACAGAGTATTGAACACAGTTCCCTGTGCTATACAGAAGGTCCTTGATGTATTTTAAATGTAGCAGTGTGTACAGGAACATTTCTTTATTTACTGATAGTATATTTTATTTTTCCCCTGTATTTATTAAGTAATGAGACTCAAATTTTATGCTTCAATTAAAATCTGAAGTGTTGCAAATACGGTTGCAGGAATGGGTAGATGAGCCCTCATTTTCTCCCTTCCTTTTAATAATCTCTAAATTTGGAAGTGAGCTAATTAATGGAACTGACTCTGAGGACATTTGTATTCACAGTTTGAAACGAGTAGATTTTAAAGAACCATGGGCCTAAGATGTTCTTTGCTGATGAAGGTAGAGGATAACCAGGTAGTTTCTGGAGAGAGACTGTCTTTTAGGGAAGTATCACTGCTATACCACTACCAACAAAACAGACCTCTTACACCCTCTCAGGTGTGAGTAGGACCAACAAATCAAGACGAACAAAACACATCGTCCCACCCCAAATAAACATGCTGGGAAAAAACTGTTGATACTATTTTCATTTAAGCCTAAAAATGTTAAGAGGTTTTAAAATACATTCATATGCTTTTCATTACTTTGTTATAAGTTTCTTTTATACAGTCATATTCTGTTTATTGTGGGGATGTGTTCCTCATCATTGGAATATATGTCAGCTTCCTGTTGCTGCTGTAACAAATTACTACAAATTTATTGCCTTAAAACAACCCAAACTTATCATCTTGCAGTTCTGAAGGGCGGAAGTCCAGGATCAGTTTCACTGGGCTAAAGGAAAGATGTCATTAGGGCTAATTCTTTCTAGAGGCTTCAAGGGCAGAATCCATTTCCCTGGCTTCTTCAATTTCCAGTGGCTGCCTGTATTCTTTGCCCTGTGGCCCCCTCCTCCACCTTCAAAGCACGTCATTTCAGTGTCTGCTTCTGTCTTCACATTCCCTTCTCTTCTGTGGTTTATAAGAACACTTGTAATTGCATTTGTTGTTATTGTTCAGTCGCTAAGTTGTTTCTGACTCTTCGCAACCCTATGGACTGCAGCATACCAGGTTCCTCTGTCCTCCACGATCTCCAGGAGTTTCCTCAAATTCATGTCCATCCAGTAGGTGATGCCATCTAACCATCTCATCCTGTGCCGTCCCCTTCTCCTAACTGCATTTAGGACCCACTCGGCTAGTCCAAGATGATTTCACCAACTAAAGATCCTTTATTTAATCACATCTGCTAAGTTCCTTTTTCCACAAGGTCATGTTCGTAGGTTCTAGAGATTAGGATGTGGGTGTCTTTGGGGGCCATCATTCAGTTCTACCTCAGAGTACTTCACCAGTCTTCACAGCACAGTCCTCATAGAACTGGGTTTCCCAAAGCATGCTTCATGGTTACTGTTTTGTTTCCTTTCAAATCACCTCAGGTCAGACATGTCTTTGCATGTTTTTCAGGTTCTGTCTCTGCTGGTGACTGTCCTTCCCTCCCTCCCATCACTCTGCCCTCCCTCACTCCTCCTCTTCCTCTCTCCCTCCCTCCCCTCCTTCCCGTCCTCCCAGACAGAGACCTTCTGCCGTCCCTCCATGACGCTGCCCAACTCACCTTATCGGTTTCTTCAGCTGCATTGTCATTTGCTTTGAACTCTGCAAAGTTATCTCTTAACATCTCGTTTGGTACCTGTGGGGCATTTCTAGTATGACAGTTTGCATATCTTTGTTAGTTGTTAGATGCATTACAATCGTCGCTAACACATAACGTAATAGCAGGTAGACTAAATGAACCAGAGGTCACTGTGGCATAGGTCACTGAAACCAAGGAAAACAGTTTAAGCACCAGGAATGCCCAGAGCCATGAGCCACATAGACTCTGATTGCCTAAGTGAGCGGCACAGTCTTCCATGTGCTGTACCGGCTGGCTGTGAGAAAAATATTTAAGCATGTGATAGATTTATACTATTAATATGTAAATAGATAAATATTAATATATAAACAGAGCTGTTTCTCAAATGAGTTGCACATGGACAGTGCTTACTGTTCAAAAGTACATATTTGAAATAAAATAGTATGAGAGTTAAATTACTGAGAATTCATCCCCCTTTTCCTTTACCAAACCCCCAAATCTGAGGCATGGAATTTAGGTTTCCATGGTGCAGTGTTAGTTGTTCAGGTACTGATTGTTACTGATAGTTGTAGGATTTCTAGCAGACCAGTGAGGCTCTCTGGGCTTCAGTTTGCTTTTTTATGAAATGAAGAAGTATCTGACTGTAATTCTTTATTAGAATATTTAAATTTTTGCTTCAATGTTTATTAGATTTAATCTTTTTAATGTTTATTAGACTATTTTAATTTTTTGTTTTAATGTTGAGGGACAATCTGATGTATGTATTAGCATAGTCTGTATTGACTGAATAATCTAAAATTATTTCTAATGAGAAACTTCAGAGAGAGCACATGATCTCGCAATTCACATCACTTGAATTCAGCAGTTATTAAAGTTACCCTGCATTCTTTTTAAAAAGTTAGTGAAGTTTTGACTGCGCTGGGTCTTTGTCGCGGTGCACGGACTTTCTATGTTTGTGGTGAGCAGGGGGCTGCTCTCTCCTGCGGTGCACAGGCTTCTCATTACAGTAGCTTCTCTTGTTGCAGAACAGGGGCTCTAGAATGTGTCGGCTTCAGTAGTTGTTGCACACAGGCTTAGTGCCCCGTGGCATGTGGGATCTTTCTGGGCCAGGGATTGAACCGGTGTCCATTGCATTGGCAGGTGGATTCTTAACCACTGGACCACCAGGGGAATCCTCGAAGTACCCATATATTCTTAAGGGATATGTCTTTTTTGTTGTTATTTTTTATTGCCTGAGACACTCATTTCATGCTCTGACATGCACCTTTAAATATTTGTGCATTTTCATAACGAGCCAGAATGCCATGATCGCATCTCGCAAAAAGAACAGTGCTTCAGTATGGTCTCACGTACGGTCTACATTCAGACTTCTTATATTGTCTCATTTTAAAAAAAATTAGTCCAAATAAGAATTCAAGTACAACCTGTACTTTGCATTTGGATTTTACTTGTCCTAAGTCTCTTAGTCTAGAGCAATCCCCTTCATTTAAAATCAACTCAGAGACAAATCGTGTCTAGTTGTGCTACTCACAGACATGCTAAGACTGGTCAGTGGATTCAGGTGATGGCGGTCTCATTCCTTTATTGTGAAGTTTTTTGTCACCTTTTCATCAATTGTGTCACTGATTATTAATCTTTGCCCAAAACAATTGTTTTATTGATTTGCAAAGTTGTGTTTTTAAAAAATTGTCATTATTTCTTCCACATTTTTTGACTGGGATATTTCAGTAAAGAAAGAAGAATATTCTTTATCTTAGGTATTTAGTAGCTCTGAAGGGTAATTTATATGGGAAAGGCAGGAAAAATGGTTCTTTCCCTTTGATTACCAATTTCCAGAATAAGGAGTTGATGCCCTAGGTATTTCAAGTAATGACCAATGCATTCTTTTTGGCATGGAAATGGGGAGTGAGGCGTCTTCCTATTTTGTTGTCTCATTGTGAATTGGTGGGTTTTTATACATTAAATGTGTCTTCATTAATGTAGTCATTATTCTTTTTGGCACTCTTAGCTATCCTATGTTTGGCCAGTGGGAATCCCTTAGCGATTCCAGGAACTATTGTTTTACATCAGTTTTTAAAAATATTGGTAAAAGATACATAACATAAAGCTTACCATTTTAACTGTTTTTAAGTGTACAGTTCTGTGGCATTGACTATATCTGTATTGTCATGCAACTCTCACGGCCACCGTGCATCTCTGGAACTCTTTTCATCTTTCAGCACTGAAACTTTGTACTCAGGAGACAAAATCCCCTCATCCCTCCCCCATGGAAACTACCATTCTATTTTTTATTTCTTTGAATTTGACTACTTGAGGTGCCCCACATTAGTGGAATAATACAATAGTTGCCCTTTTGTGATTGGCTTATTTCACTTACCCTTGAAAGTTATATCCACAGGTAGCATGTGTCAGAATTTCATTTTTCTAAGACTAAATAATATTTAGTTATGAATATATATACCACATTTTGTTTATCCATCTATTTGCTGATAGACGCTTGGGTTGTTTTTACTTTTTGACCATTGCAAATAATACTGCTATGAACATGGGAGTACAAATTTAGTTTTTTAATTACAGCATAATATGATTTGTACACTTTTCTGTATATAAGTATAGAGTTCACTAAATTTTTACAAACTCACCTATATTATTAGCATAGAATATTACCAGCACCCCCAAATCCCTCTTTTGTCTCTCTAGTCTTCAAAGATACTTCTAATGTCATCTTCAACATTGTAGTTTTTCTTGTTTCTTATTTTAAACTTTATATAAATAGAATCATACGTAATGTACTATTTTGTGTTCGGCATCTTCACTCAATATTATGTTTTGAGGTTTATCCACACTGTTTCTTAAAATAGTATGTTTTTTTTTTCCATATTATGAATATACCACAATGTATCTATTTTACTATTAACAATTTTTGGTGTTACTAATATGGCTTTGAATATCAGTACATGTAATTTAGTGGACATATGTACATCTTTCTGTTTGGTATGGAATTAAGAGTGGCTTTGTCCTGTAACTCTAGGTCTATTACTATCTCACATAGTATTGCCAAGAGTTTCTCCAACTGTTCTTCTCAATTTCCTTCCATTATTAAATACTATTTAATAATTAATACAATAAGTATTCTTAAGGAACATGTGGCCCTATTCCTCCCACCCTCATGGAACCTGTAAAGGAACAGAATCAACAGTTTCATCATAGCCTCAACTTTCCAGGCAGCATTTATAGCTACTGTCAATAAAATGAATGTGGTCATATATAAACTTTTACAGCTTCTTAAATTTTCTTAGTGTATGTAGTACATGCATGATCTATTTTGGTGGTAGTATGTTGAGAAGATGGCAGAAGCTGAGAGATAGCCAGGAGACAAAATTCCTGTTTTGCTGATAAGGCAACTTTTATGCCATCTTAGAGACCTGTTAGCCATCCAGAGAATCAGCATTAAAAAAAGCTTTATTAGTTAATAGTTTTTGACATAATATTGACTGGAAGGTAAAATTGGTTATCAAGCTGATATGTATCTTTTAGTAACTGTGAAAATTCTTTTTTTTTTTTGGCCTTGCTTTGTGCTTGTGAGATCTTAGTTCTGCCACCAGGGATTGAACCTGGGCCCTCAGCAGTGAAAGCTCGGAGTCCTAACCACTGGAGCACCAGGGAGTTCCCTCAGAATTCTATATGTGGTTATAATTTTTAATAGTTCATTTGTTATTTAGGCATGGGTATTAAATCAGTATAGGAACTGATTTAAATTCAGTTCCTATACTGAATTAAAAAAAATTTTTATAAAATTTTTCTAAAAGGTCTTAAAAACTGAGTTGCCAGTGATGCTTAGAAAATCACGATTTTCTTGCAGCACCATTTACAATAGCAAACACATGGAAGCAATCTGATGTCTGTTGATAGATGAATGGATAAAAAAGATGTGGTTCATATATACAATGGAATATCACTCAGCCATAAAAAGAATAAATTTGAGCCAGTTCTAGTGAGGTGGATGAACCTAGAGCCTGTTATATATAAAGTAAGTCAGAAAGACTATATATATAGTAGTGTAGTGAAAGTCGCTCAGTTGTGTCAGCCTCTTTGTGACCCCATGGACTATACAATCCATGGAATTCTCTAGACCAGAACACTGAAGTGGGTGGCCTTTCCCTTCTCCAGGAGATCTTCCCAATTCAGAGATTGAACTCAGGTCTCCCAGATTGCAGGCAGATTCTTTATGAGCTGAGCCACAAGGGAAGCCCTTGGAGAGATATATATATATATATATATATATATATACACACACACACACACACATATATATATATATTTATGTATAAATATAAACAAATATATACATGGTATGTGTGTGTGTGTGTGTGTGTATGGAATCTAGAAAAATGGTATTGATGACTGTGGAAAATTCTGAAAGAGATGAGAATACCAGACCACCTGATTTGCCTCCTGAGAAATCTGTATGCAGATCAGGAAACAACAGTTAGAACTGGACAAGGAACAACAGAGTGGTTCCAAATAGGAAAAGGAGTACGTCAAGGCTGTATATTGTCACTCTGCTTATTTAACTTATATGCAGAGTACATCATGAGAAATGCTAGACTGAATGAAGCACAAGCTGGAATTAAGATTGCTGGGAGAAATATCAATAACCTCAGATTTGCAGATGACACAACCCTTATGGCATAAAGTGAAGAAGAACTAAAGAGCCTCTTGATGAAAGTGAAAGAGGAGAGTGAAAAAGTTGGTTGAAAGCTCAACATTCAGAAAACAAAAAGATCATGGTATCCGGTCCCATCACTTCATGGCAAATAGATGGGGAAAGAGTGGAAACAGTGGCAGACTTTATTTTTTGGGGCTCCAGAATCACTGCAGGTGGTGACTGCAGCCATGAAATTAAAAGAAGCTTGCTCCTTGGAAGAAAAGATATGACCAACCTAGATAGCATATTAAAAAGCGGAGACATCACTTTACCAACAAAGGTCCGTCTAGTTAAGGCTATGGTTTTTCATCAGTTCAGTTCAGTCGCTCGGTCGTGTCCAACTCTTTGCAGCCCCATGGACTGCAGAACTCCAGGCTTCCCTGTCCATCACCAACTCCTGGAGCTTACACAAACTCATGTCCATTGAGTCAGTGATGCCATCCAACCATCTCATCCTCTGTTGTCCCCTTCTCCTCCTGCCTTCAATCTTTCCTAGCATCAGGGTCTTTTCTAGTGAGTCAGCTCTTCACATCAGGTGGCCAACGTATTGGAGTTTCAGCTTCAGCATCAGTTCTTCCAATGAATATTCAGGACTCATTTTCTTTAGGATGGACTGGTTGGATCTCCTTGCTGTCCAAGGGATTCTCAAGAGTCTTCTCCAACACCACAGTTCAAAAGCATCAATTCCTGAGCACTTGGTTTTCTTTATAGCCCAACTCTCACATCCATACATGACTACTGGAAAAACCGTAGCTTTGACTAGATGGACCTCTGTTGGCAAAGTAATGTCTCTGCTTTTTAATAAGCTGTCTAGGTTGGTCATAACTTTTCTTCCAAGGAGCAAGCATCTTTTAATTTCATGGCTGCAGTCACCATCTGCAGTGATTTTGAAGCCCCCAAAATAAAGCCTGTCACTGTTTCCATTGTTTCCCCATCTATTTGCCATGGAGTGATGGGACTGGATACCATGATCTTTGTATTCTGAATGTTGAGTTTTAAGCCAACCTTTTCATTCTCCTCTTTCATCAAGACACTCTTTAGTTTCTCTTCGCTTTCTGCCATAAGGGTGGTGCCATCTGCATATTTGAGGTTATTTCTCCCGGTGCTCTTGATTCCAGCTTGTGCTTCGTCCTCTATTTAAGAGCTTTCCCCCCAAGTGCTTTTTTGAAATTAAGTGCATCCCTAAGGATGATTGGCTATAGTGTGGTGGTCGTTTGTCAGGCAGGCTTCATGCTTGAGTAGAATAAACTTTTCTACTGTCTTCTAGGACTTCATTGGTGCCAGGTCTTAGTCTAAGTTCTGGGATTTAGCAAACATTCTTGCAGGTGGTTTCTAGCTTTTTATTACCTAATGATGCTTTTACAACTTAGTGGGGGAGAAAAGCCATATTTACCTTCCCAGCTCCCTGCCCTTTGTAATAATAAGTGCCATAAGACAGGCATGTGCATAGTAGTATGCAGTGTGTTTGAGGAAAGTGCCTGGTGAAGTCTGAAGACTGGAGTTGAGTACTGCATGTAGGAATGTGCCTGGTAGACCAGGAAGAGAGAGCAAAGACATGGAGGAACACCGCAGGCTTCCTGAAACCTGACTGTGGGTTTGTGGCAGTGATAAGAGAGGAGATGGGATTATAATAGCCATATGTGGCATGCCTATGAACTTGATCCTTTGGGAAGATGCCTCTGAAAGATCTTAAGGAAGGGAATAATATAATTGGAGTTTTGTTTTAGAATAATCCTCTAAAGAACAGTGTGAAGGTGAATTGCAGTGGAGAGGGAAGCCAGCAATAATGGTTTTTGATGGTATCTGTATGAAATAAAATAATACTTCAAATATATAAGCATTTAATGCTATTTATATGCATGTAAAATGCAATGTAAGATATTGTGTGGAGAAGAAAATGTAGGTAAGGCTCTTATCTGTTCTCAGCTAGTTTAAAAGCTGGAAGTGAAATAAGGCACACACATGCACACACAGACATAATCATGAAGGGAACACATGATCATCACCCTAAGAAGTACAGACAACTTGGGAGGAAATTCAGTAAAAGATGGATTTCTTCTGACTAGCCGAGAGGGAAATGTTTGCATTTTCTTTGCATTCATTTAAATTTTTAAAAAAATATATTTTTTTGAAAAATACATAAAGTAATTTTACAGTGAAATGTAAAGAGTAGGTGGGGAGCTTCTTAAAGAGAAATAGATTGGAAAGTTCAACTAATTGGGCAGAATTTTTTCTGTTTTAATAGTAGATTATCCAGAGATATATCAGTTTTTAAAGGTCACCATGTCATAGCTACCATTTATAGCATTTGTGCAAACTGCTCTCTCTCCTTCCAAGTCAATAGTTAGTGGACAACTGGTAGCAAGGGCATTGTTAATTTATAGCTGACTGTTCTCCCAGGTATGACTTTTTCATTTGTCTTTTAATAGCTCTTTTTTGCTCATTACTTAGTGAGGAAGAATTTTGTGTCTGTTTGTCTTAGAGTTTTCATAGTGGAAGACCATTTTTATACCTATGTTTTTGGTGGTAGCATTGAACTCCTGTGCATTTTATCTAGTGTCTCATCTGTTAAATGGGCATCAGTTGAATAAATTCCTATAATGCTAACACTGTACCAGTACTGTTACTGTTTTATCACATGCCTGAGCCTGATTCAGCAGGGAATCCCCTCTGCCTTTGCTGTAGATCTTGAAGTTTATACAAAGTGTTCTGAAGAGAAAGCATGGCAGTTTTCCGTTTGGTTTAAATGCAGGCTAAGGACCTTAAGACTGCTTCTGCAATATGGAGATAAGACCAGCCATTATTAAAGAAAAGATTATCACTGAACCCTCTCCCCCTTTATTCAAGTGATTTCAAGAAATTATTTCATAAATAAGCCATCTGATGAAAACCAGGATCAATTTCTTCCCTCACTGATTTTTTCCCCCCTTTTTTGGTTACCCTTATTATATATCAAATATCTGTGTTTTCTGAGTTCTGTTTCTGGGACGCTGATTCTGTTTCTCTTAATTTTATGTCTGTTCTCATTAAGGTACCACATGGTTTAATGTGGTTCATAAACTGATTTAAATGTTAATAAGCGGTTTCACACATTTATGGAGATAAACATTATATATGTCTTTGTATAAATATGTTAATAACTATGTTTGCATGTATAACAGTTTTAACATATGCATATAAAGTATGTTATAATAGTTGGAGGAAATGCATAATGTACATCTTCCCCCATCCATCTATTTAAAATGAGGTTTGTCAACTTGAGAAAGCCATTTAACCTCCTCTAGTCTTTGGTTTCTCATCTTTAACACAGTGGGACCAGAAAAGATAATTTCTTGGGCACTTCATCCTTAAAGATGTCTGATTTACCCAGGATTATAGACAACTACCTAATTTATATTAAGAATAGGCTAAAAGATAAACTTTTAGAGTTGATCTGCTACATGGAAATAGCATTAAAATAGATTCATTGGACCACGTAATAGAATTAGTCTAGATTTGATATGTTTTATATTCCTTGCCTCTAGTAATGAAATTGCATGCCTAAATTGATGAGTAGAATAATAATTCCATAGTGAATTTGATTTCAGCAATAGTTATATTAAATTTTCCCTACAAAAATACATTACTGTTCAATGAAAATTTAATATATTGTCATCTGAAGGTAAATGTAAGTTTCATTTTTAGGACAAATATAGAGTATATTTCAAGTCAGTGATTTGTTTTTACTTAAATATAAATATTTTGTTATAGCCACTATCTAATGGTTTATTATTTCTATAAATTTTAACTAAAATATAAACTGGAGAATAACTTGAGTTAAACTATCCAGTTCATTAATATATATGGATAATTTGATATTTTTGTTATTTTGATATTTCTTCATATGGCATATATAACAGAAGTACATTTACAAATATACTTGAAATAACTTTCTACTTTATGGTTTGTTTTCCTGTAGTAGTTTCTTTTTTCTATCAAAATATCCAGTTACTCTAATTCAGATACACTGAGAAAATGCTTCTGAAATAGGATGTACAGAAATATACTGTTTCTCCTGTATCTTGTATCTTTTATCCTTAACTTCCTCTTCTTTGTTTACTCTGGTTTGGTCTGTAACAGTCTAGGCTTACATTTTTGAAACATTATATCCTCACTGAAAGCTCAGGATTTCTTTAGGTCCACTCAGATTGGTGAAGAGACCTTCTGAGTTCCGTAGTCGCATTTACCAGGTCAGTCCCATTTACCAGGTCTGCTGTTACTTAAATCATTATAACCCAAACTGTGGCTTCTATTTCAATTGCTTAGTTGAAATCATGGGATTTTTTTTTTTTTTTCCATTTTTCTTTGTACTATTTTACTTTCCAGTCTGGTGTCCTTTTCTTCCTGTGTTTCCTCATTCCTGCATGTAGATATTTAATTATACTTAATCAAGTAAAAGGTGATTTACACTGTGTATATTCAGCTCTTATTAGCTCCCATCTTTCAGCCGTTTAAGCTACATGAAAGCAGAAACTTTCGGTTTTACTTACCTCTCAAAGTTAGCCTTATGCTTGGCATAGGAAAGATGCTCACAAAATATTTGTTGATAAAATAATTCAATGTTATTTTGTTATTATCTTTTAAAAGTTAATTCTTGGGTCTGTCTATACATCCTAACCCTAATACATATTCCACTTTTGATCTTGGACTTCTTCATTCCCAAGTGCCTTCTAGACAGTTCTCCTTAGCTGGGTATTGTGACCCCAAACATGATGTCTGAATCTGTGTCTTTCTTGTGTTCTCTGTTTTTATCGATGGTATCATCTTTCTTCTTTTTCACTTGGATTTAAAAACAATACCTCGTAATTTAAAAAAAATCTCTGGTGCCCCTTTCTAACTTAGAGCACAGTGGTTCAGATCACTGAGCTCTGAGTCAGACTACAGCTGGACTCCTTGCAGTTACTTAATTTCCTTGAACCTCAGTTTTATCAGAAAATTCTTATTATTTTGGAGTTATTTTTGAGAATTATGTCAAAATATGCATAAAAGTGTAGTGTGGTACATATGGCACATGGTAAATGCTGAGTAAGTTGTCTCCCAAAGGTGGTGATTTCCAGTGAGTCACGGGAGGATTGTTGGCAGTTTTGAGCTTGCCCGTTGTTTCCATCCAGGCTACCTCTGCCCTCGCTGTCCGCGTTCTCAGCTCTTTTGTGAATGACGGCAGCTTTGCTGTGTACTGCTCGCCGCACAAGACTACCAGTGGGCAGGTGCTGACCACACTGTCCTTCTCTCAAGAAACCGGTGCTTTTCTGTAGCTAAAGTGGTCAGGTCTGTGCACTTCAATTTGACATTTAAATCTTTGGACAGTCTTATCCTTGCCAACATTTCTAGCCTGGGGGTGTTCTGCATGAATTTCTAGTCACATTCTCACTATCCAGCTCCTCAACTTGTCTTAGTGCCGGATAATCTTCTCCACCTGCTCCCCGCCCCCACCCACCTTTACTTTATTGTCTAGATTCTATCATTTTAGGCCCCTGATTCTTTTTTTCCATGAAAATTTTCCTGAACCCTTTGTTGTGACATTGCTCTCCCGGCTCAAAGTGTGAATTTCATTCACTCACTCACTCGCCGCCTGCTGAGACAGATGCTGTTACAGACACTTGCACAAGTGAACTAAAAAGACAAAGATGAGACTTCCCTGGTGGATCACTGGTTAAGAATCTGCCTTGCAATGCAGGAGACTCAGGTTTAGTCCCTGGTTGGGGGACGAAGATATTAACCTGCCACCAGGCGACTGGGCCCGCCCACCACAACTGCTGAGCCCATGCCCCACAGCTAGAAAGCACACGTGCCACAACTAAGAATGTGCTGTGCCCAGTCATGTCCAACTCTTTGCAGCCCCATGGACTGTAGCCCACCCGGCTCCTCTGTCCATGGGGCTTCTCCAGGCAAGAATACTGGAGTGGGTTGCCATGCCCTCCCCCAGGGGATCTTCACCTGAACCCAGGTCTCCCATACTGTAGGTAGGTTCTTTACCATCTGAGCCACCAGGGAAATCCAGAAGTAAGAGTAGAGTAGCATAAATAAATAAATTTTTTTTGAAAAAGGCAAAGACTGCCTGAAACTAGGCCTTGTATCAGAATAGACAGGGGATTGTGTCTATCGTGATATCTTTGTAGTTTCCATTTATTTATTGAACTCCTATTTTTTTCCTATATGGATTGTAAACTTTTTGATAGTTGCATATTATTTTAAGGCATTTTCTTCAATGGCTTATTGATGTTTTACGGAGAGGAGGAACTCAGATACTTATTAATTTTGGAAGTTCACACTCATGGCTTGAGTTTTAAAACTATAGCTTCAAAATCAGAAGCATTACTTGGCATGTATTTGAAATAAGAGAGGTTCATATATCTTTATGCTTTAGGGACAAATGCCCTTTTAAAATCTATAACTACAGAGGAAGATTACTTAGAGTAATTGTGGGTTTTCTGGTAAAATGTTGATTGTGGGTAAACACTATGCTTCTGTTACTTTTGCGTATTGTAGGTGGGATGCATTGATGTTGCTTGAACTTACCCCCAAAACTTTTTCTTACATCTGACTTTTTTTGTGCAACCTCCCTCTCTCCTCCTCCCGTTAATGTGATGTCCAAATCAGTATTTGAAAAAAAAAAAATCTGTATTTAAATCAAGAGGCAGTTAAATTTTAATAGCTTTTGTTCCTGGGAAATTATAGAAATAATTGATGACTGTTGCTTGCTCCTCTCTGAGCGTGTAGACTAGGTTAAATGCTCCCCTCCTTGCTCTGGACTTCCCCGGCTTCGTGCTTTCTTTTTTGACTTCTACAGTTGTAATTGAAGACTTCTCTGGTGGCTCAGTGGTAAAGAATCCACCTGCAGTGTAGGAGACCTGGGTTTGATCCCTGGGTCAGGAAGATCCCCTGGAGAAGGAAATGGCAACTCACTCCAGTATTCTTGCCTGGAAAATGCTGTGGACAGAGGAGCCTGGTAGGCTATAGTCCATAGGGCCAGACGCGACTGAGCGCACACGTGCACTAGACCCAAAGCCTGCTTACTGCACAGAACATAACGGGTGCTCTCCAGAAATACATCACGTGAAATCTGACACTCCTTCAATTACTTGAGATGTGCTGCCATCCTGTAGATGGGAGAGACTGAGCTGGCTTTTCGGTTTGCGCTGGAGGATACAACGCAGCCCTTGTCCTCAGAGTCCTCGACAACTGACAGAATGTGCTCAATTTTATTCTTATTTAATTAACTTTTAGATACTGCTGAAAGTTTCCAGAATTTTTTTTCTAACTTTGAACCTCGCAATAACTCTGGAATATGTGCTGTTTCACCCTGTAGATGAGGGAACTGAGGAACAGAGACCCAGTAATTGGTTCAGGTTCACATAGGATTGGAACCTGTGTCTCTCTTATCTCCAGATCCTTCTGAAATACGTGCTGCCTCCAGTGTGGTAAGCCGCATGCAAGACAGTCATACCTGACATCTATCCTGGCTTATCAGAAATTACATCTGTTTCTTCCCACTCTAGTGTTTGGAGTTTGCATTTAAAAATTGGACCAAGGAATTTAGATTTGCAAATAAACCTATTGTGGATGGAGGTTTTGCATCTCATTAAACTTTCCCGATCAGCCTCAGCTTCTTTGCTTTTGCAACTCTTTCCCCTTAGCAGAAATTTTCATAGTGATATTTTTCTGTGTCCTCTAGATCTACTTAGTCTTCATTTTAGGCCTGTTGAATTATATTTAGAATTTTTTCTTGGTGTTTAAGTTCCCTATACTCTGAAGAATTTTCGCCTCTTTACCACTTTCTACTTGAGATAATCTCTAATCAGACTCACAGATACATTCCTGCCTTTGTATCTGTATTTGGACTCTCTCTCCCTGCTGAAACACCTTCTGTAACCTTTGGTCAATTAAAATTAAAAACATTTCCCTTCCTTTTGGGTTCTAAAGTAAGTACTATCTACAAGTTTAGCCCCTTAGTCACATGCTGGCCTCTCCGCTGTTTCACATGTACTGGTTTTATTTCACTAGTGAAACCTAATTTCTGGAATTAAAGTTCTAAATCTTGTTTCTGTTTTTTTTCTGTCTCCCACAGTGTCTTGTACAGTGCTGAACATATGACTGTGCTTACTAAGTGCTCAGATGTTGGTTGAAGTAACTTTAATTATAGTTTGTACTTCCTGGTTATATCTGAAAGTCTCCCCGCTGTCCAAACACTTTGACATCCTGGAGAAAGGTGGCTGGAGGGGACAGTCTTCCCTAGTAAAACAGAGACACATCCCATTTGTGTTGTGCATGAAGGGTTACAGAGTGTTTTCATGTACATATTAGCACACTTCATCCTCAAATAATTTTATGGGAGAGGAATCATTTTATCCTTATTGTGGAGTGATGACACTGGGGCTCAATATTTTGCCTCTACAGCAGATAGCTGGAACTGGGACCCAAAGACAGCTCATGTGAGTCCAGTGCACACAGGAGGGACTGAAGCAACTGGGCTGCAAGCTCCAGAGGGCAGGGCCCAGGAATGTTGATTGCACATCACTATTGCAACATAAAATTGAGGTTTTTGTGTCAGCTGCCCTTTGAATCTTGCCCAGCATGCACTTCTGATATGTCTGGCTCTGCCTGCGCAGTCAGACTGGTTTTCTGCTTCTAGAATTTCACTACCAATTAGCTATTTGATAATCATAAAGTTACCAGTATTTATGGTAACTGTAAAAATCATCAGTATTTGTATTTATCTTTCCTTCTCTTCCTCCATCATCATCATCTTCATCATTGTCATCACCATCTCTCTGTACGTGTATAGACATTTGCTGTTGTTCAGTTGCTAAGTCATGTCTGTCTCTTGGATGACGCCTTGAGTTGCAGCACACCAGCCTTCCCTGTCCTTCACTGTCTCCCAGAGTTTGTTCAAACTCATGTCCATTGAGTTGGTGATGCCTTCCATCCATCTCATCCTTTGTTACCCTCTTCTCCTTTTGCCTTCAATCTTTCCCAGAATCAGGGTCTTTTCAAATGAGTCAGTTCTTCACAACAGGTGGCCAAAGTTTTGGAGTTTCAGCTTGAACATCAGTCCTTCCAATGAACAACCAGGACTGATCTCCTTTAGGATAGACTGGTTGGATCTCCTTGCAGTCCAAGGGACTCTCAAGAGTCTTCTCCAATACCACAGTTCAAAAACACCAGTTCTTTGGTGCTCACCCTTCTTTATGGTACATCCATACATGACTACTGGAAAAACCATAGCTTTGACCATGTGGATCTTTGTTGGCAAAGTGTTGTCTCTGCTTTTTAATATACTGTCTAGGTTTGTCATAGCTTTTCTTGCTAGTAGCAAGCATCTTTTAATTTTGTGGCTGCAGTCACAGTCCTCAGTGATTTTGGAGCCCAAGAGTATACAATCTGCCACTTTTTCTGCTTTTCCCCGTCTGTTTGCTATAAAGTGATGGTACCAGATGCCATTTGTAGTTGTTTATGAAACAATCTGAAATCTTAAAAATTACGTGGGAAAAAATGAAGCTGTGGCAGTTACAAAGGTTTTGTTAGTGCATCCTTCAGTTTCTGTTCTCCTTGGGTTAGGGTTATTGTGAATAGGTTGGCAGATAACCATGTTGACAGCTTTGGGCTAGAGAATTCATATATCATTATTTTGAGAAAGAGAGATCCTTTTGTGCTCTCATGTATTTCATGAATGATAAACAAACAAACCTTGATCATCTTTGAGATCTAGCCTTGAAAATCTTTGAGTACTTTTTAAGGTCAAGTGCACTTCCTCTTTTTTGGCTCATGAGTTGAGTTTTTGCTATAGGTTAGGAAAACTTTTTTTTTTTTTTTTTCTAGTTATCTGGTTAAAATTTGTAGCCTTTAATTTTTTTCTTTTTTGCCATTTCTGTAAATGGTTGGCAGTGTAATTTCACTTTTATACTCTTGATTTTTTTGTACACCTGGTCACAAGGAAATGGCAAAGGACCATCAAGCTGGATAGTTCACACTGAAGCTGATCTGTGGCCCTCTGACGTCTCTGTAGGGACATACAGCTTGTGAAATTCATCTTAAACATAACCTTTGCTTTGGGTTTGTACAGTCAGATGCCAAAAGCATTTTTAAAATGATTAGGATTTTAAAATATTAAAAATAGACATGGATTTCTGTAGACAGTATATATAGACTGTGCAAAGAAAAGGCAGTCTTATGTTTGTGTTCTTGTGTGTGCTCAGTAGCCCCATGGACAGAAGCTCACCAAGCTCTGCTGTCCATGGAATTTTCCAGGCAAGAATACTGGAGTGGGTTGCCATTTCCTACTCCCTGGGATCTTCCTGACCCAACAATAGAAGCCATGTCTCTTGCGTCTCTTTCATTGTCAGGCAGATTCTCTACCACTAGTGGGTGGGAAGTCCTGTGTTCTTGAGGGGTATAATTTATTTATAGATCTTAAGTGTTGCTAAAACTTCAATACTTTGGCCATGTGATGCGAAGAGCCAACTCACTGGAAAAGACCCTGATGCCGGGAAAGATTGAGGGCAGGAGGAGAAGGGGGCAACAGAGGATGAGATGGTTGGATGGCATCACTGACTCAATGGACATGGGTTTGAGTAAACTCTGGGAGACAGTGAAGCACATGGAAGCCTGGCATGTTGCAGTCCATGGGGCTGCAAAGAATTAGACATGACTGAACAACTGAACAACAACAAAAAACCTACAGGAGAAGAAATTGTAATAGGCTAGCTTAGAGGTGGACAAACATGAGACTAAAGTCTTGATTTTAGCCCTGGAGAGAAATGAGGAAGAGACATATTGACTTGATTCTAAGCATAATGCCACTTTACCAAGTGGACAGTGTGGCTGAGATTTCTCAGTTCATGTAGAGCTGAATACTTGAGACAACCTTTTCACAAAGGAGTTTGCTAAAGAAACTCAGCTCCTGAGGGTCAATCAAGTTTGCAGTTGCCTCGTGTGGACTTGGTACTTTGGGAGGGACCCTATGATGTCTTTCTCAGTGTGGATGCAGATCTCTAGTCTCTGCCTGGAGGAGCTAGTGGATATTTGGGGAAGACAAAATTTTAGCAAAGTAAAAATTTGACCTAAGGTCTGTGATGGTTACTGTTCATCATGTGAGACAGGGAGGAGGGTAGTGGAGGTTCTACAGCTAGAAAGATTGGTTCAGAAACAACCTCAGTGGGAGCCTATTTTGATCTTTCTCTCTACAGTTTATCCCAACAGATCAGAGTCCCAAGGTCCTGTTCACTGTCAACATGTGCTTTTTGGGATTTTAACCTCTAAGACCTATTGGAAAATAAGGGGACGAGCTCAAGTTTTAGGTATAGGGCTGTTTGGGGAAAAATGTCGGTGATGCAGATATTAAACATTAGTCACTATCTGCCCTTGGTGGTATATCCTTATGCATTTTTAAAGCCCAAGGTGCTTTTTTGTACTTGTGTGTGTGTGTGTGTGTGTGTGTTTTGTTTTGTTTTTGGCTGTTCCTTGCGAGTTCTTGTTCCCCTGACCAGGAATCATGCCCAGCAGTGCCTGCTGCAGTGGAGGCTTGGAATCCTAACCCTGGACTACCAGATAATTCCCTAAAACCTGAGGTTTTAAGAGAATTAGAGAACAAAACAAAAAAGTCAACAGTTTTATTTATTTATTTAAATTGTTGGATTGATTCTTTTTTGAAAATATCAGTCTGTTCTCCAGGTTGTTATTTCCGTGGAAAATATAGATTTTTGTGAAACATTTGCTTTTTCAAACATGATAGTTTTAGGTATGTTTTCAGTATATTCCACAGATTTCACTAAGCTTTCATTCTTCATAGAAAAATGGAAAACAAAGCTAAACAACTTCTAAATTCCCAAATTGTTTAGTCCCAGTGAGGCTGTCTTATCTTAGTATTCTGTAATGGCACTTGATAGCTCTTAACCACCATTCAAGTTTTACTACATTTTTGTCTACACTAGTGTCATTTGCAGCAAATATGTAGCATTTGCTTCTAGACAATATACTGAAGAAAAGAGGAATCCAAAGGGCCTGTCCAGTTGTCTGCTAAATTTGTGGGTCAGAGAGTATTTAAACTCAGGCTGATAGGTTTTGTTTTATTCCATCCTTGGTGTTAACATCTCTGTTGGTTGACTGTAACAGAACCCTTTCACACTCACTTGACCAGTCGACTAACAGTTAATTTTCACCGAGCTGATAAGAGTGTGCAGCAGCTATCTCTATGGAACCTTGTTGTTCAGAGACTCAGAACATTTTCTCCTTAAAATACAGTGATGAAACCAAATGAACCTTTAAATTATGAGATATAGGTTTTATTTATCTTAAGCATTTTGAGGATTTTAAGTCAGTTGAAGCAGTTTTCAGAGAGTACAGTATCCTTGTTACAGAGCCTTCAGAGTCTCTTGTCCTGTAGCGGTGTTCCTGTGAGGCACAGCATTTTATTCCATTAGAAATTTCTACTTGGCTGATCCACTGTAATCTTCAATTTTCCCCTTGTGTTCAACTCCTTATTTCTTTGTCTGCAAGTTACTTCTATTAAACTTATCTTTTATATACAGCTCATAAGAACAATAAAACAAACTAAAAAATACAATATACAGATATAGATGATAGTAAGATTATAGGTAATTTTATTTTTTAATTTCCATTTCTTTATATTTTTGAACTTTTATATGCTTTGCTCATATTCCTTTTATAATCAGAAAAATCTGTTAAAAACCTTCATTCTGACTGATTATGATGAATTATATTTTTGTGTGCTGCCACTGTGTTGTAGAAGCTGGGAGAAGAAGAGAATCTGTTTAGGGCAATAAGCAATTGAGTAACCTTGTATTTGCTTGGGGTTAAGTAGTCAGATTCTGCCTTAGAAAATTTCGTGTGACTCAAGCCTACCCTTCAAAAGTCAAAATTAAAATTTTTTCTAACTTGAGATAAATACTTTTTAATATTGCATATATTTAAATTTATTGTGATTTAAAGATAATATACTGAATTGAGTTTGACTTTTTTCTGCAATCAGGGTCAGTACTGTGACCATCAACTACTGTAGTTCTTACTTTTCCCTTGCTGTCAGCTGCCACTGTGAATGTTAGTCGCTCAGTCACGTCCAACTCTTTGCAACCCAATGGTCTGTAGCCCACAAGACTCCTCTGTCCATGGGATTCTCCAGGCAAGAATATTGAAGTGGGTCACCATTCCCTCCTCCAGGGGATCTTCCCAGTGCAGGGATTGGGATTGAACCCAGGTCTCCTGCATTGCAGGCAGATGCTTTACCATCTGAGCCACCAGGGAGACCTGCTACCGCATTGCTAATCTGGGGTTTCTAATCATGTAGCTTCAGTTCAGTTCAGTCCAGTCACTGAGTCATGTCCAACTCTTTGCAACCCCATGGACTGCAGCACCCTAGGCCCCCCTGTCCATCACCAACTCCTAGAGTTTACTCAAACTCATTTCCATTGAGTCGGTGATGCCATCCACCATCTCATCCATTGTCGTCCCCTTCTCCTCCCGTCTTCAGTCTTTCCCAGCATCAGGGTCTTGTCAAATGAGCCAGTTCTTCGCATCAAGTGGACAAAGTTATTGGAGTTTCAACATCAGTTCTTCCAATGAATATTCAGGACTGATTTTCTTTAGGATGGACTGGTTGGATCTCGTTGCTGTCCAAGGAACTCTCATGAGTCCTCTCCAATACCACAGTTCAAAAGCATCAATTCTTCGGTGCTCAGCTTTCTTTATAATTCAACTCTCATATGCATACATGACTACTGGAAAAACCATAGCTTTGACTACAGGGACCTTTGTTGGCAAAGTAATGTCTCTGCTTTTTAATATGCTGTCTAGATTGGCCATAACTTTTCTTCCAGGGAGCAAATGTCTTTGAATTTCATGGCTGCAGTCACCATCTGCAGTGATTTTGGAGCCCCCCAAAATAAAGTCTGTCACTGGTTCCATTGTTTCCTCATCTATTTGCCATGAAGTGATGGGACCAGATGCCATGATCTTAGTTTTCTGAATGTTGAGTTTCAAGCCAAATTTTTCACTCTCCTCTTTCACTTTCATCAAGAGGCTCTTTAGTTCTTCTTTGCTTTAAAAACAAATAGTGTGTAATGTTTTGTATGGATTGACTAACAATTCTGAAGGACAGTTTGAAAGTTTTCTTCTTGGAGTAGAATGTATGCCCTTGCCTTCCTCAATACCTGAGAAGAGGGGACTTTGTTATTTATGTTCCTGTAAGTGATTTAATAGCTGATGACCCAGGGAGGATGTTGATCTTTGCCTGTTTCTTAACTGTACATAGAAAGATTTAGATTGGGTATTGGTAAGGCTATGGAATTAGATAGGCCTGGATGTAAATTCCACTGACATCACTTAATAGCTGTGTGATCTTGGGCATTCCATTTAATTTCTCCAAGTTCATTTCCTCATCTGTTAAATGAGTATAATTGAGCTTTCATCATGGAATTATGAGGATTAGATTAAAGAATTCATGTAATGTGCTGAGTATAGTGCTTGTAAATGGTAATTGCTCAATAAATGTTCACAATAATGATAATCATAAAAATTGTGGGTTTGATTATTTATTTGGCTATAAATATCACATTTAATTTACAGTTGACTATAATTCTCTATAAATTATGTATATTGGGGGATTCTGTTAGAGAAAGAAAAGTTTAATTTAAAAACTGTTTTCACATATAACTAAACTTTCTTGACTGCTCACTTGAACAGTTGTCATTAGATTCTGTGATACATGTGACATTTAAGGTAAACTCTTATTAACTTCAATTTAGAAATTTTCTTTCAATCATTTTGAAGCACTACTTCTTTTTCACCCTTCTGCCTCATATTTTCTATAGGCTCTTGATCAGTTCACTGGCCCCAGGCATTGTGTTCATGGCTCCTAACAGGATGGTCCTCTGAGTATTTCAAGGGCAGAGGTAGGGAATATGTATGGTGGTTAAGAGCAGGATTATTTGGAAAAGTGCTCTGAGGTTGAAGATTCCTTTCTGCAGTTTTATACTATTGATAATTTGTTTAAAGAAACAACAGAAATGAAACTGCAAATAAAACCAGATTCTGAAGTTTCAAATCTCAGCACTGTCCGAATGCTATGTGATCTTGAGTTGGTTCCCTCATTCTCTGAGCTTTAGTTCCCTTATCCATCAAATGGGGAAAATGGTATCTTCCTCATAAAGTTACTGTGAATATCTACTTAGGTTATCTGACATAAAGCACACAAAGGCTGACTAAGGAGTTACAGATGTGGCATGTGACTCATCATGGTGCTCACTGCATTCTTTGAGAGTGTTCTCTGCCTTGGCTTATGCCAGGCCAAGGAAGTAGGTTCAGGTTTGCTCTTTTTCTGCCCCAGAGAGATTGGAATGGACAAGGACTCCTGAAATGGCACATCTAGTGTGGAATTCTCTATTTGATTGGTATGATAATGATAACTTTCCCTTCTATGAATTACATTTGAAGCCTGAACTATTTTATAAATGTTAATTATAGAGAGTGAATACCAACATTTTCTAATTGTGAATTTTCTTGGCTCCCAAAGACTGCATTGGTGTTTATTACTGCATGACTTTGGTTAGATAATGCAGTCCTGAAAGAGTGTGTGTGTGTGTGTGTGTGTATGTGTGAGATGAGAAAGTGTTGATCCCAACATGGTATGTTATTTGCTTATATGAGTGCTGAGAAAGCACAGAAGTGTTTTAAGGTACAGAGCAGAAGACCTTTTAAGTAAAAAATGAAACCACATAATAATTTTAAAGAATATTAAAGCTTGATACTTATACACAAATTAATAGTGCTTCTCTGTCATATCATTAGAATAAGAAATCATTTTTTAACTGTAGCAGAATTGATTTAGACTTTAAATTAGGAAATTACTAAAGTTGATAAGCTAGGAGAGAGCTCAAATTGTTCAGATAATATTTTGTTTAAATAGCATAAACAAAAATAAGCGCCAGTTAGTTTTGAATAGCTGCATAGACCTGCCCAGTGGTAGAGGGCAATATTGGTAGTTTCCTTTAAAAATTTTTTAACAGATTTCTTTTTTTTTTTTTTTAGGATTATTTAGAAGCCTCTGGCTTGTCACTTCACTTTGATAGATATCATATTTTGCACAAACTAAGAAAGCATATCTGCACATCTTATATTTTTTTAAAGTGATATGTAGTATGTTTGTCATTTAAATAGCAGTTTAAAGTTCTGATTACAATAATTCCTACTATAATAATTACTGAGGCTCCTCTCAGGAATGTAGTGAGAAGTGCTTCTAAGCAGTTCCCATAGACTATAGTTGTTGCTATTGTTTAGTCAGTCAGTTGTGTCTGACTCTTTTGCAACCCTATGGAGTGTAGCCCACCAGGCTCCTCTGTCCATGGGATTTTCCAGGCAAGAGGACTAGAACAGGTTGCCATTTCCTTCTCCAGGGTCTGTTCCCAACCCAGGGATTGGACTCACGTCTTCTGCATTGTCAGGTGGATTCTTTACTACTGAGCCATTAGGAAAGCCCATAGACCATAGACATCGTGTCATATATTTGAGTCTTTCTGCCTTTGTCTTCCTCCCTCCCTCTGCCCTTTCTTTTGGGGTCATTAAAAACCAACCAACAAACAAAAGGCATTTCTTAGGGGTCTGAGATGAGTGCTAAGTATTTACACATGACCTCAGGCATTTTAGATGAGACCTCCAGTTGTAGAGCTCACATTGATGTGTGTTTCTTGCTGACCATTCCCAGCAGCAAGAAAGGAGGCCTTAGAAAGCCATCCTGTGATTAAGAAGCCTTAACTTTTCTGACTTACTTCACGCCATATAACACTCTCTAGATCCATCCACATCTCTGCAAATGGCACAAGTTTGTTCTTTTTATAACATAGATAACAAATGAGAACTCCATTCAATGCACTGTAGTGATCTAAAGGGGAAGGAAATCCAAGAAAGGGAATATATGTATATGTGTGGTTGATTCACTTTGCTGTACAGCGGAAGCCAAAACAACGTTGTAAAGCAACTGTACCCCAATTTAAAAAAGAAAAAGAAGCCTTGGCTGAGTTGTTCTGACTTCTGGCTATAATTACAAGCCATTGCATTTCTGGAAGTGGCTTTGATGGGCAGGGGTTGCGGGAAAGTCTCTTTCCCAGACTTTCTGGGGGATTCATTGGATTCACTAGGAATAAGCTCTTGATCATTGGTGCTGAGACTTCAGGTGATTAGAAAATGGTCAGGTTCTGTTATAGGGGATTCCCTTTTATGATATATAGAAAGATCATCATAAAATTGTATCACAAAATTGAATTGGTAATCTCAATATTCTGGTGGAACCCTGGTCTTCAGTAGATTCATCATGTGTGTTTAAATCAGCTCTACAATACCAGCCTTTATCTAGTTGTTTACAAAAATTTATAGATTAGTCATTTCAAAATATTTTAAAACAAAGACTGAAATCTACATTTGAATATATTCACTAGGCTTTTGGTTGTTACATGTACACATATCTTTAATATTTCCTTACTAGAAGGGAATACTTTTCCTGTATTTTTAAAAAGATTTAATTTTATTAGAAGATTAAAGATTTTGTATCTTAGAAAGCAATATTAAAAACATTTATTATCTGAAATGAAGTATGTGTGGTTAAATTATTTCAGAAAATCAATAAAATGGAATCAACAGAAAAAAAATCATTGTGCTTTATAAATATGCCTTTTAAAGTTTTTTTATTTATCATTGTGGTAAATATCTTGGCTCAGTGGATTGCTGTCTGGGTTTGATGTAAAGTTCGATTTACCCAAAAAGGTCTCTTGAATTTTATTTTTAAATGTCAGAGGCCTTTTGCAATCTCAATGAACGGTTATCATGAGGCTACTATATATAAGGCATTTTGGTAGGTATTACTCTAGAGCAGTTTTCAGCCTAGTTAGAAATATAATCAAGGCTGTATCTAGAAAGAAAAAGCACATATAAATGTATGGTCGCACATGCCAGTAGTTGACTGTGGGCAAACAGGAGTGTAGAGGATTTCCTGCTGGCCATGACGTGGTGTGGGAACCCTTTACTGAGAGAGTGGTACATAAAGTGAGACGCACAGGGCAGAGGAGGAGTTTGGGGCGAGGCTGACTGCCCAAGGCGCACCATTTCGAGGGGCTTATTCCCATCACAGACATTACACATTTGTTCACATTGTTCACAGTTTTTAGGTAGATAGTCTGTCTATGCCTATCTACGTGCTCCGGTTCCTTAATTTCTGCCTTAAGGAAAAGCCTTTTGCTCTGGTTGTTCCTTTTGCTTGGATGCGTGTTTCCCAGATATCCATGGGGTCACCTCTTTTGCTCACTTGAAGCCTTTGCTCAGATATCATCTCTGTGATGAGGCTCATTCTGTGCACCCTGTGTAAAGCAATAGTTTCCTTTGCCCCCGTATTACCATTCTGTAACATTATCTATAAATACTATACTGAATAACTGTATTGCATTTAATTAGTAAGTTTATTATTGTCTGCTTCTTTTTTCTACCTCCCTGGTAAAACTACAGTTTCAAGATGATAAATTTTTCTTCTATCCATTTTTTGTTCACTGATATATCTATCTGAAGTGTCTGGGACATCATCTTGGTACACAGTACACACTCAGATATTTATTGAATGAATGAGTGCGGAATGAAGTTGAATTGTCTCTGATCTTTCTAGCTTAGGAGAGGTCAAGAATAGTGACTCCATTATCTAAGGTTAAGAGTAGAAGCTTCTCCCCCACCCCTTTTTTTTGTGTGTGATACTGGGGGATATTGTATCTGTTTTAAAATATGAATTTCAGTTTGGTACATATTAGAGGGAAATTATAGGTAGTATCAGTAGGGAATATAGGTGGGACATCTGGGCTTATTTGGGAGTCATTGAAGTCTTGACCAAGATTGTGTTTATGATAAAAAGGAAGGGCAAAGATGGAACCCGGAGATGAGATGTTTACACAGCAGAAAGGGCAGAAGACAGTAAGTAAAACTGTGACAGAATTGTCAGAGGGTTATGAAGAAATCCAGGAGAATATTGTCCTTGAACCATGCAAGAATATAGTGATCACAATGCAGAATCATACAGCAGTCAAATAAGACAAGAAATAAAAATTCAGCCATCTGCTTTGGCAATTGGGATATCACTGGTGGTTTTTGTTTCAGCTGGAGGGTGTGGATGACTTGGGGTGGGGGGTTCAGTACTGGAAAAGAATAAGGAAGTGAAGACACCACCTTGTGTATGATTGTGGATGGTGGCTGCCACACCTGCTGCTCATCGCTCAATTGCATCACACTTTAGTACTTATTTAGAGCAACATCTTGGAGTACAGCAGTCATCTGGCATTCTTAAATGAAATCAGTACTTTAGCTAATTTTTTTAGAAGATGGAAATAAAGCATCATGAGGAAGGAGGGGTGCCTCTCCTGATTTACACAAAGGGGCCTCGTGGGTGGACAATGTCCACTCAGTGGCTCTGAGTGGAGACAGTACTACAAGTTCTTTTTGGAACTGATTTTTGATGTTGAAGAAAGAGGAAAGTTTTAGTGATAGAAAGTGATAGGAGAAAGATGTTATCTACAGTTCAGGTTAAGATAGGTTAGCTAAGAAACCCAGATTTTGTGTGTTAGTTGCTTAGTCGTGTCTGACTCTTTGCAACCCCATAGACCATAGTGTGCCAGGCTCTTCTGTCCATGGAATTCTCCGGGCATGAATACTGGAGTGGGTTGCCATTCCCTTTTCCAGGGTATCTTCCCAACCCAGGGATCAAACTCAGGTCTCCCACATTGCAGAAAGTGATGAGGAGAAAGATGTTATCTACAGTTCCAGTTAAGATAGGTTGGCTGAGAAGAAGCCTAAAACAGAGGCTGATAATGAAAGGAGTTGAGTATCCAGCTGTTGAGTGTTGGTGGGGACAAAGGTGGAAAGCAAAGGAGTCAGAGGAGGTAGATGCAAAGGGTTGAGAGAGCCAGGTGATGGCTTGAGCGTGTCTGAGAGAACAAGGAGGTCAAGAATGATTTTAAGGTCATAAGAACAGGAGGATGAGGCAAGTTAATTTTCTTCTTTAACACAAAGTTTTCTCATGAAATATGAGTTCTCTTTTCTCTATGCTTCGTTTGAGACAGCTGGGGGAAGTTAAGATAGGAATATTTGGTAGATAGAGGGAGGTTTTGCACAAACTTAAAGTAGAAGAATCTTCCTGACCTGGGTATCGAACCTACGTCTCTTATGTCTCCTGCAATGGCAGGTGAGTTCTTTACCACTAGCGCCACCTGGGAAGCCCACAAAGGAGAGGAATCAGTTTTGTCAGTTTCTAGTTGAAGCTCTGACATGGTCATAAAGATGCAGGCTCTGCTTTAGCCTCTGTGATGAGGTGATTGCCTTCTTCACACCACTCTGTGATACTGGTGTTGTTATCATTTCCATTAGAGGTCAGAGAGAGACTGTCATTTTCCTGGCATCCCACAACTTACAAGCAGCAGTGGTGGGGGTCATACCAGCATCTTTCTGCCTCTCAAGCCCTCACTATTAACCCATATTCCTTCCTGCTGTCATCCCTGACCATCACATTGGGACTGATTATGATTAGGGAGTGAATACACATCTCTGGCAAGGATGGTATTTGTTTTTCAGACTTTGTTTTCCATTCATTACTTCAAACATGATTGGTCCACTTTGATCACACCTTTGATACAGCTGCAGATTCTTCTGAAAGACCTGAGATCCTTTTTCTTATAGGCCAACTGTTCAGATATTTTTTAGATCAAATATCCTGCTACCTCTCTTTTTTTCTTAGCAGCACATTTCCATACCTTAATTTTGATTTATCTTTCCTTTTTGTGTATTACTTGACTCTGTTGAGAAGGAAGGCCATCACCTCAAGCTTTGCCTTTTCAGTGAAGCTATTTCACACCAGTAGATGATTTCATTTTGGTTCTGCTTTTACATTTTTAACCTAAGACTGGTTTACTAATGCAGTCATGTTAGCCATTGGGATTTATCTCTTAGTACAATAATATCAATATCTAGGGCTGAAGTTATTATTAAGTTTTTTATTTGGTAGGGTAAACACGATCATGGCTATATATAGACAAGTTGCCTCATTTCAGGGGATTCTATAAATGTGTTGGTGAAGGTTGTTTTCTTAATTTTAATTTCATTGGCATCCTACTGCTTTCTGTATAATAAGATTTATAATCTCATGGCAGGTGATATATACTTGGTTTAATTTCATAAGTTTTTAGCATAATTGCATACATATTTTCTTGATGGTTTGAACATGTAGGACCTCAGGTTATTCTCAAATGTGTAGGAAACAGAAGCCAGTCTTAACAGTCTACCTACAGACTGAATGCATATTATAGAGCAAATTCATCTACCCCTTTGTGTAACTGTTATCTAGGTAGTACTTCTATACCTGACAGTTGTTGAAAAGGCAGGAGGGAGGATGTTACCAAAAAGAATGTAATTTATTCTTTTTGAATGTGAAATAAAAATTATACATTATATTAATCATCATGTTTAGACAAATGGCACAGAATGGACAATGAGCAAAAATCATTGTAAGGGTGGGAAGTATGGTAACAGTTAAATTGCCTTCTGTTATACTGATAATGTAAGATGATGGCATATATTCAGTCACAAGTGACCTTTTTAGCAATCATTTTATTCTTTACTTTAAAAATTTATTTATTTTTGGGCCATGCTTTGTGGCTTATGGGGTATTAGTACCCTAACCAGGGATCGAACCTGCTCTCTCAGCAGTGAAAGCACAGTCCTTATCACTGAACTGGCAGGGGATTCCCCATCAATCATTTTAGAAACTTAGCTCAGAAAACTAGGTGAAACCCTTAGAGCCCTTCAGTTCAGCCTCCTGTTCTTTGGCTTGGAAGGTAAGAATCCATCTACAACAGAGGAACAGAGGTTCTGAGACTCAGTTTGCAACACATCCAAGTATCTATGATTCCCCACCCCCGCCCCTTGGATTCACCCCAGGTCAAAATAGCAAAAACAACAAAAAAGACAACCTTAGCGTTGTTGTTTTAAAGTAGCTAGCTCTAGACAACATGATAGTTGTTGGGGGTGGGGGGAAGGATACACATAAACAGAAAGGAAAAATAAATTTTATTTTTATTTCTTGTATACTTATAACTACTTGCTAATAAGATAAATATGCCTACTGGCCACTCCACAGTTTCTCAGATCTTAGAATAAAGTTTCGCATCCCCATATCCTCATTTCCTGTTCCATACTGATTGATGTGCTGCACAGTTGCCTTTGAACAACACAGGTTTGAATTGTGTGAGACCACTTACGTGCAGGTCTTTTTTCACCAAATATGTGCTACAGTACTGCACAATCCGTGGTTGGTTGAGTCCATGGATACGGAACCATGAACACAGAGGGCTGCCTGTAAAGTGATAATCTGACTTCTGCTGCACTGAGGGGCCATGCCCCTAACTCTCACTTTGTTCAAGGGGCTGCTGCTGCTGCTGCTGCTGCTAAGTCGCTTCAGTCGTGTCCGACTCTGTGCAACCCCATAGACAGCAGCCCACCAGGCTCCTCCATCCCTGGGATTCTCCAAGCAAGAATACTGGAGTGGGTTGCCATTTCCTTCCAGTTCAAGGGGCAACTGTATTATTTTTTTTAAATCGCAGTGACTGCTGAAAAGATGTATCATTGAAAGGAATGCAGTGTGATCTAATGGAACTGCATACTAATTTGAGACAGTAGTTCAGGCAGTGTCTAACAGACGTGGAATATTCCTGTGATTTTTTAAAATTTGAAATATCCTGGGAACCATAGATTATTTTAATAATCTTACAGTTAATAGATCATGAGAGAAAGACTGGAAATGACTTGCCCTCGGTAAATTACTTGCCCTCGGTAAGTTACTTGCCCTCGGTAAGTTACTTTACCTAGGTAATTGTCAGCTACATTGCCTGAGTGTCCAGCAATATAAATGATGTTTCCCTTATCATATCATCAGTTTTTATAGCTGTATTTTCCTCTGATGGTCTGACTTATATGTATTTATAGTCTCATAACTTTTACTAAGTACAGCATCACTAATTTTATTGGAAATTGGTTTGATTTTATGTGTAAGTGGGTGACAGTTATTACTGAGTCTCTGCTGCAAACTGGATGGCTTTATAGAAATTGTATTTACATAAAACACAAGACAGAAAAAATTTATTAATAACGTATAACTGAATGAATGGAGAACTTCTGGACCATTTTCCTGGGAGTTTTAATCACACAACACCACCATAAATAGCTGCGTGTGAGATATAAGACTGATAAGTTAACGGAGGCCACAAAATCCTATCCCAACTGTGATATTGTAACCTGTGTTAACTGAGCCATCTCTTCTTTATGTCATGGTGAAGATAGCTGTTGCAGCAGATCATTTATAAGGTCATTTAGAAAAATGGTGTCAATCACACTGCATCTGTTAGCAGTCTTTGTGGTTTAGAGACACTGGTCTTTCTGTAACAAGACTGTACTCATCAACTCTTATGCTCTCCTAGTTTAGAGACTTGTCTTGACAACAGATTGGATGTGGGTCTGATACCATGTGGCTCCCTCAGTGTGAGGGCTTTGTAAGGTGTGACATTTCACTGTTTGTGTTGAAAAGAAAACTTCTCACCTCTATCTATTAATGGTGATGACCTAAAACCAACTTTTAGATACTGCACTGATGACTTTCAACCATTAGCAAAGACATTTTTTCCAGAAGAATGTAGGGAAGATATTAAATTTGCATGCAATGGTGGGCGAATTTGGGTAACTTTTATCACTTCCATAAATTGTAGCTAGTGTTACTTTGTGACTACACTGTATCATATTTTCACTTGTACACCCTGTTCAATTTTGGTGAGTTGCCTAAGTACCTCAGCTTACATACTGTGTAACAAATGGATGTTTATTCATAGATAAATGTTTGTTTCAATTACTGGAAATATCAAGAGTTGAGTTTTACTTTGTAGTGTGTCCACAGCAGGTTGAAGTTTCTTGAAAAGTGGAGGAAGTAGGGATAATTTTCAGTTCAGTTCACTTAGTCGTGTCCGACTCTTTGCGACCCCATGAATCACAGCACGCCAGGCCTCCCTGTCTATCACCAACTCCTGGAGTTTACTCAAACTCAAGTTCATTGAGTCTGTGATGCCATCCAGCCATCTCATCCTCTGTCATCCCCTTCTCCTCCTGCCCCCAATCCCTCCCAGCATCAGGGTCTTTTCCAATGAGTCAACTCTTCACACGAGGTGGCCAAAGTATTGGAGTTTCAGCTTCAGCATCAGTCCTTCCAATGAACACCCAGGACTGATCTCCTTTAGGATGGACTGGTTGGATCTCCTTGCAGTCCAAGGGATTCTCAAGGGTCTTCTCCAACACCACAGTTCAAAAGCATCAATTCTTCAGTGCTCAGCTTTCTTCACAGTCCAACTCTCACATCCATACGTGACCACTAGAAAAACCATAGCCTTGACTAGATGGACCTTTGTTGGCAAAGTAATGTCTCTGCTTTTTAATATGCTATCTAGGTTGGTCATAACTTTCCTTCCAAGGAGTAAGCATCTTTTAATTTCATGGCTGCAATCACCATCTGCAATGATTTTGGAGCCCAAAAAAATAAAGTCTGACATTGTTTCCACTGTTTCCCCATCTATTTCCCATGAAGTGATGGGACCAGATGCCATGATCTTAGTTTTCTGAATGTTAAGCTTTAAGCCAACTTTGTCACTCTCCTCTTTCACTTTCATTAAGAGGCTTTTTAGTTCCTCTTCACTTTCTCCCACAAGGGTGGTGTCATCTGCATATCTGAAGTTATTGGTATTTCTCCTGGCAATCTTGATTCCAGCTTGTGCTTCTTCCAGCCCAGGGATAATTTTAGTGAGCCACAAGTGACGGCTGATATATAATAAGCTTGCTGAGAATGTATGAATCTGTAGAAGAAATAGAAATTTTATGGAGACTGATCTGTTGGAAAGATCTAAAGGAGACTCCTGAAGAAATCAGGTTGAAACCAGTCAGGATACGGATCAGAGTAAGCCTTGTGTTTTATGCTTAGCTGTCTGGGAAAAGCCGAAGGAGCCAAGTGGGATTTTTGGTTTGCTTTCAGAACCCAACTTCACGTGTTATTATTAGTTTGCCTTTGGACAAGTTATTTCACCTGTTTAACCACATGTACCTTAGCTAGAAAATAGGAACAATTACTGTTTTATAGAATGAGCTAAGGATGATGAGTAACAGCACAAAGGATCCTGTTGAGCCCAGAAACATCCTGCTGCCTCAGAACGTTCATCTAGTGAACCCTCCTGTCCTCTGAGCTCACACATGGCTGCTTGTTTCTTCAACC
This sequence comes from Muntiacus reevesi, assembly GCF_963930625.1. Taxonomy (NCBI): domain Eukaryota; kingdom Metazoa; phylum Chordata; class Mammalia; order Artiodactyla; family Cervidae; genus Muntiacus; species Muntiacus reevesi. Next base: position 97,301,148 of record NC_089249.1, read on the forward strand.
TTCCCTGAACTCTCACTGTGTAGTTGTGTCATCAACTGTTAACTGTTCCCATGGCTGAGACACACCACTCTTCTAGCCATCAGCAAGTTGTGTTGTAATGATTTGTCCCTGTGTCTCTCTTCCAGTGGGCTATACAGTTCTCAAGGAGGGAACTATGCCTTACTTAGAACTGTCACAAAGCTTAAGTGCTGGAGAATGATAATGCAGTGTTTGATGTGACTGGATGGCTGCTTACCTCTGTCAGCTCACCTCTAGGTTCTTTGTCTTAATTTATCTTTGTGACTGTGCTGACACTCTGTCTTTCTGAGTCCATAGTGAAAGAAACTGATGTCTTTGTAATTCATTTGTTAGAAATATTAATTTAATTGAAAAAAGTTCCCTAGGAAACTTTCCCAACCTCACCGTCTAGATGGAATAACCGTTATATTCCCTGTGCCCTTAGAGAACCATGTACATCCTTCCATCATCGTCATCATATTACTTGAACTGTCCTAGTGAACTTGTATTTGTTGGTGTATTTGTTTCCCTGATGGATAATAAGCTTCTTGAGGATAGGCCTTGCATCTCATTCATCTCTGTATCCTCAATTTATACTTAGAGGGCATTTGTTGACATGTGGCCTGAGTGTAGTCCTTTCTTGGATTGATTGGTTGATATACTAATTTTCTGTTAGGATGAAGAATCTTCCCATTACTAAGGACAGTTTTTAAATTGATCTACACTGTGTAGGACAGCTTAAAAGGTGTTTTGTGCGTGTTTCTTTATTGTAGGACATGTCCAAATGTAACATTCAGTTATTTATATTCATATATAATCTAGTGCATGCACATTTAGTTAGTTTATGGAAGATGTAGTTTTTGTAGATGTATTTTATGGAAATATATTTTAGATACCAACAAAATTTGCAGTGCTGTGAAGTATCTGAGTTGTTAAGTATAATAAAGCATAATAAGCCAGGAATCAACTGACTATTTCCTATTGCTCTGTAGGGACCCTAGAAGTGGAAATCTGTTTTTAGGAAAAACCATCTTTACATTATTAGTATAAACTGATGTACTAAATGTATGTATAAAGGGATCCCTGTCTACCAGGCTTGTGTATGGGGTTGGCGGGGGAGAACCATAGTTTCGTCAGAAAGTCACTGGTGATGGTGAAAACTCATTATTTTTTCAAGGAGTTGATGATAAATATTATTTTCTAATGTTATTTTTTTCTCATATTTATTTTTCCAAAGTTAAATCAGCTTTATTTTTCAAACTTATAGATGAAGAATGCATCTGCTTATAAAAGTTATTTATAGAGGAAAGTGGAGATAAGTTGAAATCTCACTACCAGAGATAGCCATTATCAAATTTATTGATACAAGTATACATGTGTGTATATATATATATATATATACACACACATGTGTTATGTATATATGTGTTCACATGCTCACATCCTCCCACACATATTTTACAAATGAGGTCATTCTACAGGTATTAGCTTTATCTGCTTTTTTGCTTTTTTAACTTAATAACATCAGTGATTTTATCAGCTTTTTTCAAATTGCACTGACATTTTTATTCATAAGAGTAATAAAATCTCTTTTATCTAAAAATCACTTGAGATCTTCCCTGTTGGCTCAGTGGTAAAGAATCTGCCTGCCAATGCAAGAGAGAGACACAGGTTTGATCCCTGATCCAGGAAGACCCCACACACAGCGGAGCAGCTAAGCCCATGCATCATAATTACTGAGCCTGTGCCCTAGAGCCGGGGAGTCGCAAATCCTGAGCCCACATGCCCTAGAGCCCATGCAGAAGCATCTGTAGTTAGTAACCTGTGCACTGCCACCGGAGAGTAGCAGCCTTTGCTTGCCACAACTAGACAAAAGCCCATGCAGCAACAAAGACGCAACACAGCCAAAATTAAAAATAATAAAAAAAAAATTAAACATAATACTTAATAGATTCCAAGTTAGGTAAGGATTTACTTACTCATATTTTAAACTTTTTTTTTTCTTTTTAGTGAAAAAAATCTAAAATGTGACATTTTAGAAAAAATAATCTGAGACTTCGGATTTTATTGACCAGTGTGGGAAAATGCTTGGGGACAATTCTAACAAGGAAGGGCTGTAGTATAGTCATCGAAAATGTCTTCTGTCACCTTCATTTCGTAATAGAGAGGACTGATTCTCCCAGCATCAATGTGGGAAGTGTGTAATTCTGAATGCTAGAAGTACCACCAGGAGGGCTTAGATAAGCAGTTCTGAGGAACCACCATGATTTGCACTTACTGAGCTGTTGTGCAATAAGCAGGATGTGTGCACATGATGTGGGGCATGAGGTCAAATGATGTGACTCGTCCCGTAGGATAAAGGCCTCCAAACTTAGCTGGGGCTGTGGGATTTTCAGCAGTGTGCCAGCAGCCCCTTCCTGCCACACCTCCTCCCTTTCCTTGGCTTTCTCAGCTTTCCACACGCTGCCTACCATCCCTTCTCCACACTGCTGCTGCCCCCTCCCTCTTTCTTCTCACATTTGCCTCTTCTCGTTTCTCTTTGCCTTTCTCTGCTTTTCCAGTTTGTAGCTTCCCGTGCAAAGAAAATCTAATCTTTTAAGACTGTTGCATTTCCTTATGTTGTTGGTGAAATATTCAAAGGGATTTATTAATTTAGCTTACTAAACATATATTTATCACTGTGTCTCTCTAGGCAACAGAGATGCAAAAACAGCCCCAGCCCCTGCTATGAGAGCTCTCAGTACTTCTGTGGTGGCTTTGGGTCTTTAGCACTTTAGGGCAGTTGTCACAGCTGCTTCCTGTTCCTTGTGTTATGGCCCTTTGTGTACTGGCTTAAACTTTACTACAGGTTTTAGATTTCTTTGGGTCAGGCTGTTTTTCTGCCCCTATATTTGTTGAGTGCCAAGCACTTGAACAGAGTGAATCTCTTTTCCTCTCTATTTCTGGGGAGGGACTTTTTGAGGATCTGATCAGTGTTTAGAGTCAAACCTGAAAAAGAGAGACATTCTTTAGTCCCATATGGCCTAAATGGTCGACTACATTGCAAATGCGTCAGAGTCCCTCTCTAATACTTAGTGCAAACAGTGGGTTATACAATAGATCTGGAAACATGTTATACATAGAATCTGACATTCTTATAAACACAGTTTTTTAAGAGATTATATCCCTGACTAATAACTGTATACTAACCTTTTTAAAGGTAAGATTATAGACACCAAATAGAAGCTCCTGCCCCCATTACCTCTTCCTCCATTCTCGAATGTTAGGCTGGGGTTTACAGGTTTCCCTGTGGTAGGAGATTTTATACTTAAGGAACTAAAGGACTTTATAGTAGATAAAGATTATGTGGGAGCAAATTTGTGAGCAAGTAGCTTAAAGTTTATGAACTTTTTTTCATTGACTAACACTGAACAATAAAAGCAGTGCAGCACACTAAATAGACTGTATCCAATGTATCAGCCATCAAGTCGGTAATATGGGCTGCTGTGCAGTTAATTTGATGAGTGAAGACAGTGGTAATCTTGATGATATTGGAAGAAGCATAGTTTTTAAGTAGAGAAAGGAATGGGGGCACTCTGCATGCTTGTCTTTTTCCAAAGGCCAGTTCTTAAGGACCTCTTCAAATGAAGTCTCAGTCTCTAAGTGGAGAGAGAGCTTTAGCAATTAACTTCTTTTTAATACTTGATTTATATCCAGCACATTCTACCGAATGCAGGTTGCCTTCTAAGAGTTTGTAGAAATGACTCTGAGTTTGCAGTTCTCTGGCTCTCTGACCAGAACATTATATGCCTGTGCTGTCCAGGTGGACTCAGAGTCTTGGGTGTGCTGTGGCCCTGGGGGAGTGTGAGGCCCCTGCTCTGGCAGGGAGACCCACTTCCTGTCTGGAGTCCCAGGTGAGTTTGATCCCCAATGGAGCAAATGCATGGCATTTCCAGTGTCACCTCACTACACATCTCTCTATGCAATAGCACTTCTCTGCTGAATCACTTTGTGGGTAAATTGCTGTGAGCTTCATATGCACTATAATAATAGTTTGTATATTTCCATGTGATTCATATTTATCAGATGTAAAATTTAACAGTTGTCCAGAAGTCTTATGTAATTCATTTTTGAGCAAATGGGATACATGGTCAATGAGATTACTATTTAATAAGATGTAAATAATGTTACTCTTTTATGATCTTTTAGAAGTATACAGCAGTCAGTAAAGTAGGCAAGCACCTGAAGCTTTCTTTCCTGTGCTGTTAGAATAATGTGGTAGTTAAGAATAGTAATTTTGAAGCCGTGGTGCCTAAGTTTGAACCCTTGCTCTCTACGTATTGTCTGTGTGTCAGCCTGGGACAAGAGTTTAACCTTTATCTGCCTCTGTTTCTTCATCTGTAAAATGGAGGTAGTTAACCAAAAGGTTTGATGGGAGGATTGAATGAGTGTGTAAGTGTGTGTATGTGTGTACACACACTGATGCTTAGAATAGTGCCTGGCACATAGACCTGTATAAATGTTAATTATACTCGTATTATTCTTGTGTCATTTTTACAATGATCGATGATAAGCCATGTGAACAAAATATCTTTATAGGTATAGTATAGGTAGAAAGCAGATGTTAGCTGTGGTCTTCTTTGCTTTTGAGGAAATCCGATTGGCTTTAGCTCCCAGCTTGCATCCTGAGAGTAAAACTGCAGGGTCTACTTAAGTCTCTGAAATCTTGGAGCCTTAAGTCCTTTTCCTTTTTTTAAAATTTATTTATTTTAGTTGGAGGCTAATTACTTTATAATATTGTAGTGGTTTTTGCCATACATTCATATGAATCAGCCATGGGTTTACATGTGTTCCCCATCCTGAACCCCCCTCCCACCTCCCCCCCCATCCCATCCCATCCCTCTGTGTCATCCCAGCGCACCAGCACTGAGCACCCTGTCTCATGCATCGAACCTGGACTGGCGATCTGCCTCATGCATGATAATATACATGTTTCAATGCTGTTCTTTCAGATCATCCCACCCTCGCCTTCTCCCACAGAATCCAAAAGACTATTCTATGCATCTGTGTCTCTTTTGCTGTCTCGCATATAGGATTATTGTTACCATCTTTCTAAATTCCATATATATGTGTTAGTATACTGTATTGGTGTTTTTCTTTCTGACTTACTTCATTCTCTATAATAGGCTCCAGTTTCATCCACCTCATTAGAATGGATTCAAATGCATTCTTTTTAATGGCTGAGTAATATTCCATTGTGTATATGTACCACAGCTTCCTTATCCATTCATTTGCTGATGGACATCTAGGTTGCTTCTATGTCCTGGCTATTATAAACAGTGCTGCGATGAACATTGGGGTACATGTATCTCTTTCAGTTCTGGTTTCCTCGGTGTGTATGCCCAGGAGTGGGATTACTGGGTCATATGGAAGTTCTATTTCCAATTTTTTAAGGAATGTCCACACTGTTCTCCATAGTGGCTGTACTAGTTTGCATTCCCACCAACAGCATAAGAGGGTTCCCTTTTCTCCACACCCTCTCTAGCATTTATTGTTTGTAGATATTTGGATAGCAACCATAATGACTGGCATGAGATGGTACCTCATTGTGGTTTTGATTTGCATTTCTCTGATAATGAGTGATGTTGAACATCTTTCCATGTGTTTGTTAGCCATCTGTATGTCTTCTTTGCAGAACTGTCTGTTTAGTTCTTTGGCCCATTTTTTGATTGGGTCGCTTATTTTTTTGAATTGAGCAGCAGAGGTTGCTTGTATATTTTTGAGATTAATTCTTTGTCAGTTGCTTCACTTGCTGTCATTTTCTCCCATTCTGAAGGCTGTCTTTTCACTTTGTTTATAGTTTCCTTTGTTGTTTTTAAGTTTAATTAGGTCCCATTTGTTTATTTTTGCTCTTATTTCCAATACACTGGGAGGTAGGTCAAAGAAGATCCTGCTTTGATTTATGTCAGAGAGTGTTTTGCTTATGTTTTCCTCTAGAAGTTTTATAGTTTATGGTCTTAAATTTAGATCTTTAGTCCATTTTGAGTTTATTTTTGTGTATGGTGTTAGAAAGTGTTCTAATTTCATTCTTTTACAAGTGGTTGACCAGTTTTCTCAGCACCATGTGTTAAAGAGGTTGCCTTTTCTCCATTGTATATTCTTGCCTCCTTTGTCAAAGATAAGGTGTCCAAAGGTGCCTGGATTTATCTCTGGGCTTTCTATTTTGTTCCATTGATCTATATTTCTGTCTTTGTGCCAGTTCCATACTGCCTTGATGAGTGTAGCTTTGTAGTAGAACCTAAAGTCAGACAGGTTGATTCCTCCAGTTCCATTCTTCTTTCTCAAGATTGCTTTGGCTATTTGAGGTTCTTTTGTATTTCCATACAAATTGTGAAATTATTTGTTCTGATTCTCTGGAAAATACCGTTGGTAGCTTGATAGGGATTGCATTGAATCTATTGATTGCCTTGGGTAGTATACTCATTTTCACCATATTGATTCTTCTAATCCATGAACATGGTATATTTCTCCATCTATTTGTGTCCTCTGATTTCTTTCATCAGTGTTATAGTTTTCTATATATAGGTCTTTTGTTTCTTTAGGTAGATATAATCCTAAGTATTTATTCTTTTCATTGCAATGGTGAATGGGATTGTTTCCTTAATTTTCTTTCTGTTTTCTCATTGTTAGTGTATAGGAATGCAAGGAATTTCTGTGTGTTAATTTTATATCCTTCAACTTTACTATATTCATTGGTTAGCTCTAGTATTTTTCTGGTGGAGTCTTTAGGGTTATCTATGTAGAGGATCATGTCATCTGCAAACAGTGAGAGTTTCACTTCTTCTTTTCGAATCTGGATTCCTTTTATTTCTTTTTCTGCTCTGATTGCTGTGGCCAAAACTTCCAAAACTATGTTGAATAGTAGTGGTGAGAGTGGACACCCTTGTCTTGTTCCTGACTTTAGGGGAAATGCTTTCAATTTTTCACCATTGAGGATAATGTTTGCTGATGAGCTTTTAAGTTCTAAGTCACTCTGAACCTGTGTTCAAGTATCTGCTTCCCCCCGTTTCCATAGCTCATTTTTTTTCTATATGTTTTAAACTGACTGGGTCAACTCAGTCCCTTCCTCTTGATTCCGTTCCCCCCTCCCCCCGCCCCCCGAGGCATTTGGGTTGGTGGTAACCTTATGGGAGGTTTGGGCTATGGAGGGGGAAAGACACTTGAATCAGTGGTAAATAAATTAAAATAATTTAATAATTTAAATGAAACATCTTCTGTATTGCCACAAATATAACTGTCTTGTGGGCTAGAAGGTAAAATTTACAACTGACGTATTCTGGGTGTGTAGTGGACTGGGCAGCTTCAGGCAACTAGAACACGAGGAATATGAGTTATATTACAATGAGGGATTTTTGAGAAGGTACATTTGATAACTGTGTTAAATTATGAGTGAATTGTTTGAAATTAAAGATGTCTATCATCACTATTATGTAGTTTGCTGGTAAAACCATGTAGTGTTTGACATCTGTCATTTAAAAATAGGGAAGCATTTATTGTCCATAATTTTTAATTATATAAATAATAATGTAACCAGATTTACCCCTCTTCTCCCTCCCTTGACTTTTTCTTTTTCCCCTTCCCCTTTTCTTGTGGGCCACCTGAGAAGCTCTAGGAATCACTTTGTTGTTCTAAACACTTAATTTCATTATAATAAAACTTATATGATGAGATTTGTATCAATTTGCTTATAATGAGATTTAAACTTGTATTAGTTAGGATGTCTGAGACCTTATACTGAAATTTTCTGCAGTCGAGGGTGGGGGGGGGAACTATCATAAGAGGACATTTTACTTAATAAATTGGTGCCAGTTTAAATTTGCTTTTTTCTCCTTCTAGTTTTTTTTTTTTTTTTCCTTTAAGTTCTACACATTTTTATAATTTTCAAATTCACTCTGCAGTAAGATCTACTGAATGGGATTTTTCTTCAGAATTATCTCTGTGGTTAAATTTTCTTTAAAGGAACAAATATTTAATATACTATTATTTGGAGTATAGGCTCTAGTGACTATTTCTGCCTAAAATGTTAAGGAATGACCACATCTGATCAGTTATAGAAAATAGTTTGGCTCTTTATGTGAGTGCTGTTGAAGGACTGTGTCAGCAGCCGTTCCACCTGTATGTTGACTGGCTTTGCTGCTCCTTCCCTTCATGGGGCTGGAGACTTCCTGTATAGGAACTGATGGGTGTTCTTGGTAAATCGTGATGTGCTGTTCTTGCAGGAGGCAGTCTTGACATTTACCTAATGTGGGAACTTTGTCATTTTGTGATCTTGTGGGGGATATACTGAAGAGCGACACCCACTTAGGGAAAAAGGTGAATATGGTGAATAAGAAGAAAGCTGTATTTGGCATTTGATGTTTTTAATAAAGATGTTCCAGATAACCTTGCTCAGAAGAACACATGGTTTGCAGAAAGAGATTACTGTTAAGCAAACACTTTTATCCTTTGATTTTTATTATAAAGTTGGAGATGAGTATTCCTGGGAAGTGTTTTTCTAGACATATAAAAATCAAATTTTAAAAAGCCAACATTTAAAATTTAGTAAAAGAAAAAGTAGTAGAAAAATTATTTAAAATTTTTATAGACTCTTGCAAATGGAGTAAATAAATTCTAAAATAAATTATAGTGCTAAATATGAAAATGTTCAGTGACAGGATAACCGACAGTATAGATATCTGAGTCATAAGTATTATTCGCAAGGTGATGCTAGAGCCTTTAGCAACTTGACCAAGATTTTTTTTTTTCCCTATATATACATCAAAAAATCTTTGCACTTCCTGGTTTTGGTTGAACTATCCTAGTTTCCATCCAGAATCACCTGGAAGATCCTTTTTATTAGCCATGGACTGGAGACCAGATGGCATTTAGCGTGATCCTAAACCACATGCAGGCAGGTACCTGGGAAAGAGATAAGTAAAACTAACCTTGAAATACTAATGGTGACTGTTAAAAAGTGGGTATAAGACAAAAAACGAAATGGTAACTATGTGACATGATGGAGGTGATAGCTAACTCTATGGTGGTGGTAATCATTTTACAATATGTAAAGTGTTTCAAATTGACAAACATTGTACACCTTCGACTTAAATAAGTTATGTCAATTATATCTTAATAAATCTGGAAAAACAAAATGGGGAAAGACTAGGCTGAGAAAAGATTATCTTTGTCTTCTGTAAACTCAAGAGTTTGAGTATAAAATGAAAAGCCTAATACTTGATTTGCACAAATTCAAGGAAAAAAATAATCACTCACAAAAGAATCTCATGGGATCCTTATAATTTTTAATGAATCCATATTCAGTGCCTTTATTTCATTCTTTATATATGTATAGATAGATAGTAGCCTGTCCCCTACTGCTTTAATAACTCACTTTTTGTCTTTTTTTTTTTTTTTAACATAAGTAATATTTTAAATGCTGCCTAAATTCAGATAGCAAGAGAAGTTGGTCAAAGAAATTGGAGAGAGAATGAGCGAGCAAGAGAGAAACATCAGAGAAAGGAAGTTTATAGGAAGGTGAAGAGAATAGCAATGACGCTTACATTTCTATAACTCCTTAGGGTTAAGTGCTAATCCCTGGACTATGAACTCCCTGGGAGAAGGGGCTTGTCTATATTCTCTTCTATTTTGTCATCTATCCTTATAGCAGCCTTGTGTCTTTGGCATCAGCCTGTCCTTGATGATGCCTCGCACTTAATGGGCACTCGGTGCTTCATAGATGAAATGAACTAATGAACTTGGATTTCTCATAGATATCATACCTTATACAGCAGACCTATAGGGAAGTATGATTATCCCCATTTTATAAATGGAGAAACCAAGACTCATATGGGTTAAGGGGTTGCTTAGTAATGATAAATATGTGAAGTCTGCACAATCACATAATTCTTGATGACAGGGCCAGGATTCACACCCAGGTCTTTTGTTCCTAGTTCTTATTCCTTTTAGTATCCAGTATTATTACCCTTTGTATACAGTGCGTATTGTTTGTATGAGTGAATGTGTGCATTCCTGTATATGTATATGTGTGTGTGTGTGTGTGTGTGTATTGTGTTAGTCTATGTTTGGGAAATAATAATAAAAAAAGTCTTCTTACTATACAATATGGTACATTTTATGAAAGATATATGATTAAAGTGATGTAACAAGAGGAGAGAATGACTAGCTCTACCTGGAGTTGCCAGGGAAGCCTTAACACATAAGTGTGGTATTGTAAAGAGTGAGAGATGTTCTAGGAAGAGGAAGAAAAATGATGATATAATTTATTGTACAAACAACTTTTTAAAATGACAGGAACATAGTCAATAATTAAAGCAGGACAATAGGGCTTAAAGATCATCCATAGTAAATCAGGACAGTGGTCCTTTATGGAAATGCCATTTTAGGTAGGGGGAACTATATTTACAAATAACTGTTCAAAAATCATTCAATAGCATTTCAATTGGTGTTATATTAAAAAAAACAAAACAAAACACCCAGTCTACAGCTTCCTTGTAGGATTAGGGTGGCAGTGGATAACTTCTGCTGAAGAAACAACCTATGAACATTTTCTTAGAGAGAAGACAGTTCTAGAATGATGTAGTACAGTCTCTTTAAATTGTGTGACCTGAAAGTATTTTTAAATCTTTGGTAGAAAAAAGGCTAAGTTGGGGGCAGATTTGAGTTTGCAGAAGTTAAGTTCACTGGGAGATTTGACTCAAAGAAGACTAAAGGTATCCAGCTGTGGGTATTAACAACTAGGTTACCACATGCATTAATTTTTTTCCTTTTAGATTTTTGTATTGACCCTGGTAATAAAACACTGTTAATTTGATATGGAGTTCAAGAAAGGTGTGGTGAGAAGTGCTGGTGATTGGTTGTTAACAGGTTTTCTAAACAGAGTACAAGTCTCTTGGATTTAGAGATAACAGAGTTTACTGGGAGGCCAAGAAAGAGGTGGGAAAAGGGAAAGACCAAGAAACATTTTCTGCACCTAATTAGGATGTATTTCTGCTTGGTTAATATTTCCAGAATGAAATACTATATCGAAGCAGTGCTATTTATTGAAAAAAAATCACATATGCACATGCATATATGTAAACATACAGATAACATATATAGGTCAGCTTTGATCTGACTTGTGATTCAGTTCTTGATAATATCATGATTTTAGTGCAGAGTCTATGTATTCTTATTTAACTTAGAAAAAGCTACAAATTTATTTTAATAAAAATTATGGTGAAATCATGGTAAGAGCCAAAATCTGGAGCATAAAGATGTCTCTCTGTCAGGTAATAAAATTAAAAGTGACACAGAATTTAGGGGTGATGTTAAATTGGAAGAGGTGTGGGTGCAAATAGAAGAACAATTAGGTTAGAAATGTGGACAGAAAATAGAATATAATTAGGCAAAAAAACAAAACAACCCAGTGATCTATATGAGAATAATTTTGTTTCAAGGTTATTCAGTTTTTCAGATTTGTTTTAAGCTGTTCAGTGTGCAGAAGAAGCCTGTTGAAAGACATTCAGAAAAATGAAAGTGCTGTTATCCTCTGGAGTGAGGGAAGGAGGAAGGGGAGTAGGTTGCTTAGTCTAGAGCTTAATAAGCTGCTGATCTGAATGGCAGTTTAAACATTTTGGGGGTTAATTTTAGAGAAAATGTCTCTTTTCTGAAGTTGAAATTACTAGGGGAAATGTGTCACCCTTCATTTTTAGTTGCACTATAGATGTCTAACTAATTTCAACAAAGTCAGTATGACACTATATGGTTAGTAACAGTGTTTTCCATGTTACTTCATTATGCCAGTGGTATAATAATGTTGCTAGGATTATACAGGCTTCCCTCGTGGCTCAGACAGTAAAGAATCTGCCGGTAATTCAGGAGACCTGGGTTCAATCTCTGGGTCGAGAAGATTAGGCAGAAGGGATTGTCTACCCAATCCAGTATTCTTGTCTGGAGAATTCTATGGACTGAGGAGCCTGGTGGGCTACAGTCCATGGGGCTGCGGAGTCAGACATGATTGAGTGAATAACACACAAAATTATAAAGCGGCCATTAATCCTTATATTTTATATACAGGAATGATATGTACTTAATGTATAGAAATTAGCACAGTTCTTAAATATACTCCTAAAGATATTTTGCCAAAAAAAAGCCTCTGAAAATTTTGAAGTTAACAGACTGACTAGGGCCCAGATAATCTGATTTTATAAAATTAGTAATTGTTTCAAATTTAACAATATGGCTTTCCCACTTCGTTGTTAACACAGAGAAATGACAAAGTAGAAAATGAACTGAAAAAAATTAAAAATGTGCTAGAAAAATTAAAATGTTTATCATTCTGATAAGGAGGTCAAGAAAAGTGGGGATCATGAGACATCAGAAAGTTGAGTAAGCTTTGGGTGCTGTGTACCTTGGAGTATCTTGTGTCCCCAGCTTCATGTGAACAACAAGGGTTTTGAAATGAAAATTGAGACTTGAGCCTGGTAAAATATTAAAAATAATTTTCCGTGTGAAAGGCAAATGACAGATATAGTTTGGATATTCACATATGGGGATTTGGGAGGCATTTAATGTGGCAGTGAGTCACAAGCTGTAGTCAAGATTCCTGGGAGATATGCAGATGATACCACTATATTGGCAGAAAGCGGAAGAACTGAAGAGCCTCTTGAGGGTGAAAGAGGAAAGTGAAAAACCTGGCTTAACATTCAACATTAAAAAAACTAAGATAATGGCATGCAGTCCTATCACTTCATGGCAAATAGAAGGAGAAAAAATAGAAGCAATGACAGATTTTCTTTTCTTGGGATCCAGGATCACTGTGGATGGTGACTGCAGCCATGAAATTAGAAGATGATTGCTTCTTGGAAGGAAAGTTCTAACAAACCTAGAAACAAAGACATTAGTCTGCCAACAAAGGTCCGTCTAGTCAAAGCTATGGTTTTTCCAGGAGTCATGATTGTGAGAGTTGGACTGTAAAAAAGGCTGAGTGCTGAAGAATTGATCCTTTCAAATTATAGTGCTGGAGAAGACTCTTGAGAGTCCCTTGGACTGCAGGGAGATCAAACCAGTCAATCCTGAAGGAAATCAACACTGAATAATCACTGGAAGGACTGATGCTGAAGTTTCAATATTTTGGCCACCTATTATGAGGAGCAGACTCATTGGAAAAGACCCTGAAGCAGGGAAGGATTGAGGGCAGGAGGAGAAGGAAGCAACAGAGAATGAGATGGTTGGATGGCATCACTGACTCAATGGACAAGAGTTTGAGCAAACTCCAGAAGATAGTGATGAACAGGGACGCCTGGTGTGCCACAATCTATTGGGTTGCAAAGACTTGGACACAACTTAGGGACTGAGCAACAGCATTGTGGCATTGGAAGAACAAATGTGAGAGTTTAGGCTTTTTCAAACTAAATTTGTAAGTTCTGTTCAGTCCAGTCGCTCAGTCACGTCCGACTCTTTGTGACCCCATGAACCACAGCATGCCAGGCCTCCCTGTCCATCACCGACTCCCGGAGTCCACACAAACCCATATCTATTGCATTGGTGATGCCATCCACCCATCTCATCCTCTGTCATCCCCTTCTCCTCCTGCCCTCAATCTTTCCCAGCATTAGGGTCTTTTTCAATGAGTCAGCTCTTTGTATCAGGTGGCCAAAGTATTGGAGTTTCAGCTTCAACATCAGTCCTACCAGTGAACACCCAGGACTGATCTCCTTTAGGATGGACTGGTTGGATCTCCTTGCAGTCCAAGGGACTCTCAAGAGTCTTCTCCAACACCACAGTTCAAAAGCATCAATTCTTCAGTGCTCAGCTTACTTTATAGTCCAACTCTCACATCCATATATGACTATTGGAAAAACCATAGCCTTGACTAGATGAAACTTTGTTGACAAAGTAACATCTCTGCTTTTTAATATGCTGTCTAGGTTGATCATAACTTTCTTCCAAGGAGTACACATCTTTTAATTTCATGGCTGCAATCACCAGCTGCAGTGATTTTGCAGCCCAGAAAAATAAAGTCAGCCACTGTTTCCACTGTTTCCCCATCTTTTTGCCATGAAGTGATGGGATCAGATGCCGTGATCTTAGTTTTCTGAATGTTGAGCTTTAAGCCAACTTTTTCATTCTCTTCTTTCACTTTCATCAAGAGGCTCTTTAGTTCTTCACTTTCTGTCATAAGGGTGGTGTCATCTGCATATCTGAGGTTATTGATATCTCTCCCGGCAATCTTGATTCCAGCTTGTGCTTCCTCCAGCCCAGCGTTTCTCATGATGTAATCTGCATATAAGTTAAATAAGCAGGGTGACAGTATACAGCCTTGATGTACTCCTTTTCCTATTTGGAACCAGTCTGTTGTTCCTTGTCCAGTTCTAACTGTTGCTTCCTGACCTGCATACCGGTTTCTCAAGAGGCAGGTCAGGTGGTCTGGTATTCCCATCTCTTTCAGAATTTTCCACAGTTTATTGTGGTCCACACAGCCAAAGGCTTTGGCCTAGTCAATAAAGCAGAAATAGATGTTTATCTGGAACTCTCTTGCTTTTTCGATGATCCAGTGGATGTTGGCAATTTGATCTCTGGTTCCTCTGCCTTTTCTAAAACCAGCTTGAACATCTGGAAGTTCACAGTTCACATATTGGTGAAGCCTGGCTTGGAGAATTTTGAGCGTTACTTTACTAGTGTGTGAGATGAGTGCAATTGTGCAATAGATTGAGTATTCTTTGGCATTACCTTTCTTTGGGATTGGAATGAAAACTGACCTTTTCCAGTCCTGTGGCCACTGCTGAGTTTTCCAAATTTGCTGGCATATTGAGTGCAGCACTGCAGCATCATCTTCCAGGATTTGAAATAGCTCAACTGGAATTCCATCACCTCCACTAGCTTTTTTAAGAGTGTACTTGATATTTCTGTTTTAACAACTTTCACTTGGTAGGTCAGTATAGTCAAAAAAATGTTCAGTTGGCTGTTGAACAATTCAGGTATTGGGACACTGACCCTCTCTGCTGTCAAATCCATATGTGACTTCTAGTTGGCTCTGCTTATCCAAGGTTCCTCCTTATCGGAGTTTCCTTGTTACCCTTGGGTATTCCTCTGTGTCTGGGGTCCTCCCCATCCTCAGGTTCAACCAGCCATTCATGATGCAGTACTGCAGGTTTTACTGTTAATTAAAAAAATCCCTGTATAAGTGGACCCATGCGCTTCAAACCTGTGTTGTTCAAGGGTCATCTGTACTAAATTCAGCCCGTGATTGAAGTGATCAGTTAGAAATCAGCTTCCCACAGCTTTCCTGAACTATGTTACCTGGCAGGCACTGTGACTGCTGCTCACAGGCTGGGCTAGTAGCGCCCCCACACTGAAGTGCGGGGCCCCAGGCTGCTGCTCTGACCTCGACCAAGTGTGAATTTGGTCCAGAGCCTTGCATTGTGGGTGCTCCTGCAGGGAAAGTTTTCTTACACTCAGGAAAAAGCACTAACAGGAGTTCCCTGGTGGTCTAGTGGTTAGGATTTGGCAGTTTCATTGCCATGGCCCAAGTTCAATCCCTGGTCACAGCCGGGGGGGGGGGGGGGGGGAGGATCACAAATATGCCATCTGTTTCTTTTTTAACTTAACTTGAGCTTATTTTCTTGCTTTTGAAAAAATATAACTGGTAGTACATTTATTAACGTAATGCTTTCAGGTACATTTTTGTTGTATTTTTAAAAGTCTCAAGTCTCATTTTTTTAAAGTTTTCCCCAAGAATAGGTATGTTTTTGTTTTTGTTTTTTATTTTAGCTTATACTGAATACTGGTGCAGTGTAGTGGCAGATGTAAAAGTGTGATGTCTGGGATGTGTGTTAGGGGGATATGAACTCTGGGACACAGTGTGACAGAATTTCCAGCATGGGCAGAATTGAAGGGAGAAAGTACAAGGCTATAGAAACTGAGATGAATGAGATTTGTAGGAAGACAGAAGCATTTTTGGAAGTAATCCACTGTACAGAACCCATCCTCAGAATCATCCACTGTGCAGAACCCAACTCAGTCTTCCTCTTAGATTTCTTAAAACTTTTGGGGCAAAGGAGGATAAAGGAAGTCCAACAGTTGAAGTGCCCGTGGTACTTTCTTGTGGGGTAATGTCCTCCTGGGCTTTCTTTGGGGCAGACCCAAGTCTGTTTAAGTCGTATGGGCCTGTGGTGGTGATGGTTTAGTTGCTAAGTCATGTCCAACTCTTGCGACCCCGTGGAGTGTAGCCCACTAGGCTCCTCTGTGCTTGAGATTTCCCAGGCAGGAACACTGGAGTAGGTTGCCATTTCCTTCTCCTGCCTAGGGGCCTGTAGTCAGGTCCTCACCTTCTTATAGAGCCTCACACCACAAGCAATATAGAGGCCACACTGTGTCCAGGGAAGAGTCTTGACGGTGCTCGGATGTGGTTCTGTTACTTGTTAGCTACCAGGACCTTAGATTATTTTGTCTCAATTTCTTATGGATAAATGAAATACAGTGTTTTCCTCATAGGACTATATGCACGTATGCATGCTCAGTCTTGTCTGACTCTTTGTGACCCTGTGTATTGTAGCCTGCCAGGTTCCTCTGTCCATGGAATTTCCTAGGCAAGAATACTGGAGTGGCTCACCACTTCCTTCTCTAGGGGATCTTCCTGACCCAGGGATTGAACCCGAGTTTCTTGCATCTCATGTATTGGCAGGTGGGTTCTTAGCACTGCACCACCTGGGAAGCCCCTTGCTGTGTATTAACTAAGATTCTTCATGGATGTGCTTCGTGCTACTCCTGGGACATATAGTTTTACTCACTGTAGAGTTATATGCATTATTATGAGGCACTGCCTTGTTTTTTTGGAGAAATGAGTTCTGAGACCCAGCTGGGATCTGGTCTTGACCGACTTTCCCAGTCTCATTCATCCCTGGTGCTCTCTTGCTTGCACTCGCTGTGGAGGCCATGTGATTTTTATGCATTTCTTCCAAGAGGCCAGGCCTTTGCTTCTAACCATACCATTTCTCATGACTTTGTTTTCCTTCTCTGGCACTCAGTTCAGCCACTTCCTTGGAGGAATGAATCTCAGCTTGCCCCCTTCGTGGAATGGAGCGCTTCCCTTGTGCTGTTACTAAGCCAGTGCTTGCCCCTGGACTTAACTGTTGAGGGTTGCAGTACACTTTTTGTGCATTTGTTTTTCTGCTTCACAGGACTGTCTTCTCTTGGAGGGCTGTAGCCGTGGCTCCCGGTTCCCTGACTTGGAGCAGAGTCTGCTATGACAGAAGATCATAGTTGTTAGAGGTGTGGTCTTTGGAGCCACAACCTGGCTGTGAAATCTGCTCTCTGACTTACTGACCATGGGACTTAGAGGCCATTATTTCACTCCCTGAGCCTCAGTAGCCGCATCTGTAAGTCACAATTATGACAGTAGCCAGTGCAAAGAGTCCAGGGTAGAGTGAGTCAGGAGAGAGAGATGTAGGCTCACTCGCCCTTCCACTCTTTCCTTCCCTGTGGCATCTCTGGCTCCTCACTCCTGCTTTGGCCATGCCAGGGAGCGGGTGGAGAGCTGGGGGCTCCGTGGGGACTTCTCAGTCGTGCTTGGGTGAAGTGTGGAGGGTTCTGTGGTTGCATCCCAGCTGGTTGGCTATATGGAGTGGTGCTTGCAGTTAGACATCCTTGTTTCTGTTTGCATACAGCTTTTTCATTTCAATCAGACCCACACTAAACTGTGTTTCCATTCTCTTGGGTTAATGGATTTCTAAGGCTCATCGCTAAACGCAACGCTAATTTGTGTCACCCCAAGACTTTCCCTCATTGACGAATGTTGTTTTCATTCAGCACCCACCTTGGCTGCCGGCCTTCTGGTGTAACCCAGTCACGGTGGCTGTCACTTCCTGCTTCACAGGGCGGGACTCTCTTGGCTGTTCAGCTGAATCTGTTGCTGCTGCCACTTGCACCACAACCACGGCTTCCATTCTACTGGTATTGCTGCCCGTGCTGCTATTACTATGACTGCTCGCGCCAATATAAAAATCCTGACTTAGAGCTACTGTCTCTTAATGGCCTGTGCAGAAGGAAATGCCTATTTTTCTGTACCCGTAATAAGAAACCTTGCAAGACAGGCTTCTCTGGAATGCGGGCTGGACCATTCATTGTGTGCTTCAGGCTAGATGTGTTCCAGGTGAAAATGTGATTGGGGGTTACTTTTTCTCATTAGAGGCAATAGCGTGTACTGCTTTCATTAGCAGATTAATGGACATAGTAAAATAGGCTAATTTTGACCTCTGCACATCCCGGCCGTGGTTTTCTAGTGCAAAGACTAGAAACACATAAGGAGGATTAAAGATGCTGTTTAGTAACCTTTTTGTTTCTGGGTTCAAAGACTAATGCTAGGGTTGACAGTAAGCCTTTGAAACTAAAAGTCTAAGTTCCTGCCAAAGGAGAGGGATACAGTGCCTCTTCTGATGAAGACAAGCTGTTGAAAGCAGCAGAGGGCTTGTGTGTGTGTGTGTGTGTCTGTGTGTGATGGTGACAGCTGGCCAGGGACCTTGAAAACTAGTTAGCAGACCACCACTGAATACACACCATCATCTGGGCTGGCAACCCAGATGATGCTTATGAACATAACTGCTTACTAATTTAAAGTCTTCAATTGTTTTATATTTATTAAAATCACCAACTTCTAAAAAGACTTTTGGGGTAATTTAATAATGAAGACATCAATACATTAACATAAGTAAGAGGATATGGTGACAATTTAATGTAAATTTCCATATGAGTTCATTGGTTACCAAGGAATGATGATTATTTATTCTTTTATGCAGATAAATTGCATCATCTTACATTCATCACTTTATTAAGAAATATGTTCATCATAAAAGTGAGGATCTCTTAGAGTAATGGAAATAAAAACAAAAGTAAACAAATGGGACAATTAATTAAAGTTAAAACTTCTGCACACCAAAGGAAACTATAAACAAGATTAAAAGACAACTCTCAGAATGGGAGAAAATTGCAAATGAAACAACTGACAAAGAATTAATTTCCAAAATATACAAGCAGTTCATGTAGCTCAATACCAGAAAAACAAACATCCCCATCAAAAAAATGGGCCAAAGACCTAAACAGACCAAAGAAGACATGAAGATAGCCAATGAACACATGAAAAGTTGCTCAATGTTGATTATTATGAGAGAAGTGCAAATCAAAACTACAATGAGGTTTCACCTCACACCAGTCAGATTGGCCATCGTTAAAAAATCTATAATCAATAAATGCTGGAGAGGATTCGGAGAAAAGGGAACCTCTTGCATTATTGGTGAGAATGTAGATGGATACAGCCACTATGGAGAACAGCATGGAGATTCTTTAGAAAACTAGAAATAGAGCTATCATACAACTCAGCAATCCCACTACCAGGCATATACCCTGAGAAAACCATAATTGAAAGAGACCCTTGTACCCCAGTGTTCATTGCAGCACTTTTTACAATAGCTAGGACATGGACAGAGGAGCCTGGTGGGCTGCTGTCCACAGGGTCGCACAGAGTCGGACATGACTGAAGTGACTTTGTATGCATGCATTCATTGGAGAGGGAAATGACAACTCACTTCAGTATTCTTGCCTGGAGAATCCCAGGGACAGAGGAGCTTGGTGGGCTGCTGGCTATGGAGTCACACAGAGTCAGACATGGCTAAATGAAAGCGACTTAGCAGTAGCAGCAGGATATGGAAGTAACCTAGGTGTCCATCGACAGGTAAATGGATACAGAAATTGTCGTACATATATATATATATAATGGAATATTATTCAGCTAGAAAAAAGAATGCATTTGAGTCAGTACTCAGGAGGTGGATGAACCTAGAGCCTATTATACAGAGAGAAGTAAGTCAGAAAGGGAAAGACAAATATTGTATATTAATGCATGTGTATGGAATCTAGAAAGATAGTACTGATGAACCTATTTGCAGGGCAGCAGTGGAGATGCAGACATAGAGAACAGTGGGGGAAGGAGAGGGTAGAATGATCTGAGAGAATAGCATGGAAACATATACATTGCCATATGTAAAACAGATCACAAGTGGGAATTTGCAGTGTGACCCCAGGCGCTCAATGCAGGGGTCTGTGACAACTTAGAGGTGGGAGATGAGGTGGAGAGGATAGGATGAGAGATCAGAGGGGATTCAGGAGGGATATATGTATACCTGTGACCAATTCAAACTGATGTATGGCAGAAGCCGACACAACATTGTAAAGCAATTATCCTCCAGTTAAAAAAACTGAAAGAAGAAAATCTATGGAGATACATAGATGAAATAAATGTAGTCTCTGCTCTCAAAAATGTTCTCTCATGTACCACTGGTTGGGCAAACAGATATATAGTCCAGATAGTTATTATCACAGGTGTGAGCCTGCTGCTACAGAATATGTAGGATGTACATGTTTTTACAACTTAGCCCTATACATATGAACTTTATCATTTCAGTACTTATATATAATCCATTAAAGTATCTCATCATGGAGAAAATTTAAAAAAAACAACCCTGTAACTTTCAATGTTCCTAAATTACTATATTTGTGATTAAGCAATTAAAAAACTTATTTTCTAAAAATGAATTGCAGCATAGCATATAATCAAAACAAATAATTGGCTTTTAGTTTACTGAAAATAGGGCAGTTTTAGTTTAGAGATTTGAACACAAAACTGGAGATGAGAAATGGCCCTCCTCCATTTTTGGCCTTCTTCCTGAGTGTCCTTTAGGGTTTTCATTTATTTGTAATAATAGGACCAAGAGGAAAATGGACGATATTGTGCAGTCCTGAACTGATGCTAAGTGCAGTGTAATTATTTGATAATTATTCTGAAGGCATCTGTAAGTATGGTCTTCAAAGAACAATGGGAATGATGCCCCTTCTATGGGGACCTACTGACTCACAAGCAAAAGGGATAAAGTCCTCATAGAAGTAAAAATTATTCTTTTCTTTTAAAAAAGATTTCCGGAAGATGTAAGATTCAGTTGACCTAATCTTAAAAGACAGATGTAGTGGGAGAGAGGAGAGGATATGGTAAAACAGACAGAAATAGAAAACCCCAATAGGAGAAAAACTTGATTTATTACGGTTTCCCTTCCATGCCTTCCAGCCTGCAGTTCTCCAAAAGGGGGGAACTTGGGAGGAATTAGAATGACAAGGGTACTAGGCAGAGACTTGACAAAGTCTAAGCTGAGACAGCCCAGAAGGAAAATTCTGCTTTTACCTTAATATTTGTAGATGGGCTTCATAGTGGTCTCTTTTGTGCCTTCAGAACTGCCCATCAGCCTGTTAAGGACCACTTATAATTCGAGTTAGACCAAATGCTCAAATTCAGACTTTCCTTCAAATGAGGTAATGAGTGTCCCTCAAAGAAATGAGACCCTGGAAACTTCTTACTTAATCTGACGACCTGTCTACTGATGGTTCCTATGAAAATTACAATATGTCAACATGTCTACATGTTTATGAAGCTGTGTTAGAAATTGTTGACCTTCCCACAAGATACCATTTCTCAGTTGAGATTGAAATAACTCATTTCATAATAAGCTGTGGAGGCTTTTCCTGTTACGCAGCCTCAGTTAACACTAGTCCAATATTGCTAACAATTTTAGAGAAGTACATGCTTATTCTTTCAGATAAGAAAAAGGGAAGCAATCCTGTTTGCATTTGTCTCATTGAGAAGAGTCAAAGTGGTTTCTACATACATAGAGGAAAAGGAAACCATACACTTTATAAAAAGAGTAGAGGGAAGAGAGTCTTGAAGCATTTTACTGTGAATTTTAGCAGCGTGACCTTTAAATGTATTCTTTCTGTAACATCAGTATCGATAGCATTGAAGTGGTAACAAGAGCCACAAAGGTAAAAAGCCACTTAGCTTCATCTGTTGTGATAGCTGTTGGTTAGGAAACTGTCTAATCTAGAGAACTCTGGTCTGATGTATAATTTTCAGGGTGTCTTAGACATGGATGGTCTTAAGCTTTCCTCTCTGAGGGTTTTCTGCATCTTTATCGAGTGCTTTTCAACCTGTAGGAAATAAGCAAGCTGTTGATGTGTTTTTGAAGAGAAGGTGAGCATCGTGGCTGAAGACTAGGGACTGTGTCATTAGCATGTGTCACTTGTCACAGAATATACCAGAAAGAGGGGCTGTTGAAATATCTCCATACCAGGACTTCCCAGATTAAAATAAGAATTAATTGACTCAATTTTTGGCACCTGTTTCCTGTTCCCTAATTTGCTAAGTGACCATTTTCATTGAATCCCTTCTCTGTCTTTGCAATTCCCAGGATGGAGCTATGGTTATGAATCTGAATTCTTTTCTCCTTCACTCTTTCCACCCCACCTACATTCACTCAATTACCAGGTATTTCCTTTCCATGTTACCTTCTAGGGTTGTTTCCCTTTCTTCTTATACTCTTCTAATCCAAATCACCATGAGTTTTCCCTTATATGAACATGAGACCGTCCTGTTCTTATCTCATCTGCCTCACACAATCTCCCTAATAAAGAGAAAACAAAACCAGTTAATTCTCCACACTGCACGATGGAGCTAGTATAACAAAGCAGTTAAGGATATAGGCTCTGCAGCCAGAATGTCTGGTTTTGAGTTACAACTGCATTACTTTGGCACATGCAGTTACATAAACCTGTTTAAATGTCTAAGCCTCAGTATATATGAAAGGGAAAAACTTCCATGATTGAGTTAATGTGAAGATTAGAAGGTGTAAGCATTTAGCACAGAACTTGATATATAGCAAACACTCAAAAATAACTGAGGATTGCACTTGCCTATGTAAAACCTCGACGTTTCTTCCAGATAAAGCCTGCATCCTTTGGGCTTGCTCAGTGAGTCCCAGCTCCTCTGTCCAGCCCCGCTCTCACTGCTCCTTAGAGAGCTGTGTCCATTCTGAACCCCTTCCACTGTCCTCACCAGTCCGTTCTTTGTCTTATCTCATATTCATCCCATCCTGTGCATTTACCTGGACATCCTCACACTCTGAGTCTGGCAGGTTCCCTTCCCCCTCCCTGAACACTGAGCACTCCTCCTCTTTTTGTGACTGATGCCCACTCACCCTGCAGGGTCTCATGGATCACTTACACCGGAAAGCTGCCTCTGATACTCGAGGGCTCCTGCGGGACCTCTGAGTGACTTCTTCATGGCATTTGCCATGTTGTCATGTTACTACATGTTTCCTTGTCTGTATGCTGTGCCTGGTCTCTTTTGGTGGCAGAGTTTGGATCATACTTTCTTTTTAAAAAATACTCAGTTCTTGGCAATTTCACTCAATTAATATGTGTTTAATAAATAAGTACCCAACTGGGGGGCATTTTATGAAGTTTTATGATGCCTAGTACATAAAAGGCACCTCATTAATATGTGTTAAATGATAAAGTGCTATTGAAACCTTTTGCCTATCCTTGATTTCTGTAACGATCATACGTGGATATATTTAATATTTTAAAAATCCTAGAGTTATTTAATTCTGGTTTTAAAAGTCCTCATCCTAAATTCTGAAAAGTCTTTAAGTTCTCTTTTATGGGCTTCCCTGGTGGCTCAGATGGTAAAGAATCTGCCTGTAGTGCAGGAGACCTGAGTTTGATCTCTGGGTTGGAAAGATCCCCTGGAGAAGGGAATGACTACTCACTCTAGTATTCTTGCCTGGTGAATTCCATGGATGTAGGAGCCTGGCAGGCTACAGTGAGTCCATGGAGTCACAAAGAGTGGAACATGACTGAGGTACTAACACTTGTACTAAAAACTTAGCAAAGTTATGTAATTTTTGGTCAAACATAAAATATGGTTATGAAATGAAATAATGAAATGTATTTGTCTTTGCCCATCATACACCAGGTCTGAAGGCAGAGGTTTTGAGCTGCTAAATACAAAGTGTCAGTGTTTCGAAGACCAGTAACATCTCTAAGCATAAAGAAACTCTTGTGCTCACTGGTCTCCAGTGAACTCAAGTTTCTTCTTTCTTAACAGTGTGGGATAAGAGTTGGCTTATTAGGCGTGCCACAAAGAAAATGATAGGCTTTGTTTACATTAACTCTTACCGTTGCTGGTGATACATTGCTTCAGCAAAGGGTGGAGTTACAGGTTCTTTTGATGTAATTGGTTCATGTAATTTGGGAACAGCCTGATGCTCAGACTTGTTCTCTAAATACCATTTACTATAAAACTTGAAAAGGAACTGTTTGGAGAAGTGGCTGATTATAGAACTTGGGCAGAAAAAACATGAGGTGGGCCTAGGACGGTTTGATATAATAAAGCAAAGACTAATGGAGTCATGTCAAAAGGTCACAGAAGCCAGTTTGAAGAGACCCCCAGTGGCCAAATTCAGGACAGTCTGAACATCCAAAAGAATAATGATCGCAATTAATTATTACACAAGCAAAGATTTCAAAAAAAGGAAGGGAGGAGGGCAGGGGAAGCTTGTTTTTCAGTGAGAATATCAGCCAATAAATGTGGAAGGGAAGATAGAATTTTGCTGTCCCAAATGGAGTAATTAAAGCAAGGGTTATCAGTGGATGAAAAGTGGTGAAAAATTATTGGGAAAAAGAACAGCTGCATGGTTAACAAATTATTGCTCTCAGGATTTCTTAATATAGAAGAGAACCTGTACCTTTATAAAAGATACATGTGACAATAACCATCTTAACCAAGTGATCAAGCCTAGTGTCAATAATAATGGGTTACCCTAACATTTTGTGTCTTTTGATATGATGAAATATGAAATTCACAGTATAAAATATTTTTTCCAAAACTGTTTAACTTGTATCTTGATGTAGCTTTGGTTCATAGGAGATACAAGCAATGGGGGAACTAATTCAGTGATACCATGAAGAAATAATTAGACACCTCCAGAATGCGGGACATTCTATAACATATCTGGGTCTGTACTGTTCTAAAATCAGTGTCATGGAAAAAAAAAAAAAGAAAAATTTTTAGATTAAAAATACTGCAAAAAATAAAGAATAATGGATAAAATTGAATTGGATCCTAGACTGGGTATGGGTTGGGGGAAGCAGTTTAAAAAGACATTGGGTGGGCGATTGATGAAATTTGGATATGGGATGGATATGGAATAATATGGAATTATTGTTAATTTTCTGAGGTCCGTAGTGGTATTATACATATTTAGGAAAGTGTCCTTATTCCTAGGAAATGCATGTAGGGTTATTTAGCAGTGAAGTGCTGTGATGTCTGAACTTACTTTCACATTCAAATTTTTATGATTAAATAAGAGAAATGGCTGGCACACAAAATCCCCTATGGCAGTATGTTATTGTTGTTGAGTAAATGGAATGTTCATTGTACTATTCTTTCAATTTTTCTTTTGGTTTGGGGGAAAAAAAACTGGGAAAGGAAAGAGTTCAACATAGCAAAAGCCTGGGGTGGGTGGGCTGGCAGGCCCAGCTCTATCCAGGGCTTCTGTGATGACATTAGTGTCTGCTTCCTCCATCCCTCAACTTTCTTCTGCGCTTGCACAGAGCCCTTAGCGGAAGCGTAATCCTAGTGTTACTAGCCAGTTTGGGGGTAACTATGAAAATCTCTAGCCGTGATTAATAGAGAAGCTTGTTTTATTCATTTTCAGTATCCCCAGTGTCTGGAACATTGTAGGCATTCAAAAACTGTTGACTGAAAAAATACATAAATAAAAGGGTGACCAAACTTCATGACTGCCTGGAAATGTAGAACGTACCAGTGATTTTCTTCAAATTCAGTAAATATTTGTGGAATTGAATTATTTAAGGGGCAAATAAGGTTAAGGTTGATTTCAGAAGCTAGGGAAAGTTCTGTTTTTAAATGATCTCTTGTAATGCATTCAATGATGACTGTATTTTTTTCTTCTTTTTTTTGCCTTCAGTAATACTTTTCTGAATTAACGATCAAAGCCCTTGAATGGAACTCTACTGTAGTTTTTCCGACACGGGGGAAAATTTGAGTTTGGTGTGAAATCTTCAGAGGGTAGCATGTGCAATTATGCTTTGTTCCTTGGTGAGCTATGAGTTGGGCACTTAATTATGTAAAAAATATTGCAAGAGCGCCGTTGCATAATCCCCAAGAGAGTAATTATTGTCTATCTTGGCAGAATGCAAGGCTTTTAATCTGTAAATAAGCAGTTCTATGTGGAAGAGCTACATGCAGAGTGATTCTGTGTCATAAAGGTCTCTTATGAATTTTTAAAAATGAAAGCAGTAACTGTATGTGCAGATTGGCTGCTGCTTTTGTGCTTCAAAGGGTTTATGATGTTTCCCCTGTGGTTTTAACCCCTCCTGAAATATTTAAGCCTCAAGAAGGATTCCTGTAAAGGGTAAAACTATGTCTGGGTTAAGCCCATGCAAAACCTGAATGTTTCCAAAGTGGAAAAAGTAAAATGTGCTTTCTGCAAATTAAAAAACAAACCAAGATGGAAAACAACAACAAATAAAATGTTGACAGTGTTGTTTTTTTTTTTTAAACACAAAGTTGCGATAATAGACTAATAGATTTCTCACCTATTGGAGATTAATAACTTTATTTTTAATGTGTGCCATTCCAACTATTTCTGAAATTCACTTTTGGAGTATGTGTGTCCTTTGCTTAGTTGGATCTGAAGCTTAGATGCTGAAAGTAAATTCTGTTGGTTAAGTGGCGATGGCGGCTGCCTTGCCTCTTGTCCCTGTTGGTGTGGATGACCTGAGTGTGTTCTCCAGGGTCAGCTTCTGTGCCTGAGCATCAGACCTTTTTCCTTTGCCCACTCAAGGACTTCATTTGGGTGACTGTGCCTCTCCCTTGCTAGAAACACGTTGTAAACAGCTTCCATTGTTAAAAAGCTCTTCCTTGACCTCTCTTTCTTGCATACGACCTCCTCAATCCTCTATTTCCTTTTGCAGCAAAACTCCTCAGAATCTATTGATATAGTCTGTCTTTACTTTCTGTCTTCCTGTTGTGTCTTGAAGCTGCTCCATAGAGCATTTCTCCACCCCTATCCTCCACATGGAACTTGCTTTTGTCAGGGTGCACCTATTACAATCATACAGCCAGATTTCAAGGAAAACACCTGGTCAAATCTTATTTGAATAGCAGTAGCATCTGACACAGATTATCACTCCTTCTTTCTAGAAACAGCTTCCTTACTTGGCTTCAGGGAAAGCCTCTTCACTTGGTTGTTCTCCTTCATCACCAGGTCCCTCTTCCTCAGCCCCTTTGCAGGCTCCTTTTCTTTTCCTGGTTTAAGATGACCTGACCCCAGATTCTCTCCTCTTCTCTCC
Source organism: Muntiacus reevesi (assembly GCF_963930625.1). Taxonomy (NCBI): domain Eukaryota; kingdom Metazoa; phylum Chordata; class Mammalia; order Artiodactyla; family Cervidae; genus Muntiacus; species Muntiacus reevesi. The sequence continues at coordinate 97,328,418 of NC_089249.1, forward strand.
TTTCTCTCAAAGTCATCTCAGATAATATCATGGTTTAAAAATGTTTTGTATACCCCGAAGACTCAGGTTTATGTCTGGAATACACACCTGTGCCCTGAACTCCAGAATCGTATATCCAGTTGTCTGCTGTCCCATGTCCCATGGATGACTAATTCAGTTCAGTTCAGTTGTTCAGTCATGTCCGACTCTTTGTGACCCCATGGACTGCAGCACGCCAGGCCTCCCTGTCTGTCACCAACTCCTGGAGCTTACTCAAACCCATGTCCATCGAGTCGGTGATGCCATCTAGCCATCTCAGCCTCTGTCGTCCCCTTCTCCTCCTGCCCCCAATCCCTCCCAGCATCAGGGTCTTATCCAATGAGTCAGCTCTTCGCATGAGGTGGCCAAAGTATTGAAGTTTCAGCTTCAGCATCAGTCCTTCCAATGAACACCCAGGACTGATCTCCTTTAGGATGGACTGGTTGGCTTATAGGCATCTCCAATTAAGAGTCAAAATTGAACACTTCATCTTCCCATGGCTGTCTCTCACCTGGATTATTGTAATAGCTTCCTATCCAGTGTTACCCTCTCTAACCTTGCTCCAACCCCTTCTGATCTGTGTGTGTATATATATATATATATATAAAAGCTCTGAAAAAAGAGCAGTAGGAACTGCTGTAGTCCAGGAGGAGATGGAACAGCAGCTGGGCTGGGTGTTAGAACAGAAAAGGGAAAAGAGAGAGGGTTATTGGATAGAGGAAAGGTAAAGTCCAAGCATAGAGGCAGGAATGAGCATGGAGTAAGGAGCCAGGAGGAGACCAGCCTGGCTGCATGGTGGGGCACGTGACAGAGGACCTTAAAAGCTCAATACGTCTGTGCATATTTTGAGTAAGAGAGAGGGGCCTGTTTACACACCTGCACCTGAAACTTTAGCACCATGCTGTTCATTATGACAGCAGTTAACCACATATGGCTATGGAGCACTTGAAATGGGGCTGGTCTGAACTGAGATATGCTGGGAATTCCCTGGTGGTCCAGTGGTTAGGATGCTTTCACTGCCAAGAGTGTGGGTTCAATCCCTTTTTGGGGAACTAAGATCCCACAAACCATGTAGCACAACCCTTCCCCCTACAAAAAATAACAAGTGAATTGAGATATGCTATAAATGTACAAAGCATATTAGTTTTCAAAGACTTAGTACCAAAACTACCAGAACTAATTTTATTTAAATGTTTTATATCGATCATTTGTTGAATAGTAGTATTAGTATTTTTAATATAGAGTTAAGTATTATTAGAAAAAAATAAGCTACAAGGATATATTGTACAGAACACAGAATATAGCCAACAAATTTTAACTTTAAATAGAGTGTAATCTATAAAATTGAATCTCTGTTATACACCTGAAAACTAATATAATAATGTTAATCAACTATACTTCAATAAAATTTTTTTAAAAGAAAGAAAGAAAAAAAAACCTTTAAAATATCAGATCATATCCCAGTTCTGTCCCAAGGTATCCAGTGACTTTCCATCTCAGTCAGAGCAAAAGCCTGTCCAGCAGGGTTCTTTCTCATCTGACTTCACTGCCTTTCCAGCTCATCTCCTACCTTCCTCTTTGTCATCCATTCTGCTCTGTCCATCTTGGCCTCTCCCTCAGACATAACCTCAGAAGCTTCCACCCCAGGACCTTGACATAGGATGCTACTTAATGCTGAATACTCTGTCCTGTAGTTCTGCGTGGTTGCTCCATCCCCACCTTCACAGCTTCCCTGCTTATCCTTAACTCTTCCCACCGACTCCTTCTCTAACCATCTCACTGAGGCTCCCTCCACCCACCCCAGGACTCCTGAGCCCTTCTCCTGGCTTTAGTTTTCTCTATTGCACTTACCACCATACAAAAATAAAAAGAGTTACTGTTTTGTTTTTGTTGCTGAGTTGGTTCCTGTTTGTCTCCTTTTATTAGACTGTAAGTATTATGAGGGCAGACTTTTGTCTTCCTTGTTCACAGCTGTATCACGGTGCCTGGGAGAGAGTGGGTAATCATTAAATATTGCTGGCAGGGTAATGGAAAACACCCTCAAGAGCAGATGGATTCTTCCTTGGCATTTTCTCAGCATTCTGGGTGTGAGAGAGGATAGGTAGTATTTAGAATGAGTCACTGTATACTAACAGCTATTTCTCATTCCTTAGTTTCTCTGTTTGAAGAACATAAGGACATTCCTCACGGCCTGTTGTGAGACATTTGGAATGAGAAAGAGTGAACTGTTCGAGGCCTTTGACCTGTTTGATGTCCGTGACTTTGGAAAGGTAATTACTTTTTATTTTTTAATGTATTTTTAAACTTGAGAACACTTTATCAAATACATTTGCTTATCTTGAAGTAGGACATGTGACTCAAGTGTTGTGTGCATTATGTAGTTAATTAAATTTTACATATAGGTGGCTTAGCAAAAAAATGTACAAATGAGAGTATAATTATTGTTATTATTATTTTTTATTTAAAGCAGTATAAGGGGAATCTTTTATCCAGATATAACTTTTCATGTTGGTTATCTCAGAAAGCAGGACTACTCTTTTCCTTCTTTTAGATAGTTTGTTGGGCTGTCCTAACTGAGGACCGGTATTCTTTCCTTTCAGACTTCTCCAAAACTGAAGGACACCTAATACTTGAAAGCTGAGAATGTTCTGTTTTCTGTTTTGACACTTGGGTCAGTGACTTGCAGAGGACATGAAATTGCTGAAATGTTTGAGGCTGTTGAATAACTGTTGTTGCCTTGATTTCAGCAGATACATGTCAGATTTTTAGATTTCAGTGATATGTGTCATGCATAAATTGGTTCTTTTTGCTTTTTCTTTTCTAATTGGTGGAAAGTTGCTTTACAATGTTGTGTTAATTTCTGCTGTACAGCGTGCAAGTCAGTCGTATTCATCCATATATTCCCTTGTTCTTGAGCCTCTCTCCCCTCCCCCACCCAACCCTTCTAGGTCATCAGAGTATCAGGCTGGGCTCCCTGGGGTACACAGCAACCTCCCAATAACTATTTTATACGTGATAGTGCACAATGTCAGTGCTACTTTGCTCGGTTCTTCCCACACTTACCTTCTCCCACTGTGTCCACAAGTCCATTCTCTACTAGGTGTAAATTGGTTTTAATATTTGCTCATATTGGATGTACACCAAGCATTTGTGTATAATAGTTGGCAACCTTTCAAAAGAATGGAAAGAAAATGGATAGGAATCATCCTATCAAAAGTTATATTCATTTATTTTGAAGTGATTAAGCATACAGGCAGTTAGGTAACCCCTGTTGATGTAATTGCATTATGAAAATACAGAAGCAGGGAAAAACCTAAACAATACTGAGAAATTTGCTCTTACTCTGATGATTGACATGCTAGTATCTCATCAAAAGGCTGTTTGAGAGTGATACTTTATTTGATTTTTATGTTGTAATATTTGATTATAAAATAAAAACCAAGCAGTGGATTGGTTTGCTTGGCAATGGGAATAAATAGTACAAAGTTGAAACAGAAATGTAGGAAATTTAATGCTGACATGCAACAAGCATGGGAAAGCCCCCCTGTCCAGGGAGAGAGAAGGCTTGGGTTTGCTCTTGGTCACTTTGTGATCTTCTGAACGTCAGCAGTCTCCTCCATCATCAGACCACCTGCCCGCTTAGTAGTCTGTGCAAAAGGAAATAAGTATAAGGATATGGTTTCTAGAATTCGTCTTTTCTCTGGCCAGCTGTGATTTAGTTGTCTTGAGGTCCAGCAATGTGTTGGAGGATAACGTATGATGACAATTACAAGGAACTGAAAGCAAAGGCTCCTTTTGTAAAGAGGTGGTGGCATGTTTGTCTTTGGCCATGAAGTAGAGCCATGAAGATGGAGAGAAATCAGATAGAACCCCTGATGAAGTGGGTAGTTCTATAGTTTGTTCGCCCCACAAAAATGCCTTATCGGTTTAGAAAGATATCTTTTGCTATTCTTTGACGTTTTCTCTTTATTTTTTTTTTTTTTAAATCTTCTTCCGTTGTCCTTTATTTTCTTCCTCTTTTTTGGGGAAATGAAAAATGAAAATGAATTGGGGAAATGAAAAATGAAAGAAAAGTCTTGACTTTTAAAAGATTTTCAGAAAGTTCGTCTTTTTTTTTTGGCATTTGCACAAACAAAAATGGTGTTGACAAAGACTGGGAAGTCATAAAAATTGTTTAGAAATGCATGGCTTTGTTTTAGTGGAATAATGTTTCACACTAGATTAATTAGATAATGCAAGCTTTGTAGGAGAGCTAAGGTTATAGAAAGTTAAATGTAAAGGAATTAACCATATGTATTGTAGTGTACAAGCATTATTGTAGTTCTGACTTTTTAAAGTATTTTGGCAGTGGTAAGTCTGAAGCAGAATTAAACTTGAGGTTGCAGATGAGAACTTATTCCTATGTTAACATTTTAAAATCACATACAATTTTGCTACGGCCAAGATTCGTGCAACTCTTGTTTCAGAACTGTATTTAAGCTAAATAAATTACTGAAAATTAAAGAATTTAAGGGGTTGTTCAATAATTTACCAGTATTACTACTATTAAACATTATTATTCTAAGCAAAACCACCCCTGCCACCATTTACTGAACGCTTTGGATGTAGCAGGTATCTTTCCAGTCTTCAAATATATTTTTTAATCTTCATATGAGGTGTAAGTACCTGTACTATTTTCCTCCTTGTACAAATGAGCAAACCTGTGTCTGAAATCCACATTTCATCTAGTAGAGATTGGAGCAGTGGTTTGACCCCAGATATGAATGGTTCTCCACTGCTGCACAGGAGTAGGTTTGCCTTGACCGGCACTGTCCTAAGTGCTTTGCAAGTATAAACTCAATTCTCATAGCAATCCCACTGTGAAAATACAGGGCTTTCCCAATGGCTCAGTGGGTAAATAATCTGCCAGCAATGCAGAAGACATAGGAGACATAGGTTCGATCCCTGGGTCGGGAAGATCCCTTGAGGAAGAAATGGCAACCCACTCCAATATTCTTGCCTGAAAAATCACATGGACAGAGGAGCCTAGTGGGCTACAGTCCAAAGGTTCCCAAAGAGTCAGGCACGACTGAGTGACTAAGCACACAATAAATATGAAGGTCCTATTACTGTACCCATTTGCAGATCCTAGATTGTAAGTGGTGAAACTTGGACAGTTGATGCAGTTTACCATCTTTAAATTAAGAAACATTAATAGAGCATTAATTTAGAGACAAAGTAATTTCTGGTATTGTGGTTATCAATTTTAACAGGATGTAGACAGGTTAGTTTGTGTCTCTCTGTTCCTTGAAGTGTAATTAAAATTTTTCATTAACTTAAAAAATCTCTTTCTGTGTGCTCCCCATCTACCTTCGTTTATACAAATAGTGAATCTAGGATCCATGTATGTTTGGTACCTTTTCACCTAGAAATGTATTAGTTGCAATAACAGTACATATATATATATTTTTTAAATAGCATTTTGAAGCTTGGAGATTGTTTTAGATCACTGAGCTTATTTGATTCTCATATTAGTCTTGGTGAAGGAAGGAAGCAAGTGTTCCAGCTTTTCCGATGAGGAAACCGGGGGGGTGGGGAGGTTAAATGGTGACTTCAAGGTCGCTTTACTTGGAGATCAAGCAAGATCTGGAGCTCAGAATTCTGACGTCCCAGCCTTCTGCTTTTCTTGTTTGTGCCTATATCTTGGGCCTCAGTGCTGTGCTGATGCTTGCCTGAGGAAAAAGATGAGCTCACAGGAGAAAAACCAAAGGAATGTATTCAATAAAAAAGCACAAGCAATTTGTCACTTGGAATTAATTATGCTTTATCTTTAGAAAGAGAGGAAAGATTTAAGATACTGCATGAATTAGATTTAGGATACTGTGTGTGTTCACATGAATAAGTAATTTTCCTTTTCGCTTATGAGATAGTGAAGGGCATACAGTTTGGGTACTCTAGAAGGGCTTGTGATAATTTAGCCTTTCAGCGTCACCTTTAATTTCTAGTATTGAGCTCTTAACTCACTGAAAATACAGTGTTAGTTCAAACTTACATGTCAACAAAAATTAGAATAAGTTCTCAACACTTTTAGTACATTGGTTATAAAATCAAACAGGGTTGTAGAATGAGTTGAGTAACTTGAACTCATTCATGAGTCAGCAGAGAGAGGTCTTAAAGTTCATTCTGACTTTGAGGGCTATTAAATATAGTTGGCTCTTGAATAACAGGGGTTTGAACCTCTTGGGTCCACTCACAGCAGATTTTTTTCAGTAAGTACTACAGATCTGTGTTGGTTGAATTCACAGGTGCAGAATTGTGGATATGGAGGAAACGTGTATACGGAGGGCTGACTGTAAATTATACTCAAATTTTCAACTGTGGGGAGTCCACTGTTGTTCAAGGGTCAGCTGTGCTGAACAAGGTTCCTGCCAGAGTAGAGTCCTGGCCTGAGCCTGCTGAGTCTCCCCTCTGCTCTTAGGTTGGTGGAGCTTATGTGCCCTGGTGGTTCAGAGACTAAAGAATCTGCCTGCAGTGAGGGAGACCTGGGTTCAGTCCCTGAGTCAGGAATATCCCCTGGAGAAGGAAATGGCAACCCTCTTCAGTATTCTTGCCTAGAGAATTCCAGGGACAGAGGAGCCTGGTGGACTGCACTCTATGGGATCACTAAAAGTCGGATACGACTGAGCGACTCACACTTTCACTTTTCACCACCTCTTTCTGCCTATGTTTTTGTGTTTTTGTGCAAAGTCTTTTCAGAAAGATTAGCTCCTTCTCTGACTTTCTAGTAACAACAAGAAAAAAAAAGTAAATTTTGTTAGTTGACAACTTTGCTTCAGAAATGTAATTTAAAAAATCCTTTCTCCCCAGGAATGTTAGAAATTATTAATTATATTACTTTTTATGTTGCAACAGGATCTATAAATTGGCTCACTTTCATGCTGCATATAACAGATTTTCAGTTCCTCTGTTCAGATTGTCATTGTCTGATGAACACTTTTGTTGTTTGGAAATATCTCCTACTGAGCTGTCTGTTGGCACATTTACAGTGCGGAAACACATGGGATTTTTCTTTAATGAGACCATTTCTAGTGAGTAACAGAAATCAGGCGACTACTGCTGTCCACATGAGTGATGAAGTCAGTTCCTTCCCTTGACGGCTCTGGGTAGATATAAGGGCCTGCTTCCCTCTACCCACAGATGTCACGTCTTTTGTTTCAAGTGTTATAAAGCACCTGGCAAGTGTAAGGTGATATGTTTTCTTGAATCACAGAATCACACCTGGCTGAACATAGTTCCAGTTGATTTTAATAGTGATAGGGTAGTTTCTATATGTTCAAGTTTAGGACAGGCACCTTCTATAGGAATTTAGAGCATTAGCTTAAGGGTGAGTTGGGGATTCAGGTTTAAAAGTTATTGAGAAAAGGTAGTGTCATAGTTTTGTAGGAGAATGTCATTTCTGAATTGGATTGCAGTTTGCATTCTGGTTACATTCTGTATAATATATGATCTTGTGCAAGACTACTTAAGCTATTTGAGCTTCAGTTTCCTTATCTATGAAGATAATGGTGACCTCCTCCAAAAGGTCCCGTGCATGCACTGCTGCACTCAATTGCCCCTGACCCTGCACCAGGCCAACGCTGGCCCATGCCTCTGCCAGAGACTCCTGGACAGTCACAGGCAAGTCTGGGTCAGTCTCTTGTGGGGTCACTGATCCTTTCTCCTGAGTCCTGGTGTGCATGAGGTTTTGTTTATACCCTCCAAAAGTCTGTTTCCCCAGTCCTTACCTGCCTCTTGAGAAATCTGTATGCAGATCAAGAAGCAACAGTTAGAACTGGACATGGAACAACAGACCAGTTCCAAATCCAGAAAGGAGTATGTCAAGGCTGCATATATTGTCACTGTGCGTATTAACTTATATGCAGAGTACATCATGTGAAATGCCGGGCTGGATGAAGCACAAGCTGGAATCAAGATTGCCAGGAGAAATACCAATAACCTCAGATATGCAGATGACACCACCCTTATGGCAGAAAGCAAAGAAGAACTAAAGAGCCTCTTGATGAACGTGAAAGAGGAGAGTGAAAAAGTTGGCTTAAAACTCAACATTCAGAAAACTAAGATCATGGCATCCCGTCCTATCACTTCATGGCAAATGATGGGGAAACAATGGAAACAGTGAGAGACTTTATTTTTTTGGGCTTCCAAATCACTGCAGATGGTGATTGCAGCCATGAAATTAAAAGATGCCTGCTTCTTGGAAGAAAAGCTATGGCCAACCTAGGCAGCTTTTAAAAAGCAGAGACATTACTTTGCCAACAAAGGTCCATCTAGTCAAAGCTATAGTTTTTCTGGTAGTCATGTATGAATGTAAGAGTTGGACTATAAAGAAAGCTGAGTGCCAAAGAACTGATGCTTTTGAACTGTGGTATTGCAGAGGACTCTTGAGAGGCCCTTGGTCTTCAAGGATATCCAACCAGTCCATCCTAAAGGAAATCAGTCCTGAATATTCATTGGCAGCTGAAGCTCCAAAACTTGGCCACCTGATGCAAAGAACTGGCTCACTGGAAAAGACTGATGCTGGGAAAGATTGAAGGTGGGAGAAGGGGACAACAGAGGATGAGATTGTTGGATGGCATCACTGACTCAATGGACATGAGTTTGAGTAAGCTCCAGGAGTTGGTGATGGACAGGGAAGCCTGGCATGCTGCAGTCCATGGGGTCACAAAGAGTCGGACACAACTGAGTGAATGAACTGAGCTGAACTTCCTGATCTATAAATTGAGTTTAGGTGAGAAGTGAAATGATATATGTAAAATGCTTAAAAACAGTATCTAGGTCCAAAGTATGCAGTACTCAGTAAATATTAGCTGTTCTTACTCTTACTGTTACTATTATTACAACTATCATTACTAGTGTTAATAGGTTTCAGCTTCAGTAGTAAACACAGGGACGGATTTTTTTTCCTGTTTTTTTAAAAAAACATAGTTGTTTTAATTTGAAGGACAATTGCTTACAATATTGTGTTGGTTTCCGCCATACGTTAACATGAATCAGCCGTAGGTATACATATGTGCCCTCCCTCTAACACCTCCCTCCCACCTCTCACCCTGTATCTGCACTCTAGGTTGGAATTGTGAATGCAAGTATTAATGATGTTGGAGGAGCAATATTAGTAAATAAACTCTGTTCTTTCTACTGTGGTATAGTGTTAATCTGTTTCATCCTGTTGGCTGTCTTTCTCCCTCCTTCTGTGGCATTGGATCTCATTTGAGAAACCACCCTTTCTCCTTTTCTGATCATGTAGCTAGAGTGGTTTAATCAGTTAGAATATCCCATCCTTTTGGCCATAGTGATGAGTTCAGGGATGGGGCAAGTCACTCAGTTTAGACCTGTATCATGTGTTGTGTTGAGACATTGGCAGGACCAGCTTTGTTTTGCTCTCTGCCTGTCATGGAAAAGTGTGGATACGAGGCTTGGAGGAGGCGCAGCCATCTGTGAACCACATGAACTTTCAAAACAAACCCAGTTCAGAAAGAGCAGAGCTAAGGAGGATACTAGTGGCATCATGTGAGATTGCACCATGCTGTACCCAAAGACAAATACGTGTATCTGGATTTTTCTTTGACATGAGCCAAAATAGTCTTCCTTTTTTTCTTTTTTTTTTTTAATTTCTCAGGCCCGCTTTCTTTAGTTCTTTCAACCAGCAGTGAGTGAGAGAAATATACTCTAACTACACAATTGTATTCATCTCACATGCTAGCAAGGTAATGCTCAAAGTCCTTCAAGCTAGGCTCAACAGTACATGAACTGAGAGCTTCCAGATGCTCAAGTTAGATTTAGGAAAGGCAGAAGAATCAGAGATCAAATTGCCAACATCCGTTGGATCATAGAAAAAGCAAGAGAATTCTAGAAAAACATCTGTTTCTGTTTCTTTGACTATGCCAAAGCCATTGACTGTGTGGGTCACAACAAACTGTGTAAAATTCTTAAAGAGATGGGAATACCAGACCACCTTCCTTGCCTCTTGAAAATCGTGTATGCAGGTCAAGCAGTAACAGAACCGGACATGAAACAACGGACTGGTTCCAAATTGGGAAAGGAGTGCGTCAAGGCTGTATATTGTCACCCTGCTTATTTAACTTTATATGCAGAGTGCATAATATGAAATGCCAGCCTGGATAAAGCACAAGCTGGAATCAAGATTTCTCGGAGAAATATCAATAACCTCAGATATGCATATGACACCACCTTATGGCAGAAAACAAAGAGGAATTAAAGAGCCTCGAGGAAAGTGAAAGAGAAGAGTGGAAAAGCTGGGCTAAAACGCAACATTCACATGGGTGTACCTATGGCTGACAAAGATCCATATAGTCAAAGCTATGGTTTTACCAAAAGTCATGTACAGAAGTGAGAATTGGACCATAAAGAAGGCTGAGTGCCGAAGAATTGATGCTTTCAAACTGTGGTGCTGGAGAAGATGCTTGAGATGCCCTTGGACTGCAAGGAGATCAAACCAGTCAATCCTAATGGAAATCAAACATGAATGTTCATTTACTGATGCTGAAGCTCCAATGCTTTGGCCACCTGATGTGAAGAGCAAGCTCATTGGAAAAAATCCTGATGCTGGGAAGGATTGAGGGCAGGAAAAGAAGAGGGTAACAGAGGATAACGTGGTTGAATGGCATCACCAACTCAATAGACCTAAGTCTGAGCAATCTCCGAGACGTAGTGAAGGACAGGAAACCTGGCGTGCTGCATGCCATGGGGTCGCAAAGAGTCGGAAAGGACTGAGTGACTGGGCAACAACAATATCAGCTGGTTTTGTTTGACATGTGATTTCCATTGTGTTGATCGTTTACCCTTTCTTCTGCTACCAGCATTCCACACAATTTGGAAACCATTCTGTAGTGTCTGCATCTTCCCTCATATACAGAAGGGAGATGTGCAGACAGTCTTAGAACATCTCTATTTTTTAGCATGTAAATAATTAAACAGAAGGACTGTCCCAACGTTGTGGTTAATGCTTTCTTTTCCTTACCAGTGACCCAAGGAGTATTATAGATACTCCTCAGGTTTGGAAGAGGCGCTGAGTCTTCAGACATCCTTCCCATGTTTGTCTGTACTTTACAAGGTCAAGGAAATAGTCATGATGCCCCTGCAGACGAGAACTCTCATCCTCCTGAGGCCCCCCAGCTAAGTATATATATATATATATATATATATATATATATATATATATATATATATATATATATTGGACCCTACAGAATGATTTGAAGATAACCTTAAAACATCAGGGTAATAAAGACTTAAAGAGGTGGTAAAATCCTTCACCTGGAAGTGAATAGGTCTTAGAGATAATTATTAATTTGAAAAAAGAAAAAACAAGCTAGTCTAGGAAGTCAAACCCTGTAGGATTCTGTGTGACTACTTAGGTATCACTTCATTCTTCTAATCCTCAGTTTCCTCATCCATAAATGGGGTCATTTCTATCAAACAGAATTATTGTGAGAGTAGGGTTAATTGGTGTAAAAAGTCTGGCATGTTTTTCAAAATGATCATTTGAATGAATGTCAGTCAATTCTGAAACTGGTAGTTTGGATAGATCATAGATCATTCACAGTCCTGGTTGTGGATATGTGTAAAGTCAAAAAGATGAGTCTAGTGGCATTTTATTGAAACTCTAGCTTGAATCTTTCTGGCTCGAATTATAATATACATATGTGAGTGTGTATACATACATATGGTTATTTATACCTTACGTTTTCCTGGAGTTTTGTTCTTTGAATATGTTTCTTATATGTGTGGTGTGTGTTTATGCATAGAGTTAGTTGAGAGATCTGTAATGACACTTTCACTGAAGGTAGTTGATACCGTAACACTCATCACATTTTTTTCCCCTTCTTCTCTATGATATAAATCAAATTAGCAGCTATGTCAGGTTTAGGTTATGAAGTGATTTGGTTCTTCAGCACTTTAAATACATTGCCATTTAAAAATAAATTTGAGCTTTCTGAGAAAACCAAGGAATACATAGCTAAGTTGATGGGAAAAGGCTTTAAAATTATTGGTCTCATAGAAATTGGCAACAATCTCTACTGTCTGCTTCAAGAGGCTATATTATACACTCCCATCCCCATAGGTTATTAGCAAAGTCCTGCTGCCATCACACTGTCTTTGTATCATGAGCTCAAATTTCTGTCCCATCTGTAATGCCTTATCATATCTTTATACTCATGAGAATATTTTCTCAGGCTATGTCCTGTATGTTTGTGTGTTTTTACTTTTTCAGCCTTCCCGTCCTGACTTGTATACTTCAGGGTGTGTAAAGAAAGAAAGATACAAGGACCTCTTCTTGCTCAGTCTGTACTGACACCCCAGGCCAGCTTTCAGCACTGTGCCTGGATGACTGTAACCTCCACATCCTGCTTTCCTTCTTCAGTCCTGTGTGTGTGTGTGTGTGTTGGGAAGCTCACCCTTCACAATCTGGTTTCATTGCATCCCAACACAATTAAACCTGATACTTGATTGTCTGTAATGGTTGTCTACCACCTGTATATCTTTTGACTTTCCCAACAAGAAAACCCTTCCAAAGTCTCCTGAACTTTTCTTGAGTGTGGGTGGCCTCGGGGACCTCACCTTGGTATGGTTTGAAAGATCCTTATTGGCTGGCTAGTGCATCCATGTTGATCAACAACTAGAAACATTTTTTCTCATATCCCTATGTACCCAGCATGATTCATTTTGGTATTTAATTACAATCTCTCTTTTTAAATTAATTTTTTAAACTCCTACTTGTATTAAAAGTTTGACATTTCTCTCTTGAAGTATTTCCCATCTTAAATTATTCAGGAGTCTCTGGGGCTTTTGTGGGCCGTTGGGCCCTGTTCAGTATTGCTTTGAATCACCGTGAGAAACTCGACCTCCAGTCGATGGCCCGCCGGCCTGGCACTAGTGAAGACAGGCACTGTGTGGTGCTTTTCTCAGCTCTGATGCTGGTATGCCCTGCTCAGCTCCCCTCTCCCAAACCTGCTTCCAGCTGCCCCCCAGCATTCTTATCTCTGCATTGAGCCTGGCCAGGCCAGATTTCCCTATCTGTGCAGTGAGTTTTGTCCAAGAGCTCCTGATATCCTTTCCTGCTAGTAGTCTTTGGGTCACGGCTTCCTTATTCAGCCTAGCGGGGGTACCAGCTTTCGTCCTCAGAACAGCATTCAGGATCTCTGGTCTCTATCCTCCAAGGTGGCCCTGGACTTTTTCCTGAAAATCAGCCAGCCTCCAGCGAACTCGGCCTAGCAGGGATACTGTGAAGAGTCAACCTCTATCCACCCACGGAGACCTCCTTTTACCCCCTTCAGTAGGTGGCTTGCCTGTATTACATGATGAAGGCAGAGTTCTCCAGTGATTCCTTCCTGAACAAAGAAAGCTTGTTCAAGAGCCTCATTTGGGTCTACTTAAGCAGAGATGAGGAAACAGCTTTTAGCCTTGCCTAATATGTATGTCTGATTGGCTATTAACACAATTGCTGCATCATTTGCAGTATTTTTCTCCTTTGTTTTTGGATAGAGCTGACTTTTTAAGCAACTTCAACCTATCTATTTCACTTTGATAGTATATTTCACAGGGGTCCTTAATACTAGGCAGGTTTCCCCATTCTTATGATCTGTAAAGAACCTGAGCCATGCAAGGCTTATTCTTTACACCTTAGTGATTATTCAGACTTCATTTTTTTTTTTTTTTTGGTCTGCTTTCTAATTGCATTTGAGCCAGTTCAAAAAACTCTTCATTGTCTTTTAACCTTAATATAGTTGGAAACTTCTAGAACAGCATTTTCCAACCAACCCTGTTGTCCTGAGAACTGTTAATAGGCTGGGGTAAATATTCTTGTTTGATTGAGTGCGGTAAACACTGCATCTTACATCCTCCCTCTCCATGTGGGGTATAGCATCGTGGAGGCACTGAAAAGTCCTAAAGTGAGGAAAACAGTTAAAACTTTAACTTAGGATTTCTCAAATGTGTATGTAGGTAGCACTTGAGGTATCTTACGATCATATCAAATTCACTGTGTTTAAACTGGACTACTTTTCTTCCCTCTTCTAACCCATTTCTATTTGGATAAAGCTATTCCTTTGTTCACTCTGCCAGGAAATAAACAGCTAAGGCCCTCATTACAGGGATTATTGAAATAGTCTCCGAGACCTGCCTTTAGGTTTGAATCACTACAACTCATTTTCAGTGTAATCTTACAAACATGCAAAGCTGATCATGTTGCTCAGGTGTTTAAAACTGGAGAGTGGGTCTCTGTTGCTTGTAACAGGGTAAAATGCAAACCCCTTTAGGAGCCACACAAGGACATTTATGGTCAGGTACCTTATCTGCTTTTCTAACCTTATTTCTTGCTTTCCTAGTCCCATTAACCTCCTTGTTTCAGTCCCACCAAATTATCTAAGTTGCTGTCATTTTCCAAATTAATACTTATTAACACTATTTTTTTTGCCTGGATGCCCCTTTCTCCTCATTTCCCTCACCCCCTCATCTCCAGTGACAGCTGAAAACCACACACACTCTGCTTTATCCAGACCTTGGACTTTTGTTGATTCTTGGATGTACTGAGTGCTCCTGGGCTGACTCTGCTGATTTGCTGCTACCCATTCCCTCCATTCCAGCTGGACCTTCATCCTCCTTTTCTGTCCTAAAGAAATGTGGCCTTGGCACATGAAATATATTCTCCTCTTCAGCTCCTGAGACTTTGAAATCAAGTAAAGCTGGATTTTACCCTCCTCACCCACAGCTCGCACTGTGAAAAGGTTGCTCAGCTTTTCAGAGGCTCCATGTTTTGATCTATACAATGGCCCAGATGGTGATCCCTACCTCACAGGATTGTAGTGAGGAGTGTGAGTCAGAGTCTGTGGTAGGCATTTGGCACAGTGTCAGGCAGAGGCTCAAAAAACTTCTGAACAATTCACCCATCATTCCTTCATTCTGCAAATAACTGCATACTTCTCTGCCCAAATGTGTCTAAGACAGGAGGGAAGGGGGCAGGGCACAGCCCCTGAAAGACTGACACAGCCATTGAGGACACAACAAAAACTTATTAGAACCTACCAGGCCCAAGGTGGTAAAGATTCGACTTCCAGTGGACCTTGAGCCTCATTATTTGCTCACTGTAATATATTAGTTGTGTCGTACACACCACAGGTACCAGGACACTTATGACAGACCATAAAAGGCCAAAAATTGATGGTAACTTAGCTCCTAGAAATCCCTACCTTTTCCCCAAGTAGCTGAAATAATTTTCCTACTCTGGCTTTGAAATTACCCAGCCCATAAAAACTAAGCACATCTACACCTCAGGGCGCTCTTGCCTCCTGAGACAGATCCCATTCTGTCTACAGAATGTGTGTTTCTGCTTTCACTTCACTGTGGCTTACTCTTGACTTATTTCCTAGGTGAAGCCAAGGACCCTCACTTGGTATCCATCCCAAGGTCTTATGTTCTGGGATCATTCTCTCATGCCTCATTTTCTTGCAAACTCTTTACAAAGGATATTAATAAATCTACTTCTCTCTATCACTTTTCCTCTCACATAATTCCTTCTGTGCTGAGACATAAAGAACCTGAGCTTCATTACGTCTTGAGACAAGTTTGTGGTTTCATGACCAGTGCTGCTTAACCAGTATGGACAGGTGGTTCCCTTCCCTGAAGATGCTATTTGAATTCAGAAAATGAAACAAGTAAAGCATGAATAAACAAGATAACTATACCCAGTGATAAGTGCCATTAGGAGATAAACAGAGTGAAATGACGGACCACTGGAGGAAGCTGTTATGAACCAAAGGAGAACCCAACTTGGGTCTGCTCACCTGTCCTCGGGCCAGTCTACTGACAGGGAGTTGTGGTGGAGGAAAGTGCAGCGTTTATTGCAGGTTGTCAAGCAAGGAGTCCAGGCAGCTAGTGGTCAGAACACTCTGAATTCCTCAATAGGTTTCAGCAAAGTGTTTTTTAAGTGCATAGTGAGGGAGGGGAGTCCCAGGGCTGTGCACAGTTCTCTGATTGGTTGATGGTGAGGTAATAGGGTGATGTCACAGGGTTGGACATCATTACTCATTAGACTTCAGTAGGCCTGGGGGCTACATGCTCAAGTTCCTGGAGCAGTTACTGTCTTCCATTTGGTGGAGATTTTTGCATCTGTAAAACAACTCAGGAAATGTGCATCAGATACTGTTATCTGGGTACTTCAGACAGGAGCTAAAGCAGAGGATGGGGGTAGGGATCTGTCCCAGGAAAGCCACGTAGGGTCTTGCTTTGTTACAAAGCTACATTAGACAGGATAGAAAGAAGAACCTCTTTGAAACACTGGAGACCCTCTGGGAGAAGGATACCAGTTGTTCACACTGAGTTTTATAACTTATAAAGCACATTTTAACTGGATTCTAGTCCCTTTCCAGTGGTTCCTTTAACTTAACCTTTCCTCAAATCTCAAATCCCTTCTAATTCTAAAATGCCATTTATTGGTAAATTAATATGTACACATAGTATTTCATAAAGTAATGTTTTGCTTTGATGATTCTTAGTTGTGTAATCCTCTCTGCAAACACCTAGGCTTAGGTTTTTGTTTTTTGTTAAGGTCTACTTTAATTTCAGTAAGGGTAAGGATAGAGAAGAGAGACTCCTGAGAGCTGCTCCTGGATGACTGGAGAGGAAGTAGAATTCTTTGCAAGAGGGAAATAATGGAGCAGGAGCAGGTGCAACTTACTATGTAATGTGGGTTTAATACAAGAGAATTCTAATGGAATTTCTTTATTTTTAAATTTTTGTTCTTTTCAGGTATAGTTGATTTGTGATACTGTGTAAGTTTCAGGTGTACAACATCGTGATTCACAAATTTAAAAAATCATACTCAATTTATATTTATTATGAAATATTAGAAATCTAATGTCATTTCTGACTAACTTTCTGTGGGTATATTTTGTAAGCCAGCAGGTATTTTGGGTGTCTTATTTTTCAAAGGTTTTTACTGTAGTTGACCATTTTTAATTTTCCCTATATTCCACTTTTGATTTTGTTTGTACTTGCTGATTATCTAGTGGAGGTTTAGTCTCTAGTAGAACATTTAAAAACCTTTTCGGGTATCATGATTTCTTTCTGTTTTTTAAAAAAATTTTATTGGAGAATAATTGCTTTACAATTTTGTGTTGGTTTCTGCCATACATCAACATGAATCGGCCACAGGTGTACTTATGTCCCCTCCCTCTTGAACCTCTCTCCCATCTCCCACCCCATCCCACTCTTCTAGGTTGTCACAGAGCCCTGGGTTGAGCTCCCTGTGTTATATGGCTATCTCTTTTATATATGGTAATGTATATGTTTCCATACTACTCTTTCAATTCATCCCACCCTCTCCTTCTACTCTGTTCACGTGTCTGTTCTCTTTATCTGCATCTCAGTTGCTGCCCTACAAATAGGTTCATTAGCACTATCTTTCTAGATTCCATGTATATACATTAATGTATGATATTTGTCTTTCTCTTTCTGACTTTATTGTGTACAATAGACTCAAGGTTCATCTACCTCATTAGGACTGACTCAAATGCATTCTTTTTTTGTAGCTGAATAATATTCCATTATATATATGTACCACAATTTCTGTATCCATTCATCTGTTAATGGACACCTAGGTTGCTTCCATATAAAAGAATGAAACTAGAACACTTTCTAACACCATACACAAAAATAAACTCAAAATGGATGAAAGATTTAAATCTAAGGTCAGAAACTGTAAAACTCTTAGAGGAAAACATAGGCAGTACACTTTTTGACATACATCACAGCAAGATCCTCTTTGACTCACACCTCCTAGAGTAATGGAAATAAAAACAAAAGTAAACAAATAGGACTTAAGAGCTTTTGCACCAATTTTTTTTAATAGGATTAAAAAACAGCCCTCAGAATGGGAGAAAATAATTGCAAATGAAACAACTGACAATTAATCTCCAGAATATACAAGCAGCTCATGCAGCTCAATAGCAGAAAAACAAGCAATCCAATTAAAAAATGGACAGAAGATTGAAACAGACATTTCTCCAAAGAATACATGCAAGTGACCAACAAACATGTGAAAAGATACTCAACATTGCTCACTAAAGTGCTCGCTTCTGCAGCACATATACTAAAATTGGAACATTGCTCACTAAAGAAATGCAAGTCAGAACTATGATAAGATATCACCTCACACTGGTCAGAATGGTCGTTTGTAGATTTAAAAATCTACAAATAGTAAATGCTGGAGAGGATATGGAGAAAAGGAAACCCTCTTGCATTGTTGGTGGAATTGTACGTTGATATAGCCACTATGGAAGACCGTATGGAGGTTCCTTAAAAAATTAGGGATAGAGCTACCATATGACCCAAGAATCCCATTACTGGGCATATACCTTGAGAAAATCATGATTACAAGAGATGTGTGTACCCTAGTGTCTGTTGCAGAACTTTTTACAATAGCTAGGTCATGATTTCTTTTAAATATTAAATTTTTTTTTTTTTTTTGTAATAAATGTCCATGGAAAAGTGTATTTCCAAGGCTATGGCATATGCATGCTGATTCATATTCACTTTTTCACATTCCTATTCCTAGCTTAGCTATTGGGCCATATCCTGTCTTATTTGTGTTCAGAGATCCTTAACCCTGTCATGTTGGTTTAGAGGTCAGGAACAGTTTTTGCAAGTTATATATGGAGTTTTTTGAGTCTAAGTTTGCTTTTGAGTATTACAGTTGAGAAATCCACAAGGAGAATTGGTTAACCCCAGTGCTTGATGTTAAAATAGCCAATTTACTGGTCTATACAAACAGCAGTGATGCAAAACTCTTGGCCTTTAGTCCTTACCTATTGAGTCCACATGGCTCCTATAAACCGGATCCTCTAGGAAAGGAGAATGTCACTTTCCATCTTGATCTCTCCAAGTTTTTTCAATGACTTGTGCACATCTGTAGAAATGAGCTTTCCTTGCTCAGTGAGTGGAGTGGGGGGGGTGGGCAGCGGCGGGGAGGATGGCGAGATGAACGCTCTCATCTGCACAGGATTAGCAGAGGAAGTGCGCCTCGGGAGCGTGATGAACACCAGAAGACGGCAGGAAACAGGGCTTGGCAGTCACTGCAGCTGTGTGCAGCCCAGCCACGCAAGCTTCCTCTGGATGGTTTAGTTTCTGAGTCACTTGTTTTCCATCTAAAGCACCCGTGTCTTTGGAGGACTGCACTGGAGAAATATTAATGGAACGTAGGCCTTTCTCTGGTTTGCCTCAGTTATAGTGCCCTTTGGATGGGAAAATCCTCTGAATCAATGCAGTGTTTGAGGAGAAGATCTCCTGGAGTAGGAAATGGCAACCCACTTCAGAATTCTTGCCTGGAAAATTCCATGGACAGAGGAGTCTGGTGGGCTACAATCCGTGGGGCTGCAAAGAGTCAGACATGACTGATCATACACAGGCACACAGGGTTGGGACACGCCAGTGCATAGAGCAGTCAAACATCATCATGTTCGAAAGAATGAATGGTGTTTGAATCTTCTGCAGTGTTCTCCCTGGTACTGTGTGCATGGGTCACACAATCTTTTTCTCTAAATATGCTTGGTGACCCTAGGCAGGCCTTATCTTGCTACTTTCATCCTGTTTCTCTGTAAATGGTATAGAATGATGCTTGCTGCTTCTGAGTGGGCAGGTACCTTATAGATAATTTCTACTCTTGAGGTTGTCTTTTTAAAGTAGTTGCCTTCTCATATTTCATCTTAGACGATGGTCACTTTAGAGTGGTTGTATTATGACATGAGAGGATATAGTGTACCATTTGTAGTGGTCAGTCTAGGTCAAATTTTGATGATTGATAGCATTGTCATTGAATTGGGTAAATCCAATTGGATTGGGTAAATTTCTGAAAAATGTTTATTACTTCCAGATGATAAAATACAATTTCTTAGGGAACTTGAAAATTTTGGAGCATTGTAGTGAAACTACTATGAAATATGATAAAAGGGAGATGATATTAGTAAGCATTTGTTTAAAAAAAATCACTAATGCTTTTCCTCATTTGTTGTAACTTGGATTTTGGTCAGTAGACTGCCCCTAAGATTTTCATAAGTAAATAGGTATTTGGGTAGAGAAGTAAGCAATCAAACATATATATATAATCTCCTTTTTCCTGTTCTGTTCTCGGCCTACAGTTTTACTCCCTTCTATAGATTATTCCTTTCTTCTATACATTTTTACTCCCTTCTAGAAATTGCCTAAGTGGCAATAGTTCCAGTTACAGATAATGAACTATTTAGAAAATCATCACTAATGATAAATCATTATCTTCCTAAATTTTCTAGTCATTGAACCTGGAGCAGCATAGAATTAACTTATAAATGTTATGTAGAAAAATCCTTCAAATATGTGAAGACTGTTTTCATGCTCCTCTCTTCTCTTTTTAAAACAAAATAAACATAATATCCTCAAGTCCTTCCTTTTGGTTTAAAACTTGCTCATGTTTAAGAATAATTTGAGACATCTTACCATGACAACAGCTATAAAACAGAGCAGTTAAAGATTAGAACATTGAAAGTTGAAAGAGATTAGAAGCTGTTTTGAGGAAGGAACACTATCATCATACTAACTAGTTTGAGGATTACATTTCTCTCTCAGCTATCCTGAAGTCAAGGGAAAAAAATCCGAATAATTAAAAAAGTGAGCTTTTGAATTAGCCTTAAACCTTTATGCCTGGTGGAATTTGGGTAAAAGAAAAAAGCCTACAAATTAAAAAAAAATATATAGAAATAATCTTTCATACAGAAATGTAGAAAGACCACGACAGTAACCACTCACATATCCACTATTCAAAAGTTGTTAACATTTGACCATATTTGCTTTAGCTAGTATTGTTATATGTACAGAATTTGCTATTTTTACTGAACCATTCTGAAGTAAATTATAGGTAAACATCATTCATTTGTTTCCTAAACACTTCGTTTTATAGCTCCCTCTCTCTTTAATCGCTAAGTCATATCTGACTCTTGCGACCCCATGGACTATAGCCTGCCAGGCTCCTCTGTCCATGGGATTCTCCAGGCAAGAATACCGGAGTGGGTTGCTATTTCCTTCTGTAGGGGATCTTCATGACCCAGGAATCAAATCTGGGTCTCCTGTATTCTAGGCTGATTCTTTACCAACTGAGCTATGAGGGAAACCCTTATAGCTCCCCAGGATAAGGCTATTTTCCTATATGTCCATAATCATCTTTATCACACATAATATAAATAATACTTGCCTAATGCCGCTAGACCATATCTCTCATTATGTCTGGACTATACTCAAATTTCAAGTTATCCCTGAAATAATGTTTTATAGCTGGTTGTTTTTTAAACCAGGATTGAATCAGTGTATTTGATTGTTGTCTTTTAAAGAAAAACGTTTTATGCATGTTTTGTGTTTAATTTCTTGATAACTTACTAAAGGTAATGATCATTTATGGTGGATTTTTATTGGACTAAAACTACTGTAGTTTCTTATTTTTTGAGTTTAGAGACAGGCTGGAGTTTTCTGTAATTTAGGGCACTTTAAAAAGCCTTGACTGCAGTCATTAAAGGAGGGGCTCAGTAAATGTTTTTGAAAGAATCAAATAGCTTAGGACCAATAAACAACTTGTAAGTCTTTTAGGACTATTACATACCAAACTCTGAAACAACCATTCAGAATTATTCAGTATGATTTTATATAGAGTTTCAGCACACTGAATATATTCTTGTAGACAAATAGATCGATCAGTAAACATGCTGTTTTGTCAAGAGACTTAAGAATCCTTGAGAGAGACTCATAGGTGCTTGAGTTCTACGATTTTCATCTGGCTCAAAAAATATTATCTAGAAAACTTTTAAGCCATTTAGACTCTGTTGAAAATATCAGCATTTTGATACAGTCCTGTGTGATGAAATAAGCCTATAATTTCAAGAACATTTAGAGAGTTAGATGTCATATTCCTGCCCATGGGATTTTATTTCCACAGAGAGTTGACCCAAATATTATTAGGTATGACTCACATTTCCAGGATGTTCTGATCTAGAGATTTCATTTTTTTTTTTTTCTTTTCCTTGCATGGTATTATATATAAATTATTCTTGGATTTTGGTTTTAAAGAGTATATTAGTTAAAACTTCAAAAGCAATAATTTTGGGAAATAGATTAGAGGAAAAGAGAATATTTTTTAAAAGATCCTATGTTTTAATGGTATCGTATATCAGTCTCAAAATAAAGATATGTTTACATTTTATACCTGCAGTAGCAAAGAAATGGAAACAAGGGGATTTTCTCATAACTGAATGGGTTTCCCCCTTTAATTTAAATTTTATTATTGTTATGTCTTTAATATTAAGAGTGAGTTACTGCATTGACAAGAATTCCCTAAATGTAAAAGTCATAAAGTTTTCTAAGCCTTACCTTCTCCACTATAGGGCCAGTGTGCCTGTGATTTGTTCAGGATAACTCTTTCTCTCTCTGTGTTATTACATGTCATTTGTTAAATACATAAAACCTGTTCCTAATTTGGATCTTGTTAAGAATATAAGGTAATAGTTGTATCCTTTCCTTTTCAATGTCAAATTTCCTATGTAATCCATACAACCTTGTTTCACGTTCTTTCTTTCTGTAGCACCAGCTGATCTAAAAGGAATCTGGAAAGCATTCTTCCTTCTATCTTTAGGAAGTGCAGCATAGTATTTGGCAAAGATTTTTTGAGACAAGAACCAGGCACAGTTAGTTAATAATTCCACCCTTCTTATATTCTGCATTCTTTCTGAATATTTAATGAAAAAAGCTTTTAGTTTTGTTGCAGAAAAAAAAAACACGCCCAGATTTGCCAAAAACACAAATGAAAAATCAAAACAACAACAAAACAAAGAAACAAATCTCTCCCGCAAAAAATTAAAAAAGAATAGCCTTCAAAATATTCGCAAGAAGGCTTACAACAATGAAACAGCAGTTTAAAAAGTACTGAAATATCTCTTCTATACTTACTATCTTCTACTCTTCCTGAACCTGCACTGTTCATTATGATGGAAAATATGTTACTAACTTTTAAAAGATTCAATGAAATTCAAAATTCCTAGTTTAGGGATTATTATTTAGGATTCCTAACAAGAATAGTAAAAGAAAAGAAAAAAAAGAAATGATACTAAATTATTATCACATGCCAAAGGAGATGGACTTTTTGGACGTGTCTGAGAAAAGAATAAAAGTAACACATTAGCAATTTAATAATAACAAGGCAGTCTTTATCTTTGTATATAGCTTCTCTTTAGTGCATTTATTTATATATATGAGAGTTTATTCTACAAATTTGATCCAAATGAACATAGACATCTGGGTGATTAAAATATGAAGGCAGGCAATATGTCAACAACATCAGCTAATTAATCAAGAAAACCTATTTGTCTGTTTTGTACAGTTTCTGAGGAGATGAAAATAGGTAATGTTGTATGTAAAACCTTCACTATAGTGCCTGACATGTGAATGTGTGCTCGAAAAATGTTAGCTGATGAAAAACCTGTTTAAACATAATTGAACAGAGGCCGTTATTTTTGTTTGTTTACATATTGTTCATTTTTCCTTAAATGAAAGTGCTCTTTTCAGTACAATTTGTATCAATTTGAGATCTAAGTTATACATTTAATCTTCTGAGGAACCAGATACCAGAGTGATGAAATGTAAAGTGCATAAAACATTTACTACTGATTGCTCAGTATTTATCAGTGGCCATAATTCATGACCTATCTTGAACTATATTATATATGTGCAAAGTCACTTCAGTCGTGTCCAACTCTTTGCAATCCTATGGACTGTAGCCTGCAAGTCTCCACTGTCCATGGGATTCTCCAGGCAAGAATACTGTAGTGGGTTGTCATGCCCTCCTCCAGGGGATCTTCCCGACCCAGGGATTGAACCTGTGTCTCTTATGTCTCCTACCTTGGGGGAAAGGTTCTTTATCATTAGTACCACCTGGAAAACCCATATTACATATAAGCTGAACCATATGAAATTGGTGGTATTTGACAAAACTTACAGTTTGTGTGGTTTAAACATAATATTTTGACTCTGGATGGCTTATGAAGAAAAGACGATTATTTTAAAATGAGATCTGTCAATGTAGATGATGGAGTTCATATTTTTTACATGGCCTCTTTTAATTTTTTTCGTAAAACTGGAACCCAATGAGTATATGTTGTGGGGAGTGTGGTTGTTCTTTTACACAAAGGGGAACTTGGAAACAGTAACAGTATTGCTTCTCTTTCTGTAATAGAAAAAGAAAATTCTTGGAATTAGTCAGGAGATCTGGGTTTGGTGTAATAAAGAGTTCCCCAGTTCTGTCTCTTATGATTGTTTTCCTTCTCATTTGTTAAATTATTTTTGCCTAGTAAACAAAAATTCAGTGTTGATTCTTTACTTGGAAATCTAAATACCATGAATTAGGCTTACTTTTAAGTAGGTATGTGTGTTAATTAACATAAGGTCTGTACTCATCTCCCTGATTCTTTGTGAAATTGTATTGCTATGTTGATAAATGAATATACATTTGTAATTATTGCTTGATATTATGTCTGCCCTATTAGATTTTAGTTTCTTCAAGAGTAATGATTTGTGATGTCAATGATAGGGAATTGAATTTTTTTCTAGGCTTTTTTTTTTCCTGGAAAAGAAAAAATATTCTAATATAGGAATTTAGGCTAAGAACTTTTTGCTGTTCCCCATGTTGACCATTGGTACCACCCAAAGTATTCCATATCTGGCATTCTTTTTTATAGCACATTTCATTTTGCAAGTATCAAAACATACTCTGTTTCAAAGGGTGGTGGTGAAACAAACCCTGAAAGTCAACAAAGAATATGTTATAGGTCTTTGAAATCTTATGCAGATATTTAAAAATCACATGCAAATGAATTTATAGCTTTCCTTTTCATGTACTAGTGTCACAGTCTTTGAGCAGATCTATTAAAAACAAATCTAGTGATGATTCATTATTTTTTGAAGATAAACCTCATGGTTGCTCATGGGGATAATGGTGACATAAGTTTATAGATGTTCCCTGTGCTTAATTCTATTTCCCTTGATCATGCAGAAAATTTGAAACTGATAGTTGTTCCCTATTAAACAAAATCAGCTGGGCTAATCTTGTTCAGATTGTTGAATATTTAAGTTAGTAGTCCTGTCACTTTAGCATATGTTTTTCAAAAAGATACATCTGAAACTGTTTGTTGATATCAAAACATGGGGCAGAATTCATGGCCATTCTTGTAGTTGATTACAAGGTTTTCTATGTCCATCTGTCATCTTGCTCTTTACCTGCTCTACTGGGTATCATCACTGTGAGCTGTGAGCTTGCTTGTGCATGTGCTCAGGATAGGCTGATGCTCCAGACTGTTTGTCCATTGCTCCCTAGGTGCTTCTGTGACCCCAGTCAGGAATGGCTGATGGATACGACCAGTGAAACCTTTGAGGCCCAGATGAGTCATCTGCAGCTCTCAGGGCAGCAGAGTCACACTGTGCTGTGGGCAGAAGTGGATGGAGACTGCTCTTCTTCATGCTCTCAGCACTTTCCCCCTTCTCTTATAACCTGTGCCCTCTCTGGGCTCAGTAGGTGCCCCTAGAGTCAAAGGAACAAGTAAGCACTTTATGCTATTTGGGACCTCTTCCCTCTGTGTGTGAGACACTTGCTGGTTTTTTTTTGTTGTTATTTTTTTTTTCATTGGGCTGTGCCGGGTCTTAGTTGCAGCATGCAGGATATTTAGTTGTGTATGTGGGCTCTTATTTATGGCATTCAGGATCTAATTCCCTTCACAGGAATGGAACCTGGGCCCCCTGCATTGCGAGTGCAGAGTCTTAGCCACTGGACCAGCAGAGAAGTCCCTGGGAAACTTGCTCTTGAGTCTTCTTTGTTTTCCTTTCTGGTTTTATGGTCATTGAGATGAATTATTTTTCTTTAGGTTCCTTAGCCCTTGATGCAGTTAGACTTATGGTGAGTCACCTACCAGTCATAACAGAGGAGTCAGGTATGGTTGAAACACAAAGATTTGGTGTAGGTTCTAGCAATAACACAATGCCTGCTCTTGCTTTTAAGGATTTTTTTTTTCATGTAAATTGAGTTTTAAAATACCGTGGATTTCATGAAAAGCCTTGTTTGTACAGACACTGTCATGCTGTTCACCAAACCTATTTCTTCTTCTTTTGGGAACATATCTAGATGGCATTTCCCAATGTCTCTTGCAGTTCAGTGTGTGCATGTGACTACATGTATGTATGTAGAATATTTCACCTCCAGGCCAGGCCCTTAGAGCCTTCTAACTGCTGTCCTCCACGTGTGTCTGTTATTTCCTTTCCACCAACTGAATACAAATGTCCTTGAGGCCTTAGAGGATGGGGAAGCTACAGAACGGATGACTTCAGGGTCCCTGAATCACTATGTAGGGGAAAGTTGCCTGCCGACCAGGAAAATTGATTAAATTATTATGTGAACAAAAGTAAACTTTTAATATGTTAGAACCTTGAAGTTTGGGGGTTTGTTTGTTACAGAAACTAGTGTTACCCTTTTACATCAGTTTTTCAGTGGGTTTCAACCTTTTTCATCCCACACACCTGAGAGATGAGCCACGTCAGTATTTACAATTCACGTGGCAGGGGAAAGATACTTTCAAGGTGGCAGAGAAGTCACTATAATCACATGTTGCAGGAAAATTGCAAAGAAATGCCGTTAGATTTAGGAGTAACTTCATAGCTCAGTTGGTAAATCATCTGCCTGCAATGCAGGAGACCCAGGTTTGATTCCTGGGTTTGGAAGATCCCCTGGAGAAGGAAATGGCAACCCACTCCAGTATTCTTGCCTGGAGAATCCCATGGAGAGAAGAGCCTGGCAGTCACAGTCCATGGGATCACAAGAGTCGGACACAACTTAGCAACTAAAACACACAACACAGACCGCTTTTAGGACAGTTTCAGCAGAGTTGGGTGGCAGGAGACAAAACTGCAGGTAGATGAAAAGTGAGTGGTAGATGAGCTCTTGGAGACAATGAGTGAATGTACTGACTGCCATAGATTCTGGCAACATAACCATAAGATTGTAAAACTCATGGAAACGAAAGAATTGTTTATTGTTGAAGCCATTTGTTGAAAGATCTGAAGGTGAGGATCTTTGACATAGTGGTTGGTAATCATACATCTGTCTTTGCCCAGGGTGAACTTGGTTTATGCATTTGACCCAGCATCATTATTGATAGCGCCTTTTCACTCTTAGCAGTAGTCTACTTTGGATAAACATGTTATACAATTTCCCCCACCCCTCCCCACTTTACAACCTCATCTGAGTACAAGAGTAGCTGTTGATCACATGGAAATTTACTGTGTAAGTTACTGATGCTTCTGTGGAATGTTTAGTTACTTTTTAATGAGGGATTTGAAAGATTGTTTTTCATTTTACTTTAACATGGTTGTAGAGTTAGCCCTAATATAGGATTATATTTAAGAATAAGAATATTGCATAACTTCCATTGCTCCTGATTAGTAAGCTTTTTTTTGTTTGTTTGTTTCTCTAACTTCTCTTGGATGGTTTGTGTCTTCTTTGTCATAAAGAATAACTGTGGTTTTTTAAAACAATGTGTTAAAAGAACTAGCTGCAATATAGATGATTTTCTTTTTGCATGTAAGGATGGTAAAGAACTTTCTAAATGTAATAACAAGAACTCAGAGAAACTGTTGGTAGGTTTTCCTATATAACTTAGGAAAACCTATGAACCTCAAAAGCACCCCCCAATAAAAGGCATATTGCAGACTCTGACGAAATGTGATACTTAGGGCAAATACAATGTTAAAAAGTTTTATTTTCCATAAAGAGTAAATTTGATTACAATAGGAAACATATTTCTCCTCCTGTATTTTAGCATGTAGCATAGGTTGTTGAATTTAATACTACTAGATATTATTTCAGTTTTACAAATGATGATTGGGTAACTTGCCATGGCCACACGAGCAGGGATTTCAATACACATGGTCACATTTCAGAACACAAGCTCTTAACCACTACTTTCTGCAGTTCACAGATGAAAAAGTTAAAAGAATGCTCCAAGGACTCAGCCAATTCTCACCCACATAGAACCACACTAATGTACATACACTTGCATACAGTTTTTAATACAAATGACCAGTAAAAATCCTGAAAGTCATTGAAAGTGATGAGAAAAACAAACACAAATTTGAAGAACAAACTACAAGGATTAATTTTTGTCCATGAGATTACTAAATCTTTAGTTCCAAATGAAAATGCTGAAATTTGATAAAATTGGAATGAAATATTAGTGATCCAGTGCCCTCCTCATACCATTTGTATGGTGATGTGTATTCTTTTTTAAAAAATGAGATATAACTGACAAATAAAATTGTAATATATTTAAAGTGTACAACTTTATGATTTTATAAATGTGTATACCCACCATCAAGTAAACACATCTTTGCCACACATATTTATTTTATGTTATGTTATTTTTGGTGAAAATACTTATGTTTTACTCTCAGCACATTTAAGTTATAAAATTTGTAATCACTGTGTCATGCACTGGAGCCTTACACCTAATTTAATTCTTCTGACAACTGAATTTGTACCCCTTTCAGTTCCATTCAGTCGCTCAGTCATGTCCAACTCTGCGACTCTATGGACTCCATGCACTCCAGGCTTCCCTTCACCATCACAACTAAGAATTTGTAAGCCCATGCTGCTACTAAAGAGCCCACGAGTCATAACAAAGATCCAAGATTCTTCATGCCGCAACCAAGACTTGGTACAGCAAAATAAGTAAATATAAATATTAAAAAAGAAAGAGAGTGGTTAAATGAATTAAAAAAGCATGTAGACCCAACTATATGCTGCCTACAAGAGACTCACTTCAACTTTAAGAACACATGTAGACTGAATATGAAGAGATGGAAAAAGATATTACATGCAAATAAAAACTCTTAGATTGGCGCAAAAATAACTGAGAATTTGCATTGTTGAACTTTGTCATTTCATGTTGGAATACATTCTTAAATGTGGTTATGGTATACATCATTTTAACGAGCATTTCTCACTTTATGGTTTTGTTTTTGCTAATGACATTACTTGCTATTCATATTTATTTTAGATTATAGAAATGATATTAGACAAAAAGCAAATTCAAGCAATGTTTTTATTCGAGTTCAATATGGGTCATAAAGCATTGGCGACAACTCACAACATCAACAACGCATTTGGCCCTGTAACTGCCAACAAAGGTACAGTGCAGTGGTGGTTCAAGAAATTTTGCAAAGGAGACAAGAGCCTTGAAGATGCGGAGCATGATGGCTCACCATCAGAAGTTGACAACAAACTTGAAAATGGCCATCATTGAAGCTGATCCTCTTACAAATACATGAGAAGTTGCTGAAGACCTCAATGCCGACCATTCCACGGTCATTTAGCAATTGAAGCAAAGTGGAAAGGTGAAAACCTCAATTAGTGGGTGCCTCATGAGCTGACCACAAATTAAAAAAAAAAAATCACTGTTTTGAAGTGTCGTCTTCTCTTATTCTACGCAACAACAGTGAACTGTTTTTCAATCGGATTGTGACATGTGATGAAAAGTGGATTTTATACAACAACCAGCAAAGCCCAGCTCAGTGGCTGGATTGAGAAGAAGCACCAAAGCACTTCTCAAAGCCAAACTCGCACCAAAAAAAGGTCATAGTAACTGTTTGGTGGTTTGTTACCCATCCAATCCACTACAGTTTTCTGAATCCTGGTGAAACCATTATATCTGAGAAGTATACTCAGCAAATCAATGAGATGAACCAAAAACTGCAATACCTGCAACCAGTATTGATCAACAGAATGGGCAGTTCTTCTCCATGACGACGCCCAACCACACATTGCAAAACCAACACTTCAAAAGTTGAATGAACTGCCACAAAGTTTTGCCTCATTCATCATATTCACCTGACCTCTTGCCAACTGACTAGCACTTCTTCAAGTATCTCGACAACTTTTTGCAGGAAAACACTTCCACAACCAACAGGAGGAATAAAATGCTTTACAGGAGTTTGTTGAATCCTGAAGCATGGATTTTTATGCTACAGGAATAAATAAACTTATTTTTCGTTGGCAAAAATATGTTGATTTTAATGGCTCCCGTTGTGATTAAGAAAAATGTGTTTAAGCATAGTTACAATGATTTAAAATTCAAAGTCCAAAACCAGATCTTTGTACCAAACTAATAAAAGAAAGTTGAAGTAGATTTACTTTTATCAGACAAAATAGACTTTCAGTCAAAAACTGTGACAAGAGACAAACAAAGCCACTATTTGATAAAGGGATTGATTTATCAAAGGATATATGATAACTTGATTTATGTACCCAACCCTGGAACACCTAAATATATAAACTAAGTATTAACAGATCTGTAGGGAGAAACAAACAGCAATACAACAATAGTATTAGGAATTTCAATATTCAGTTTCAATTATGAATATATCATCCCAACAAAAGAATGTGTATTCTGTCACTGTTGAATGAAATGTTCTGTATGCATCTATCAGTTTCATTGATTTAACATGTAGTTTATATCCAAAGTTCATCAAGATCAGGAATAAGACAAGAATGACCACTCTCACAATTTTTATTCAAAATACTACTGAAAGTCAGTCAATATTACTAATCAGTCAAGAAAAAGAAATGAAAGGCATCCAAATTAGAAAGGAAGAAGTAAATTTGTTTGCAGATGACAAAGTATTACATGTAGAAAATACTAAAAACTCTAATAAAAAACTGTTAGAACTAATACATGAATACAGAGTTGCAGGATACAAAATCAGTATACAAAAAATCAATTGCATTTTTATACACTAGCAATGAACCACTGAAAAGATAAAGTTTGAAAAATCCCATTTACAATTGCACTAAAAAAATGAAATAGTTAAGGATAAATTTACCCAATGAGGTAAAAGAGCTATACAACTGAAAAATGTAAAATATTGATGAAAAAAATGAAAAAGAAATAAATTTAAGATACATATGTTCAAAAATTAGAAAAATATTGTTAAAATGTACACACTATCCAAAGCAATCTATGTAGCCAATACAATTCCTAACAAAATACACATGGCAGTTTTTAAGAAGAATTTTTAATCCTAAAATTTATATGGAACTACTGATACAGAAGACTAATCAATGCAACCTTTAGACAGAAGGAAAAACCTGGGGACATAACTCTTCCTCATTTCGAACTATATTACAATAATCAAAACAATATGGTACTGGCATAAAAACAGACATAAAAATCAGTGAAATAGAACAGAGAGATGAGAAATAAACCTACAGATATTTGGTCGATTAATTTTCAACAAAGGAGTCAAGAATGTTAAATGGAGAAAAGGTAGTATCTTCTATAAACAATGCTGGGGAAATGGGATATCCACATGCCAAAGAATAAAACTGGACCCCCATTTTACACCATTCACAAAAATTAACTCAAAATGGATTAAGGACTTGAACATAGACTGATATCACAAAACTCCTAGAAGAAAGCATAGGGAAGAACCTCATCAACATTAGTCTTGGCAACAATTTTTTGGAATGATGTCAAAAGGAACAAAACTAAAAATAAACAAGTGGGATTACATCAATCTCTCTGTAACACACACACACACTCACACACACACCCACTCTCTATATACATAAATATGTATTATATATATATATATATATATATATAATAAATAAGAGACAGAGATGGGGTAGAGATTCAGAGAGAATGGAATATTTTTCAAACTTAAAAAAGAAGAAAATGTTTCCATTTGCAACAACACAAATGAATCTGGAGGGTGTCAAGCTAAATGAAATAAGTTAGAGAAAGACAAATATTAGTTGATATCACTTATTTAGGAAATCTGGAGCAGGGGGAAGTGAAAATAAAATGGCAAACTTATGGAATCAGAGTAGAATAGTTGTTTAACAGGGAGTGGAGTTAGTGGGGGACACAGAAGCAGGTAAAGGGGTACAAAGTGAAAGAAAGTGAAAGAAGAGAGTGACAAAATTGGCTTAAAACTCAACATTCAGAAAACTAAGATCATGGCATCCGATCCCATCACTTCATGGCAAGTAGATGAGGAAACATAGAAACAGTGACAGACTTTATTTTCTTGGGCTCCAAAATCACTGCAGATTGGGTCTGTACCCATGAAATTAAAAGACGCTTGCTACTTGGAAGAAAAACTATGACCAACCTAGACAGCATGTTAAAAAGCAGAGACATTACTTTGCCAACAAAGGTCCATATAGTCAAAGCTATGGTTTTTCCAGTAGTCATGTATGGATGTAAGAGTTTGACCATAAAGATGGCTGAGTTCTGAAGAATTGATGCTTTTGAACTGTGGTGTTGGAGCAGACTCTTGAGAGTCCCTTGGACTGCAAGGAGATCCAGCCAGTCCGTCCTAAAGGAAATCAGTTCTGAATATTCATTGGAAGGGCTGACACTGAAGCTAAAGCTCTAATACTTTGGCCACCTGATGGGAAGAACTGACTCACTGCAAAAGACCCTGATGCTGGGAAAGATTGAAGGCGGGAGGAGAAGGGGGCTACAGAGGATGAGATGGCTGGATGGCATCACCAACTCAATGAATTTGAGTTTGAGTAAACTCCTGGAGTTGGTGATGGACAGGGAGGCCTGGCGTGCTGCCGTTCATAGGGTCGCAGCACCCTATAGACTTTTATTTTGAAATATTTATCAGATAAATCACTTATTTCTTTTTTAATGAAGATCAATTTCTGGATATTTATTTTTTTTCTTTTGTTTGGAACATAGTCCCTTTTCTACTTTTCTTGACTCTCTGTGTTGGTTTCTGCATATTAGGTAAAAGAGCCTCCTTTTCAAGGCGGGGACTCATTTAGGAGACTCACCTCATCCATCAACCTCACCAAAGCATCTGGTTGCCTGTCAGACTTCTGTGATTGTCCAGGTCACTGTCTTGTTCTTAGGTGGCTCACAGTAGTTGAGGGTGTTGTGAGGTCTGTCATTGTCCCGAAGGGGGAGGATCACAGCACCGGGATGCAGGCTGATTAGAAGCTAAATCCTCAGGCTACAGTTGGGAAGAATGCAGTCAAACCCCTTTCAGGGAGAATTTATGAGATGGGCATTTTTGCTTGCCTTCTCTGTGCTGACCTGTCATGTATAGCCAGGGGTGATATTTTTGTGCCTTAAAAAGAAAAAAAAAAAAAAAAAAGTCTCTTCGAGTGCTGTATAGTCCTCTGGGACTTGTGACTTCAAGCCCTGTTGGCTGTCAGAGCTAGGTGATTTGGGGGCCTGTGTCTTGGGTGGCAGCTCTAAAAGTTGGGGTGGTAGATGTTTGCATAAGCTCCCTCCATTGAGGCACTGGTGACTTGGATTTATTGTTGCAGTGAGTTAGAGGGAGAACATGGGGGAGGCGCCTGCTCTTTCTTTTGGGCTCTAGCAAGGATGGCACCTGGATGAGTGCTACTGAGAAGTTAGACCCTGATTCAGCAACTTGTATGCAATCAGACTTCTTTCAGACAAAGACTTGGCGATGGGCATTTTTTGCCTGCTTGCTTTGTGCTGAGTCCTGGGAGGATGGCTATGGCAAATACTGGTGCACTTATTAACAACTGCTATTTTGTCTGCTGTGGTTCTGTGAAATTCATGAACACAAGTCTTATTGGCTTTCACAGCTGGATGATTTGGAGAGCTTTCCTTAAAAATCGGTTGCTAGATGAAACATCACCGGCCCAGGTGGGATGCATGAGACAGGTGCTCGGGCCAGGTGCACTGGGAGGACCCAGGGGAATCGGGTGGGGGGGAGGTGGGAGGGGGGATCGGGATGGGGAACACATGTAACTCCATGGCTGATTCATGTCAATGTATGACAAAATCCACTGCAATGTTGCGAAGTGATTAGCCTCCAACTAATAAAAATAATTGAAAAAAAAAAATTGGTTGCTAGATATGAGGCCTTCACTCCTCAGGGAGAATGGGGTGGGGGTTTCTTTCTGATTGTATGGTGCTATGTTAATGGTGAGATTTATGATCAGAGTGTTTCTCGGCCTTTTCTACTTGTTTATGTTTTATCAGTCACCCAGTGTATAGGAATCACTCAACTCTTCTCTGGATTGCTCTTAGAGGGAGTTTCTCCATTTATAGCTGTATATTTGGTGTATCTGTGGGAGAAGGGAAATTCAGGAGACTCCTGTGTCACCATCTTGTCCCAGAGTCGAAATATTCTTTTGTTCTCTCATGTCTTAAGTGGTTCCTGGTGCATCATTTTTGGGTCAGGATTTCTCATGGTATGTACAAAACCTTAGAATTGTGTTTTTGTTTTTTTTTTTTAAATAAGAAAGAAATTTTATTTCCAAAATAGGGGAAGATTTTGGAAATCCTTTCAGAAATATAACTGAATTAAAATTACTTTTTGAAGATGGTGCATTCTTAGGAATAAAAAACAAAAAAAGAGAAGTACAAAATCAGAATTTCATTATTCCTATGGGGTGAAACACTTCCTATACTTCTGTCAGAACTTTGTATTAAAGGTATAGGTTCAATCTCAGTTTAATTTTAATAAATAGTTCACACCTCTGGAAGTCATTCCGCTGGCATAAGTTGCCTAGCACCAGAATCCCTAGTTGGAGGTATAATAATTCATTTGTGCCCCTCAGGCATGGCCCTCCAGCAGTTAGGTCTACCTCATTGAGAGTTACAAATTAAAAGAAAAAAAATCACTCTAGTGTAATTGAATATTATATTTTCGTTTCATTATATCTAGTTAAATCTGAAACTATTAGAAAATTTTTTTTTAAAGTCAATAAAATGGAAGCAATTTGTTCATATTTCTCTGAGTATTGTAGAAAAATACTATATTGATTTGATTACACATTTCATTTATTGAGTGGGTAGATTCATGTATTTGTTGAAAGACATTTAGCTGATGTTACCTGGTGGTGACATTGGATACATTAAAAAAAAAAAAAAGTCATCTATTATCTGTTTAGTTTCTGGAACATCTTGGTTTGGGAGGAATTATCTTTCAGAGCCCATTCCCTTTAGGGATAGCATCCTGTGGGAGCACTTCTGTTTTCCTTTGACTTCCTGTTTATTTAAAGAACTCTTAACAAATGTAGGGGGTATTGTGACTTTTCGCCCTCATGTAAATAAATATCTTCCCCGGAGCCTAAATCTAAAATATATTAAATTCATTCTCGGTTAATTGTCAAGAACATTTAAAATTAAAGACAAAGTAAAAATTCACCACTGAAATATAAAACTGGCTTTCCCCCCCCTTAGTGTTTTCCTAGTCAGAGTGGGCTAGTTGTTATGATTGAATTAAAACTGAGTAAATATGAGAGTGACCATTTTAGAAAAATCTATTTGAGGCCAGGTTTATAGTGATGATCGAAAATGCATGGAAGCCAAGCCAGGCCCTTCCCCCTTACTTCCTTTCCCGTTTCCTTCTACTTTGGGAACGCAGGCCTTTCAGTTTCCACGTGACAGCTGCTTCTCTGCACTTCATCCAGCTCTGCCTCGTTCCCAGCTGCACACTGGGCCCTTTTTGCTTGTACTACTGGTCACCACCTAGAGCTCCAGGAGAACTCTTCTCCAGGTTCTGCTGCTGTGGATGCCAAGGGCATGTTTACCTGGTCTTCTACCATGCAGCTATCCAAAAAGAAATACCTTTGTGATAGGCTTTGTTAGATGTTGGTAGATAACAGGAAGGAATTGTAGTTAGGAAGCAAAACCTTACAAAAATAGTTGATTAATCTGAAAGTTCTCCGAGTTCAGAAAAAGAAAGCTTTAATAAAAATTGAAACCTTTTTAAAGGACAGTCCCATCACAAATATGCCTCAGTTCCCAGCCTGGTCCTTTGTTAAAGTTCTTTCTCTTCTCCCTCTTCCAGGAAGAATCCTCTTCTTTCAACCTCCACAGTAGAAATCTCTGCCTTCTGTGGGGATATGTTTCACCCTAAGATTATTTACCGCAATTCACAGGACACAAGACTCCTCTGACAATATGTTTCCTGGTGTCTGAATTTATCATTTCATAGTTTATCAATTGTGGGGAGAGAGATGGGTGAAGAAATTTGGTGCAGACAGTGTGGGATGAGGCTTGGCTTTCTATGTCCCAAACCCTTCTGTATCTCCTGGCTAGTGTAGAGTTTTGGATATGCTTCTTCATTCTTCTCTTTATAAGAAAAAATTTTTTATTGGGTATAGTTGATTTACAATGTTGTATTAGTTTCAGGTATACGGCCAAGTGAATCTGTTTTCCGTGTACATAAATCTACTCTTTTTTAGATTGTTTTCCCATATAGGCCATAACGGAGTATTGAGTAGAGTTCGCTGTGCTATATAGGGTCCTTACTAGTTACCTATTTTATGTATATAGTGTTGTGTTTGTGTCAGTTCCAGTCTTCCGATTTATTCCTTCTTCCCTTTATCCCCCAGTAGCCATAGCCTACCCAGGAGCCTGGTAGGCTATCGTCCATGGGGTCGCAAAGAGTTGGACATGACTGAGTGACTTTCCTTTCACTTTTCACTTTCAGCCATAAGTTTATTTTCTACATCTTTATCTCTCTTTGTGTTTTGTAGGTAAGTTCATTTGTAGCCTTTTTTTAAGATTTCACATATGAGTGATACCATATGATATTTGTCTTTCTCTCTCTGACTTCTCTCAGTATGACAATCGCTAGGTCCGTCCATGTTGCTGCAAATATGCCTCTTCACTCTTGCAGCAGATCACTGATTAATGAAACCACCTCCCCCCAAACATATATATACACAAATGTGTCTTTTTACCATACTGACAAATATTTCTGAAGGACAATGGTTTAGCTCTGTATTGTATTAGGGAGGACTGTTAAAGTTGTAAATGATAGAAATCTAATTTGTGTTACTGCTAGTACTAAGAGTTAACATTTGTCAAATGTTAACTATGCAGTTGTATTACTTTAATAATTCACATGTATTATCCTGTCAAATTTTAATAACAGCTTTATTAGGTAGGTACTTTTATTGTTCCCATTTTATATATAACAAAACTGAGGCACAAAGAGGTTAAACGCAACTTACTTAGAATTGCAAGTTTTAGAGCCAGGATTAGAATCCAAATTGCTGACTGCAGAGCATTATGCCCTAGGATAGGCACAATTTGGAGAATTTATTGCCTCGTAGATTCCACTGTAAATTGCAACAACCAAACTGTTGGGAAATACAGTGTAGACGTAGGCTTCAGGAACAGCTGGAACCAAGAATTCAAATACCATTATCTCTCTCTCACTGTCTTTTTTTTTTCCTTTGGCCATGTGTGTAGCATGTGGGATCTTAGTTTCCCAACCAGGGGGTGAACTTGGACACCCTGCAGGGTGAAGCAAGGGATCCTAACCCTGGACAGCCAGGGAATTCCCTGCCTCACAGTTTTTTATGTATACTTTTTTCCTCAGTGTGCTGGCTTTGGCTCTCATGGTTAACTCGATTCTTCAACATGGTGGATGGCCACTAGTAGATCTTTACCTGGGTATTTCACAACTTCTCCCTTTGGAAGACTTTTTTACAGCTGCAGTTGTTAATTAAAAAAAAAAAAATCACAATACCAGCTGCCTGAATCTGTGCTCTCTCCCAGTATGTTTTCCAAACAATGCAGAGCAACAAGAAGAAAAAAGTAAAAACACAATGATTGAGGATACCCAAATCTCAAATTAACTCTTAAGTGAAAGAGGGAAAAGAAAAACACTCACCAGAATCTCATTAAGCTATGTCTCATACTCTTGCCTCAAACCGTTACCATGAACAAGAATGATTTAAAAAAAATGTAGGATAGAAGATTGGGTCCGAGGTTAATGTGAAACTACTGTCAAAAGACAAAGTCTACCCTCTGGGTAAAAATACTGAAAATATTTTCAATTCGATTCTCAGGGAAAGACCCAAATGTATGCTGTCTACCAGAGACACATCTAAAACAGTGATTCAGAAAGAGTAAAAGTCAGTGGGAAAGGTTGTAATTGACCCAGTTTGGGTCAGCTATCCGACCAGACCGTGCAGATCTGGCCAACAGTGAGGGGTGCTTTGGTTCAGCCATCCTACCCCCCACTCCCTTCCTTGGCCACTCATCTATGTCCAGGCTGGTGGACTCATTAGAACTTGGGCATTTTCTCTTGGTTGCTGTATCCCTGCATCTTAGAACAGTCCCTGGCACTTAGAAGGTGCGCAGTATTTCCTGATAGCTTCTTCTGGACTAAATAGTGTCTGAAAGAAGAGGGATTCTGTTTTTGGAAGAGGGAGGTATTGGGTAGACAATACACACATTAAGAAAAAAGATTTTCTAGAAATTGTTTTTCAGTGTTCTCTGATTTCAAATTCTTGAGA
Source organism: Muntiacus reevesi (assembly GCF_963930625.1). NCBI lineage: Eukaryota > Metazoa > Chordata > Mammalia > Artiodactyla > Cervidae > Muntiacus > Muntiacus reevesi. The sequence continues at coordinate 97,366,852 of NC_089249.1, forward strand.
AATGGATGTTTGTTTTTAAGTGATTTGCAGCATGAGCAGTGTAAGTATAGAAAAGTTGATTAATAAGTAATGAAACTGTCTGGAACAGGGCTATCTGACAGAAATATGAGCCACAAATGCAAGCTGTGCGTGTAGTTTTAAATTTTCTAGTCATCACATTAAAAAAGCAAAGAAATGAGTCAATTTAATAATATATTTTACTAACTCCAATTCATCCAAGTATTATTTCAACATAAAACCATACAGAAAGTATTAATGAGATATTTTATATTCTTTTTTTCCTTGTTCTGTTTGCATTTATACTTACAGCATGTCTCAGTTTAGCCTAGCTTCATTTCAATACTTGAAAAGTATTCAGTACTATTAGCTGGTTCAGATTTAGAGAAAGGGATAGTCATCTTGTCATTTTAGGGTAATGGATGAAAATAATATCTAACACCTAAAATGTATTTCTGTATGTGGCAATATATTTATACCTGTTGGCCCAGATGAAATATGCCTTATTTAATGCTTTTATTTTGTGATCTTGTATATTAATAATATCTATTTTAAATTGGAGCATAATTACGGTTTAGTCTATAGCAAACCTTACTGATACTTTTATTTCTGAAGTAAATTTACCGCAATAGGGATGTAGTGGAAAAGGGTCATTCTCTCACTTTAGGTCTCTGTTTAAATGTCCTCATTATAGTTGCCTCGTGTGAACATTTGAAACAAAATAGCAACCTCTACCATTTCCCCTTGCCCCTCTGACAATTCCGTTTGCCTTTTATATTGCTGTAGCCATCTCAGTAGTTCTTGTTACATCTGATGTATCATATATACTTTAAAAATTGTCTTTATTTGTTACTCCTTTACACACACACACACACACACACACACACACACACACACACGAATGTTTCCTCTTTTAGGGCAAGAGCTTTATTGTCTTCACCGCTATGTTACTAGATTTAGAACATTCCCTGGCATGTAGAAGGTGCCTAGTATTTTCTGACAGTGTGAATGAAAGATTTCAGACACATGGAATTCACTGCTGCTGTATACACAGATACTCCCATTATCATCACCATCCTATATGGTCTTCCTTTGGTACCCATACTCTTCCCCATCACACTGCCGTCAGAGTTACTCTAGCTTTCAGTTCTGATAGTCAGGACCACGATGGTAGCTTTGTCATTATTTCTCTGCCTCTAGCCTTTCTCTTCAAGTCGCTTTGACAAATGACTGCCACCACGAATGTTAAAAAGCATCTCTGAACATGTTAGTTCCTTGCTCAGAATTTTCAGTTCCTTCACTGTGGCTTTTTGGGATACCTGTAATGTGTCATATTTGTATCCTGTGCTGTTACCAACTGCACAGTTTGATTTAAAAAAAAAAAAATATGTTCAGTGCTTTCTCCTCTTCTATTTCTCTGTACGTGTTATTCTCTATTCCTGGATTCCCTTTTCCTCTCCTGCCTTGACCAAAACCCCTGACTCAACTTTAGCTACTTTTTAAACTCTCCTTGGGACAATGTTGTAAAGAATTTTAACTTAGGAGCACTGATGGATTATAGAAATTCTATGAAATATGAATAGACAATGAAATGTCATCAAAGCAAGACACTTGGCCTATGTGCCAATGGTCAAGTACCCTGGAAAGCAGCAGCATTTATGGTTTAGAGAAAAATGAGTATATGTCAAAGTACAAGAACTAGAGAAAAAAAGGGCGTGGTGTTATTCTTTGATCATCTAGTCTTTCAATATCTTTAAGTGCTCCCAGTCCTTGTGCAACTTCCTTAAAATATACATAATTTCATAGGAAGCAGAAAATAACCCCAGTGCCTTCTAGTGTACTGAACCAGAAGCTTTTCATAGATTCAATGTAAAACAATTGCATCCACTTCCTAAATAGCAAAACATTTACAGCATTCTATAGCTGTAAGTTTTGGCATTTATGCCTTTCCAAGATTTGGTCCCTTAGGTTTAAATGGTCAAATCTATGGGTATACCATTGTTTATGATATTCTTTTATTATGCTTTTAATGTTCATCAGATCAGTGGTAATGACCTCTCCTTCTTTTCTGATATTGTTAATTTGTATCATCTCTCTCTCTCTTTTTGGTTAGCCTAGCTAGAGGTTTATCAATTCTATTGAGCTTTTCAAAGAACCAGCTTTCGGTTTTGTTGTTTTTCTCTATTAATTTTCTGTTTTTGATATCATTGATTTCTGCTCTAATTTTTATTATATCTCTTTGTTTGTTTGCTCAGGTGTAAACTCTTCTTCTTTCCCTCATTCCTAAGGTGAAAGTTTAGGTTTTTTATTTTAGATATTTCTTTTCTTCTAATACATGCATTCCATGCGATAACATTTCCCTTTAAGCCTATATTTGCTCCGTTCCACAATTTTTAATGTTATGGTTTCATCATCGTGTAGTTAAAATATTTAAATATTACTTGAGAGAGTTCTTTGATCCACAGGTTACTTATTGCTGTCAGATTGCCAGGTATCTGGGAGTTTTCCAGCTATCTTTCTGTTAAAATTACCATGTTATCCGAGAACATACTTTGTATACTTTCTTTTCTTTAAAGTATGTTTCATGGCTCAAAATGTGAACTCCAGCTCCATGTGAATTTGGGAATAATGTATATTCTACTGTCATTGGTTGGATATTTTATAAATGTCTATAGGCGAAAGCTATTTGTTAGTACCATGTCCTTACTGATTTTCTGCAATGGAACACTTTTTAAATTGCTGCTTTAGAGCATTACATGGGATCCAGTGGTGTGAGAACCATTCCCTAAAGAGGGTAATTTTTGACTTGATAACATCAGAAGCAATGCATATGAAAGACGTTTACAGTGTGAATATGTGGTGTTTGAATCATAGATGGGTGTGACATGCGTTTAATTTCCTTTAAAAGCTACTTGTTTTGAATGTGTGCATAATGATGCTATTTTAAAATGGGTTTATACATGCCCACACACAAATGCATAGTGAAAGGACAAGAAGAATTTACTCTAAATGTTGACTATAATTATAACCCTGGAGCTATGGTATTACAAGTGTTTAAAAAGTGTTCTTCATTACATTTTCCTATAGTTTTAAAATCTCCACACTACTGTTTTACTTTTGAAAAAGAACCAAAAGTTCATTATAGTTTGTTGAAATCTGATATTGTTTCACGTGTGAAATGAACCTGAGGTGTGAACTTGATGAATAAAATGCTTGCAAGTAAGCATTGTCATAGCCAGTGTTTCATCATTCACTGTAGTCAGAGAAGAGCTGGAATGGAACAATTAATTAAAATCCACTGATAATTCCAGCACCCTCTTTTGAAACCATCATTGTCGTCTGAGCAGCTCACACACCATACCTTTGTTAGTTTCAAAACAGCAAAGAGAGTGGAATGATTTAAATTTCAGTTAAGAGTCCGCCTGCAGTGCAGGAATTGTGGGTTTGGTCCCTGGGTTGGGAAGATCCCCTAGAGAAGGGAAAGGCTACCCAATCCAGTATCCTGGCCTAGAGAATTCCATGAACTGTATATCCATGGAGTCGCAAAGAGTCGGACACGACTGAGTGACTTTCACTCTCACTGTTGTGGCTTGATGGGGCTGCAAAATGCTGGCCAGGTAATGGGCACAGACTACAAGTAATAAATACATTCTATAGTTGATTCCTGAATATTCAGAACTTGATTTATTTTGCAAAAGTGTGAGCTTTTGGAGTGAATAAATAAAGAATATTGGTAATTATGTATTAGTCATATGTAAATAAAGCTTTACAATTTCCTGGTTTCAGTTATAAGTGAGAAGTGTAGGAAAAGAGATAAAGGCAATCGCATAGTAGTATTGGTCCAACTCCAGTTTTGAAATTTCCCCTGATATCTGACATGTACTATGTACATGGAGTGTGTTTAAAAATTTATCAAATATTAAATTTCATAGATTCCCTGTGTTGTCAGAAACATCCCTGGAGTCTAAACATTGTGTTTCTTTAACAGACAAGGAAATGCTGTCATGCATTGTTGGGTTTTATTACCTGATTTCATGTTTCATCAGACATTAAGAATAGCAGGGAATTTCAACTGATTGGGTGAACTCAGAAATTAGCCTCTTCATTATTTTGCTTTAATATTTGACAATAGACTTTCATATGAATTACTTAATTGGTAAGTACTAAGCTTACTATGAAATTAATTCTAGGCATCCTAGAATCTACTCAGGAGTTAAGCTATTGAATATATTAGGTTCAAGGTTAATTTTTAATGCTTATGATTATCAATGGGAAGAGGGCAAGACAGTCTCAATAAATAATAAATCTGAAATGGTAGACTGTATTTAAGGTACTACAGTTTGTGTTTTACGTATCAAGAGGAATTTGAACTACATGGTACCTATTATATTTTAAAAAACTCAAAAACTTAGAAAACAGTAATCCTTTGTGTCACTCTCTGTCACCTTATCCTACTTCCTCAGAAGTAACTACTTTTAATAATTTTTACCTATGCATTTTTTTTAACCAATGTATCTTTAATATATTATTATTTTAAAGTTACTAATTTAAAAAGACCTGTTGACTAATGTAATAACTAGGAATTTAACTTTCTTATGTTTTTCATGTTCTCTATTTCTTTCCCATGGAGCTTTATTTCTTCTTAAGATTAAAGTGGTAGTGTTTTTTTATGCTGTTATCACTATGTAAAATGGTGATACTATATAGTGTTAAATGTAATGGATAATATTTGCATAGTAATTATGGTGTCCAAATACTGTCACAGCTATGAAAAACCCTAATTAATTGGTTTATCTTTTCTTTCAGTATTGAGGGCTCCCTAGTTTTGAGTTTAGTGCCAGATATTGATGAAATTTAATGAGGAGTCAGTTTCTGTTCTTGAGGAAGTCAAGATCTTCTCTATGAAAGAGAAGATGCAAAAGTGGTAAAAGGTTTACAAAATGCTTAATTTTCTTGGGCTCCAAAATCACTGCAGATAGTGACTGCAGCCATTAAATTAAAAGATGCTTGCTCCTTGGAGGAAAAGCTATGACCAACCTAGACAGCATATTAAAAGTGGAGACATTCCTTTGCCGACAAAGGTCCATCTAGTCAAAGCTATGGTTTCTCCATGGCACCCCACTCCAGTACTCTTGCCTGGAAAATCCCATGGACGGAGGAGCCTGGTAGGCTGCAGTCCATGGGTCGCAAAGAGTCAGACATGACTGAACGACTTCACTTTCACTTTTCACTTTCATGAATTGGAGAAGGAAATGGCAACCCACTCCAATGTTCTTGCCTGGAGAATCCCAGGGACGGGGAAGCCTGGTGGGCTGCTGTCTATGGGGTCGCACAGAGTCGGATACGACTGAAGAGACTTAGCAGCAGCAGCACATATGGATGAGAGAGTTGGTCTGTAAAGAAAGCTGAGCACCAAAGAATTGATGCTTTTGAATTGTGGTTTTGGACAAGACTTTTGAGAGTCCCTTGGACTGCAAGGAGATCTAACCAGTCCATCCTAAAGGAAATCAGTCCTGAATATTCATTGGAAGGACTGATGCTGAAGCTCCCATACTTTGGCCACCTGATGCAAAGAATTAATTCTTAGAAAAGACCCTGGGAAAGATTGAAGGCAGGAGGAGAAGGGGACGGCAGAGGATGTCATAGTTGGATGGCATCAACGACTCGATGGACATGAGTTTGAACAAACTCTGGGAGTTGGTGATGGACAGGGAAGCCTGATGTGCTGTAGTTCATGGGGTCACAAAGAGTCAGACACAACTTAGCAACTGAACTGAACTGAAGGAATCCAAAAGGAGGTAGAGCTTACTATATTTGGCTCCAAGGAATTACCAGGCTAGTTAATGCTAGAAATGAGCTCTAAAGCAGGTAGGAATGGTCCAGATAGGCAAAACTAGGAGAGCTTTAATGGCATGGGATTGGCAGAGGAAAAGGACCTCACCTTTTTTCCTTTTGTGTTCTGCACATCAACAGAGTTGAACATGCCATAGGTTCATAGTACAGATGTGTTGAACCTAAGCTGAACCCTTATCTTGATTTCATAGCAGTATGAATGCTCATAAAGCACCATTTTAAGTACTATTGTGCTAACTGTATGTTATATAAACAGACCTACAAATAAGTCAACCTTGAATCATGCTGCTGAAGGTCCAGCCAAAGTCAGACGTGGCACAGACATAAACATCATCAGCAACAAACTCCAGTTCCTCCAGGGTCTTAAATTCATCCTTGTACTTAATGTGGTGCCTGGAATATAATTGGCACTAAATGTGTTGTGCTAAATTGATAAGAGAAAGTGCTTTTTGGGTCTGAGTTTAGTTTCTGGTGAACAGGAGTTTGTAATGTGTAGTTGTCCAAGAGGTTGGAAGTTTACTAGGGATTATTTTTGTCTGTTTTCAGGTTTCCTCCAACTATTAAACAGATTGTATCTTAGGCTATTCAAGGGCAAAAGTTGCTTCCTTTTCTCCAACCTAGGAATTTTGGAATGTTTTTGTTTTGAACAATTATTTGAAAGTTTTTCATTCTGTGTAAGTTAATCAAATGACTTAATTTATAGTGTCAGAAACCTAATATGTAATTGGAATTGTATTTTATTTCCATTAATGACAATCAGTTAACTTTGATCATATTCTAGCTCTTTGCCTACTTTCTTGGTTTTCTGCCAAGTGTCATTGCTATAAGTCAATTTGCATATTAATTTGATAATTAAAATAATTTTAAATAATGTAGAGGGTCTCTATCTAATCTTTCTTGTATTCTTGCCTGCCCATAGTAGGCCCTGCTAATGTAAATGCTAATGCTTGATGCACATAATTCTTTCATCTACATGATTTTTTTCTATGATTTTCTAGATGCTTAAGAGTTCTGTGCATTTCCCATTAGGTTTTCACTTTCATATCAAAGTTTTAAAAACCTTTTAATAGTGAAAATTACAAGCTGACAAAATAAGGCAGATATCCATCATCTAGCAGTGACCATCATAAACTCAGCTTTTGGAAGCTGCTGGCTCTGTTAATAGTAATTGAATGAAAAGCATGTCAGTTTGTGTTTATTTGTGTTTTCCTGATGGCTCAGTTGGTAAGGAATCTGCCTGCAGTGAAGGAGACCTGGGTTCAAGCTCTGTAATGGAAAGATCCCCTGGAGAAGGGAATGGCTACCCACTCCAGTATTCTTGAATGGAGAATCCCCTGGACAGAGGAGCCTAGCGGGCTCCATGAGGTTGCTAAGAGTCAGACATGACTGAGTGACTAACACTTTCAACACCTTTATTTGTATTTTCCATTGAGTAGTCAGGCATATGTAATCAGGAATTGAGCTATTTCTTTTAAAGTGAGCCTTCAGGTCTGATCATAGCACCATAACATTTTAGACTTGGAAAAGATTTTTTTAGTTTTTATTTTTAGTATGGATGTGAAAGTTGGACCATAAAGAGAGCTGAGCACCGAAGAATTGATGCTTTTTAACTGTGGTGTTGGAGAAGACTCTTGAGAGTCCCTTGGACTGCAAGGAGATCCAACCAGTCCATCCTAAAGGAAATCAGTCCTGAATATTCATTGGAAGGACTGATTCTGAAGCTGAAACTCCAGTACTTTGGCTACCTGATGTGAAGAACTGACTCATTTGAAAAGACCCTGATGCTGGGAAAGATTGAAGGCGGGAGGAGAAGGGGACGACAGAGGATGAAATGGTTGGATGGCATCACCGACTCAATAGACATGAGTTTGAGTAAGCTCCAGGAGATGGTAATGGACAGGGGAGCCTGGCATGCTGCTGTCCATGGGGTCACAAAGAGTCGGATACAACTTAGCAACTGAACAACAAGAAGTAGAAGAGAAACCAAGAAAAGAGGCAGAGGGTTGGCTGTTGGGGCAGAACGAAAGCCAAGAGAATGTGAAGAACTGACTCATTGGAAAATACCCTGATGCTGGGAAAGAGTGAAGGCAGGAGAAAGGGGCGACAGAGGATGAGATGGTTGGATGGCATCACCGACTTTACGGACATGAGTTTGAGTAAGCACCGGGAGTTGGTAATGGACAGGGAAGCCTGGCATGCTGCAGTCCATGGGGTTGCAAAGAGTTGGACACGACTGAGCAACTAATAATTATTCTTAGTAATTATTTAACTAAAAGCTTTCTGTGAATGCTGAAAATAGTTGATATACCTCTGTAAATCAGAAAAAGGACATGAGTGCATTCACATAACTTCATTATTTTCTCAGTATAATTTCAGGATCGTTTATTTTCTGTGATTTTTTTCTTTTTGAAGTTGCTGTGGCTTAACTATGAATAGTTGGGCCATAAAAAACCTTCTAGAAAATATAAATTAGTTAGATGATAGAGACAAGGAGAGCTATTTCTAGCAAGGTGTTAAAAGACACTCAATGTGTTACATCCTGTGGATTGGTCAGTTGAAAGAGTTTGTTTAAAAAAAAACCTTTGTTAGTTAAGGTTTGCTTTGTAAATTCTTGTGTATAAAAATTCAGATAGAAATGAAAAATTATAAAGTTGAAAATGCCGTCATGATAAAAGAAAAGGTCCTTGGTAAGACTGCCTCTCAGATTGCCACTCGGTTACTAGTTAATTTTCATAGATGAATGACCAGACCTGAGGGTTCCCATCACCTTTGAAGTGCTTCTGTTGTTTGAATTCATAACGCTCTGTTGATGCTCTGGTGACACTCTCAGCACCTACGTGTTCTCAGAGTGTCTCTGCCTCCTCAGGTATTGAATTTAGAAGCTGATGGAGACCTGAGATATCTTAAAATTATGATGTCATTTTCCAAAGGAAGGAACTGTCCAGAGAGAGTTGGTAACTCTCCCCTGTCCATTCTTTATTTCTCTGAGTTGTTTTTACTCTGAGCACTTCTGACCACAGATATGTTTCTCTTTTCTTCCTGCACCACACCAACAAATTCATTTACTCTTGATACCAACTGTATGTTGGACAATTCAGCTCACTTCCAACACTAACTACTAGAAGTTAGTCCAGACCCCACAACTTAAGGACTCAGGCCCTCAGGACTGCTCTCACTTCAAGTATGTGGCAAGATTGGATGGCCACACTCCTGTCCAATTTGGCTACAAAATCGAGGGTTTCCACAACTCCCTTCTCAAGTTGGACAGTTTTCTAGATACAAATTCAGGGAAACACTGTATTTACTGTTGCTGCCTTATTATAGAGATTATTCTGAAGGATGTATGACAGATACACCACCAGATGAGGAGTATACAGGGTGAGGTCTGATCGTCCTGAGTACAGGAGCTTCTGTTCCTGTTCAGTGGGGTATGCTACCTTCTGATGTGTGGATGTGTTCACCAACCCATAAGCTCTCTGAATCCTACCATTAGGACTTTTTATGGACATCTCATCATGTAGGCATGATTGAGTAATAACCCAGTCTTCAGCCTTCTCCCTTTAAGGTTGAGGGTAGAGCTGAAATTTTGATTTTCTAATCACAATTTGGTCTTTCTGGCCACCAGCCCCCATCCTGAAGTTGTCTAGGATCCCAAAAGGAGTTACTTAATTAGCACAGAAAGTGATTTTGTCACATTTGAGATCCAAGGGGTTAAGAAGCTCTGTCAGGGCCAGGGGTCAAAGACCAAATATTATAACAAAAGATGTTCCTTGCATCCCTTTCACTCAGAAAATTACAAGGGTTTTTAGAGCACTGTGCCATGAGCTGGGAATGAGGTTCAAATATATATTTATTTTTATATCACAACATCACACTCTTACCTCTGAATTTGGTCAGTACCCTTGTCGCCTCTTCACCCCCACTTTCATGGCTACTTGCCAAATCAGAGCACTTTACTTTATACTTGGATGACTGCCTCTGGTCTCATCTGGTTGTTTTTAATCCAATCCTCTGATCCGATTTAACAAGCTCCTCAGGACTGAATAGATGTTATAGGCCAGGCTCTGGTTTAGATTTCATATCAGTGCTGGGTCACGGTTCCTCTAGGAGTTTTTCCAACTGAGGGGGAATTTTATATACTTAAACTCAGCAAAACCACCCACTGAGTTGTGGATAAAGTTTTGGTTGAAACTGTGGTTGAAATATTTCTAAAAACAGTCTGAATCTGTTTGGAGTGTACTAGGGCCAACTATACCATCATGATGTTGGGGGCTAGAATACCCTAAAAATAGAGATTTAAAGTGTAAGATCTGCTCTGAACAAGCTTCAGTTCTCATTGTGGATGAAACATGCCCATAAGTATGTAAGGAAAAATATAACCAAGTACCCTAATGAATAGTATGACCCAAAGGGCTGAAAACAAAGCGGGGTGGGGAGTAAACTGTGTAAGAAGAGCTTCTAGAAGGAGCAAAGCTTGAGATAAGCTATTACGGTCAGATATGATTTGGAATAGGGAAAGAAAAGACTGATCTGAAAGGAAAATATTGAGAATAAACTTTGTAATGTATATGGAAAGATAATTTATACTTATTAATGTTTATTTACATGTGAGCTCTGCTTATGTTAGCTCTGTTGCATTTCAGTTTTTATAACTACTGTTTTTCTCATAAATCATACTAAAACAGTTTCAATTCACTCAATTCTGTTCATCTCAAGTTGGTAATATCAAATTGGTATTATTTTATTGAGAAGGATTTCAATACATTTTTTTTTTTTTTTTAATATTATTTTATTAGTTGGAGGCCAATCACTTTACAACATTTCAGTGGGTTTTGTCATACATTGACATGAATCAGCCATATAGTTACACGTATTCCCCATCCCGATCCCCCCTCCCACCTCCCTCCCCACCCGACTCCTCAGGGTCCTATTTTCCTCATATTGTATTCCAGATAAGAATGATTTAAAAGACTATATACTGAAAAGAAGTCCTAATGGTCTTTTAACAACAACAACAACAACAACAAAAAAACACACCTAAATTTTTTCTGCCATCTATCCACTATTTTAGCAAGTTCTTGTTAGAAATATTTGTGGTCAGTCCCTACATCTGAGCATTCCTTCTCTTGAGTAAAGATTTTAAGTTCAAGTTACTACCACTTGCTTTGAGATAACCTAGTTCTGAATTTAAAAAGATATAACCTTGTATACAGAGAAAGCCTTCCTTGCTTGAATTTGCAATTTTCTTAGACTACTTAAAGGAGTGTTTATTTAATTTGATCGTATTTACAGAATAGTGAATGTTTTCCTGTGCTTGAGAAACTCTGGGTTCTGGAGCTTATGCTTGTCAGGTTTCTCTGACCATGGTTTTAACAGTTGAAAGGAGCAGAAGCCACACTAGTCTAGCTTATTAGAAAAAGGGACATTTTAATACTAAATTTAACCCACTCCAAAAATAATGAACTGTGAAGTTTGAAGTTTAAGATAAGATCTGGGAAATCCCCCCAGTCCTACAGTCATTGTTTCTCTTGAATTCTAGATATTTTCTCCATGTTATGGAAGAAAGGCACTCTTGATTAACTCTTCCTAAATACAGTCTTGCCTTTATCCTTTTAGTACTCCTGTGCCTTCCCTCTCTTGATATTTGGGTACAGCTTTTATTTTTTCTTTCTCTTTGCTTTTTAAAACCTATCAAGGATTATCTGATTAGCTATTTTCTGGTTGATACTTGAAACTTAAGTATGTTCACATATATATTTTTAAAATGTATTTATTTTTTAATTGAGGGATAATTGCTTTACAGAATTTTATTGTTTTCTGTCAAACATCAACATGAATCAGTCATAGATATACATATGTTTTAAATTTGTGTCTGTAGCTGTTTCAGCCACCTTACGGGTGAGTCTATGTAATGAAATGTAGAAGGTGATGAGAAGTAATGATTTTAATTCATTTTGAATGTGAGGGCTGTCTGGCCTTAGGTGGCTGTACATTTCTATCCTTCGAATGGTCCTCTTGAAGCTGCGTCCACTGTCAAGAGGAACTTACCTCCTGTGGTGACCCAAGGACGAAAGAGTAGATAAAACCAAGGAGGGTCTTGGAATGCAGGAACAGAAAAACCAGACCCTTATCATCCTTCCCTCCGCTTTGCTGTAACTGTTAACAGATTTCAGGTCCTCCTGGCAGTATAACCTGTCTCCTGTCCTACTCCACACAGGAGTATACTCCCCACCCACTATATGTGCCTCACTCAATCAGCAGATGACCTGCAAGATCCCTGTCCCACTCCTGGTACCTGGGTATAAAAGTGGACTAAGGGCCCCTGTTCAGTGTCGGTTCTCTCTTGAGCTGGCCCACTCTTCTAACAGCATCTCCCACTCTAATAAACTTTATTTCCCTCTCATTCTGTCTCATAGCTGGAAATTCTTTTCCAACCCACTCCCGTACCGCGACACTTACCTTGAAAGGAAGCTGTCATCTTTGGTGAAGGAGTTAGAAGTAGTTCTGCTACATTAACAAGGAGTTCTTCCATACACGGTTGCACCTAAGTTTTTATGCTTTAAGTGGAACAAGACCTGTGCAGAGTGTGTGAAATAGCAGATCTCTTAACTCTGAGATCCTTAAATCTCCTTCAAAAAGGGTTGCATGACGGACCCCTCGTTTGTTCCAATTAAATGACATGGAGAAAGAACATGATCTATGTTGACATTAAGCACATTCCATAACTATATGAGAGAAACATTATAAGCCATACTTTGGCATTATGAAAATCTTTTTAAGATTTAAAAATTTTTAAGATTTAAAAATTTTTAAGATTTAAAAATCAAGGTTTTAAAATTTCTCATTTTGTTTTCATATGGGTAGTTGGTGTTTGGGTGAGTATATAGGGCCACAGTAAATAGAAAAACTTCAATAGGTTAATTGCAGCTTCAGCTGCCAAATGTCCCCACTTTGAGAAAAAAGAAAGATGTGGTTCTTTTACAGGAAATACTGTACGGGACTGCGGTTTCTGTAAAGGAAATGCCCACCGAGAAACTAAGACGCTCTTAGTCCTTAATGGTGTGCTTCGTACTTGAGGTAAAAATGAGTTGTTATAAATAAACCTTACTCCTAGATTTTATGCTCAGAATTACTTCTAAAGCACTTTAATGTAAAGCATGAAGTGACTTTGCATTTTTATGTGGCTGGCTAGCAGAATGCAGCTTAGGAGGGGAGACCACAGAAAGCTCCGTGTAAATAATGGAACAGATGGTTGAGGGACAATCGTTTTGACTTTGACAGTATCACACAAGAAGTCAACCCTGATTTAAAACACAATAGTGTTGGAGTAAGCATCACTGTCACCCTCTTGCATTTGCTCTAGAGAGTCGCAAATGAAAGTAGCAAATGTCCTATTGTCATTCTTTTCACAAATCATTTAGTCTGTTTGACTAACATTTCACTGTGTAATTAGCTCATCAGGGCAGATGGATCATGGCTAGAAGGGAGGGCAATGTGTTGCTGCTCTCCAGCATCTATAATTTGTGATCTGAGAAGCTGCCTGTTATGATTCTTCATATGGACATGCCTGTGTTTTAAAGTAGGGCTGAAAGGGGCTTCGGATCTGATATAGTTCACACTTCTTATTCTGCGGGTCTATCACTGAGGGGGTAAACTTGTGCTTTCAAGGCTGCTTAGGGAGTGGTAGGCAGAATTACGGCCACTTAAAATGGTCCATGTCCTAGTTTCCTGGAAACCGTGAATACGTTCTCTTACACAGCCAAAGGGATTTTGCAGATATGATTAAGTACCTTGAGGTGGGGAGATATTTTGCATTATTTAGGTGGCCCAAGATAATCACGTGGCTTCTTAAAAGCAAAGAACCTTTCCTATCTGAGTCAGAGAGAGATGCAGCATTGCTGACTTTGAAGATGTAAGAAGAGGGCCTTGAGTCAGTAAAGCTGGAAATGATGAAGAAATGGGTTCTTCACTAGAGCCTCTAAAAAGGGCCACTGCCCTGTTGACACCTTCAACAGTCCAATGAGACCCACCAGCATGGGTCAGAGATGTAAGATAATAAACATTAACTGATTTAAGTCACTACATGTGTGGTAATTTGTTATAACAGTCACAGAAAACTGATATACTCACCCAGTTAGGGATGTAACCAGGTTTAGGTCCCAGACCTTCTGCCTTACAGACTAGATACTTACTCAGATGGTATGTGGCCACTATATCACCTAATCATGTACTCCTGAAAGACAGAAACCGCTTTGCTGTCCTTCCCCAAGAATAACCCAAAAGTAACCCAGGGATGGGTGAACGGAAGCCCTCAGAAAGGGTTTGAGGACTAACTTTCAAGTACTAGGTGTTCCAGAGAAAAGCTAAATGACAGAATCAATCTTTCTGCACTGTTTAGTTCTTCAAACTGACCAAAACCATTTTGACTCAGGAGTATATAAAACTCTGCCCAGAGTACCCAGAAGTTTGTGACTGGCTGTCTTGGGTATGTCCAATCTAGTTCTTTCTTGACTCTCATATCCCAGATAATAGGTGTATGGATATACAATTCATAGGACCTTTCCAATTTAGTCTAAAGGCCCCAGTTAGTCTAGAACAGTACTGGCCTTGAATAAATCAAGGTATTAACATTTTTTTCCTTTGGATGTTTAAAACAATTTTTTTATTCTGATTTTCCACTAAGACACTTTAAAAAAAAATTAGTCTTGACAGCAATCATAAGGGTATCTCAAATAAAAATCAATGCTTTGATTTTAAATCAAATGAAATCTAAGATTGGATGATGGCAAGGATGTATCCCTCAGAAAATCTAATCCAGGGACTTCAAATACGTTTCACCTCATCTGCCAGGTAGGATCTGTTGATAAGAGTTCTATGGAACATTGCTGAATAGGATTCTATGGCTATGACCTAGATCATGTAAGAAGAGTTCTTTGATCCTGACTGATTTGGGCAACTGCGGCAATGGTGATCTACTTTCTAGAGATTTGTCTCCATATATCAATCCTTTAATCATTATTTCTCAAGTGTGATTTTTTCAGCCAGTTGTAAATCCTACAGAATGTACTGGATCCCATTCACATTCCTTCATTGGGTAGAAATGATCAGTGTGTTGATAAGTTGAAAGTGTGTAGTGCAGGGAATGCTAACTTCATTTGTAGGTTATTTCTATAAACTCACATCTGGAGAACAGAGAGAGGAGTTTCAAGGAAGGCAAGAAGAATAAGTGTCACATAGTGCTTTCCTTTCCATTTCTACTACAGCAAGCAGTTCTTTCATTTTACCTTTGGTTTGTTGTCCAGCCGCCTAGTCGTGACCCCATGGACTGCAGCACACCAGACCTCCCTGTCCCTCATCATTTCCTGAAGTTTGCCCAAGTTCATATCTATTGCACTGGTGATGCCAGCCACCCATCTCATCATCTGATGCTCTCTTCTCCTTCTGCCCTCTGTCTTTCCCAGCATCAGGGACTTTCCCAATGAGTTGGCTGTTTGCATCAGGTGGCCAAAGTATTGGAGCTTCAGCATCAGTCCTTCCAATGAGTATTCAGGGTTGATTTCCATTAAGATTGGCCGGTTTGATCTCCATGCTGTCCAAGGGACTCTCAGAGTCTTCTCCAGCACCACAGTTCTAAGGCATCAATTCTTTGGTGCTCTGCCTTCTTTACAGTTCACCTCTCACACCATACATGACCGTAGCCTTGACTCTATGGACCTTTGTTGGCAGAGTGATGTCTCTGCTTTTTAACACACTGTCTAGGTTTGTCATGGCTTTCCTGCCAAGAAGTTTTCGTCTTTTGACTTAGTCACAGAAAATTTTATTTTGCTTAGAGAAGCCTTGACTGAATGTCATCATGTATGATTCATAATAGGAAAAAAAATAGATAAAACTAAAACTGCATTTATGTTAAAATATTAGAAGACAAAAATATTATGAGGGGTTGTATATGGGAAATAGTAGACTGTTTTAAGTCATTAATATGTGCATTTTTCTAAAGATATACTATTTATAGAGCAAATCATAGTTACAATGAAAACTAACACTTTTCATACAAAAAAAAAAACTAGAAAACTGTGAATATTTTGTGCTTAGATGCTGTCACTTATCCAAAAAAAATAGACCAGGCTAGCATTGTGACATTTATTTTCCATCTGCTTCCTTTTTTATGTGAATATTGGTTTCATATCTTATCAGGAAAATCAATTTGATTGATGAAGACATTATCTCAAAGACTTTACCTTCATAGCCTCTGTAACAAGGCCTTTTGTGAGAGCTCTTTGGCTGTAGTGATCAGTTGACCTATCTGTTGAGTATCATAAAGCTTAAGTGCCCAGAAAAGCGCTTGATTTCTCACCGAGATTGGAATAAGATTCTTCCTGAGAAGCATTCACATTAACATCAATCAGCAGGTTGTTTGCAGAGTGGCAGCACACTAGAGCAATAATGAAAAAACATCCTTATATCTTATATGGTGTTTTCAGTTTCTCTGAACACTTATACTTCAATTACTGCATTGAGCCCTACTATAAACTATTAGGCAGACGGGCTCATATTTGTATTATCTCTGTTTACCACTGAAACTGAGAAGGGTTAATGACTTTATAAAGCTCGTAAGCAGCGGTATAAGGAGAAATAAGTAGTTAGCTTTAAACATGTGTATTGGCATCCCAGGTGGTGCAGTGGTAAAGAATCCACTTGCCAGTGCAGGAGACACAGGAGATGCAGGCTCGATCCCTGGGTCGGGAAGATCCCCTGGAATAGGAAATGGCAACCCACTCCAATATTCTTGCCTGGGAAATCCCATGGACAGAGGGACCTGGCAGGCTACAGTCCATGGAGTCACAGAGTTGGACATGACTGAGCACACACATGCACACATATGCACACATACATTGCAATTACATTTGAAAATACCTAACATTTCACATGAATGAAACTCATCAGGTTACACCTACTAACTTTAAGACAATAGCAAGGTAAATATTTATAGTTTGAAATCTTGTTACCATTAGCCTTATGTTTAATTAACAAGAAATATCCCTTTAGCATATCATTTATTATTGTTGCTGTAATGGATAAAACGATTACAAGAAAAGATTCCTTCCCTCCAGCTTGCCTATTCTAACCTGGTTGTATAGGATTGGGCATAATTGACAGCATTATAAAGCAATGTTGGTAAGTGTCTTGAGAAAGACATAACCTAAGTTCCAGAAGGGAGAGTCAGCCTTGGCCAGGAACAGGAAGAGATATTCAATAGCAGGTGACATTTAAGTGAGCTTTGAAAGTTGACAAAGATTTAGACCTGTGACATTTTGAGAGAAGGTATTTTATTTTGTTGGAAGATAAGTGAATTATGTTTGGGTGTGTAGGACAGTAGACCAAAGTATTGGAGCTTCAGCTTCAGCATCAGTCCTTCCAATGAATATTCAGGACTGATCTCCTTTAGGATGGACTGGTTGGATCTCGTTGCAGTCCAAGGGACTCTCAAGTATCTTCTCCTTCACCACAGTTCAAAATCATCAATTCTTTGGTGCTCGGTTTTCTTTACAGTCAACACTCACATCCATACATGACTACTAGAAAAGTCATAGCTTTGACTAGATGGACGTTTGTTGGCAAAGTTTTGTCTCTGCTTTTTAATATGCTGTCTATGCTAGGTATAAATTTTCTTCCAAAGATTAAGTGTCTTAATTTCATGACTGCAGTCACCATCTGCAGTGATTTTGGAGCCCAGAAAAATAAAGTCAGCCACTGTTTCCCTTGTTTCCCCGTCTATTTGTCATGAAGTGATGGACCAGATGCCATGATCTTAGTTTTTTGAATGTTGAGTTTTAAGCCAGCTTTTTCACTCTCCTCTTTCACTTTCATCAAGAGGCTCTTTAGTTCTTCTTTGCTTTCTGTCTTAAGGGTGGTGTCATCTGCATATCTGAGGTTATTGATATTTCCCCTGACAATCTTGATTCCAGCTTGTGCTTTATCCAGTCGGGCATTTTGCATGATGTACTCTGCATATAAGTTAAATAAGCAGGTGACAATATGCAACCTTGACATACTCCTTTCTCTATTTGGAAGCAGTCTGTTGTTCCATGTCCAGTTCTAACTGTTGCTTCTTGACCTGCATATAGATTTCTCGGGAGGCAGGTAAGGTGGTCTGGTATTCCCATCTCTTTAAGAATGTTCCCGTTTGCTGTGATCCGCAGAGTCAAAGGCTTTGGCATAGTCAGTAAAGCAGAAGTAGATGTTCTTCTGGAACTCTGCGATGATCCAGCAGATGTTGGTAATTTGATCTCTGGTTCCTCTGCCTTTTCTAAATTCAGCTTGAACATCTGTAAGTTCTTGTTTCACATATTGTTAAAGCCTGACTTGGAGAATTTTGAGCGTTACTTTGCTAATGTGTGAGATGAGTGCAATTGTGCAGTAGTTTGAGCATTCTTTGGGATTGCCTTCTTTGGGATTGGAATGAAAACTGACCTTTTCCAGTCCTGTGGCCCCTGCTGAGTTTTCCAGATTTGCTGGCATATTGAGTGCAGCACTTTCATAGCATCATCTTTTTTTTGTTTGTTTGTTTGTTTTTTAATTGGATTTGGCTTTGATGAGTACTGACAAACCTTGTAGACACGATTACAGAATGATTGTAAACAAACAGGCCTTGCCAGTAGCGTCAGGAAAAGTCAGAGAAAACACACACACACACACATTGAGAGACAGAGTCGTGTTCATGTTCTTTCCCACACTAGTGACGGCTTTCCGGTTTTCTTTATGCTTTTCTTTGTGCTTTCACTTTAGTAAAAGTTAGAAAGGGTAGCAACGTTTGCAAAGTGAGATTCCAAACCGTACAAAATCAATCAATCCTGTGGGGTTCAAGGGAAGATGATCATTTTACAAAATACTGAAAGACCACCAGCACGGATTTAAGTAATTTCCTTTTCTGGGTGTTCAAGTGTCCCTGGCAATTTACCTAGGAAAATGACATGCACCCAATAGAAAACTGGCATTCAGAAGACATTTTCATTATGGATACATTCTTGTTAAATATATGGAATGAGAATTTCTAAAAACTGTAGCCCAAATTTATGCATTGAATATAAGCTGCAGTAAGCCTACTGAGTTTACCCACAAAATGGAGTAAGTCAGAACAGGTTCTGAGAAAGACAGATGGAACCCGAGACACACTGTCACTCCTGGGCCCCGGTCCCCAGGAGGCCCCTGCTGGGGCCTGACAGACAGATGACACACCACAGTGGAGAAGAAAAGTTCTCGCCCTCAACTGGAGGACCAACGAGCCATTTTCACCACTGGATGCCTCGCTAAGACAAGAGTCTTAACATCCCAGGATTAGATGGCCCATTTGGCTACATGACCCATCTTTAACACTGAAATAAGAACTGTTAGAAAAATAATTTGACCAAGGATAATGAGACTTTTTTTTAAAATAAAAATTTAAAATATCTCAGTGTTCAAATCTAACCTTTTCATACTATCAGTTTTGGTTTCAATAAGATTATATCAAAGGCAGCACACTAAAAACCATGCAACCACAAGGTGACCTGGTGCGTGAGACCTGGCATTACAGCGATGATTTAACAGCAGCATCTTTTAAGATTTGAAATAGCTCAACTGGAATTCCATCACTTCCACTAGCTTTGTTTATAGTGATGCTTCTGAGGACCACTTGACTTTGCATTCCAGGATGTCTGACTGTAGGTGAGTGATCACACCACTGTGGTTATCTGGGTCATTAAGATCTTTTTTGTACAGTTCTTCTGTGTATTCTTGCCACCTCCTCTTAATATCTTCTGCTTCAATTAGGTCCATACCATTTTTGTCCTTTATTGTGCCCCTCTTTGCATGAAATATTCCCTTGGTATCACTAATTTTCTTGAAGACATCTCTAGTCTTTCCCATCTTATTGTTTTCCTCTATCTCTTTGCATTGATCACTGAGGAAGGCTTTCTTATCTCTCCTTGCTTCTCTTTGGAACTCTGCATTCAAATGGGTATATCTTTCCTTTCCTCCTTTGCCTTTTGCTTCTCTTCTTTTCTCAGCTATTTGTAAGGCTTCTTCAGACAACCATTTTGCCTTTCTGCATTTCTTTTTCTTGGGAATGGTCTTGATCACTGCCTCCTGTACAATGTCACAAACCTCCATCCATAGTTCTTCAGGCACTCTATCAGGTCTAATCCCTTGAATCTATTTGTCACTTCCACTGTATAATCATAAGGAATTTGATTTAGGTCGTACTTGAATGGTCTAGTGGTTTTCCCTACTTTCTTCAATTTAAGTCTGAATTTTGTAATAAGGTATTCATGATCTGAGCCACATTCAGCACTGAGTTTTATTCTTGCTGACTGTATAGAACTTCTCCATTTTGGACTGCAAAGAATATAATCAATCTGATTTTGTTCTTTACTCTCTGGTGATGTCCATGTGTAGGGTCTACTCTTGTGTTGTTGGAAGAGGGTGTTTGCTATGACCAGTGGGTTCTCTTGGCAAAACTCTATTAGCCTTTGCCCTGCTTCATTTTGAACTCCAAGGCCAAATTTGCCTGTTACTCCAGGTATCTCTTGACTTTCTGCTTTTGCATTCCAGTCCCCTATGATGAAAAGGACGTCTTTTTTGGATGTTAGTTCTAGAAGGCCTTGTAGGTCTTCATAGAACCATTCAACATCAGCTTCTTCAGCATTACTCATTGGGGCGTAGACTTGGATTACTGTGATATTGAATGGTTTGCCTTGGAAACGAACAGCGATCATTCTGTCATTTATGAGATTGTGCCCAAGTACTGCATTTTGGACTCTTTTGTTGACTATGATGGCCACACCATTTTTTCTGAGGGATTCTTGCCCACAGTAGTAGATATAATAGCCATCTGAGTTAAATTCGCTCATTCCAGTCCATTTTAGCTCCCTGGTTCCTAAAATGTCGATGTTCACTCTTGCCATCTCCTGTTTGACCACCTCCAGTTTACCTTGTTTCATGGACCTAATATTCCAGGTTTCTATGCAATATTGCTCTTTACAGCGTCGGACTTTACTTACATCACCAGTCACATCCACAACTGGGTGTTGTTTTTGCTTTGGCTCTGTCTCTTCATTCTTTCTGGTATTATTTTTCCACTCTTCTCCAGTAGCATATTGGGCACCTACTGACCTGAGGAGTTCATCTTTCAGTGTCATATCTTTTTGCCTTTTCATGCTGTTCATGGGGCTCTCAAGGCAAGAATACTGAAGTGGTTTGCCTTTCCCTTCTCCAGTGGACCGTGTTTTGTCAGAAGTCTCCACCATGACCCATCTGTCTTGGGTGGCCCTACACGACGTGACTCATAGTTTCATTGAGTTAGACAAGACTGTGATCTATGTGATCAGTTAGATTAGTTTCCTGTGATTGTGTTTTTCATTCTGTCTGCTCTCTCAGAGATATGGGTAAGAGGCTTATGGAAGCTTCCTGATGGGAGAGACTGACTGTGGGTCTTTATTTAACCTTAATTACTGACATAGGACTTCATTTAACCTTAATTACTGACTCTGAGACCCTATCTCCAAATACTTTCACACAGTCGTGTTGGTAGTTGGAGCTTCAAAATAAGGGTTTTGAGGAGAAACAGTCTATAACAGACATTCTCTTGGTTTTTGTTCTGCCCCACCAGCCATCCCTCTGCCTCTTTTCTTGGTTTCTCTTCTACTTCTTGTTGTTCAGATGCTAAGTCATGTCTGACTCCTTGCGACCCCATAGACTGCAGCACACCAGGCTCTCCTGTCCATCACCATCTCCTGGAGCTTACTCAAATTCATGTCCGTTGAGTTGGTGATGCCATCCAACCATCTCATCCTCTGTCGTCCCCTTCTCCTGCTGCCTTCAATCTTTCCCAGCATCAGGGTCTTTCCAAATAAGTCAGTTCTTCATATCAGGTGGCCAAAGTATTGGAGTTTCAGCTTCAACATCAGTCCCTTCAGTGAATATTCAGGACTGCTTTCCTTTAGGATGGACTAGTTGGATCTCCTTGCAGTCCAAGGGACTCTCAAGAGTCTTCTCCAGCATCACAGTTAAAAAGCATCAATTCTTCAGTGCTCAGCTTTCTTTATGGTCCAACTCTCAGAATCATACATGACTACTGGAAAAACCATAGCCTTGACTAGACAGACCTTTGTTGGCAAAGTAACATCTCTGCTTTTTAACATGCTGTCTAGGTTGGTCATAACTTTTCTCCCAAGGAGTAAGCGTCTTTTAATTTCATGGCTGCAGTCACCATCTGCAGCGATTTTGGAGCCCAAAAAATAAATAAAGTCATGAATTCTTTTGTACTCAGCCTTCTTTGTGGTCCAACTCTCACATACATACATGACTACTGGAAAAGCCATAGCTCTGACTATATGGATCTTTGTCGGCGAAATAATGTCTCTGCTTTTTAATATGCTGTCGAGCCTTGCCCTAGCTTTCCTTAAAAGGAGCAAGTATATTTTAATTTTATGACTGCAGTTACCATCTGCAGTGATTTTGGAGCTCAAGAAAATAAAATCTGTCACTGTTTCCACTTGTTCTCCATCTATTTTCTGTGAACTGATGGGACCAGATGCCATGATCTTAGTTTTTTGAATGTTGAGTTTTAAGCCAGGTTTTTCACTCTCTTTTTTACCCTCATCAAGGGACTCTCTTCCACTACTTGTTCCTTGAAATTTGGAGACTTCAGACCTTCTTCTAATCCCTATCCTTCTTTCATGCTGCACAGGGCACTTGGGCAATTTTATCTATTCCCATGGCTTTGCTTACCATCTCTATAAAGATTTTCCTAAATTCATGTGGATACTTTCCCCCAATATATCATTTTGTACAAGGGCACCATCGTTGGAAATTTCTCATATCATAATCCTGGGCATTAGTATTCTGATTCCTTCATTTCTCTCACCACTCATGTAAGCCAGTGTGGCTGATTCTATATGCAAGATTCATCAAAAATCTGTTCCACCTGTTGGCTGAAGGAAATAACCTCAAAGCCTAAAATCTATGAAAGTGAAAGCAAGTGTTAGTCACTCAGTCGTGTCCGACTCTTTGAGACACTGTGGACTCTAGCCTGCCAGGCTCTTCTGTCCATGGAATTCTCCAGTCAGGAATACTGGAGTGGGTAGCCAGTCACTTCTCCAGGGATCTTCCAACCTGGGGATCGAATCCAGGTCTCCTGCATTGCAGCCAGATTCTTTACCATCTGAGCCACCAAGGAAGCCCCAAAACTATGAGCTAAGTTTTATTCGGGGATCTTACTGAGGACTTATATAACCCAGTGTCAGACAGCCTCTCAGATAGCTCTGGGAAACTGCTGTAAAAAGATAAGGTAGGAGACAGGCTGTGTAGGAGAGTTTTTTGTTTGTTTTTCTTTGGTGGGAAAAACAGTAACATGTAGTTGAACATCAAAAATTTACTGCTGATGACAACACCAGATATCTCAAGTTGATTATTTTAGTTTTATTCTATGTATGTCAGTCAGTCAAAGTCGCTCAGTCATGTCTGACTCTTTGTGACCCCATGGTCTATACAGTCCATGGAATTTTCTAGTCCAGAATACTGGAGTGGGTAGCTGTTCCCTTCTCCAGGGGATCTTTCCAACCCACGGATTGAACCCCGATTTCCCGCATTGCAGGCAGATTCTTTACCAGCTGAGCTACAAGGGAAGCCCAAGAATAGTGGAGTTGGTAGCCTCTCCCTTCTCAGCAGACCTTCCCAAGCGAGGAATCGAACTGGGGTCTCCTGCATTGCAGGAGGATTCTTTACCCTCTGAGCCATCAGGGAGGCTTTTCTTTGTATGGGAAGGTACCAGATGCTGAGTCACTAAAATTATTTCATAGATATGGATCTTAACTACTTAGGGCCAGTATTTGAAGTAATGCTAACTGATTTCTCTCTCCTGGTTTCCCTTCAGGGTGGGGATGTGAGTGGCTGCAGTGTTTACTGGAATGTCAGGCAGTATTCCTGTCTACACACCTTCTCCATCTCCTTTTACTTCTCGGCACTTTCTCTTCAATCAGATCTCAGTAAAAGGTGACCTTTTCTGACTTCCTAGACTGAATCTTCTCTATGGTTTCTCATTCCCATGTAGTCCTTCCTGTAACTTCCACTTTTTTTTTTTTTTTTTGGTCTTCAAAACATCCTACCATCTAACATTTGTGGTTTATTTAGTTATTTTTGTCTTCTTTGAGAATATCATCTTAACAAGAACAAAGGCCTTGTTAGCCTAGCGGTTCATTATATCTCTACCACTTCAAACAGTGTCTGCTACACAGTAGGTGTTCAGAAAATACTTACCGTAGGAGGAATGAGTCTCTTTTACTACCAGCGGCTCCAAGCTAATACCATCTTTTGCCTGGACTATTACAGTCGCCTCTTAACTTTCCATTTCCCATTTCTGCTCCTGCTTCCTCCTGTCCATTTCCGTAAACAGCCAACGTGATCTTCTAGAACTGTATCTCAGGCTGTGCTCTCCCTGGCTGGAGGCTCTCCAGTGTCTCCTCTGTGGATGAACTGTCCCCTGTATATCCCTTCAACCTCGTCTCACTTCCTCTCATCCAATCTGCAGACACGTAAACTGTCTTGCTATCTCTTGGAATACATCAGTGGCATTCTCTCAGCTCTGGGTCTTTTCACTTGCTGGTCCTCTTCCTGGAACATCCCTTTTCGATCTTTACCTGGATGGCCCCTTCTCTTGAAACTTATGTCACTCTTCAAATGTCACCTCCTCCGAGAGGCCCTGTCTGTCTTAGATGGGTTTTTTATACTTCATTGACCTCGCATCAAGAAAAGTTTCTTTGTAGTACCTGTCTATAATTTTGTTTTATATTTTCGTTTATTATCTTTCCTTCCCATGTTGGCTCATTAGAATGGAACATTGTCTTTCTTATTCTTCATCAAATTTTAATGTCCGTCACATTTCCTCGCAATTTATGCTTATTTGCCACATCAGTGAATACACATGCTATATAACATTTTTATTTCTCTTCAGATATCTGAAAGCTCTTGGTCTTCAGAACTTTATATTCTGAGTGTAATAACAGAGATGATTATTAATTTTTAGTGAACTATAATTGATTTACAATGTTGTATTAGTTTTGCATGTACAGAAAAGTGATTCACATATATTCTTTCTCAGATTCTTTTCCATTTTAGATTATTATAAGATATTGAATATAGTTTCCTCTGCTACATAGTAGACTGTCATTACTTATCTATTTTATATATTGTAATGTGTATATATTAATCCCAAATTAGTAATTTATCCCCCCAACTCTTTCCTCTTTGGTAATCATAAGTTTATTTGCTCTTTTTGTGAGTCTGTTGTGTAAATAATTTAATTTGTATAATTTTTCAGATTCCATATATAAGTGATATTTGTCTTTCTCTGACTTCTCTTAGTATGATAATCTCTAGGTCCATCACATTGCTGCACATGGCATTATTTCATTTTCTATGACTGAGTAGTATTCCATTGTATATATGTGTGTACACACACACACACACACACACACACACACACATACATATATCACCACATCTTTTTTATCCATTCTTCTGTTGATGAACATTTAGGTAGCTTCCACGTCTTGGCAATTATAAATAATGCTGCTATGAACATTGGGGAGCATGTATCTTTTCAAATTAGAGTTTTCTCCAGATATATGCCTGGGAGTGAGATTTCTGGATCATGTAGTGACTCTATTCTTCGTTTAAGCAGCCTCCATACTGTTTTCCTTAGTGGCTACACTGATTTACATTCCAACTATTCAGAAGGGTCCCTTTTCTCCACACTCTCTCCAGCATTTATTATTTGTAGACTTTTTGGTAATGGCCATTCTGACTGGTATGAGGTAATACTTCATTGTAGTTTTGATTTGTATCAGAAATGATTATTTTAGGAAATTTGAATGCTGTGATTAGTAATGCTTCTGTTAGATCTTCATCCTTAGAAGTCTAAAGTAGAAATTTGTTTCTTTACATTGTATTTCTCCAGAGACAGCTTATGAGCTAAAGAGGTACCTCCCAAAGAATGACTTATAGATAGTAGATTTATACTAACTGGTTTTTTATTCTTTTAGTCATCTAAGTCATTAGGAAGTTTGCATTATTTTCCTTCTGTTAAGGAACATTGTCTCCTCATTGTAAATTAGAAAGGGTCTAGACTACTGTTTTTTCTTCTAAGTATATTGGATTAGAAAGATTTTTAAAAATTAGTTATCAGAGAAATGAAGGTTAGATTTGGCCACCCCAGACTTGAGAAAAGGACAAGGCAGTTGTTGTTGTGAGTGTTGACATAGAGTTTAATCCTATACTCGTCATACTTATATGATGATAAGACAGTTTGGAGGAAGTCTTTGGGCAGTATACATATTTTTAAAGGCACTACAAAAAGCTGCTTAACAAATTCCCCCACCCTCATATTTTTCCACTTAAAACTTAAAAATAATATTTCCATTACTTTGAAAAATACAATTTGAGGCACCCATAGTCTCATCATTAAGATTTAAGAAACATTACATTCTGTTATATTTTATCATATCATTTTCTTTTTTTTTTTGTATAAAAATGTTACGTATACAGCTAAAACTTCCATACTGCCTATGATTTTTTTTTTTCCTCAAAAGAAGAACAAATTAGTCATTTGGGATGAATAGATACACTGAAGTAAGTATTTATATATAGTCAATTTGTGTGATACTAAGAGAAGTAGTAGTCTGTGTTTGTAAGAAATTAATAGTAATACATTTTGAAGGAGAAAGAAAAATTGTTAAAGACAAAATATTTAGCTTCTTGATGAAGTATGTTTTGCTCTTTCAGCTGGAGGTCTGTATCAAAGGTTCAGAAAAGTTTATAGGCTATTTTTTTCCCCTGAAGTTTGAGTTAAAAACAGAGGTCACTAGGGTGTATTGTACAGCACAGGGAAATATAACCATTATTTTTTAATAACTTTAAATGTAATATACTCTTAAGTGTAATATAGTCTATAAATATTGAATTGCTATGCTGTAGACCTGAAACTAATATAATATTGTAAATCAATTTCATTTCAATAAAAATCACTAATATAACAGAATATAATCTACACATTAATGAGTGATTTTTTAAAATTCTGATATGTAAAATTTGATTGAACAAAACTCCATACATATTTTCACTAAAAGATTCAAATTTCTTAGAGAAGTTAGGTACTTGAGTGGAGGTCTATGGAGTAAACACCTTTTTAACTTTTTCTCTAATGATGAAAGTGAAATGACAAGAGTAAGAGATTTAGAGGGAAACTAAATAGTCAGCTGCCTGGGGACCTGGCTTCATGGAATGTCCTCAGCCTTCATCTATGTGATTTTATCCTGTACTTTTATTTTTACTACTTGTGTGTGTACTTATAAATACTTTCTATGCTACTTCTGTGTTTTACATACATACATTATTTACATAAATGATATGATGCCACTTTTTTGAAAAAAAATGTTTTTGAGATGAATCTATGGTGATATATATAGCTCTAGTACATTAACTGTTCTAGATGATACCAATATAGGACATGTCATGTTGCTTATCTAGTCTTATTCCTTTAATGGAAGCAAATAAACTTGTGTCTGTGTGATTCCTGGCTAGTTATTACTGAAAGCACGATCAGCATTTTATGGCCCAACATGTTCTGGGTGCAATTCCGCTGTAGTTAATTGAGGTCCAAGAGAATGCAACCGCATTCCAGATGGATCCTGATTGATTGGTGTTGGGTCCTTGGAGACTACAAGATTAAACAGGGAGGCAGATATACTTTCCCCTGGGAGTGCCTTTGGGTGTTTTTATGATCTACTAAATCGTCATGGCTTTCACATCAGTTCTGTGAGAGGGTTGTTTCCATCGCAAGATCCAGATGAGCCTGCCCTGCTCCCCTCATCTTCTAAAGCGTGGTCCAGGTGGCAGCCTCATCAGAGCCGTTGGCCTGGTCAGGAGTCCCCCTATGCCATTTAATGACGAGCGTGCTCCCTGTTATCCTTTCTGAATTAATTGTCTCCATGTGAACACTGTCCAGAGCTTGTGGGGGTGGCCCTTGGGGATCTGGTCTCCTAAATCATTAGTTGCTAGATGAAATTGCAACATTGAGTCCAGAACATGAACTCAGAGCTGTAAACTGCTCTTTTCTTCTTGAAGAGCCGCTTGCTAATCTGAGTTTTTTGTCTTTTTTTTTTCCTTCCTGTTCTTTATCTTTCGCGTGTGGCCTCGGCACAGGTGTGGATGCCTGGTCGCTCTGAGAGAGATTGCACTGTCCCGTTTTCAGTGACACCTTGGGTTCCGCCAGCCACTCTCTCCTTCCTGTCTTCATCTCCTCAGCCTCAGCCACCAGTGGTCACTCACCTCACCTTCCTTTCTTCTGTCTCCCCTCCCGTTGGCGTAATTTTGAAACTCAGTTCTGATCCTGCCCCTCCTCTGCTCCTCATGAGCCTTTGATGTCTCCTCCTGCTACAGAGCAGAAGGCTCACAGTCCCTAAAGCATCCTTGAAGGGTCCTCATAGTTTGGTCCTCCCTGGCTTGGCTGTTTCCATGTCTTGTATTTTCCGCCACTCGGGCCTTTCTCTGGCTGATGGTTCACTGTCCGCAGACCTGCTGTACACTGGTTTGCCTCATGCCTCGGGTTGTGCCAAATGCCCGTCCCTGCCCTAGAAGCTCGTACTTTTCTCTTCAGGATTTAGCACCTCTTATTGAAAGGCTATTGCTGTGGGGTTGGTGGGAGGTAGGAAGCATCAGCCTCTGGACGTGGAGTGGAGTGGATATTGCACTGGAGCCAGGAGAGCTGGCTGAAGATGGCACTGGCTCTGTTCACTGGTGCTGCCACCCGTGGATGCTCAGCGTAGGTTGTTTATGTTTGAAATGATCCCTGTGGGCTTGGAGCCATCTTTGACCCTCTTTGTGCTTCAGTTTCCTAATTTCAAAAATGAGAGTGTTTGAATGAGTAGTCATTCATTTAGATTTCTTCCAAATGTAAAATGTCATGATATGTCTTCTTTTGTACACTTTTCTGTGCTTTCCAAATTATCTAAAATGAGGATATATTACTTTAAACACTTGAACTGTCAGGTTGATGCTCTTATGACTCAAAGCAGGCCAAAGTAAAAGAGCTAAAAGAGAAAGCATTAGGCCTAAATGTCAACGAGTTTCTATAGGCAGGCCCATTTGATACTGGAGTGAAGTTTTGAAGTGACTGATGTTACAATGTTGGGAGGTCTGCAGAATCAGGAGTAGAGAGGAGATTATATAACCTGGGTCAGGGCAGGAGGGTGAAAACTCAAAAACTGTGTGTGGCCAGTATAAGTCAGTTAAGAGACTGACAGTTTTTAAATTGAATACCACTATATACTTGGCACCAGATGCATCAGTTATTTCATTTAATCCCAGCAACCACTTTGCAGAATTGACATGGTTATTTTAACTTTAAATATGAGAAAAACAGCCTCAGAGAAGGGAAATTACTTGCCCAAAGTCACTCTGTCAGTAAAATTTCAAGTCATTACTTGAGCATCATCAGATTCTAAAGCCCACAGTCTTTTTGTCAGTACATCTTATTGCCTGTCTGTCAGCCAATGAAATAAGTTCATGTTATGCCTGTGGAAGAAACCAGGGTTTTGGAGGTATCTTTGTATTTTGTATCTTAAATAGATAGTGCCCTGATTATTTGTAGGCAGTGCTTGAACTTTATTATGAATATCTCATCTTCTTAAAAGTACTTTTACTACTCTTTCACAGGCTATTTTCGGTAGCACCTCTGTCAATCAGGACTCTGAGTTGTAAGCCACAGAATCAGACTCTGGATGACAAATAGAAAAGAAAGTCAGTTAAAGCACTTTGAGTTGTTCACAGAATCTCTGGGAGGGCCTTAGAAGCAGACAGCCAGGATTTGTACCTAAAATAACACCATTGAACTTGCCTGGTGATGAGCTGGCGGGGGCCACTGTCCATGGAACTTGATGCTTGTCCTCTACTCCATCCATTGCTGCTGGAGCCCTGATTTAGATTCTGCCATCATTTGGCATGATGGTGTGTCTACATGCCTTGATTTTTTTTATTTTTGTAAACTTTCTAGTCAGAGTCTGGGACTGGTGTACCTGATTGGCAGAAAGTAGGTCATGAGCCTAGGCCATAGTTGCAGCGGAGGCTGAGATGTGCGTCTGGGACATTTTTATTAATCAAGTAGAAGGTGGGATCTTCCTCCTAAGATAGGCAGGCATTCTTCAGATGTAGGAAGGTGATTCAGATACACAATAGCCGGACAGATGTATGGCAAAGCAACGTATGGCAAAAACCACTACAATATTGTAAAGTAATTAGCCTCCAACTAATAATGTTGGAAAAATGTATGGCAAAAACCTCTACAATATTGTAAAGTAATTAGCCTCCAACTAATAAAAATAATTGGGAAAATAAAATAAAATACAACCTGAAAAAAACACACAAAAAAATAGCTGAACAGAATGACAGATAAACACTGTAGCATCTTATCGTGTTCAGATGATAATTTATTGGGTGCTTTCTCTTTATAATAAGAAAACTAAGATAGGATCTTTCATTCTCCTGGGGATAGAAACTTTGGCATTCTCCCTCATTCATCATCTGGAAACAATTATCACCAAATTCTACTGATGCTTTAAGTCAAGTTCAGGTCTACTACTTTTCTCCATTACTGGTGCATCACCCAAGTGTGAGTCTTCAGGACCTTAAGGATGAATTTTATCCATAATTTCTTTCCCCTGTCTCTCCAATGCCAGTTTCTTCTCTTGGATCCTTCCTGCAGATTCCTACCAGAATACTATTTCATAGTGCTGTTTTCTTCATTCCTATTCATTGCTCAAAATAATTATGGTTAACCGTTGGCTGATTCAGGAGTCAGTGACCTTTAATAAGTGATTAGCCAACTTGGATCCTGTTCGTGGCTGATGAAAGAGAGTATCAGGGAGGGGGTTTGCTCTTGCTGGTGCTGTCTCCTGTCTGGAGTGTGATCCCTGTTCTTTCAAACATCTAGATTCTGCCTTTTCTGGAGTGTAGTTTATCTCCCCTTTTCTATGAAGTCCCCATATCATTCCAGACTTTCTTATTGCTCTTTCTTTTTTTTTTTACTATTATATGTTAGAATTTCCACGTGGCACATTTGTAAAGGATCTACCTACCAATGCAGAAGACACAAGAAATGTGGGTTTGATCCCGGTTTCAGGAAGATACCCTGGAGTAGGAAATGGCAACCCACTCCAGTATTCTTTCCACACAAGAAATGTGGGTTTGATCCCTGGTTCAGGAAGATACTCTGGAGTAGGAAATGGCAACCCACTCCAGTATTCTTTCCTGGAGAATCCCATGGACAGAGGAGCCTGGTGGGCTACAGTCCATGGGGTCATGAAGAGTTCGACATGACTGAGCAAATGAGCACACCTATTTATAAGCAGTACTCTTGGTTAATTATTTATTGATGTTGTCTAATTCCATCAGGTGTTTTAATTCTCATATTCATATATCCCTCCATGCCCCCCTACCCCAAATCCTTAAGGTGAAGAATCATGACATGTATTTATTTATATTTATTCTATTCTTGGTCTTAGAGTCATAATAGATTCTTGACTATTATTAATTGAATTGAAAATATAGCCTTGGATGTATGTTCTAGTTAGTGATACATATCTTAATAATACTGCAGGAAAGTTATCTGATTTAGCATCTCTGGATTAATCAATGCTTGGACTTTTGAGCTCTGTGTGTGTTATTCTCCATATGGAAGTTTATGCTGAGTACCTAAAAAATAATGCTATTTGTATAACCTGAGCTGCAACTCTTCATGTCGAATATTGACTAGGTACATAAAATTATTGTCCACTATTCCTGTTCTTTGGAAATCCATATAAGAAATAAAGAAAAAGTGCAACAGTTATCAGAATATTTTATGTAATAAAATACATGTAACACAAAAAAGAGTTGATGGGTTATTTTTCCTAGGATTTTTCTTTGTATCTATTAGAGGATTTCCCACTTTCTATATTTCATTGTGGCACCTTTACATTGAGATTCTTACTCACTGTGCACAGATCCTGTTTATGCACCAGAGTGTCATCTTTGCCAGCAGCATCGAACAGAACTGTAATTTAGTGTATTCAGCTATTATGCTAAGTAACTTCCTGCAAGTCAAAACTTCTAGAACTGTGCCTTCCTCTAAACTTTTGTTAATGATGCTATTTTAATATTTCTTTTCATTTTTAAACACTTTACTTATTTTTGGCTGTGCTGGGTCTCTGTTGCTGCGTGGCTTTCTCTATGCAGAGAGCGATGTCTACTCTCTAGTGGAGATATGCAGGCTTCTTACTACAGTGACTTCTCTTGTTTCAGAGCATCGGCTCCAGGCCCAAGGGCTTCAGTAGTTGGTGGTTCCCAGGCTCTTGAGCACAGCCTCAGTAGTTGCTGTGCACGGTCTTAGTTGCTTCGTGGCATGTGGGATCTTCCTGGACCAGACGTCGAACCCTTATCTCCTGCATTGGCAGGTGGATTGTTTACCACTAAGCCATCATGGGAGCCTAATTTTCCTTTTTAAATGTAATATTCTAAGAATATGTGAATTTGTCTAATTTTATACTTGCCATTTTTAAATTTTGTGTTTGCTTCCAGGGGAAGAGGTAACAATGGCTTCTGTAATGGAAAGCATCTTGGTATGAGGTGTAGCATAGTGGTTGGATCTGTATACTTATAGAAAATGATGATGTGCACTCTTGTCTTCTTATTGCAACTTGAAAAAACCTTTGAACAAAATTAAAATTTCAGTCCATGTTATTTAATCTGTGAATTATTCTTGTTTCATGGAAATCTCTTTTAGAAGTCAGAAGACATTTTTCAGAGAAGCCCTGATACACAGCATGTTAACAGCCATCATAAATTTCTTCTCTTTAGACTTGCTCTTTTTCATTTTACCTTGTGGTTGTTAATAGTATTCTAATTGATTTGTGAGAGTTGTTTGGATAGCAAAAGCATTAACTGTCTTTAATATGTTTGATTTTGTTTGTGATTATTTTGTTATTGTGATAGTTTTATGTTTTTATGAATCCTAATCTGTTGAAATGTTCCATTGTGATCTCTCCCCATCATGAGATATTTTTAATCTTATGGTAAACATTTCTGAAAATCTTTAATGACCTAGAATTTCTCTGGTGTATGGTGAGGAAGTAATTGATTTTTTTTTAAAACAAATCAGATCATATTTAGCCAGTTCTCTCTTATTGAGTGTTTGTGCCTGGTCAGATTTTTGTCTACTTTGCTTTCTATATGAGACTTTGCCAGAGTATCATCCTATTTTTAAATAAAATGTCAGCCTACTTCTTCATTTGTGCAGGTGAGTCATCAGGCTCAGAACCACATCCTATGTGGGTCTGCCTGCCAGGCCTCTGCTCCTTTGTCCGGGTCATCTGTGAGTATAAAGCAGAGAAGGAGCCTTAGGGCATCATTTCAAGATATTTGTTCATCTTCTGAACAGCTTTAGAATGATTAAGGCCTCGCTTCCTGAACATGAAATGAGATTTAAAAAGGAAGAAAAACCAAAAAACAAACCACAAACTTTGTCAGTTTTGTTTCTTTCAGCTTCTTTATGTGGCCTTCACTGCCTGTCTTATAAGAAAATTAAATTATCTGTTAATTCAGACAGCATTCATAAATTAGGAAGGGGCTTTTAAAAGTTGAATTATATACATATTCCTGAAATGGAAAGACCTTTTTGAGAATACTGTTTTTTTCCTAATCAATTTCCTGTTTCTTAAAATTGCTCTTGGGCTTTTTACGTTTCCCTTTTTTTTTTTTTTTTTCTTGAAATTTTTTTCTGTCCTGGTGGTTCTCATGCTGCCTTTCCCTCATTGTTCATCTTCCTTCCCTGCCATCTGGCCCTTTTGCCTAATGTTCCTGTTTTTCACCCATTTTTCTTGCTGTATTCTTACTGCGCATTGTGGGATGATCTCAGGACATCCAGATGAATGGAAAAAATGTGTTTGGGGCCTTTGCTGTAACATGATTACCTATTTGATGACAGAAAGATAAATTGTCCAACTGAA